>NC_092499.1:103512500-104154583 GCF_047511675.1 Marmota flaviventris | reverse complement strand
TAAGCTGGCAGAATCTGAATTTCAGCTATTACAGCTGTGTGATATAGAACAGGTTACTAAATCTCTTTAAGCTTCAGTTCCCTCATATATGCAAAGAGGTTAATCAGATATTATTCTTGCAAAATGTTGATTTCCTAGAGCATCTAAATGGTTTGAGAAGATGCTGAGGTTTCTGTAGATCTCCAAAGTTGTTCTAAACAGAATTTATCAATAACTGCAATGTTAAGAAAAATAGCTAAGACTAAGAAATAACAATGGGATATGTAGTAATTGCTCAATAAATAACCCACACAGAAGGTGGATGGGCCTCCCTGGGAACCAAGAGAACCACCACATTCCCCACTCAGTCTTAGGTAAATTACTAGCTCCTTTGAGTTTTGGATCCTTATTTTTAACGTGAGGTTAACATTACTATCTTGAGTTTTTGAAAGATGGAGTGTGTATATAGCACCATATCTAGAATGGCAGAGATGATCAACAGTAAGTACATCATAATCAAAATGAAGAAGATACAAGCTTTAATTTACAAAAAGCTTGAATTTTAAGTCTAGATTTTTATAAAATCTATCCCATTCTTTCTTAGTTATTTCAACAGTTGATTTTTTTCTTCTTGAACTCTCAGTAATAGTATATTGTTCTATATTAGTGCTTTTTGTCACAGCAAGAGCTCACACAGTATACTAACAAGATAGTTTTTATAGCGCCACTGATACATATAGACTCCAGTGAATGTTCCTACCACAATACATTAGGTAGGAAACCAGAGTACAGATGCAGAAATTTATTTTACAGTTTATCATATAACCATCCAAAACATCAGGGCTGACTCTTAACATTATACACACTAAATCATCTATGATACTGAGATGCGGGTACATCTAGTTACAGTTTTCTATACTGAATGTAAGACTCCATCACTGTGTCCTTTTATACATACCCCAAACATGGCCTAGAGACCACAAATATTTAGGTCTTACAAAAGACAGACAGAGTCATTCAATGAATACTATGCAATAAGTATGACATCCTTTATATTATTTATTTGCTTTAAAAGGTGGCCTAACTTTAATATAAACATGTTTTAAAACTTTAAATTTTTTTGTATAAAGGATCTTTGGTAGGAATCACCAAGAATTCTGACATTTAAAAATAGATTGGATAAGACTTCAAAGAACATCTGAGGCTTGCTGTAAGCAGCAAGAGAGAACAGACTAGCTTGGTTAGGTTATGTATTAAGACATAAAAGAAGAAAGCTAAAAAAGGAGAAGGCGGTAGTTCTGAAGTGATATTTTGGAATGAAACAGAGGTGAGAGCTACACAACACTGTGAATGTACTGTATGGCATTCTATTGGTACACCTTAATGCGATTAATTTTATATCAGTTCAAAGAAAGTGGGGCTGGGTGTGGGGACACATACCTGTAGTCCCAACTATTTTGGAGACCAAGGCTATAGGACTATTTGAGTCTGTGAGTGCAAGACCAGCCTGGGGCTAGGTATGGTGGCCCAAGCCTATAAAATTAGCAACTTGGGAGGCTGAGGCAAGAGGACCTTGAGTCCGAGTCCAGCAACTAAGCAAGGCTATTAGCAACTTAGGGAGACCCTGTCTCAAAATAAAAAAGAAGGGCTGGGAATGTTGCTCAGTTAGCGTGCCTATGGATTCAATTCCTATCATGAAAACAAACAAACAATTAAAAACCCAGCCTGGGCAACATAGCATGTTGGGGAGTAGGAGTAATTAATATGCAGCAAACATTGGATTTGGAATGAGAAAATCTTAAAATTTTATACTGGGTAAGTCACTTACTAATTATATGAATGGGTCTTCTTTAAGTCTCAGTTTTTATTTTAAATTTAAGATTATATTCACTGATTAACTGGACTATAATACTGCTAAGATGAATGTCCATAAAATCACTTTGTAAATAGTTCAATATTATTTCAATTTTAGTTAAAAAAAAAGTATTATGTTAGGGTTGTAACTTAAGTGGCAGAGAGCTTGCCTTGCACCACCAAAAAATAAAAAAATAAAAAGGTGCTAATATTAGAATGTGGAATTTCAATTACAAGAAAACTGGTTAAGTCACATTTTTCAAATATTTAGTTCCTCATCATATGAAGGACAAAGCAAAATATTAAATTGGTTGTTTGAAATGTTAAAATTAGAGTCATCCAAAATTACTCATAGTAAACCTTTAATTAAAATTTTATGATGTATTTATAAAAGTAAAAATTTCGATAATTTCATATACTGCATATCTATCTAATGGATGTAGGTTGAGTCTCCCTTATCTGAAATGCTTGTGACCAGTGTTTTGAATATCAGGTTTTTTCAGATTCTGCAATATATGCACATGTAAAATGAGATATTTTGGGATGGGATCCAAATTTAAACACTAAATTCACGTATACTTCATGTACATCTTACCTACAGTCTGAAGGTAACTTCACACACTGTTTTTAATGTGCCCGTATTTTGACTGTGACCGCATTATACAGGTCATGATGGTATGGAACTTTCCATTTGTGGTATCACACTGGCATTCAAAAAACTTCAATTCTGGATTGCAAATATTTGGATTAGGAATGCCCAACCTGTATATCATTTGTAGACAAATAAACACTGACCACCATTAACATGATAAACAAGAAATGAAATTTTTTTCCAATGGAAAGCATAGTCAGGGGGCTGGGGTTGTGGCTCTGAGCACTCACCTAGCATGCAATCCTCAGCACCCCATAAAAAATAAAATAAAGATATTGTGTTTACCTATAACTAAAAAAATCAATATTAAAAATAAAAAAGAAAAGAAAGGCATAGTCAGTCAGGGGTAGACTAAATAGGAGTGGGGTGGAGCGAAACATTTGGAAGATGGGATTTGCTGTGTAAAATACTCACCAAGTGCTGCAGAGTCATGGAGTGGTCTTCTCCTAGAACTTGTGGCAGAGAATGAGTAGTAGGGTGTTCCAGGTTTTCCTGAAGAAGACAGCTGCGCTGGACTCCCAAGTCCTAGATCTTGTCTCAGGAGACTAGACTATAAAACAAGGCCAAGGAAACAAGTCATCTTTCTGTTAATACTGACCCAAACCTGGACATTACTTCTGAATCACTTATAGTACCCTTGGTAATGCCTTGAACTTAGGAAGCACCTAATAAGAACTTTTTCACTTCAATTAGATCATTGATTTTTAGCCTATATTTTCATTTTTCTCTTCCCTCCGGTTGCCTGCTTTTTGGTAATTATGTAATTAATCTTTGGGTTGAAAGACAGGTAAGTGGCTATGTGATTCCACTCTTTAATCATCAAGAATATTTTTGAAAGTGGTCACCTAGACTTTGAATGCTTTCGTGATCATGAAAGGCAGTTGGCTCGTTGGTTCTTTTCCTTTTTGGATAGCTTTCACTGTGTGATGACTGCCAATCTTTTCAAGTGTTTTTTTTTTCACTTGAATCTCATTGGATGGGCTCTAATGTCTTCCTCCTCATTTCTGACACCATCCTGTGGGTTTATTTTCAGTTTTTCCAAGTTTCTTATAAAATCAAATGGAAGACAATGCCCAGATCTGGCCTGATTAGTGTGGAATAGTTTTCAACAGTACACATAATCCCTTTGTGTTATCTCACATTGAGAGGTTCAGAATGATCCTAATTCCTGGCTCTTCATTTTGCTGCATCTGCTGCTCTTTTGCCCCTCCATATTGTACTTGGTCAGTTTATGCATTTTGGTCTTGAGTACAAGACTCACTGTTGATCTCTGATAAAATTCATCTTGTACTATGTTGAGGGCCACAGTACTATTTGGTCTGCAATAATCATCCATTTCTATCTTTCTCAGATTTCAAGTCTGTCAATCTATGAATTTGCTAACTTTTCTAATGTCAACACATCAAAAGTGTGATAAAAGAAATCCATCAAGATGACAAGGGAGATGAGAGAACTCTGATATATGCTATGTGACCTCATGAAATTCAGATTTGGCAGCCATGAAATACTAACCCAGAGACCCTGCTGGAAGGCAACTGAGTTTAGTTTGGCAGAATTTGGCTCTGGAGATTTCTGGTAATAGACATGAAAAGGGATCACACAAACTAAAAAAACAGGAGAGAAAGAGAAGACCTCAAAGGGAAAGTGTGCTAAATATACTTAAGAGGGCACTCTCAAGTAGAGATATGATTCTACTGGCACATACACTACCCTCACACCATATATTTAACAGCCTGACTACTATCACCATACTCTTTGCATTTAGTTCCAGAACACTTTTGTTACCCCAAAAGAAGCCCCATACCCATTAAGCAGTCACTACTACCTCCCCGCTCCCCACCACCCTCCCTTGCCATATTTGTTAAGCAGTCACTCCCTCCCTATTCTATCTTCCCTAGGCACTGGCAACCACCAACCAGCTTTCTGTTTCTTTGCGCTTACCTATTCTGAATATTTCATATAAATGCAGTAATGTTACATAAACTTTTGTGTTCGGCTTATTTCACTTAGCATGTTTTTGAAGTTCATTCATCTTGTACCATATATTACTATTCCATTCCTTTGTAAGGCCGAATAATACTTCATCATATGGCTAAGTCACACTTTGCTTATCCATCCATCAACTGATGAATACTTTGAATCGGTTTCCTGTTTTGGTCTGAGAATAGCACTGCTATGAATATTTATGTACAAGTTACTTGAGAATCTGTCTTCAATACTTGTAGGTATATACCTGGGTGTGGCACAGCTGGGTTTAACTTTTTAAGAAACTCCCAGTCTGTTTTCCACAGTGGTTGGAGCATTTAATTCCTACCAGGTACATACAAGGTTCCACTTTCTCCTACATCCCTTGCCAATGCTTGTTACTTTGTTTGCTTGCTTGCTTCTTTTTGGGTACTGGGGATTGAACCCAGGAGCACTTTACCACTGAACTACATTCCCAGCCCTTTATAATTTTTCTGATGGTTCTTGCTAAATTGCTTAGGGCCTGGCTAAGTTGCTGAGGTTGGCCTCAAACCTGCGATCCTCCTGCCTCAGTCTCCTGAGTGTGGCATTATGTCCTGCCTGCTTGTTTTCTTAATATAGTCATTCATAAATGCTGGATTATTTTAAAAATTTATTTGTATTTTTATATAATTTTTATTTGTTCTAATTGGATCAACATTAGAATGCATTTATGCACTTTGACATGTCATACATAAATAGGGTATATTTTCTCATTTTTCTGATTGTACATGCTGTAGAATAACACTGGACATGCAGCCATATATGTATATAAGGTAATAATTTCGGTTTTATTCTACTATCCTTCCTATCCGTTTACCCCCTCAATTCCCTTCACTCCCCTCTACCTAAAGTAACTCTATTCTTCCCTAGCACTCCCCAACCCCTTGTGAATTAGCATCTGCATATCAGAGAGAACATTCCACATTTGGTTTTCGGGTTTGGCTTATTTCACTTAGCATGATATTCTCCAACTCTATCCATTTATTGGCAAATGCCATAATTTCATAAAATTCTTTAATGCTGAGTAATATTCCATCGTGTTTGTGTGTATACACACACACACACACACACACACATATTCTTTATCCATTCACCTATTGAAGGGCACACAGGTTGGTTCCATAGTTTAGCTATTGTGAATTGAGCTGCTATAAAATTAATGTGGCTGTGTCACTGTAGTATGTGGATTTTTTTATGTTTATTTTTTAGTTTTAGGTGGATACAATATCTTTATTTTATTTGTTTATGTGGTGCTGAGGATCGAACCCAGTGCCTCATGCATGCTAGGCAAGCGCTCTACCTCTGAGTCACAATCCCGGCCCTAGTATGCGGATTTTAAGTCCTTTGGGTATAAAGCGAGAAGTGAGAGAGCTGGGTCAAATGGTGGTTTGATTCCAGGTTTTCTGAAGAATCTCCAAACTGCAGGAGATGGCTGCACCAATTTGTAGTCCCACCAGCAATGTATGAGTGTACCTTTCCCCCCACATCTTCACCAGCACTTATTGTTGCCTGTATTTTTGATGATTGCCTTTCTGGGTGGAATGAGGTTAAATTTAGGTTTGATTTGTACTTCTCTAATTGCTAGAGATGTTGAACATTTTCTCATATATTTGTTGATCAATTGAATTTCTTTTTTTGTGAAGTGTCTGTTCAGTTCCTTAACCAGTTCACTGGGTTATTTGTTTTTGGTCTTAAGTTTTCTGAGTTCTTTATACATCCTGGGGATTAATGCTGTATCTGAGGTGCATGAAGATAAAGATTTTCTTCCATTCTGAAGGCTATCTCTTCATGTTATTGATTATTTCTTTTGTGGAGAAGAAGCTTTTTAGTCTGAATCCATCCCATTTATTGACTCTGGATTTTACTTCTTGTACTTTAGGAAAGACCTCCCATCCTCCTGTATAGGCAGAATCAATATTGTCAAAATGGCCACACTACCAAAAGCATTATACAGATTTAATGCAATTCCTATTAAAATCCCAAGACATTCTTCAAAAAACTAGAAAAGAGCAATTGTGAAATTCATTTGTAAAAATAAGAGACCCAGAATAGCCAAAGCAATCCTTAGCAAAAAACGTGAAACAGGAGGCATCACAATGCCAGAGATTAAACTATATTAGAGAGCTACAATAATAAAAACAGCATGGAGTTGAATTATCTTAATGTGGGTTTGATACATATGACCCTAATGATGAACAATAGTGAACATTTTTTTCATATGCTTAATAGCCATATGAATACCTTCTTTGAAAAAAATGTCTTTTTAAAACCTTGCCCATTAGGTAGAAAGGCATTGGTACATTGTCTTTTGGTGGTTGAATTTTAAGAGTTCTTTATTTGTTCTAGGGGCTGGGGATGTGGCTCAAGCGGTAGCGTGCTCGCCTGGCATGTGTGTGGCCCGGGTTTGATCCTCAGCACCACATACAAAGATGTTGTGTCCGCCGAAAACTTAAAAATAAATATTAAAATTCTCTCTCTCTTAAAAAAAAAAAAAAAGAGTTCTTTATTTGTTCTAGATGCCAGATCGTTATCATATATGATTTGCATATATTTTCTCTCATTCTGCAAATTTCCTTTTTTTGAAAATGTCCTTTTTGATAAATAAAGTTTTCATTTTTGATAACTAATTTTTTCATGTTTCTGATTCTTGTGATGTCCTATTTAAGAATCCACTGTCATATCTAAGATTATGGAAATATAGCCCTATATCCTGAGCCACAATCCCAGCCCAACCCTATATCTTCTCTAGAGTTTTATGGTTTTTAACTCTTATATTTAGGTCTTTGATATGATCTAACTTTTGCATAGGTTGTGAGCAAAGGTCTAACTGCATTTTTTTTTACAGGTGGCTGGCTAGTTGTCCAGTACCATTTGTTGAGAATACTATTTCCCTATTCAGTAGTGTTGGAATCCCTTTTGAAAATTAATTGGCTATAGACATTTGGGCTTATTTCTAAAATCTCAGTTCTACCCTATTGGTTGACATGTCTGCTTTATGCTAGTGCCATACTGTTTGACTTAGGTAGCTTTGTAAGTAAGTTTTGAAATTGAAAAGGGAGATTACTCCAACATTGTTCTTCTTTTCCAATGTTGTTTTGCTATTTGGGATCTCTTGAAATTCCATATAAATTTTAGTATCAGCTATTTCATTTCTGAAAAAGGAAGCCATTGGAATTCTAACAGGAATTGCACTGAATCAGCAGATTTCTTTGGGAAATATTGGCATTTTAATATACATATACAGTATTAGGGACTAAATACAGGGGAACTCTACCACTGACCTACATTCCCAACCCTTTATGAGACAAAGTCTCACTAAATTGCCATGGCTGGCCTTGAATTTGTGATCCTTCTGCCGTAGTGACCCAAGGGGTTAAGATTACAGGTGTATACCACCATGCCCAGCCCATTTTATAATATTAAACTTTCCAGTCAATTAATAGCTAATGTGCTCCCATTTATTGTGGTGTTCTTTAATTTCTTTTGGCAATGCTTTGTAGTTTCCAGTATTCAGATTGCTTACCTCATGCTTAAATTTATTCCTAAATATTTGATTCATTTGGATGCTAGGGTAAATAGGGATATTTTCTTGATTTTACTTTTGTTTTTTTTATTATCAGTTTATAAAGATACAATTTTTTTTGTTGATCTTATATCCAGAAACTCTGCTAAATTCATTTATTAACTATAATTGCCTTATTGTATTTCTCAGGAATTTCTCTAAATAGAATCATATCATTTGCAAATAAGGATAGTTTTTTTTTTCTTTTACAATCAGGTGTCTTTTATTTCTCTTTCTTGCCTATGTACTCTGGTTAGAACTTGTGTAATACAATATTGAATAAAAGTGGTGAAAGCAGAAAACCTTGTCTAGGGGAAAGGTTTTCACATTGTTCATTGTGTCTGAGATTAGCTGTAGTTTTCAGAAATGACTTTTCTTAAGGTGACGAAGTTCCCTCCTATTCTTAGCTTGTTCAATGCATTTTTACCATGAAAGTTAACTCCCTTGTTTGTGGCATAGAATCCTTTTAATATGCTGCTGTTTTCTGTTTGCTGGTATTTTATAAATGATTTTTACATCAATATTAAAAAAGGATATAATGGTCTACAATTTCCCTTTACCTATGGTATCATTATCTGGCTTTGTTATCAATATAATACTGCTCTCAGAGAATAAATTATGAAGTATTTGAAAAGGAATATGGTTATTTCTTCTTTAAATTACTGGTAGGAAAAAATTTAAAAAATAAGTTACTGGTAGGATTCACTAAGTAAATCATTCTGGCTCTGGACTTTCCTTAACTGGGAGGATTTTTATTACCTATTTTCTCTCTATTTGTTTTTGCTCTGTTCAGACTTTTTATTTTTTGAGTGATTCTTTTTTAAATTTTTTTAGTTGTAGATGGACAGAATGCCTTTATTTTATTTTTATGTGGTATTGAGAACCAAACCCAGTGCCTCACACATGCTAGGCAAGAACTCTACCACTGAGGTACAACTCTAGCCCTTGAGTGATTCTTGACGGTACATGTGCTTCTAGGGATTTATCCATTCTATTTAGGTTCTGTATTTGTTGGCATACAATTGCTGATGGTATTTGCTTGTAATCCTTTTTATTTATGTAAAGTTAGTAGTATTATCAACCATTTTTATTTGCAATTTTAGTAATCTGACTCTTCTTTTTTCTTAGCCACCTTTTGATTTTGATGATTCTCTGTTTTCTATTTCCTATTTTGTTTATTTCCATTCTATTTTTTCTTTATTCTTTTTTTTCTTTCTTTCTTAAGCTATAAAGTCAGGATACTGATTTGAAAGTGTGCTGCTTCTCTTTCTTTTTAATGGGGTCTCACTGTGTTGCCCAGGCTGGCCTTAAACACCTGGGCTCAAATGATCCTCCTGCCTCAGGCCCCTGAGTAGCACAGACTGCTCAGGAGGCTGAGACGCCAGCCACCACTGCTCTTGCTGGCTTGCTTTGTTTTTTGGTTTTTACATGCAGGAATTTACAACAATAAATTTCCCTCTGATCATAACTTTGTTGCAGCTCATAAGTTCTGCCATGTTGTCTTTTTGTTTTCATTTGATGTTTCAGTTTCTTTTTTTTTTTTAATTTTTATTTATTTTTTAGTTGTAGTTGGACACAATACTTTTATTTTGTTTACTTATTTATTTTTATGTGGTGTTGAGGATCAAACCCAGGGCCTTGCATGTACTAGGCAAGTGTTCTACCACTGAGCCACAACCCCAGACCCTTGACGTTTCAGTTTCTTTAAAACTTATTCAACAATACTGAAGCACATATGAAGCAAAAAGTACTAAACCTGGTACATAGTAATTGATATTCTTAATTATTTCTGAAAGATGGTTATGACATCTTTCAGAAATAATTAAGAATATGGTTTTTTCATATTCCTCAAAAGGTATATTCTTCTTTGGATAGAGCTGATACATTCCATTACAAAACAGAAATAAAAAAGAGTTTTTCAATCACTAGACAATATAATATATACATGAAAAGACTATATAACAAACTATGAGCTATGGACCTCCCAACTGTATGAGTGGTATGAGCAGGGAATTCTTAAGTATACAATTTTACTGAAATTTTCACTGCCACATCTGTTTTGCATTTTTGTTTTATTTTGCTGTGCTAGGCACATACAACATTCCTTAAATAGCAAGATGAGAATATAGTTCATAGTATGGTAGATGAAAAATATTATTACCACATGCATCAGGGCAGGGGTCATGTACCTTGAAGCTTTCCTTTAAACATCACTGGTCTTTCAAAAGGATGTTCCCTGCTCAGCACCAAATTAACTTTCACTGACAATGTTTTGAAGTAACTGTGGTATTTACTACTTCATCTGCATTTTCTCACGTGGAAGTAAAATAAAGCTGGTCATTGTACACACATAAACAGATATGAGAAGGACACTTGTATGTTTCTTATGCTCCTTACAACATTTTCTACAAATTCTTACCAAAATATAAGCTAATGATTTATATTAGCTTCCCCCTCCTAAAAAATCCTTGACATTCATTTATGTATTGACTGTGGCTATTTCATGCTATAATGGAAGAGTTTAGTGTTGCAACAGAGATCATATGGTTTGCAAAGCCTGAAATATTTACTGTTTAGCCCTTTTTGTGAAATATTTTTCGACCTCTAATCTAATGCTTCAATAGTGCGACAAAAGACTGAGTTTAGAGACTAGTGAAGAGAAAGTCTTATCTGCCTGGGTAATAAGGAAAGATAGATAAAATTTCAGAATTAATAAAATGTAGCCAGTGAGTTATTTCTTAAAGATGTCAAGTAATTGTTATAGTAATGAGGAATGGAATAACCTAAATATTGAATAGGAATGTGTCATTTTTATATCTAAAAATAAGACTCAACATTGCTGGCTGTAGTGGCACATGCCTGTAATTCCAGTGACTTGGGAGACTAGGGCAGGAGGATTACAAGTTCAAAGTCGCCTTAACAATTTATTGAGGCCCTAACTAACTTAATGAGACCATTTTATCTCAAACTTAAAAAAAAAAAAAAAAAAAGTAAAATAAAAAGGAATGGGGATGTGCCTTGGTGGTTAAGCATCCCCAGGGATGGGGGAGAAGAAGGGGGGGAGGGGGAGGAAAAGAAAGTAAGACTAAACAAAAATACTAATGTCCTGGAAATGGTGTGGGTATTTGAGTCAGCTCCTCTGTGTTCAAATCATGACGGGTGATATAGTGATCCTGGACAAATGATCTAACATCAATAAGCCTCTTTAAATGAACTACAAAGAGTTCACAGAATTGTTTAAAAATACAAGTGTATAGAATGGTTATTGGCTTAGTTAATATGAAAATTCAGTTTCATGTTTTAAATTTTTCTTACAAATCACCACATTCTAAATACCACAAGAATAAAGATATTTTTATTTTCCATTTCCTGGGGACAAATCTTTTGTCCTAAGTATGTGACCTAAGGTTTCAGGAGACCTTTTCTACCCTGAATCCAATGTTGTTGGGTTACAACTTCCAATGACTATGATTAAGATAGGATGTTGGAATTAGGCAGAACACAGGCAATAGTGACAGACCCTTAGACAGGACTGACAATTAGAGCTAAATGCAAAAAAGTATGTGACAGATTCAAACTATATCAATTGAGATCAAGTACAGAAAAATGTCAACTTAAATCACTCAGTGGAAGTGTGAATGCACATTTATGAGTATAAAGTCACAGCATACAAACATACACACATGGGTGAAAAAAAGGAACCCGAGTACATAAATGTGGTGAAATGCTAACTGATGAATCTTGATTAAGAGTTCATGGATGTTCATTGTTCTCTTCATCCTTCTTTTGTGTTACACCTTTTCTGTTGGTAATTTTTCAAAATAAAAATTTAGGAGAAAAGAAAAATACTGAGAATTCACTAGTGCATTTTCAAATGTACCATCACGGTAAATGTTTACAGCAGTCACACCCATGTCTGTTTTAAAAAGTCTTTTCCTCACCACATCAAGATTCCTATAGCAGTCCAGGAAGCTAAATTACATTTATAAGATTGCTAACTTGAAAAAAATGTAAGTGATTTATAAATTAATTTATGGGTTACAATTCTAAAGCCAAGTTACTTACAGAATACAAAATGTTATACTTTGCATACATGAGTATAGTATACGAAGAAAAAGAAAAATAAACTTCTTAGGGGAAAAAGGCCTACTTATAACTAAGTTTAGTGTTAATAAACTTTTCTCTTCATTAGAGACACATATGGACAAGAAATGTTCTGTCTTCTTGTTCCATCATGAATATTAATGCCAAAATGCATATAGAGGCTGTATTTCACTCAGCCGTTTTAACCATAACATTAACTAATGCCCTCTGTTCAAACTATATCATGATCCATATGATTAGGCAAAGAACATGTAGAAGTTGTTTCTTTTTAAGAACATAATATCATATTTTATCCTGTTCACTAAAATGAACAGTTGAGCACTATAAGAAATAAAAAGGAAGTTTAGAACATGGTTTTCTCTATAAGGACTTGACAATCTATGAAATATCATCTAATAAGCCAATAAAAAATATGGCTAAAAAATCAATGGCTAAATTATAAAAGCCTTACATTTTTATATTCTATCAGTAAAAAAATGACATACTTTTTCTTACTTTGATTCTTTAAACATTTAGGAAATCCAAAGTATAAATAACAAATTATTATATTTTTATTTTCCTACACTAAAATTAGATATCAGCTTATATTGATTTTTCTGTCTGCCTAAAACAAATGAGAAGCACTATTGATTACCACTGATCTTGTCCTAGAGGTATCTTAGGCAGAAGGAATACAAATATCCCAGAGGATACAGGACTAGGCAAATCAGTTTATTCTGAAAATGCATCTTATTCAAGGTAGAGCTAGTATTCTGAAATGACATGGTACTCATTTCTTAACACAGTGTTAGAAAATAAATTTTTAATATTCATCTAGAACCTCATCTCTGAAAAACATACCTAACCCTGAAATGCAGTCTAATATAGACTAAATTATAATTGCAGTCTAATATAGCCTAAAATATAATTTAGCCATATAATTGCAGTATAACCTACAGTAACACTTTGAAATCATTATGACAAGGATCTAGCCAGTAAACAAAAATATGCATTTCTTTATAAAGAATTTTAATAACCTGATACATATTTTTTCAAGTTTTCTCTGTCCCTCTTCATGTGTAAGAACTATTTTGCTTTCAAATGTGAATTTAATAAAATAGTAGATTTGGCCAATATCATTTATTAATATGAACTTGTTAATTGAATAGGAAGGTACTCTAAATGTGATCTTATAAGGCAAAATAACATCCTACATAAATGGTACTGTTCAGTAGCTAGAACGGTTCAGAATTACATTATAATAATTTACATGTTCTTTATCCTTAAAGGAGAAAATGTCTGTAGTCTTGACAAACAAGCTTGCTTTCTCAGAACTGCTTTTTATCATTAAATGGATTAGTTTAAACACATACTAAATATACTTTGATTCCATTCATAACTTCAGATTAAATAAGGGCCTAATTAACCTTATGTCAAAAATTATCAGTACCATTTAATGATTAAAAATTTGAAGTATCATTAATTTGTTTTCTTGAATAATGAGACTGAGAATTCTAATATCACATACCTCAAAAATATTTAAATATCTATTATGGACTCCTAGAGCCTTGGCTGTGTGTACGGTCTATAAAATTTCCTAATTTCATGCCTTTTTTATACTCCTGAAATGGTATGCAGTTTCAATACATAAAGGCAAGCAGATGTTCAAAACAGACATCTTTCTGAGGAGGGAGTGTGCTAAAATTAAAGGGATAAAGGCATAAAACATAATTGCGATAAAACAGAATATAGGTACTGTTTAATTTCTATGTGTCCTAGTACCATGCTTTATTTTGTTTGAAGAGACAAATTTGTTCTTGGAGAAAAGTCAGTATAGTAGCTTTATAATTTTTTTAATTTGCATTTTTCTTTTTTTGGTAGTGTGAATTAAAGTCGGGGATGATCTATCATTGAGCTGTGTACCTAGCCCTTATAAATTTCATTTTATTTTGAGATAGGGCCTCACTCAGTAACCCATGCTGATTTTGAACTTGCGATTCTCCTGCCTCATCTGAGTAGCTGGAATTAGAGGAGTGACCCAGGGTTTATTTGCAATTCTTTAAATTGAAAAAAACAAAAAACAAAATCACAGTATGCTTTAGCTGTAAATCCATTTGAAGTTTCAGAGATTGTCACAGGAGAACTGAAGACTGACAAAGAAGCCTCTCATCTCAAGTCCTAATCAAATCAAAATCTCAGAGGGTGAGAGGAACTTAGGGCAAACAATACATGTTGAGCTTCAGTAATATATCAGCCTTCTGTTAATTTTCTACAAATGATTAAAAAAGACTAATAAATTTAAAATTTGGAAAACACTGACATTTGTGAAATAATTGTATTATGATGCTAATTCATTTACATTAAAATTTCAAGGATATGTTAGCAATTATCAGCATGCTGTTAAAGAATTCTATCCTGAGAATCTCATTAGATAGTGATGCAAACTACAGTTGTTATCATTCTGAGAACAAAGGGATCTTGAATGAGTAATCAATAGCAACTGGCAGAAAATGAGACATTAATTATGATCCTCTCTAGTGTTTTGTCTAAGACAAGATTTCATTAAATGCTTTGTGCAACCTGAATAGTTCCAAGTCATTACCAACACTTTGGACAATACATTAATTCAGGGGTGGGGGCTGGGGAGACAGTACAGGGAAACAAAGTGAAAGAAAACCTAAGATGCTTCTAATCCTATCCTGGGTCAATAAAAACACACCAGCCACTACTAGCCAACTGTTAAGCTGATTCTTTAACAAGTCCCAAATCTTATAATCTCAACACAGTTTCTTGAAAATTTAATCATCACTGTCTATACTTACAGTGTCAAGCAGGTTTGAGAAGATAATGACAGTCATCCATCACATGCACCCTGCCTATGCAATCACCAATCTTTCTGGCTTAAAAAAGAAAATAAAATACCTATGTACTACTAAGTTACTAAAACATGATAATCCAGTAGTTTCTTTCCTCTTTAATTATCAGTAGCAAAGGGAAATTTTACTATGTTAATATTTCTTTTTCACTAATTTTTTTCAGCTTTCTTCCCAAATCCTGTATCAGCCAATGACAAAATATCAGGGTAGAGAGATATGGGATGTAAATCAAGACAGAAATACTTCATGGAAATAAAAGAAATATGAAGTCCAGATAAAAGCCATTTTAATGTATTTGGTATTTAAATAATCATAAACATGCAATAAATTATTTTATTTTAGGGTTCTGTAGGTTTCAAAAGGAGTCATCTTCTGAACATGCAATAATAGATTTCTTGGTGGAAGACTCTAAGGGCATTGGTAGTGAATACACTCTTAACCATTTCTTCTCCAAAGTGAGCAGTTTTTCTGACTGCCTGAATTTAAAAACTTCCTATTAAAAAGGGCCTTGTGAATGTTTTCCTACAGTGCAATCAATATGCCTTTGAGCCTTTCCTTCAATGAATACAAAGGAGCCAGCTATACCTACAAGGGTACTAATATTAGAACTATAAGAGACAAAGAATGTCATCTTTCTTTTCTTTTGTGGATGTCAGTAGTCCTAACACTTGTAGAAGAGTTCTAATACTTTGAAGCTATTCCCTTTCTCTTTAATGCTAGCCTTCACATGTAGCAAATAAGTTCCCTTCTTCCCAATCTATTCTCTATATGTATACCTAACTGTTAACACACAACCCAATACAGCATTTGACATAAATTAAGCATGTGATACTTTATGAACTGATATATTACAACTGGACATCTTCAAAATACTGAATTAATTTTGGAAAATTTCATATATATACAAAAGTAGAAAAATCAGCACAAGGTACCCATGATCCAGTTTTGACATCTGTCAACATTCTTATGTTCCTGCTCCACTTATTTTGCCATTTTCTAGATTATTATACCCTTCAAAACTGAAGACAATCTCTCACTATGTAATATCCCCTATGTACTCATTCTTCTTTGTTTTGAGATGGTATCTAATTTATACCAATTATTTAATAGGCTCTTTTACCTAGACATAATTTTGCAAATGAATAAATTACTTTCTGAAACAATGCTCCCAAACAGCACTAAGTATCATCAAAAATATAATTATCAATTTTTATGGAGAGAACACAAACAATGGGTGAATTCTTTTTCCCTGCCAAATAACCCTCACAGAAATGTAACTTTCTCTGGCTTTTAACAGAAGCAGGAAATTACAATTGCCTATTATCTGATTTTCGTCCCACAAAATTAATTTTACCTGTGTATCAACAAACTTACAAAGCCCAGACAATTAGATAACACAGTTCAGCTTCACACATTTTCTGAATGGCTACTGTGCACCAGTGACTGCATATGGCTCTTTCACATGCTTCCTCAAGACAGAATCACCTCTTGGATGGCTTCAACATTGACCCAACCTTCCTGACTCCAACAACCCCCCTGTCACAGCCTAATAATCTTGTTCCCTAAAGGAGGATGTTGTCAGCACTGGGAACCACTTGACTTCTGAAATTTTCAGGTCCAATATTCTGTTTGACCTAACCTCCTACTCTTTCAGTGCCATCACTCTATTATTACTTACTGTACTTGTTCTTTCACCTCATGACATGAAATATCCTGACCTTTATTCTAGTCCCAAAGTTTAATCATGTTTTCATTTCCTTCTTTTGAAATCTAGACCACAGAGTCTATTACTTCAATCATTCTCTCATCACTACTTCAATTTTCCTGTCCTTTTGACATTTACCAGCTACGTAATCTTGGATAAATCAGATAGCTGCTTGAGGCTTCAGGTTCCTTAGCTATCAGATAGGAATAATAATAATAATAATAATAATAATAATAATAGCAGCTACAGTAGCTATAGCAGCAGCAGCAACAACAATAACACCATTTCTTTTCATAGAGTATTGCAGGGACCAAATGAAATAATGTTTGTAAGATTAAGTGTCTGATATATGCTAATTATGTACTATCATCATTATTAACCTACCCAATAGACGTGCAAACCAGATCACTGTATCAATTTAACCATTTGCTGTCTGTTAGGCATTTAGTCTGCTGCTGCTGGGTATTATTAGAGTTTAGTGTCAATAGTATTTTCTAGTGACCAGCCTGAGATGTATCATTAATACCATTTGGAAAGCCTTTTACTTGTCACTAGAGAGCTCAGATAATTGAATAACATTTTAAGGTCTATTTTTTTGTTCTCCAATCAAACAACAGGGGCTTTAATCCCTTTATTATTAAAATCTCTGTAAAGGGGATGTCTAGCCTCTGACTGAATACATGGTGAGAGAATAACTTTCTACTAAGGTTGAAAACTCCATCCTCTCAACCCCTTCACTATGAGAATATTCCTCTAAAGTTGATGGCAACATTCTAATCACTGTCTATAACATGTAAACCTTAAAAATTACAGAAAAAGCCAAATTATGCTTTAAAAATATTTCTCATTAATAGTGTCCTAACTTGTTAAAACTAAACACATCTAAATTCTTCAGCTGCTCATTATAGGTTAAGTTGCAAGTTACTTTACAATTTGCCAAGTTCTCTAAATGAGTTTTTGTTCACTTATGTCTGTTTTGAAATATATTTGCTCAGAAAGCTATACAATATTTTCTAGTTCTAAATATTATATTTCTAAAAATTCAGTCCAAAAGGCACCTACTATTACGTTTGTCTACATTAATAATCATCCAAACAATTGCTTTTAAAAACAATTATCTCTAATTAATCCTCTTAAGGGATATAGCAGGGCACTGTAGGATTGGTCACATGAGAGTCTCAATTATATTATTTGCTAGAAACATACCTGTGTAGGAAAAAAGTTAATCATTGATGGAAAATTATGCATTATCTTGAGTAGGGCTGGTTCTTTATAGAGAGCCAGATATAGGGGCTGGGGTTGTAGCTCAGTGGTAGAATGCTCACCTAGCACGCACGAGGCATTGGGTTCGATCCTCAGTGCCACATAAATGTAAAATGAAGATATTGTGTCTATCTAAAACTTAAGAATAAATGTTTTTAAAAAAGAGCCAGGTATAGACAATATTTGAGCTTTGCAGGCCAAACTGTCTGTACTGCAACTAAGTAACTCTGACACCAACAAGAAAGGAGCTCTAGCCAATATGTAAATGAATGGATATGGCTATTCCCACTTAGAAGGGTATGTGTTCGGGAGACTTGACTGGTAGGCACTTGGATGACCGCTGGTCTATGGTACTCCTATGCAGGCCATCTGACTGTCATTCTATCACAGCTTTTACAATTCTGTAAATTGTAGAGTACTGATATTAATGACAGAGAGAGAGAGGAGAGAGAGAAAAAAGAGTGAGAGAGAAAGAGGATGCCACACCAAAACTATCTTTTAAACAACAGCTTTTAATCACACTGCCAATCAGAAATGATACTATTCTTGAAATGACCACAGAATACAAGTCTAGAAAGGCATTGTAAACTTGTCAGTCCACTGCATTTAAACATCCCACTACCTTGGGTGACCATGCAGAGTTTTTGTTTTTTGATACTAGGACTGAATCCAGGGGTGCTTTACCACTGAGCTACATCCAGAACCCTTTTTATTTTTTTAAAAAATGTTTTTTAGTTATAGGTGAACACCATATCTTCATTTTATGTGGTACATAGGATCAAACCCAGTGCCTCAGACATGCTAGGCGCACGCTATGCCTCTAAGCCACAATCCCAGCTCCCCTTTTTGAGATAGTGTCTCACTAAGTTGCAAAGGGCCTCCCTAAATTGCTGTGGCTGGCCTCAAACTTGTGATCCTCCTGCCTCAGCCTCCTTAATTGCTGGGATTACAGGCATGTGCCACCATGACCCAGCTTAGTTTTTATATATCCTGGATACCATCCCTTTGTTAAATATATATTTTGAAAATATTAACTTTTAGATTGTGGCTTGTCTATTATTTATTTACCCATGTCTTCTGATAAGCAGAGGCCTTTACTACTACTTCCCCTCTACACACACACTTTTTGTACCAGGTATTAAATCCAGGGTCACTCAACTAATGAGCCACATCCCTAGCCCATCCCCCCCTTTTTTGAAACTGGGTCTCACTAAGTTACCCAGGGTCTTACTATGTTGCTGAGGCTTGTGATCCTCCTGCCTCAGCCTCTGGAGCCACTGGGATTACAGGCATGTGATACAGCACCCAGCTACGTTTGTTTCTTCTTCTTTTTCTTTCTTTCTTTTTTTTTTTTTTCAGTAGATGGATGCAATACCTTTATTTTATTTTTGTGGTGCTGAGGATCGAACCCAATGCCTCACACGTGCTAGGCAAGGACTCTACTAACTAAGCTACCGCCCCAGCCCACATTTACTTCTTAAAGCTCTGTAGTTTTAGTTTTTACATTTAGGTTTTAGATCCATCTTCAATAATTGTTAGCGCTTAGTATGAAAGAAGGCCTCGTGTTCACATTTGTCCATGTGAGTACCCATTCGTTTATTACTGCATCACTGTTTCAAAAAAATCTTTTCTGTCCCATTATTCTGCTTTGGCAATGCTACTGAAAAATCACACAGACCCCATAATAACTGGTATACTTCTGGGCTTTATTTTGTTGACATCTTAGTGGATATCTTAGTCTGGATAATTCAGTAGCATATTGCTTAATTACTGTAGCTTTCTACTAAATCTTGTAGTTAGGTAACATAAATCTTCCCCCTCCCCCTTTTGTGTTTTTATTAGTAGGATTGAACTCAGGAGCACTCAACCACTGAGCCACATCCCCAGCCCTTTGTTGTATTTTATTTAGACATAGAGTCTCACTGAGTCGCACAGGGCCTTGCTAAATTGCTGAGGCTGGTTTTGAACTCTTGATCCTCCTGCCTCAGCCTCCTGAGCTGCTGGGATTACAGGCATGTGCCTCTGCTCCCAGCCCTACTTTGCTCTTTGCTTCTTTAGCTGATTTGGGTATCCTAGGTTCTTTGTATATCCAAACAAATTTTAGAAAAAGCTTAATTCCTACAAAAAGAAAATCCTATTGGGATTATAACTAGGGTTGCATTTAAGTCTTCAGATCACTTTGGAAAGAACTGACATTTTAAGAATACTCTTTGAATCCATGAACATGACATACCTATGCACTTGCTGAGGCTTTAAATTTTTTCTAAGCCCTGGTTAGTAGTTTCCAGTATCAAGATTTCACATATCTTTTGTGAAAATTTATTTCTAAGTATGTCAAGTTTGTAAATGTCATGTTTTTCATTTTATTTTTTAAAACTATGTATATATACAACATTCATATTTAAGATATATTTACTCAAGTCAGTTTTGAAGAATACATATTAAGACACAAAACACACCCATTATTCCAAAATGCTTCGTTAGGTCCTTCACAATTACATCTTCTTCCCAGAGGTAACCATTGACTGGATTTTTATCAACATAGATAGAAGTTAGTCAAATGGAATTCTACACTATGTATTTTTGAGATCTTGGCACATTAATAAGAGTCACCTATGTTGCTGCCATGTATCATTAGATCATTCTTTTTCTGTTGCTGTTATTGTTGAATAGCATTCATTTTATGAAAATGAGAGATTATTTATCCATTCTGTTAATAAACACTTGGGTTTCTTTCCAATTTTAAAATAAGATGCATAAAGTTGCTATGAACATTGTTGATAAAGGTTTTTGTGCACAATGTTATCATTTCTCTTGGATAAACACTCAGAAGCAAAACTGCTAAGTCATGAAGCAGAACTGTCATCAGTTCTCTAAAGTCATTGTGCCATTTTACAGACTCACTAGAAATGTAAAAGAATAATTCAGGTTGATCCATATCTTTGCCAACATTTGATGTTTCTAGTCTTAAAATTTAGTTATTCTGGTGGGTGTGTAGTGATATGCCATTATAGTTTTAATTTATATGTGCTGATGTTTTCACAAGATGATTGGCCATTTGTATTTTGTGTGTGTGTGTGTGTGTGTGTGTGTGTGTGAAATATCTGCTCAAGTGTTTTACCTATTTTTTAAAAAATTGAGTCGCTTATCTTTTTATATTGAGTTGTCAGGGACCATCATATATTCTACATACAAGATCTGTTAGAAGATTGCAAATATTGTATCTTAGTTGGTGAATTTTCATTTTCTCCTTTACTTAAAGATATAGGTTCAGGCTATATTGTCCAGGTTGGCCTTGAACTCCTAGGCACAAGTAGTAGCTTGGTTTCAGTCTCCCAAGAAGCTTATATATTATAGATGTGCAGTACCACACACACTCCCCGCTTCATGTTCTTCACGGTGTTTCATAAGTACAAATTTTAAATTTTTATTAAGTTAAATTCATCAATGTTCCTTTCATGTTTCATGCTTTCTGTCTTTTTAAAGAAATACTTGTTTAAACCAAGGTGGTGAAGATATTTATCTGGTTCCCTCCCAGTAGCTTTGTTATTCTAGGATTCAAAGTAAGTTTATGATCCATTTCAAATTTATGTTTTATATGGTATACGGTAAGAAATAATTTTCCCCCCATACATGCTCCAGTACCATATGTTACAGAGATTTTTCTTTTACCATTGAATTGCTGTGGTGCTCTTATCAAACATTATCTGCCATATATATGTGGGTTCCTTTCTGGATTTCTGAGTTTGTTCCTTGGGCTGCTTATTAATCTTTATATAAATATCACACCATCTTTGTTTTGGTTAATACTGCTTTGTGGTAAACCATGAAGTCAGGTGAGGTAAATCCATTGTTTAAAATGAACTTTTAAATAATCTTGTCAATATTTAGATTTAAGTGATGGTTTTTAGATTTTCTTTATTTTATCACAAGAGTGCTTAATATTTTCATTGTTGAAGCCTTAAAATTTGGGAGAGGGGTGCTGGGGAATTGAATTCAGGGCTGCTTTACCACTGAGTTATATACTCAGGCCTTTTTATTTTTCATTTTGAGATAGGGTCTTATTAACTTGCTTAGGGCCTTGGTAGGTTGCTGATGCTGGCCTAGAATTTGTGATGCTCCTGCGTCAGTGTTCCAAATTGCTAGGATTACAGGCATGCACTACTATGCTTGGCTAAAATCTTTTGTTAAAATTATCCATGAGTACTGATGCCCACTGATACTACCATGAACAATATTGTTTTGTTAATCTCATTTTCTAGCCATTCACTCATTGCCAATGTATAGAAACACAATATATATTTTGAGACAGATTTCACTTTATCACCCTGGTTGGCCTTGAACACATAATCCTCCCGCCTCAGCCTCTTAGGTAGCTGGAATTATAAGAACACACACTGCACCCATATAATTTTTTAATCGATTTTGTATCTGTGGTAGACCAAAAAGTACTTGTGAGTTCTAGAAATTTTCTTGATGATTCTTTAGGACTTCTTTAGGACTTTTCTTCTCACCTTCTTACACTAGCCAGGATATGAAGTGAAGATGGGGACACCGGAATGATTGCTTTCATTTGGTATTATGGGAAAAGCCTTTAGTCTTTCATCAATAAGTATGCTATTAGCCATAGGTTTTATATGCATGTCTTTTATCAAATGGTGGAAGCAGCCTTCTATTACTCTGTTGTAAGATTTTTATCCCGAGTATTCAACTTTGTCAAATAATTTTTCCGTACCAATGGAAATATTCATACTGATTTTCTCCTTGAACCTGTTAATAGGATGAACTCCATAGACTGATTTAAACCAAACTTTCATTTCTGGTACAAACCATATGGGTATATAGTTCACCTCAAAAAATAAGCTGAGCTGCTCTTCCTCCTCTCTTCTATTTTCTAAAAAAGTTTATGTAAGATCAGTAGTAGTATTGTTACTTTTTTCTCCATTAAGAATTTAAAAAATAATTCACTGGTGAAACTATGTGACCTGCAAGCTTTCTTTTTAGGAAGGTTTTTGAGAGAAATTCATTTTCATTAATACTGATTCATCTATTCAGATTTTATCTTGTCTCTTTCAGTAAATACTTTTCAAGGAATTTGTCTATTTCATGAGGTTTGTTAAATTTACTGAATTGTTACTAATATTTCCTTATTCTCTTCTTACTGTATACATCAAGTATATTCTTTTACCCCAGATATTGTTTGTATTCTCTTGTCCCTCTCTGTGTTAAGTGGTCTAAGATTTATTAATTTCATTTTTTCAAATAAATAATTTTAGGCTTAGTTTGGGCCTTTGTTTTTTTCTATTAATAATAGAAAATAATAATAAAAGATTTCTGCTCTTATTTCAGTACTTCCTTCTACTACTTTGTGCTTTTCCAGTTTCTTAGGGAAGAATCTGAGGTCATTCACTTTTCTAAATAAGCATTTAAAGTTATACTTTTTCCTCTAGGCACTGCTTCAGCTGTACTAAAAAAAATTTGTTAGGTCATATTTTCATTATCATTCAGTTTGAAATACTTTCTAAATTCCCTTGTGATTTCTCTTTTTTTTTTGGGGGGGGGGGGAAGGGAGCACCAGGGATTGAACCTAAGGGAGCTTAACCACTGAGCCACATCCCCAGCTCTTTAAATTTTTGATACAGGGCCTCACTAAGTTGCTTAGGGTCTGGCTAAGTTGCTAAGGCTAGCTTGGAACTTGCAATCCTCCTGCCTCAGCCTCCAGAGCCACTGTGTTTGGCCCATTGTGTGTGTGTGTGTGTGTGTTTTTTTTAAATGATGGGTTATTTAGATATGTGTTGCTTAATTTTCAAATATTTGGTATTTTTCTAGATACCTTATTGACAGTAATTTTATGGACCACCATATGGGTCAAAACTGTTGAATGTAACATGTGCCCTTGAAAGAAAAATATTATTCAGTTGTTGATCATTTACTTAATTCTAGGTCTTTACTAAGGTTTTTGCCTAGTATACTGTCAATTGCTGTGAAAGAGGTATTCAAATCTTCAAATATGATTATGAATATTTATTTCTCTCTTTAATTCTATCAAATGTTCCTTTATTTATTTTGAAGTTTTTTTGATAGGTATTTACACATTTATCATTTTTGTTTTCCTGATGTATTATTGACTCATTATAAGATAATGGAAGAAAAGAGAAAGAAGCAAATGATACGTACGAGTAAATTTTCAAATAACAGAGTTAGCTAAATTTTAAATTTGTCATTTTCTCAACGTTATACTGTATTAACTCAGATAAAACTTTCAACTTTCTGAAGAAAAACCAGACCCTGCCATCTTCTAGGTTAAGAAAATTTTCAAACTACTTGAAAACCTTTGTAATGACAAAAGGATTTTTCACTTAACTATATAGCAGTTTTAAAAGTAAATACCTATTTTTAGTAAAGATGATGGGTTCTAAGTTCTGTGCTGAATCCATTAAAAAAAAATTCAATTGTAGAATAATCTATCAATGTTTCCGGTAACACTGCTACACCAGTTTCCTTTTAATGGCCCATCAGTTATAAGACTGACGTGAAGGTAATATGAGGAGACTCATTTAGCAACATATTATTACATCATCTTAACATGAAGTAAGGCCCATCAGGCATTATTAAATTAGCCTGAATTTTGCAGTATGTCAGCTGCATTTATGTACATTAATAGCAGAGTTAATGCTTCTTGGGGGATTTTGTTGAAGAAAAATGGCTTCAAGGTGGTATGTGGATATAATTTTATAGTCACTAATTTATATTTCCTTGAATTTTTGTCACTTGTGAACAGAAAAGACAAAATGGCAGCCAATTAAGTGTGTTTTTTTCCTTCTCTGATCCATAATAACGAATACTGTTTGGAATACAGGTTTTCTTTGAATGGAAGTAATATACCTTTTTTTTTTTTTCCTGAGTCTTCAATTTCCTGAGCTTACTTACTCAGGCCCCAAGTCAGCTGGTGTCATCTATCAAAATTTCTGCCAGCAATTGCAGCAGTCAGAGCTAAGTAACAATAATAAATAGCTAAGCCATTGTTTCTTTCACAGTGATGAATTCTTTTTCTTATTTTAAGAGCCCTCCTGTCCTCACTGGTGCTGTCTGTCCTTGCTGCAGTACAGTCTTCTCTCTGCTCTGCTGAATTTTGGGGCTTCTTCTCTGGGTCATGCTTGCTTCTTTCAATTTTTCAAAAAATGAATCATTCTTGACTATCTTTAAATCTTGTATAAAGCAATATGTATTGTTATTGCCCATCATACACTCCAATAACCTTATTCTAATCTCCATAGGCCTGCTGGTCTCTAAAATGTTTATAAATAGTTCTCAAAGAGTAATTTTATGGTTTCTTTTGTTTTTATATCCCATATATCCTTAGAATTGGAATATACAGAAAAGCTGGGTTTCTCAATTCATAAAACCCAGGCCATGTGAATTAGAATTTCTGGGAATACTTGATAAATGTATGAATTCCCAACCTCTCCTCAACCAAATAAATTAAAATGGAAGGAGTTATGAGTATAGACTTGGAATTTTGTGTTTTGCTGCAGTTTAGTCATATCATAGCTAAAAACCTCATACATGGGTTTAGGTTTACTATTTACTGTTATTAGAGTGGTATGTACCTAGGCTTAAAATAAAAATTTTTTTTTTAAATATGAGAATTAAATCTGGTGTAGGTGCATATCAACCTTGGCAAAAACTATTAAGATTCACCTTAGCAAAACAGGAAAATTATGTAAGTAGAGGTTACCATTAATTTTAATTAATAGTAATACCTTTGTTAAGAGGGGAGAAATGTGAGAACTCATTAATAAAAGCATTAACTATGATTAACTAGCTATGGTATCAAAATGCTTACAATAGTTTTTTTCCTTAAGTTTAACAGTGACACTGACATCAGACCAGTGGCTCTCAAACTTACAGATATCTTGGAAATAATATTAGGCACTTATCAGACATTTTAGTATGTGAGATGTCTGAAAAGAAATATGAATTTCTCTTCATAATCACACTAATTTAACCTTCCTAGACCCACAATGTATATAGAAGCAGAAATTGCTGATCATATTTTTCATATGACAGAATCAAACAGAGACAGGATTTAAATCTAGGTCTACTGATTCTAAATCTTACATTCCTTTTTTTCTTACTATATTCAACTTATATTTACTTATGTTCTATTATATCATTAGGAAATGAGACTAGCAATCTCATATACGTGATAAGTAATAAATAAAAACTATAAGGACAAGATTCAATATTAACTGACCAAACTGCTACCTTAGATCTGAGATTTTGGTGAAAAAAATTTTAAGGCCTTGAAGCAGGCTAGGAGACAAGTCTACTTGATGATATTTATAATGGCAGTTTGCAGAGCACTTCAAAACTATAGAACTCTTTGTAGTTATTTTTTACCATTTATTGTTAAAATGATGTAAATTAGATTTTAAAATTTTGGTTTGCTTTCAACCTATTCATAGAAGAACAGTGATGATTAAGTGAAGTGCAAAATTCTGATGAGAGTGATGTAGCTAAGATTAAAAATAAGAATCAAGGTGCAAACCAACTCATTAAAAAATTCAAATTTAGACTATAAAATCAAAAAATAATTTGTAGCCTAAAACAGTGAGTTCTCCTACCAATTATAAACAGAAATATGACAAACACTGATCCACATTTAATCTGGCTCAGAAGAGAGGACATCATGCTTCTTATCAATAGATACTGGTAAAATTACATAGAAAAAAACAGTAAGTCTAACTCGGCACTGTCATTCTTCAAAAAACAAGTTCAACTGCTGCTTTTCTCCTGACCCACTGTGATTTGAATAGGTACTTACATTTTTTGGTCTTCTATAACTTTTGCTTTGCTTTTTTTTGTGGTGCTGGAGATTAAACCAAGGTCCTTGTGCATGCCTGCCTAGCATTCTAGCTTTGTGTTACCCCAGCCCTTTCTATAAGTTTAAAAAAATTTTGTTTTGTTTTGTAGCTGTAGATGGACAGAATGCCTTTATTTGTTTATTTTTATGTGGTATTAAGGATCAAACCTCCAGTACCCTTTGTGTAACCTGTAATTTCATGAGTGGTTTGCTGGTAAATGATTAACAACTGGTTAAAAACAAAAATGAAACAACAACAACAAAAAAAAACCCAAACCAACCCCAATCCTCAATTTGTAGTTTTTTTTTTTTTTTTAATTTCCACAGTGTTAAATACTTTCATGATATTCTATTTTAAGATATCAATGTGATATGAGGCTGGGGTTGTGGTAGAGCACTAGCCTAGCATGTGTGAGGCACTGGGTTCAATTCTCAGCACCACATATAAGTAAATGAATAAAATAAAGGCCCATCAACATCTAAAAAATATTTTAAAAAGTGATATCAATCACCTTGCAATATTCCTATAAATATGATGAAAGTTTGGGTTTTGTGAGTTGGTAAGAGCTGATAAGGTATAACACTGGTTATAACAGAAATCTATATATTTTAAATAACTCTAATGAAATAATGTATTAACAAATACATGGAAAAGAAGGTAACAATTATTAGCACCATGAAAAAAAAAAAAGGTGTTTTTTTTTGTTGTTGTTGGTATTGGGCATTGAACCCAAGGGCACTTAACCTCTGAGTTACACTCCCAACCAGCCTGTTTTTGTTGTTGTTTTAGAGACAGAGTCTTGCTAAATTGCTGAGGTTGGCTTTGAACTTGCAATCCTCCTGCCTCAGCTACTGTAATCCCAAGAGGGTGGGATTATAGGTGTACACCATCATACCTGGAAAAGCCCTGAGATACCACAATAAAGAATCTGAAAGCCAAAATGGCTACTAAGTACTAATAGGCAAGTAGTGTATACAGTGTGGATACACTGAACAAAGGGATAATTTGGATGGTAGGTTGGACAAAATAATATTCTTATCACACTACTCAGAATAGTATGTAATTAAAAAGTTGTGAATTGCTTATTTCTGGAATTTTCAGATTGAAGCTGATTGTAGGCAACTGAAGTCACAGATAGCAAGACCATGGATACAGGGGGAATATTGTAGTCAAAAAATTACTTATTTCAGAACACACCTTTCCATTGAGTTTGCCAGGAATGGGAAAGACAAGATGATCTTCAGTTTTTATAATACATTATTTTATAATAGGAAGACATATCATAAAAAAGAATCTTACATAAAACTCCCTTAAAGATAATGATACAATTATGAGATATGTATCAAATGGAGTATTATTCATATAGCAGTTAAGAATAGCTCATATGCTCATGTTTAAAATCCAAGTAGGTCTCACAAGAAGAATGCAGATGGATATAAACAATATATTCTTTTTTTTTTTTTCATTGTAAGGAAAGTGGTTTTATTACCTGGGTTAATATGAAAAAAAAAATCTGAAACTAAACTAAGAATGCTTATGAAAATGTTCTAAGTATAAATATATTCCTGTAATGGAAAGAGATAAATTTTTATCCTTAGAAGGTCTTTAAATAGGAAAGTTCTCAGCAAACAATATATGCTGCCTCTCCTTTTTATTGTTTTTGGCTTGATTCTGAGGGAATCTGCAGGTGAATTTAAAGTTCAGGATTCTCAGTGAAAAGATAGGGGGAAAAAAGCAGAGAAAATGGCCATTAGCAGAAATGCAACATATGATGAATGTAGAGAAGCTAAAACAAAGTTTCTAAGTCAAAGATGGAAACCTAAAAAATTGGTGACATACAGCACAGAAATGAAAATACTTCTAATGTTAACTGTGTGTTTGACATTATAGATATTCAAGCTATTGAGATTAATCATATATGCTTCATATTACATACCGGCAATTTTGTTTTTCTATGGGGAATTATTAAAAACCACCTTCAGAAATAATAGACATTTTACTTTACTTACTAGTAGTGGGGATTGAACCTCAGAGTGCTCTACCACTGAGTATATCCCCTGACCTCTACCCTTTTAAAATTTTTATTATTGAGACAGGGTCTATCTAAGTCACTGAGGCTGGCCTCAAACTAATGATCCTCCTCCTGCCTCAGGCTCCTGCGTCACTGGGATTACAGGTACACACCACCGTGCCTAGCTTTGATAAGCATTTTAGAAATGGGTAGAACTTTGGCTATTTTGTTTGTAGTTAAAATGGAAGTGGATTATGAAAACTGTTGATGATAAAGCCAGTCTGTTGGAATTGGGGAAGGGAGGGAGCAAGAGTAAAGAAAATATATTTAACTGCTAAAACACCACCACATGTAGTAAAAATTTAAATGAAGAAATAATGGTGAAATAATGTAGATAAATTCCTAACTTCTCTATTATTAAGAAAGCCTTTGCTTAGGTGTGTAAAACTTATCTCATTTTTTTTTTTTTTTTTTTTTAATTCACTAAACTTACTTGACAGCCTGGTAATCCGGTGTCTCTGCTGTACAGGGAAAATGAGCCTCTCTCTGATGTTTTCCCTATAAAATGAAGAAAATAACTTTATATAAATAATCTTCACTTATTGACAATTAATTCGACTTCTAGACTATTTATGGTAGGTATATTTAAGGGTCTGAAAGTAGAAAGACCAAATTAGAAACATGAGAATAAAATACAATAAGTAAAAATCATTTTGTTTCAGTTAGATTATTACTTGACATAAAATAGCATGTAAATACTTTATTTTCAATGTATAATACTGAAAATACACTCAAAAGAATGAACAAGAATAGACATCTAAATAGGCACCACTGAGAATGATATTTTCCCATATTTGCTTCAAATGGAAACATTCTCCTCTAAGAAATTAAAATGGTACATATACAACTTAATCTACACCCCAAGGTAGTCACTGTCATAAAGTTAGTATGATCTTCACGTATACTTTGCACTTTGAAATAAATATTCACACACTTAAATGATATGCATTACTGTTTGAGTTTAATATGCTTAAACAGAGGGATTACATGATATTAACCCTTTTAAAACTTACATGTGATATTATGATTTTGAGATATATGTCGATCAAAGAAAATAATTCATTCATTTTTACTGCTATAAAATGTCTCATTATACAAATAAATATCATTCCCCTACTAAGAGACAGTTTACTTTTTTTGTTATCATGAACAATGTCGAAACAAATATCCTTGTACATGTCTTATATATGAGAGCTTTTCCAGGACAGACACAGAGAAGTAGAAACTGCAGATTAAAGGATGCACATTTTCAGCTTTACAGATATTTCATTACTATTCTCTGAAGTCACTGTGTCAATTTATATTTGTTGCAGCAATGTAAAAGAGTTCATGTTGGGACAATATTCACAGTTCAAACATCAGATGGCCAAGTGTTAAGAAAATGTTCAGCATTTCTAGCAACTACAGAAATGCAAATTAAAACTACACTGAGATTTCATCTTACTCCAGTCAGAATGGCAATAATCAAGAATAAAAGATGTTAGGAAAGGTACACTCATATATTGCTGGTGGGACTGCAAATTGGTGCAACCACTCTGTAAAGCAGTATGGAGATTCCTCAAAGAAACTGGAGTGGAAGTACCATTTGACCCAGTTATCCCATTCTTCAGTTTATACCCAAAGGACTCAAGATCAGCATACTACAGAGACACAGCCATATCAACTTTTTTTTTTTCCCTAAATATATATGGTTGTTGATGGACCTTTATTTTATTTTATTTATTTATATGTGATGCTGGGAATCAAACCCAGTGCCTCACACATGCCAGGCAAGCGCTGACTGAGTCACAACCCCAGCACCACATCAATAAAACAAACACTAAATGTTCTCTCTGATATGTGGATGCTAACACCCAACAAAGGGTGGAGGGTAGGAATAGAAGTTCAGTAGATTAGACAAAGGGGAATGAAGGGAAGGAATAGGAAAAACAGTGGAATGAATCTGACATAACTTTCCTATGTATGTATATGAATACACCACAGTGAGTCTCCACCATATGTACAAGCAGACTGAGATCCTAATTAGACTAAGATACACTCCATGTTTGTATAAATGTCTAAATATACTCTATTGTCATGTATAACTAAAAAGGACAAATCCCCCCCCCCCCCAAAAAAAAGAAGGAATAGAAACAGTGCTGACAATTGACTGCAGTGTCACCACTCATTTGTTTATAACACATTAGAGTTGACATAGGTTCAGGAAAGTACATTTACAAACATGATTTAGGTTTAAACAGTTCCTCACAAATAGACATATCGCTTTAAAAAAGATTTCTGCAAAGAGGTCAAAACTAGATGATGATACCAAAAATAGAGGCAAAAATAAGTAATGACAAGTTGACTTTTTTCTCCATTCCAAGGTAAAAACAATTGTCATGTAATTAATTCTGCCAAGAAGTTGTCTAAAATATTTAAAGTTATTGAACTTCACCAAAATTGTCTACTACACATTGAGTTATTAGCTTCTGATTGTATAAAAATATTGTTTGTTAATTTAAAAACACTACACAAGGACAGGATACTTAAAATTGTCTTTTGATACGTTGCATAATAAACAATCTTTGAGGTCTCATATACTGCTGGTGGGACTGCAAACTGGTGCAGCCAATATAAAAAGCAGTACGGAGATTCCTTGGAAAACTGGGAATCGAACCACCATTTAAACCAGCTATCCCATTCCTTGGTTTATACCCAAAGGACTTAAAAACAGCATACTACAGTGATGTAGCCAGATCAATATTTATAGCAGCACAATTCACAATACCTAAATAGTGGAACCAACCTAGGTACCCTTCAGTAGATGAATGGATAAAGAAAATGTGGTATATATACACAACAGAATATTACTCAGCATTAAAAGAGAATAAAATCATGGCATTTGCAGGTAAATGGATAGTGTTGGAGAATATCATGCTAAATTAAGTAAGCTAATCCCAAAAAACCAAATGCCAAATGTTTTCTCTGATATAAGGATGCTGAATCATAATGGGGATGCAGGGGGCAGTGTAGGAGGAACAGATGAACTTTAAATAAGGCAAAGGGGAGGGAGGAAAAGGAAGGGGGCTTGTGGGTAGGAAAGCCAGTGGAATGAGTTAAACATCATTATCCTAAGTACATGTATGAAAACACGAATGGTGTGACTCTACTTTGTGTACAACCAGAGACATGAAAAACTGTGCTCTATTTGTGTAATATGAATTGAATTGCATTCTGCTGTCATATATAACAAATTAGAATAAATAAAATAAAAAAAAATCTTTGAGGTATATGGACCAATATTAGGTTATTTTCATTTAAGTATATATGGTATGCTGGCTAACTATTAAAAAAGTCCTACATTAAATATGACATCTATTAATCCCTTAGACATGCAGAATAATCCTGCAGTTATAAATCTAATCATTACAAAAATACTTTAACAAAGATATCATTTCTGAGCCTGTTAAGAATATTACAGCATGTGTTTTGAGAAAGGCCTCTTGAATATTAGGATGATGCAAATATTTCAGGTAATGCCAACACATAAATATGTAGATTTACAAAAATTATAGTAAACATAGCGTATTTACTTCACAGTTTCCTCATAAAGTTATTATGTCATACAAAGAGAACTTTAATTTGTAGTATATATATAGGAAACAAACAAAAAATAATCCTTTAGGATATATGTTTTACGAACAAGACCGCTTGTAAGAGTCAAGGTGAAGTTTTGTGGTTTTGAAAACAAGTTTTCTCTAAAATAACCTGTCCTCACAAACCATTAAAATAAGATAGAAATTTAGATATACAGAGAGAACATCAAGGCAGTTCACAATCCTCCCTTGTCCCTCCTGTCCTCCCCTTTCCTACATGGTTCTACTTTCTCTACTCTGCGAGAAAATGTTTTAGCCCATCTATTTGTATTGACTAGTTCTTTCTATGTATACATATAGGTGAAATTCCCTGTGATATATTTATATATGCACTTAATATGGTTCTTTAACAATTAATTCCACATGGTCTCCCCTTTCCCATCCCTTCCGTCTGCCTCTGTATCTCTTTCTATACTAGTGATCTTCCCTATACCTTTATGTTACCCTATCCTTCTCTCCCTTTATTTTATTCTAGTTTCCATCTATGAGAGAAAACATTCAATCTTCGAGTTTCTGAGTCTGGCTTATTTCTGAGCATGATATTCTCCATTTCTATCCATTTACCAGAAAAGGCCATAACTGCATTCTTTATTGCTGAGTAGAATTCCATTGTGTATATGTACCATAATTTCTTAATACATTCATCTGTTGAAGGGCATCTAGGTTGGTACCACAGGTTAGCTATTGTGAATGGAACTGCTATAAATATTGATGTGGCTGTGTCTCTGTAGTATGCTGAATTTAATTCCTTTGGGTATATACCGAGAAGTGGGATAACTGGGTTAAATGATGGTTCCATTCCAGGTTTTCTGAGGAATCTCCATACTGCTTTCCATAGAGGTTGCACCAATTTGCAGTACTACCAGCAACGTATAGCTTTCTCCACATTCTTGCCAACGTTTATCATTACTTGTATTCATTTTTTAATATATATTTTTTAGTTGTAGATGGACACAATAGCTTTATTTTGTTTATTTATTTTTATGTGGTGCTGAGGATGAAACCCAGTGCTTCACACACACAAGGCAAGCACTCGACCACTGAGCTGCAACCCCAACCCCATTACTTGTATTCTTGATAATAGCAATTCTGACAGGAATGCAATGAAATCTCAGTGCAGTTTTAATTTGTATTTTTGTAATTGCTTTAAACATTTTTTTCATGTTCATTTACCATTTTTTTTCCTATGAAGTACCTATTCAGCTCCTTTGTCCATTTATTGATTGGGTTATTTGTTTTTTGGTGGTGTTAGGTTTTACAAGTTCTTTTTAAGTTCTTTTTTTTTTTAAGAGAGAGAGAATTTTTTTTTTAATATTTATTTTTTAGTTTTCGGCGGACACAACATCTTTGTTTGTATGTGGTGCTGAGGATCGAACCCAGGCCGCACGTATGCCAGGAGACCGCGCTACCGCTTGAGCCCCATCCCCAGTCCTCTTTTTAAGTTCTTGATGGACCTTTATTTTATTTATATTTATGCAATGTTCAGAATTTAACCCAATGCCTCATACATACTATGTAAGTGGTCTACAACCCCAGCCTGTTTTATGAGTTCTATATATATATATCCTGGAGACTAACACTATATCTGAGGTATAGGTGACAAAAATTTTCTCCCATTCTGTAGACTCTTTCATTATGCTCTTGATTGTCTCCTTTGTTGTGAAGCTTTTTCATTTGATACTATTCCATTTTAGTGTAAGATAACTGTATTTATGTGGGTTTGTCTCTGTGTCTTCTGTTCCTTTGGTCCTCTCGTCTGTTTTGGTGGCAATACTATGCTGTTTTTGTTACTACTCTGTAGCATAATTTGAGGTTTGGTATTGTGATGCTTCGCTTTTCTTGCTAAGGATTGCTTTGGTTATTCTGGGCCTCTTATTTTTCCAAATGAATTTCATGGCTGCTTTTTCTATTTCTATGAAGAATGTCACAGGAATTGCATTACACAGCACTTTTGGAAGTATGGTCATTTTGACAACATTAATTATGCCTAAACAAGAACATGGGAGGTCTCTCTATTTTCTAAAGCCTTCTTCAATTTCTTTCTTTAGTGTTCTGTAGTTTTCATTGTAGAGGTCTTTCACCTCTTTTTTTTAGATTGATTCCCAAGTATTTTATTTTTTTAAGTCTATTGTGAATGGGGTAGTTTTCCTAATTTCTCTTTCAGGTAAATCATCATTGGTGTACAGGAACAATGGATTTATGGGCGTTAATTTCATATCCTGCTACTTTGCAGAATTTGTTTATGAGTTACAGAAGTCTTCTGGTGGAGTTTTTTGGGTCTTCTAAATATAGAATCATGTCGTTGGTAAGCTCTTCTTTTCCTATTTGTATCCCTTTAATTTCTTTCTTTTGCCTACTTGCTCAGGCTGAAATTTCAACGACTATGTTGAGTAGAAGTGGTGAAAGCGGGCATCCCTGTCTTGTTCCAGTTTTTAAAGGGAATGCTCTCAGTTTTTCTCCATTTAGAATGATGTTGGCCTTGGGTTTAAGGCATACAGCATTTTAAATGTTGAGATATGTTCCTACTACCCCTAGTTTTCTAGTGTTTTGAACATGAAGGGGTTCTGTATTTTTTCTACATCTATTGAGATAATCATGTGATTCTTGTCTTCAAGTCTATTGATGTGGTGAATTACTTTTATTGATTTCTGTATATTGAACCAACCCTGCATCTTGGGAATGAGCCCCACTTAATCATGATGCACTATCTCTTTAATATGTTTTTGTATGTGATTTGCTGGTATTTTATTAAGAATTTCTGCATCTATATTTATCAGGGATATTGGTCTGATGTTTTCCTTCCTTGATGTGTCTTTGTTTAGTTTTGGTATCAGAATGATACTAGCTTCATAGAATGAGTTTGGAAGGGTTCCCTCCTTTTCTATTTCATGGAATAATTTGAGGAGGATTGGCATTAGTTCTTCTTTGAAGGTCTAGTAGAACTCATCTAAGAATTGTCTGTTCCTGGGCTAAAAACCCACATTTGCTGAATGGTAACTTAACATATTTAATAATATGATACAGTAGCAGGCCTATTAATAATAATTTCAAAGCATAATTGATAAAGCCCTGAACTCCAAGTTTAAGAATCCGAACTGTAATGAGCCAGGCGTGGCACACTCCTGTAATCCCAGCAGTTTGAGAGGCTGAGGCTGGGGGATCATGAGTTCAAAGCCAGCCCCAGCAAAAAGCAAGGTGCTAAGCAACTCAGTAAGACCCTGTCTCTAAATAAAATACAAAACAGGGCTGGGAATATGGCTTAATGGTTGAGTGCCCCTGAATTCAATCCCAGGTACCAAAAAACAAAAACAAAAACAAAAACCCAAGAATCCCAACTGTAGTAAAATAGCAATATATAATTGGATGATACATGTATATATTTATATGTGTACCAAGCCAGCAGATACATGCATATAAATGTGTCCTTTATTGGAGGGGGAGTACCAGGGAGATTGATCTCAGGGGCACTCAACCACTGAGCCACATCCTCAGCCCTATTTTGTATCTTAGAGACAGGGTCTCACGGAGTTGCTTAGCACCACACTTTTGCTGAGGCTGGCTTTGAACTAGCTATCCTCCTACTTCAGCCTCCAGAGCCATTGGGATTACACACATATGCCACCATGCCCAGCTAAATATGTATCTTATCCAAAAAAACAGTTTAAGGTAATTAGATTTATGTGATTTACATTAGCAAGATTCATTATTTTCTAACCTCAAACTAACTGTTCAAGAAATGATAAATGATTTGACTAACTTGTATTTAAAACAAGTAATTTGCTGTTTCATAAATTATTAAGTTCAAAAAAATTTTCTCCAGTGTTTCTGTAATATGCACAAATTGAGACAATAATATAAGCACTCTAACGAATATCCTCAAACCTCAAAAAAACTTAAGACATCTTTTTCTCTACCAATAATGTAATTCAAGATGCAACTTTCTACTGTTTACCTAAGTTTCAAAAAAAAAAAAAAAAAAAAACTAATGTTAACTCATTAAGTCAAGTATTCAATTCTACAACTATTTCAACAAAATTGACACAGATGTATTAAAATGGGAGGGAAAGTGCAATTGATGGGTTATATGTTTAACATGTGGTTTATATGTATACATGGAAAAATATATAAGTATTCTAGTCATTCATCTATTTTTTCAAACAAATTGAAATATAAAACCACAATATTTATTTCAAAAGTAATCATGAGTGGTACATTTGTTGCTAATTTTTTTTTTAAACAGTGCTAGGAATTGGGGCCTTGTACATGCGAGGCAAGCACTCTACCAATTGAGCTATATCTCCAGCCCTCAATCTAAATTTTAATACATGTCTCACATCTGGGATGATGGAATTTTATAGATTAATATCAACCTATAAAGAACTCTTCATAGGATAATTCTGTCTACATTCTTTTGGCATAGGACACAATTAGCAGTCAAATTGAAGCTAGGGAGTAGACGAGCACAACTCATATTTCCTCCCTTTTCTAATCTAATCACAACTATTGACAATGGACTGGATAGAATAATTTGAGTTTCATTTATGGGCTAGTCACTCTACTAGATGGTGGGGTTGAGACAAATAAGACACAAAAGCCTTTGCCCTCATTGTACACTAGCTAATAGAAAACGTTATGGCCTACTGAAAGACCAAGTTTTACAAGTACTAATACATTAGATATCTAGGTCTTCTTAGTAAAATAGTACATATAATTTTCAAAAACCCCATAAAAGGCCAGGAGCAGTGGTGCAGACCTGTAATCCCAGTGGCTGGGAGGATGAGACAGGAGGATTATGAGTTCAAAGTGAGCCCCAACAACTTAGTGAGGCTCTAAGGAACTTAGCAAGACTTTGTCTAAATAAAATATAAAAATGGGCTGGGATGTGGCTCAGTAGTTAAGTGCCCTTGGGTTCAATCCCTGGTACCAAACAAATACCATAAAAGTAGAGTGGTTCTACAATCCACTCCTTGCTGATCAGTTTCACTCTTCCTTAAAGTGCAAATTTAGACCATAGCAGCTGTCTGCAGCAAGGTCAGCCATCTTGAGTTCTGGATCCAGAATGTTCTGTGGAAGTGGGGGAGGGGGTGTCAGAGAAATAGAAAGGGAACTATCTGAGGCTACTACAATTCACTGAGGTCCAATAAACCAAGAAGGAAGTCCCATTCTCACTTGAATGCAGGAATATGCAGCTTCTGATTTCACACTAAGAGAAGAAACCAACTACCATTTCACAGAAATATCTTTGGAGTAGGTGGCTAGGTGAGAACAACATAATGTTTTAGGTCAGTGATTTTCCAATGAAGGAGGTCTGGAAGATAAGCTGTACTTCTGCCCAACACACAGTTTTAGAACTGTCAAAGTGGTTTTCATTTAGACCCAGATCATGCTGTTCTACAGTTTTAAGAACAACCAGGCTCAAGAATAAAAGGGAAATGCACTAACTGGCACAATTTGATGTAACACCTGAGAACTGTACAGCCACATCTGGACTCTTCCTTTGCCAGACAAGGAGAATCCATAAAGTACTGGGAGTTCCTAGTGTGGTGAGAACCAAATATTCATGGATTCCTATTCTTTGTTGTATAGAAAAACAGTTCACTGATTTTTTTTAAAGCAATTAAATGGCTTAGCTGGCATTAAGAAAAATAAGGGGTGGGGGGTTAGAAGAATAATGACTCAAAATAGGACTTCTGAGGCTATCTAGTCCAACTGTCACCCAAAATAGTATTCCTTTGAACATAAAGAGTTGCACAGAGAGGGATTTGAAAACCATCTCAGTAACAAAATACCCTAGGATGTTTTTCCTAGAGAAGAGATGATCTGAGAAAGTGTGGTCTTTGTACTTTGTAAAACTTGCAGAGTGGTCATGCCAAGGAGGAATCAGAGTATAGTGCCTGGTCCCAGTGAAGAGATCTAGTAGCAAAGGATAAAAGTAAATAAATGCATTATTTTAGTTTATTGTAAGAACTCATAGAAAACACTATCTGTGCAGAAAATAAGTAACGTTTAAGCTGCTCTTATTAGCAAGGAACTATATGGAAGTATTGTTTTTTTGTGTGAATGTTTTATTAATGGAGTGGAAGACTGAATAGATATTTTTAGCAGCCAAGCTACTAGTCACAGTGAATTCGTTGAGTGTTTGGACATATTACATTGAAATGGCTGTTCAGATCTTTTGCCCATGTTTTTCTAATGAATTGTCTATTGTTTACTTATGTGTAGGAGTTTTACATACACTTTGTATACAAGACTGCATCAGTCAGTTTGCATTACTACAATGAAATACTCAAGGCAGCTAACTTATAAAAAGAAAAGTTTTAAGCACATGGCATCTCCATCTGCTCAGTTTTGGTGTGTTCTCCCACCACGTCAGCTGTATCACAACATGGTAGAGTTAAGTGCATGTATGTGGAAGAGCTTGTATCACTGAAACAGGAAGTAACAGGACAGAGAGAGACTGGGGTCCAAAGTCCTTTCCAAGGACATGTCTCAATGAATGACACAGGACCTCAAACCTTCAAACACAATGGAACTTTGAGGGAAACAGATTATATTCAAATCATAGTAGAGACCTTTATTAGATCTGTGAATATTTTTTGTAGATTGCTACTTACTCTTTTAATGGGGTCTCTTGATAATCAAAACTTCTGTATTTTAATGTAGGCCAATTTGTCCATTTTCTCCCATATGGTAAATGTGCACTGTTCAAGAAATCTCTTCCTCTTCCAAAACTATAAATCTATTTTTCTATGTTTTCTTTCAAAAGCTTTCCTGTATTACATTTCACATTAAAATCTGAATTTGTTTTTTTGTTGTATGTTATTAGGGGAGGTCAAAGTAACTTCTTCCATAGGGACAGTCAACTAACTTTAGAATTACTTATTGTCTACATCTGAAAAGTAGCACAATCTACTTATTATGGTTTCTCTCTTGTGAATAAACAAGAGAGGAACAAGTATAGGAGCAGACAGACCAATTAGAAGACTCTGGAAATTGTCTAAATAAAAGCAAACAGTGACTTTAATTGTTCAAATCCACTGAGGTAATACCACTAAATCCCATTTCATTAATGAGTAGAAATAATTTTCCCAAGGTTACAGAATTAGTGAATAGCAGAAAAAACACAGAGCTATTTCCCACCAAATAACCCATCCCCTCTTCCTTTCTTGTGTTGGGGCTTGAACCCAGGGCCTTTACCATATGCTATGCATGTGTTTTACCAGTGAGCGAAAACCAAATTCTTAACGGCATATCACACTGCACCATTTTCCATATTGGATCCCAACCACATAGGTAGACATTTAGTGGAGTCCAGCTATGGCATTTGGATCCTTCTCTATTTAGCACTCAAAGCAACCTCTACCTATCAACTGATTTGGCACTGGACACGAAACCCAGTTCTGCTGACAAGATGGATGGATGACAAAGTCAACCAAAAATGATTGTCAGCAAAACCCAAATAACTCAAAGATTTGTTTTAGATAAAATTATAATATGGTCATTTATGCTAGTTGCACTCACTATTCTTTTCCTTTTTCACAAGGACTTATAATGATTTTACTCTTGCTAAGTACTTTAAAAAAATATTCGTTCCAACCTAATGTTTCTAGGCTTCAGTTTTCTAACCTTTAAGGATGAAATAAGGGCTGGGGTTGTAACTCAGTTGTACAGTGTTTGCCAAGCACCTGTGAGGCACTGGGTTAGATCCTCAGCACCACATAACAACAAATAAAGGTTAAAAACAACTAAGTTGGACAAGATAAGAGGTTGCCTCATTACATCCAGAGAAGTTGTTTCATGTGTGAAAATTTGTTTTGTGTATATAATCTTAGAATAAAACAAAACAAAACAATTAGGGCTGTGGGTGAAGTTCAATGATAGACTGCTTGCCTAGCACACACAAGGCCCTGAATTCAATTGTTAGAACTATGAAAAAACAAAACAAAGTTGCTATGGCAGCCATGGAGTGCTATTGACTGAGGGTCCCAGCAGATGTGCCAAAAAAATCCATAGTTCCATTTGCACCAAGGTCCACTTTCACCTGGTGCTGACAGAGTATGGTGGGGAGACTAAAGCAGATCCTGTCCTGGGAGACAGGTATTCCTTTGTTGGTTCAGTAATTTCCTGCTTTAAAGTTCCTTAGACTACACAGCAGTAGAAGTCACTTTTATCTTCTCTCCTTTACTCTTGGTCTTGAGATTGCTGCATGCATGGTGGCAGAAAGTAGCATTAGCTGACTAACTAGTACATGGACGACACTGTAAAAGTTATTTGTTTACACTTCAAGGTACAATGTCTAATTGTATTCTTCCTACTAGAAATCCTGCTAATAGGAAGAAGTGATTGAAGAAGCTGATAGAAACTGTGAGATATGATGGAAAATTTTCTAGATCTCAGTCTATGGACTGGAGAAGTAGCACTCTTATGGTGTGGGCTCTTTTTCTACTAACTGATAATAATGTACTGATGTTGAAAGAGACAGAAATAAAGATATGGACAATGTAGCCTGCTAAGCATTTAATTCTGTAGCAATACAGTGTATACCTGAAATTTTCCTGAAAACTGAAGTTGACTAATTATTATGACCATCCAGGAAATAATTGTTGATTTCATGAGTAAGAGCACAAATTAAACTGAATGGTTTCTATACTGGTATGAAACCCAATGTTATTTCTCTGTTCATTTCTGTAAGTATACTGATTTGCATACATAAATTTGAAAACCACCATGTGCTATAATTTAAGTGGTCAACATGAGATTGTTTGTCCTTAAAAAGATGAAAGCTTAACTAAAAAAAAAGATTTTCTAGATGTTTCAAAAGTTACCTAGATCAACATCACTATGTTCAAAATGAGATATTCCAATGTATACATCATATTTTTCCATTATTGCTTTTTCAGAGAAAACATACGAAATCCTTACATAACCAAATCTAAATATTTGGACACAAATCTAAAATAGATGACACTATCTTGAGCAGACTATCCCCACCCCGGGATGTTTTTGAAAACTCACTGGTTGCCTAATCTTTTCACGCATGAAGAAGCTGTTTCTCTTCTTTTATGGGTGAATCCCCTATCAAAAATTCAACACAATCTGAATTACATTAACCATTTTGAGAAACACAGAATGCTGTATTTTGAAGTGGGCAAATATGCAATGCCACTTGGTAAAACACAGAAGAGATCTGGGAACTCTGATTATTGGCTTCACTGTTTGGCTCTTGCTTCTTTCTCCCAAAGTGAACTGGGCAAGTTGCAAGTCACTTAGCATCAATGGCCCCACTTGGTCTTTTAGGAAACTCAATTCGATAATATGTACCTCACACAGTTTAATTAATGTTTGTAAGTACTTGGAAATTCTGTCTGAACGAATGTAGGCTAATGCTAACTATCACTAGAGAATTATAGACCTTATTTTTTATAGCAATCTGCTCAAACTTACAGAAAAAAGAAGGAAAAAAAAAGAGGGAAAGGGTTTTAAAATAAATGTGTGCCTATTTTCTTCACAACAAGAATAAGTATTATTGGCTTGTTTAAGTATTATTGGCTAACATTTGTGCCAAGCACGCTGCTGGCTACATTGAAGATATTTAAATATCTAGTGCCAGCAAGCACAGCTGCTGGACTCTCTATGCCCTTCTCTTGTTCAGTCCATGCCAAATTACTCACACAGCTATGAATGAGGCAGCAGCATAGGAAAATGCCAAGTGTGAGTGAGATTAGCGATAAACCAGAGGATTCCTATAGAGGTCAGTGATTAGCAAGTTTCCAGTTGTAATCACTTTTCTAACACAGGCTTTATCTCATCACATGACATCTAAACTCTGTACCAACTTCCTGCATCAGTTCTGTAAGCAGTTTCCCAATCAATAATTCCTCAGAATTGCTAAGGCACCAATAAAGTATCTTATCCTGATAAGGGCACACAGTCAGACCTAAGCAATTTGAATAGATTTTAGAAATGACAATTCTTGAGATGTTTAAACCTGAGATGAAGTACTCTCTCTACCCCTCCCCTCAACATCAGATTCACAAATTAAACATAAACAAGTAGATGAGGATGAGAAAGTTTATACAAAAGTTTTCCTTTCACTTCCAGCCATTAGAATGACTAGAGGAGAATATTTAAAACACAGAACTCAATGAGAGGGTGAAGGGGGTTGCTTCTTAGAAATTAGTAATGAGATAAATGAAGGTGTTTATTATAGGTAGCTTAAAATCTAGGTCCTGCTTCTTTGAAACATTTTACTTAACAAGTACATTTTCTAAATTGTCTTTGAAAATATATCTAGATCAATATTACATTGCTGCTTTTCCTTAAGTTTAGAATTTAAGAGCAGTACATTTTTTTCCACTTAATATCACCCATCACCCTTCTCCAACCACGTTATTTAAAACTAAGAAGTGAGGACAATTTCATTTTTATAGCAATCCAACAGATTAAAGAACTAGGAATTGGGTCTTTTAGTTGCATTTCAGGAAAAAAGAGTCATCCCTTAATGTTTTTCTCATTCTTAAAAAACAAAAGATTTTAAATCATTTATTAGATGGTTTATAATTTTCTAAACAAACTAAGTTAATCATTCTATATTTTAACTCTCCCTACTCAAAAAGAAAGAAAAAGAAAGGTTAACAGTCACATAGCCAAAAAATTTGGTTGGGGTCAAAGAAGGGAGCAAATTATTAAATACATCTACTTTTGGCATCTCATTTCCTTCCTGACATTATCCTGTCTTGGTATTCACACACTTGTACAACATACTCCTCTGACAGACTGACTCTGTTTCTACCAAATACTTGCATCAATGCTCTTCTTAGACATTGCTTGTATTATACGATAAGCAGAACATTAAGCTCGTTGTTGCTAATTCCCATGATTTTCTCACATCTTTCTGTATTTAACTGTTTAATTTAGACCATGACCTTACCAGGCAAGGTCAATGTCTAAGTCTGTTTTTTTTTTTTTTTAAATGGCACCCAGAGGCCAGAAGGCAGATGCCACTTGTTCAGAACACTGGTCTGGAATTCTAAACTTGTTTTGTTTGTGTGCCAGGGACAGATTCTACTCCAAGACTCTATCTATGGCATTCAGCCACGTGGAAGCAGAGACAGCTTAAGAGAACTGTGCTCTAAAATAGTGGATAATAAATGATCGTTAATTAGCTAGTTCCCCTGACAGCAAGAATTGGAATAGAAGGAAAGAAACTAGTCAATGGAACTGCTACCATTCATCAACTATCTGGTTATGAACAGGGTACTGGAATGAAATCAGCATGGACATAAGAGTCAAAAGGAGCTATTTCGGTCTCTGCTGTGAACTAGCTGTACAATATGGATAAGTCATTAAACTCTCTCTAGGCCTCAGTTTCTTTACCTGGAAAATATGCAAGTTTGGACTGGGCTATTTCTACATTAACATAACAAGACTGATGAGGCTTCTCACATCCTTGGTATTAATCAGGCACCTTCTTTCTGACAGAATGCAAAGTGGACACTGCAGGTAGTAAAAAGGGGATCACAAGATGCTAATGGAGGGACTTTTGGAATAATGACGTGCAGTAATAAAAGTAAAATGTATAAGCAGGGTATCATATATTTGTTTTATACATTTTGAGACATTTAACTGTGAATATGGCACAGTGAATACAGCAAATTAATGTTGATATAATCAAAACTATCAAGATTTCATTTTTCTCAAATTAGGAAAAACTCTTGTTAATAAAATTCCTCACTAGGACTGAGCGTGGAGGCACACACCTGAAATCCCAGCAGCTTGGGAGGCTGAGGCCCTAAGCAAGTCAACGAGACCCTGTTTCTAAATAAAATATAGAAAGGGCTGGGATGTGGCCCAGTGGTTAAGCACCCCTGGGTTCAAACCCTGGTCTTCCCCACCCTCTCGCAAAAAAAGAAAAAAAAAAAATCTTAACTAGGGTTCAACATCCTCCACCTATATAATAAAGTGTAGCATGCCTTCTATAGCATCAAAAATATAGAGTGAGTCATAAAAAAGGATTACATTTTGCTGAAACAGATGGAAAAAGCCCAGTAGAGAGCCTTAAATCCCCTTTATGGTCTGCTAAGATTTAAATAAAGTTCTTGCTAAAAAATAGGTACTCTTGAGTATAAAATACAGGACATTTGATTTTCATCAAGTGGTCTCCAGTATTGCAATTTACTGCCATCCTATCTTTGCAGATTGAAAACAGGTAAATTCTAATCTTTATTTCTCAATAGCTCAAAACCCAAAGTTCATCTGGGAGTCAGGGGGCACTATTCAAAATAAGATTTTTACATACTAACTTAAAATAGATTACAGATCAGTTTAGAAAACAGTGCATATGAGCATATTTGCTGAAAGGAAGAAGGGAAGAAAAACAAAGGAGAAAATAGTGAGAGGATGTATTGGTAGTGATTATGAACAGAGATTCTGGATATGGACAGCTGGATTTAAATTCCCACTCTCCTGTTTATCATGGTATTATTTAATCTCTCTGTCCCTCAGTTGTCTCATCGATTATAAAATGGGAATTAAAATAATTCCACTTCATAAGGGTTTTGCAAAGATAAAATGTATTGATGTATAAAGTGCTCAGAACAATGGCAAAGATAAAGGCTATCTAAAGGTTAGTTACTATATTTGTTTTGAATGCAGTAGATTGATTAGAAAAAGTATATAATCTTGAATATTAGTGCCCAAGGAAAAAGTTTTCATTACTGGAGAAAAAGAAAAAATTTCTTTCTAGGAAAAGAGCCTGTATTTTTTTCTACCTTTATAAAAATTGCTGAATTATAGCTGCACACTTTGGTGTACAGCTACATATTCCTACTTAACATCATTAGGAAAAGAATTTTTTGTGGGTGGGTAGGTACCAGGGATTGAACCCAGGAACATTTGGCCACTGAGCCATATCTCCAGCCCTATTTTGTATCTAGGATCTAATTGAGTGCTTAGGGCCTCGCTTTTGCTGACGCTGGCTCACTTTTTCAATCCTCCTGTCTCAGGCTCCTGAGCTGCTGGGATTACAGGTGTGCACCACCACACCCAGCTTAGGAAAAGAACTTTTAAAAGGGAACTTTCGGATACTTCCAGAGGGTTTTAAATTCTTTATGTCTTTCATTTCATCAAAATCTAATGGCTTCTCTCTTCCCTTCTCATTACGGAATGGATGTATCTCCAGCACTATTTGTATGTATACACACAAACAATGAGTTTAAGTTCACAACTGGAATAAACAGATTTACAAAGAATGCATGCAAGATTTGGAAAAAATGGTAGATCTGAAGAGAACTGAAGGCATAAAAGGACAGACAGTATAAAAGGAATTTAAATAAAATCATAGATTCTATAATATAAAGCAAAGGATAGACAGGCATGGATATAAACCTGCTTATTCCCTTTTCCCAAAGTTCAGGCAAAGTAGTTATAGAACACCTTGGGCCTTGTGGTTCCAAGTCACTAGTTCAAGATACCCTGGTATTTATTGTCTGAAGCTCTTGAGCAAAGGAGGGCAGACCATCCTTAAAAGGAAAAAAGTAAGATCAGTGTCAGCAGATGTTGTGTTGTTAATTATTTAAGTGTTTTCACCCGGAGAAGAACCTATTCTTAAAAATATGTGCATAAACCACTGCAACACACAATGAAAAAGTCAAACACTTTCCCCTCAATCTCCTGGTTTCTCTCTCTCTGTTTCAGTTTGATAATTTACATTTATGTGATATCTTTGATATGGGTGGATTTAAGCCTGCCATTTTGTTAAATGTTTTCTATTTGTCTCATCTGTTCTTTATTTTCTCTTTTTCAGTCTACTTTTGGATTGAGTAGTACATTTAATATCCACTAGTAGTAGATAAATTACATTAAAATATTTTTAAGTGGTTACATTTAGTCTACAATACATTTCTTTTACAGATTCTACCTCCCCAAATTCTCCCTTTCACTCTTTATGTTACTACTGTTACGTGTTTTACTTTTACACATTTTATAAATCCCACAATACAGTGATACTGTTTTTTGCTTTGGCCATTTAACTCTTTTATAATGTGATTTTTAAAAGAGGAAACATGTCTCTTATATTTACTTTCATTTTTACCATTTCTGGAGCTTTCATTCTTTGTATAGATCAGAGGCTGACACATTATGACTCATGGACCAAAGCTCTCCTGCTTCCTGTTTTTTTGTAAATAAAGTTTTACTGGAATATAGCCATGGCAATTTGTTGAAGTATTGTTTATGGTTGCTTTTGTGCTATAAGGGCAGATTAGTTGTGAAAGAGATTGTCTGACTCACAGAGCCTAAAATATTTAATATCTGGCTCTTTACAGAAAAAGTTTGTCTGGAGTCTCATTCCTTCTGCCTAAAGACCTTCCTTTAACAGTTATTGTAGCACAAATCAGCTAGAAATGGATTTTCTCAGCTTCTTATGTATCTTTACTTTGCCTCTTCTTTTCCTTCTCCTTTTCTCCTCCTCCTTTATTTTTTCCCACCCCTAGTTGCCTTCATGACTTTTTCTTTATGTTTGGTTTTCAGCAGTTTGAATATGTCTAGTGATATGTATACTGATTTTAAAATCTTGAATCTATGGTTTTTCATTCTAGGTAATTATCTCTTCAAATATTTCTTCACTGTTCTCTCTCCCTTTTCTTATGGCATTTCAATTACACACAATAGACTGATATTGTCCATAACTCTATTTTTCACATTTTTCTCTTTGTGCTACATTTTGGATATTGCTATTGACATACATTCAAGTTCACTGATTCCTTCAGCAATTGTGTTATCTACTGATGACCCTGCAGGAATTACTTCTGATATCATGTCTTTTATTTCTCTCTTTTTTTGGCAGGGGGATCAGTGATTGAAACCAGTGATGCTTAACCACTGAGCCACATCCCCAGCTCTGTTTTTATATTTTATTTAGAGATAGGGTCTCACTGAGTTGCTTTAGGACCTCACTAAATTGCAGAGGCTGGCTTTGAACTCATGATGCTCCTCCTGCCTTAGCCTCAAGAGTTGCTGGGATTACAGGCTTGTGCCACTGCGCACGGCCACATTTTTTATTTCTATCATTTCAATTTCCACCTATCTTCTAAAAATTCCTCATATATTCATGCATGTTGTCCAACTTTTCCACTAGATCCTTTAATATGCTAACCAGAGATAATTTAAAATCTTTGTCTGATAGTTCTAACATCTGGGCCATCCTCATGTCTTGTTCTGTTGACTATTTTGCCTCTTGACAATCCCCACACCCACCCTGCTCTGTCTATGTGCATGTCTTGAAATTTTGATTGAAAGTAGGATATTGTGTAAAGAATAGTAGGATACTTAGACCTGGAAATGGAAATACCTTTTCTGTATTATGCCTTATGTGTGGGAGAGAGTCCCCTCTCTCTATTCTCTTGGCCCACACCCTGTGGTACACTGCAGTTGCTTAGTACCCCTTGCTAGACTTTTGAAGAAGGTAGTTCTCTTGTTTTGGTTCAGCCTCAGTCCTTTTAGATCCTGTGTCCTTGGGCCTCAGAGCTTTTCCAGCTTTCCTTTCCCTCTTCTCAAACTCTCCCTTATACCCAATATAGACCTGGGGTTAAAGGTTTCACTCCTCCCAGAGAGGAAAGACACCTCTACTTGGTATCATAATCTAAGGTAATTCTCTTGTATTTCCCAGTCATAATGTCCCTTAGCTTGTGTTATGCCACGTGCTGCCCTCTGTAGCAGCTTAAGTCTTTTATTACCTAAAATCTGGGGAAGTTGGCTGGTATTTCTGTCTTCCCCTAATAATAGCTGATGAACTCCTGCATGCCTGTTGTATCAATAGCAATTTTTTTCCAGTCTCCTCTGTTCATATGCCCTCTCCCCCCTTTGGAAGTTACATAAATGCCATGCAATCTCTGCTCTCTAGTAATTTATCAAGCCATTTTTGTCATCACTAGAGTAGAAATAGCTTTATATTTTCTACATTCTAAATAAAAGTTGGAAGTTCAACCTCCTGACAGTTTCAGTTTCTATGTTGGTGAATTCACTGATCTTTTCTTCTGCAATCAATAATCTGTAGTTAATCTTATTTAGTAGATTTTTCATTTTAGGTATTATAGTTTTCACCTTTAGAAATTCCACTTGGTTTTTCTTTTCCTTTTATATCTTAAGTTTTTAAGCCTATTTATAATAGCCATTTTAACATCCTTCTTTGCTGATTCCATCATCTCTGTAATTTCCTGGTCTATTGTTTCTACTGATTAACTTTTCCCCAGTTACAGGATATATCATCCTGTTCCTTTTTTGGCCTTAGTAATTTTAAAATCAATGTCAGGTCTTATGAAGTTTATATTTTTAGGTGCTGGATTTTATTGTATTCCTTAAAAACAACAACAACAAAAAACAGACTTTGTCCCGGCAAACAGTTAAGTTATAGAAGTCAGTTTCATACTTTTCACAATACCATTTTGAGGACTATACATATAACCTTTGTTCTGTGAGATTTTTCTACTTTCATTGGTTGGAAGAACTATTCTGAACTTTCTGGGAATTCTAGGAATTGTTCAGCCTATTCTTTTTGGGTGATCCTTTCCCTGGTCTACAGTTTCTTTTCATACATGCACAGATCAATACTCAGCCAAAGACTTGAGGGAACCAACTCTTCTACAGATAGTGAGTTCTCTCTTACTGTGTGTCTCCCCCTTTCTTGGCTTCCTCCTTTTTGTCATGGAAATCCAAGCTACCTTGTTTTTTTTAAATTCAGCTCTTTGTCTCCACAACTCAGGAAAAATGGCAGGCTGTTGGAAATGTCTTCTAGGAAGGAATTTGGGGCAACTGCAGAACTCACCTGCCTCTTATGGACTGCCCATTGACCAGGGTCTGACAAATATTGATTGGGACCACTATGAAACTTCTTTGAACTCTTCCACACACAGTCCCAAAGTGTGTGTGTGTGTGTGTGTGTGTGTGTGTGTGTATACAAGGGGAAAAGTGGGGCTGAAGGGACTTTCTTCTAGCAAACCTGTTTGTATAAATTAAGAATTTAGAACATGGAAAAATATGAGTCTGGTAAATAATCAGACTTTCTAACCCCAAAATTGCTCATAGTAGTGTCTAAAGTAGAATGTAACCTAAAACAACAGGTTCCACATTTGTTACTATCTTTACATTTGGGAGCATCCTAAATTACAAACATTATATTCTGCTAGATTTTTACCATAATAGATACTGGATTTGATAAACTCTTTGAAAAATTTAAAAACTGTGTTAGGTTACTTCTGTTTTTATGATATTGTAAAGAGGTTCACTTATTTCTAACATCAGATGTTTTATTTCTAAAATACTCCAATATTCCAGTAATTATGACACATGTGAATTTGAAGCAAACAGCTCTATAAATATGATCTCCTGCACTAACTATACACATGGTTATTTCTTAAAGGTTAAAACCCTGGTAATTTTCTTGTTCTCTCATCATTTCAAATGTAGAATACAAGGTACAGGTCTTAGTTCTCTTCTATTTTGGCAAGATGGCTAGTTCTCTAACTTTGGTACCATGTGTTTTGTTTTATAGGTCTTTAAAATTCCTGTTTCTCTTATATGTGGCATGATATATATTTATATGCCACATCACATATTCATATGCATAACATATATACAAACTCACACTCTAAATTTATGGCATAAATACAGATAGCAGAGAGCATGAAAAATGTTTGTGTAAATTGCTGCTATTAAACTATATTCTTTGAGAGGTCACTGCTTTGCAGAGCATCTGTCTCTGACTATAAGTTAGATTATATTTACATTTGTTTTGACACCTTTTTTTCTGAATTGTCTCATACATATATCAGACTGTATTCAATAAAAACTACTGATTTGTTTAAAATATTTTGGAAAACAGTAACAGTTTACTTAAAGGTTTAATTTTAGCCAAGTGAGGTGGTGCATGCCTACAATCCCAGTGGTTTAGGAGGTTGAGGCAGGAGGAGACTCATGAGTTTAAAAGCCAAAAGCGAGCACTAAGCAACTCAGCGGGTCCCTGTCTTTAAATTAAAATTAAAAAGGGCTGTAGATGTGGCTCAGTGGTTAAGCACCCCTGGGTACCAAAAAAAAAAGAAAGAAAGTTTAATTTGAAAGCAATACTATTCTTTCTCTAAGGGATCTCTACATACTAGCATTCTAAAACTCGACATAGGACAGCCATCTCACATTAAACAAACAAATGGGGGAAAAACACAAAACAGAATAAACAACAACAACAACAACAACAACAAAAACCTAAGTCCTAGGTATTTATAATGCTTTTGAGTCCACCTGAACATTTTTTAAAAATAAACTTGCATTTTGTAATTTTCTTTAAACATTTTGAGTTCTCTCCCACTGAAGGCTGCTGGCCCCTCTGCACAATTGTTATGTCAGAGTGTCTTAGTCTCTCCTCAAATGTTACTTCCACTAGAAGTCTTCTTTGACTATCCTAAAACAGTGCTGTTCCAATGTTTCCTTTACTACCATTTTTTATGATGTCAAAAAATTTTCCTTGATTTGTTTTGCAGAGAAAATTTGGCTAGTAACCTTTAGGAAAACTAGCATAACTCATAATTATTCTCTTTTCTTAATATAAAGTTAGGGATTCAGCTTGAACTTCTCTTGTCATTTTATTTATATTTTACTATCATTTCTCATATTTGTATTTTGCTATATAGCATTTGCTATAATTGAAACCACATCTCTTTTTTACATTGCACAGAAATGTTGCTGTGACTATTTCTTTCCATTTGTAACTTATACGTACAAGGATTTACTGTATCTTTATATATATTTTTTTCTTTTTTAAAATTTGTTTTAATTAGTTATACATGACAGTACAATGATCATGACATACAGGTTTTTTAAAATCTTATATTTTCTTTTTATTTTCAGTCCATATAATGATCTCAGTTTGTGTTTCAGTAAGATTTTCTTCATTTGGGGTAAAGCTTTTTCAAAAATCATGAAATGCTTTAAAATATCTGATTGGAAGATTATAGCAGTTAAGTGGCATGAATTAAAAAGCTATTTGGTGACTATGAATGATATTTAGGGGAACAGGTTGAATTCCCAGCAGATATCTTAAGATCAAAGACGAAATATACAGATGACTCCTAAAGGTTTGGATAACTATTATGCTGATGTTAAACAAACACTATGCTAACTGGAATTCAACTTTGTAGCAGAAAGTAATGAGCTTAATAACTGAACACACAGTTATGCTGTTAGTATTGAGAATAGAAGAAGTGATCCAGAAATGATTTCATTTATTTTACTTTTACTTCCTCAACTTTTTGGATTATATTCAGCCAATATCTATTTTAGGAACTGTACTGGAAGGCCCTTATGTTTTATGCAAGGAACTGCTATTTTCCCAGATGAATAGAATATCCGTTCTCCAGCTCCAAGTTTCCATGACAATAAAAACAAAACATTCATCAGCACCAACGTGGTATTTGATGGCAAATGCAGCTGCAGCTTACAACAGTTCAATCTTTATCCCAACTCTTCTCTGCAGAACAGAGGCACTATATTTCTCCAAAGCAACTGAATTGTTTTTACAGTGATTTTCTCCCGCCACAAATCTAAACACTGACAATTAAGTGTGTTAACCATCTCCAATCTTCAAACCATCCTCTCCTCCCAAACTCCTGCCAAATATAATAAAGTTCTTGCATTTTTCTATAAGCATTTGATTTGTGAACTCTGAAAGATTAATTAATTTAAGTATTACAATTTTAGAGGAATGAACAATATTTAAGCTTTTATGATTGATTGCAGAGAAGATGGAATTTGGAAAAGAATGTCATTTACAGTAATCAAAAAGCTAGGTAAAATCCAATCTGATTATGGGAAGACAGTGCCCCCTTGTGTCTTGGTATTTTGGCCTTGTCTAAATTCAGTATTTGCTTTCTTAGAGTTCTGTGGTATGGATTTAAATATCATAGAACTTGATAACTAGCAGTTCTCCTAAGACAAAATCCTAATTTTTTATGATATAAATGTACAAGCTATTATATATTAGTGATTTTAACATGAAGGGTCTACAATATGATAATGTAATAAATCTGCACATATTCAGTAGCTAAATTTAAATACCACAGTTATTAGTAAGAGACATTTTAAAAGTTTTAAAAATAAAAAGAAAAAACCTAACTACAATCATTTACATCTTCTTTAGGTATTGTTATTCTTTTGGTATTGATTAGTCTCTGTTACTACAGAATTTTACACTAATTCAGTGATCATCATTGCTTCTGGGCAACTAATGAGTTCTAAGCTTTACTCACATGAAAAACAGTTTGTACTAAAGGGAGGAAATGAATATCAAAATTTAAAAGATATCCATAATAACAGGAGTAAGTCCCTAAGTTACAAAAATAGTTTCAGAAATGAAAACTGCAGGGAGATCATTCACGCTTCAACTCCATTCAAAGGGTAATACTCAGACTGGATTTTGGAAACTAGAATCTCACGTATAACCCCAGAAAATCAAAATTAGAAGTTACTTTTTTGCAAGATCCCCAGACCGTTTTTATAAGCATTAAAATCTGAAGAAACACTGATCAACTCAATGCCCCCCTACATTCAACTTCCACAAAACAAGAGCGAGAGAAAACATAGAGCGAGAGAAACTGGCTGTCCATTTGGACATAGGAGTCAGCTTTAGAAATTAGTTGGATTTAAAAGGAGGAACAGAATCAGGAATAGAAGTTATACCTGAGCTTGGTCAACCTGCTTTCTTAAGTCCTACCCCAACTCTTTTTCCAATCTTCAATATAATATTTTCAGAACAATTAACAACTAAACTTCTGCCAATTACAGATAAAGGTAAATAAGAAATAAAGTTTTCAAAATGGAAATAATGTAAGAGTATCATTAAGAATGACACCTGTATGATATATATTTTTTTCATTCTACAACTCACATTATCTCACTTGACAATAAAGCACTGATAAACAAGTTTTTATTACCCTCATAAGTGTGGTGCCTGAGAATCACTGACTTAATGAGGCATTAAAAAAAAAAAAAAAGAAAGAAAGAAAAAAGAAAACACCACCTCTTTCTACTAGGTATCCTCTTTCTGGATTTAACTTCAGTTACATTATGGGTCACTTTCTTGTAGACCAATTTGAGTATCTACTCCTATTATTTTTAACCCTGTGACTTATGGGAAAAGATGTATAAGTTCCTAATGCCTGGCAAACCTTTTTTTTTGGGGGGGGGGGTGGTACTGGGGATTAAACCCAGGCACACTTAATCACTGAGCCACATCCCCAGCCCTTTTTAAATTTTTATTTAGAGACAGGGTCTGACTGAATTGTTTAGGGCATTGCTAAATTACTGAGGCTGGCTGTGAACTTGTGATACTCCTGCCTCAGCCTTCTGAGCTGCTGGGATTACAGGCATGTACCACAGTGCCCAACTATGCTATGCAAACAACTTTTATAGAATATACAACATATTCATATGTCAGTAGAATATCATATCCTCCTAAACAATTACAAAGGTATTGAGGAGAGATAAGAAACAAGGTGATAGTATAAAATTAAATAGGAAAAACAAGTAGGCAGATGTTCAAATGGAAGAAGTAATGAATTAAAACAAAACAGATATGGGTCCCAATTCTGGTACCACCACTTAGTACCAGATAGTAGATCAAATTATTCAATCTCTGAATCTTAAATGATAAGGAGTAAAAAATTATGCATTTTTGTGATAGTATAGAGATGTTCTTATTTTCTTTTGGCCTATTTGTATTTATGTTCCTACAATAAGTATGTATTATAATTAACAGAGGAAAAGATATTTTTAAATTCACATAATAGATTTCTTATGAATATACTAATTCTTTAAAGAATTCATGCATGTAGAGTATTTATTGTAGTATGTGCAAGAAGAATTTAGGTTATTTATCTAACCATCATTATAAAACAGTTACCATGAATACTAGTATAGGGGGAATAAAAGCATGTAGGATAAGATTGCTCAGTAAGTTTTGTGTTCAGTAATGCCACCTGCTGACAGAATAAGCATTCATATTAAAGCACGAATGTGGAAAACTGGTGGTAGAACTCAGTGGTAGAGCACATGGTTAACCTGTATAGGTCCCTTGGGTTCAGTCCCCGGCACCAAATATTTTTAAAACAACACCTAAAAGTCATTAAGTCTTTGGAATATAAACCGAGGAGAGGGACAGCTGGGTCAAACGGTGGTTCCATTCCCAGTTTTCCATGGAATCTCCATATTGCTTTCCATACTGGCTGCACCAATTTACAGACCCACCAACAATGTATGAGTATACCTTTTCCCCCACATCCTTGTCAACTCTTATTATTATCTGTCTTCATAATAGCTGCCATGCTGACTAGAGTTAGATGATATCTTAGAGTAGTTTCGATTTGCATTTCTCTATTTGCTAGAGAGATGATGACCATTTTTTCATGTTTGTTGACTGATTATACATCATCTTCTGAGAAGTATCTGTTCAGGTTCCTGGCCCATTTATTGATTGGGTTATTTGTGTTTTTGATGCTTAACTTTTTTAGTTCTTTATATACCCTAGAGATTAGTGCTCTATCTGATGTGTGAGGGGTAAAAATTTGCTCCTAGGATGTAGCCTCTCTATTCACCTCACAGATTGTTTCTTTTGCTGAGAAGAAACTTTTTAGTTTGATTCCAACCCATTTATTGATTCTTGGTTTTAATTCTTGTGCGATTGGAGTCTTTTTAAGGAAGTTGGGGCCTAATCTCACATAATGAAGATTAGGGCCTACTTTTTCTTCTATTAGACATAGAGTCTCTGGTTTAACTCCTAGGTCCCTGATCCACTTTGAGTTGAGTTTTGTGCATAGTGAGAGATAGGGGTTTAATTTCATTTTGTTGCATATGGATTTCCAGTTTTCCCAGCACCATTTGTTGAAGAGGCTCTCTTTTCTCTGATGCATGTTTTTGGCACCTTTGTCTAATATAAGATAACTGTAGTTTTGTGGGTTAGTCTCTGTGTACTCTATTCTGTACCATTGGTTACCAGTCTGTTTTGATGGCAATAACCATGCTGTATTTGTTACTATTGCTCTGTAATATAGCTTAAGGTCTGGTATACTGATGCCACCTGCTTCACTCTTCCTGGTAAGGATTGCTTTGGCTACTGACCCAGCTATCCCTCTCCTCGGTTTATACCCAAAAGACTCAAAAACAACATACTACAGGGACACAGCCATATCAACGTTTAGAGCAGCACAATTCACAATAGCTAAACTGTGGAGCCAACCTAAATGCCCTTCAGTGGATGAATGGATAAAATAATGTGGCATATATACACAATGGAATTTTACTCAGCAATAAAAGAAAATAAAATCATAACATTGCAGGTAAATGGATGGCATTGGATAAGATAATGCTAAGTGAAGTTAGTCGATCCCCAAAAACCAAATCCCGAATGTTTTCTCTGATATAAGGAGGCTGACTTGTAGTGGGGTAGGGAGGGGGAGCATGGGAGGAATTGGTAAATTCTAGATAGGGCAGAGGGGTGGGAGGGAAAGGGAGAGGGCAGGGGATTAGCAAGGATGGTGGAATGTGACAGACATCATCATCCAAAGTACATGTATGAAGACACGAATTGGTGTCAACATACTTTATATACAACCAGAGATATGAAAAATTGTGCTGTATACATGTAATAAGAATTGTAATGTGTTCCGCTGTCATTTTTTAAACCAATAAAATAAAAAAAAGTCAAAGTATGTGTCATATTATTTTCAAGTAAGTTCAAGAATATCAACTATTCTGGTCCAGAATTTAAAAATATTTGCACTAAGGATCATCAATTTGTCTTTCTGTTATTTCCATTTTAAGAGTCAAGAAACTCCATGACTCAGGAAGCTGAGGAAGGAGGATAGGCAAGTTCAAAGACAGCCTCAGCAACTTAATAAGACTCTAAGCAACTTAGTGAAACTGTCTCAAAATAAAAAATGAAAAAGGCTAGGGGTGTAGTTCAGTGGTTAAGCACCCCTGGGTTAAATCCCTAGTATCGGTTTCCCCCTCACCAAAAGAGTTAACAAATTCCAAAAGATAGCCTTAAGATATACCTCACAACCATTCCTTTCCCTGCTACTAACGACTACTACCTCAGTTCAGATTCCTATGAACGAACACCTAAGCAATTAACTTCCAACTGATATATAGTCTCTTTTTGCTCCCATCTATCCATACATTAACTCATATTCCAAAAGCACTTTCATCATTATATACCACTGTTAAAAACTGATGAATGCTTCCCAATGCATGTTATGGGGATCAAGATATGCTATCCCCAAATATGCCACTTGTGGAATTATTTTGTGTTGAAGGCATCTGAATTTTTGAAATCCTTTATCTGCATAAAAGCAGAGTCTTTCAAAAGAATTCAACTGTCATTAAAACCTCTCCCTAGGGGTCCAACATCTCTGTTGGTCCAACATCTCTGGTTACCTCCATCATATGTAAGATGCACATATTAATACATTTATTTATCTTGTTAACCTGTCTTCTGCCAGTCTCACAGGATCCTAAGTCAGAAAACCTATGATAGGTGGAGGGAATGAAAAAAAGAGAGAAAAAAATTTTTTCTTCCCTTTATTTGGAAAACAATAACCATTTTTTAAAATCCTGACATTCCAAGATCTGTACATTCAGATTTCAAACAATGCTTTGTTGCTGTTTTAATTTTGAAAATGTCCTAAGTTTACAGAAAAGTCACAAGTACAGTAAAATTATTCTTTCCTCCCTGAACTATTTTTGACACTATGTTGTAGATGCAATGCTCTACTGCTCGTAAATACTATATGTGTTGATACTGATTGTGCAAGTAACCACCTGACTGATTTAATTAACTTTTAGACATTATTCTTTTAATCTTCAGATCTCACTTGAGTTGTCTTTATAAGGCTCTCTAATGGACAATGTTCAGAATTTTCTTCAGCTGTCGTATCTTTTCTTAACTTTTGTATCCTTGATACCCACAACGTCCCTCAATTAATTTTGTCTAATATTTTCTTAAGATTACATTCATGTTGCCAGGTGCAATGGCACACACCTGTATTACCCGTGACTCAGGAGGCTGAGGCAGGAGGATCCAAAGTTTGAGACCAGACTCAGCAACTTAGTGAGGCCCTCAGCAACTTAGCAAGATCCTGTCTCAAAAAATACAAAGGGCTGGGGATGTAGTTCAGTAAGGACCCCTGGGTTCAATCCCAAGTACCACCCCCGCTCTGCCAAAAGTTACATCCAGGTCATGCATCTTAGGCAGGTATGTCACAGAAGTGATGTTATTTTCTCGCATTCTAGTGTGCTTGAATCTGAATTATCCTATTCTTGATGATATTTACTTTGTTCACTTTTGTATCTGCCACTGCTACTCAACAATAAAGTCACCTTGTCCCATTAATTAATAAGTATTTTGTGGGAAGATAAAAATCGTGTTTCTTAGCTGAGTGTGGTAGTCTATATCTGTAATCCCAGAAACTCAGGAAGAAGGATGGGGAAGGAGGATCACAAGTTCAAGACCAGCTTTGGTAATTTAGTGAGACTTTCTCAAAATAAAAATAAAAAGGGGCTTGAGGTATAGCTCAGTGGTAGAGCACCCCTGAATTAAATCCCCAGTACCATGAGGGGAAAAAATACTGTTTTTCACAAAAAAATGTCAATTTATTTGTATCAGCATAGACTCAGTGGTTTTCTATTTTATTCAAAGGATAATAAATCCATTGCTACGATTATTTATTTTTGTTGTTCAAAATAAATCAGACTCGACTAGTCGCTTCTGTAGCCTGACAAATTGTCACCATTCTTTGAGCACATCCTTACTTTGCAGCATAACAAGATGCTGCTGGTTCACCTTCCACTTTCCTGCCCCAGTTCTAGAATCAATCATTTCTCTGAGCACTGGTTCCTTTTGATGAAGAATGAACACTGGTACCAGGGTTTTGCTACTCCCAAGCCCTCTTACTGGATAGAGTTGAGGGGTGTGTATGTGGGCGCGTGCACGCCTGTGCTCACATATATACACACACAAATATGCACAACATTCACTTATATCTATATTTTTATTTCTAACTATATATACTGAAAGCTACAAGTTCCAACACCACAGAATTCATTCTAGTTTTCCTTATTTTTATATTTTCTTTCTCCAAAGGAAGAAATGGTTTGTGCTTCTTCCCTTTATAATTTTTCAAGCTTGAAATAGTCTTCTTTCTACTAAGTTCTTAAATCTTTGCCTAAACTTTCTACAACCTATTGAACCTACTATTCCTACCTACCTGCAAACCCCTGAAAATTAGGATGTCAATATAAGGATATTCCTGTACTAATACCAGGGCTGGGTCACAGATTGACTGGTTTCGTCAACAAACACAGAATTGTAAGGTCCACATAATTTAAAAGGAAAAGAATGGTGGTTTTTTCCTGAATTATAAATATTTCAGATGTTTCTAAAGAAATAATTATCAATTAAATAACAGAGGGTCTCTAAAGACAAAAGGAAGGAAATTGCTAATATCAATTTTTACCACTTAAATTGGAAAGTATTTTCAATTTTTTATCTGCATCTGAAGAAAATGCAACAATTCCTGAGGCCACAGTAAGAAAACTACAAGCAATCAAAATTCATACACAGATGGTGGGTGACTAAGACAACAGTAAAGACATTTGAAATCAGGGGATCTGATTAACAATGGAGAAATATTTCTGGAGAAAAAAAGGTGACAGTTTGATTTAAATATCTGAAGGGCTACCGCAGATAGATGTGATTCCAAAATTCTAAGAAAGTGGGAAAATTCTTGGGAAAAGTTTTTGTTCTAAAAAACAGCATACTTCATAAAGACCATTCCAATAGATATAACCAAAGATTGGATATCTTCTGTAGGATAAAGTACATACAGCATTGTTGCACATGTTCAAAACACAGGCTGGACATCACCTTGACAGAGACATAAAGGCATGCAAAAGATTAAAAAGGGGAGAGTACTGGACTTGGAGTCAGAAGTCACAAAATACTGGCTAAAATCATAACTGTGGAATCAGAGTTGGATTTGCAATGTGAATCCTGTGCAAATTAATGATTCAGCTTGTTTCCTCAAATGTAAGGAATTGTGTTTATCTCATTGAACTACATGACTTTAATGCACTAATATACAAGAACACCTAGCCTAGAAACTGTCCTTAAAAAAAAAATGCTTAGTACATGCTATTGTAATTACATAACAAGTGCAAGGTTTTGTTATCAGGCATTACATCTATGGCATGCAGAATCTTACCCATCTTATTCCCTGTTTTCCCAGTCCCCAGCACACTTCCTGGCATTTAACACATGATCTATAAATATTTCTGAATAAAGGATTAAAACACTGAAGTGTGGTTAGATTATGAACCTTTTAAGGTCCCATCCTGATAATCTATGGCCCAGCCCTAGTGTTAATAAAGGAATATCCTATACTGACCTATATAATCCTTGTCAATCTTTGGTTCATTTAGAATGGTCAATCATGAACACTTCCAATAGGCCTAACATTAATCCACAAGCAAGCGGGTGATATAAGAAATACACATGGCACAACACATGTAACCTTCAAGTATAAAAGCCCCATAAAACAGGACCACAGTGTTTTTGGTCAATGCTATCTTAGCACCTACCAATGTCAATTGATTTCAACTTTAGAAAGGAGATGGAAAAGCGGACTAGTTGACAGGGGCTGTAACAACACTTCACAGAGGTGGAGAAAAGTTGGAAAGAGTAGGAAGGGAAAGAAGCTAAGGAGAAAATACTTCATGAGTAAAAGACAAAACTCAAAGCAGTTACAAAAGAGAAAATAGGTAAGGTGTCTGAAAAACCTAGAATCTTCTAGAAAATAGCTTTGTATATTTGCATCCCACATCTACTTAGAATCCACTGTGTAAATTAGGCACTGGGTTCTCCCAAACCCAGGAAATGGGGAGTAGATAATGAACTATATAAAATGTATCAGACATCAAAAAACAACTCTATGTGTATTAGAGAAGCTTAAAGAAAAAAAGTCTCAGAACTTTTGATCAAATAACTTCTTAATTATTAGAAATCCACTCTAAAGAAATAATCAAATTAAGCTACACAAAACTTTATAAAGGATATTAAATACGAAGCTGTTTATTAATATGTCTGATAATAGGTGAGAAAACTATAGCATATCTACATGACAGATTACTGTAGATTCTTTCAAACTCATATTTATAGAACGTGCTTATTACATAGTTGTCTTAGTATGTTCAGGTTGCTATAACAAATGTTTTATAGGTGGCTTAACAACAAACATTTATTTCTCAAAATTTAAGTCCAAGATCAAGATAATGAAAGATTTGGTGTCTGGTGAAGGCCTGGTTCATACAGGGCCTTCTTCTCAATTGTACTCACATGGAGGAAAGGGACAAGGGCACTTTTTAAGGTCTCTTTTATAAGGGTACTAATCCCAGGCATAAAGGCTCAGCTCTCATCACCTAATCACTTTTGCCTACATTCAATACTTATCACCTTAACCATATTTTAAGTACACAAATGCTTTATGAACCAGTCTCCAGAATTCTCTTCATCTTGCAAAACTAAAACTCTATACCATTAAGCAACTTCCCTGTTCCTTCCTTCCCCTAATCCTTACCAACTACCATTTTACTTCCTGTCTCTATGAATTTAATCACTCTAGGCACTGTACAGTATTTGTCCTTTTGTGTCTGTGTTGGTTTCACTTAGCATACTCCATTCAATCAGGACATTATTCAAGGTTCATCAGTATTATAGCATGTGTTTGTATAGCTTTTTGTTCCTTTTAATTATACATGACAGTAGAATGTATTTTGACATATTATACATACATGGAATATAACCTCCCATTTTTGTACATGATATATATATGCTACTGCATTGCTGTGGGGAAAAGGGCTTCTACTAGGTAGACATTCCTTAGTATTTACTGGGATTGGTTCTAGGATTCCCCAGGGACATCAAAAGGCTCAAGAGCTTATAAAAAATAGCATAGATTTGCATATAACCTGCTCACATCCTCCTGTATACATTAAATCATATGTTTACTTATCATATCAAATACAATGTAAAACAAGGATGCTGAACTTGTGGATACTGAGGCTATCCTCCAAATGTTAATGCTAATTATGATTATATAATGGGATAATGACTGAATAAAGCTTACTGCCTCCCTTTTGGTTTAGTGCAACTTGCAGATCTTCTACAGTAAGCGTTATTATGGTACTTAAATATTGATAACAAATATAAAGGTTTTTTTTTTTTTTTTTTTTTTTTTTTGCTTCTATTACTTTGTTCTTGTGAGTATGTCTCAGCAAAGGATTGAAAATTCCTGGCCTCTAAATATTAGGGCAACTATACTTTCTCTATGAATGTAGGCAAAAGCTGTAATGCACTAATTTCTTTTAAAGAAGTAAGACATTGAGTGCTTGCAAATAATGATGATGGCAAGGTACATGAAAGATTTCCTAGTGGTTCAGCTATGATGAAGGAGCAAAGACCTGTTCAAAAGCTTAATTTGAACTCAAGTTCACAACTGAAATAAGATAAATGTCCTAAGTTACTAGTCAATACAGTACATAAAACTTAATAGTTTCAGAAATATTAGTTATAATATTCTAAACCTAAAATTGATAATTTAGTGATGGCAGAACTCTTAGTAATCTAAGGTATCAGCAGGTAGCATACACCTGAAAAAGAAACTACTTAAAGGCTTATAATCTGTTTACACATAACCAAAATACCTGGTCACCTGATTTTTATCTATGAACCCCAATAATATTGTTAGGTCTCTTCTAATCCTACTTCTTACTGTCTATTACCTTACCCCAGTAGTCTCTAAATGAACTTCTTTGAGAATAAGCAGCTGCCCCTTTCCTAGAAATGGCTCCTAGAACATTTAGAAGGTACAATATACAAATAACCACACAAAGCTTTATGATCTTGATACAGGTAAGTGTGAAATAGACCTGATTATTTGTGAGGTACTTGCTGGGAGCAGTAGCAATAGATATATGAATTTGTACTAAAGAATCTTCAAAAGTTTTAACGGTTAAAAACAGAGGCTAAGAGAAAAGACCTTAAGATAAGGCCCACTTCAAGCATAGGAAGAGATTCTTCCCAGACCTGATCTAAACACTGATTGCCATATCCATCAGTAGGAAAACAAAATAAAATGGAAAAAAAAAGAATCCTCAAATAATGCTGAAATGTCATTTTAGACATGAGCATCAAAGTCCACATTATAAAATATTTAGGTACCCAGACTAAAAAGTTAAAGGAGAATGGAAAAACTGGAAATTCTCCTCCTTTTCCCCATTTCTGTTCCCTTGATGAAATGCTATAGGAGAGAACTGGCTTAAGGAAAGGCTGCTGAAAAGAACAAAATTTAGAACTGGTAGAATACTTTTTAAATCAAATCTTCTTTATCATAAATACTTTATAGTCACTGGAGAAAAACAGAGCCTCAGAATTTTAACCTCCGCCAATATAAAAACAAAGAAAACTTTCACAAAATTTTGTAAAAAAAAATTTTTAAATAATGAGCCCTTTATAATCATCATCAAATTTTTGCCAGAGTGAAGAAAAATTATTTAATTATTCAGTTAGAATCCTTTGTATATTACAATATTTTAAAATTATAGGGAAAGTGTATTTTATTTATAAATATATGCTAGCTATCACATTGTATAAGAAAACATCTACTATAAAATGAAAAGAAACCCCCAAATCTAAATTTTGATGTCTCTGAAAATTTTATTGCTTGAGGGCAAGCACATCTTTCTTTCCTGTGTATTAGTGCGAGATAATATCCTAGAAACTGGTATATATGTTTTGTATGCTTTGGCATAAAAGATGAGAAATACCTACTGATCTGTTAAAAGCTGTGGCTTAATTATACCATTATTGTTTTTATGTTCAAATCTCCAATCTATGATTCTGAAGGGCCATGACCTCATAAGAGGCATGAAGAAAAAGTATTTCCAAGGCGGATGGGGGAGCCTCCTCTTCTACAATCTCAATGCCTACTTTTCTTTCTACTTGTAGTGTTTTCTAACATAGCAAAGATGGATAAAGCTCAGTCTTTGACTTCTGTGTATGTTCTTCATGCTCAAAGAAAACTTTTAACAATGCCAGCAATTTGAGGACTAGAGGTTAGACTGCAGAAAACAGATGTCTTCACCTACTAAGTTCAGAAAAAGCACATTACCTGACATCGAGAATATTACAGATCAGTATTATAGATCTAGATTATTTCTTTAGACAGAAACTGTAGAACTCCACATAACTTTTAATCAATAAGTTCTATACTTCACTAAAGTATAACAGAATAGAAAATAAAGATCTGAATGATTTCAAAAGAAACTGAAATTTGGTCAGAGTGAATTCTGGTATTCCTATTCTCACCAGACACACCGGAATAACTCTCACAGGGCTACATTAAAAACCAAGCAGCCAGCGACTAGCAATTGTGTTTAATAAAACAACAAACCTCATTTACACTATTTATAATATATTGTAGTTTAAAAACTTGATACATTTTTAAAAGGTTATCTATCTTAAATCTTATATATCAAATTCATCTCAAGGAGGGTTACTACATAAGTGTTACTAAAATAATTTCAGAAGTGACACTACTTGATTCTTCATGTCTACAAACCTAAACCATCTAAGAAGGCTGATGAAGACAAGCATCTAATCTTAAGAAAGGAAAATTCATTTTAGATACAGCTCTAAGATAATAAACAATATAAGCTTATATAAACATGACTTTAAAGGAACGTGCTAAATATACAGAAAGTTTCTTTCGTAACATTTTACAAAAACACTGCAAAGAATCCATGTTTTTCTTCTTTTGAACAATCTTTCCTTCTTTGTTTACCTTCTTATATTTTGCTTCTTTAAAAAAAATGTTCTTTTTTCCAATTACAGGGAGGAAATAAAAAGAAATGCAACTCTTTTATGTAAAGTAAATCCATCTGGATGTTTGCTGCATCCCATACTATAAACCTGTGATCCCCAACCAGAATGAGTTATAGTAAAGCTGCAGGCAAAATTGTCTCCATATACCACAATCCATTATCCCTGTCAAGTTAATGTTCCATGTTGAGCCATATGGCACGGGTACACATTCAACAAAGGAAATTCCTTAAACTTGTTATAATCAGCACTTGCAGTCATCCAAAAAACTGACATAAACAGCTTTATTGTGTTTAGTGCATTTCAGTTAATATCCATGACAAAAACAGGAAACAGTACAGGAGAAGGAGGAGGAATGTGGGGGAGCAGAGTTATTAAGAAACAACAACAATCTCCAACTGTATTTTCCCCCATTAAGCAAGTGATTTTCAATTACAGTAAGCACCAACCTTTCTATAGTGATCCACTAAGCCAAACTTAATAGAGAAAAAAAATAATGACATCAGTTTTCCACAGTATGAGCAATTCTAAACCTTGAAGTCTTAACAGTATTCATATAAAGCAATTCTGGCAAAATAATGAATGACTTGTATTTTCATGTTTGTTTTCTTCCTATAGTTGCTAAAACCTAACAGTGCTTATTTTTAAAAAAATAAGGCAATTTAAATAAAGTATCTTTATAGGCATTAAGTTTAGGTCACAGATAAATCAAGGGCTCCCAGAAGCCTTTGGTACCTGGCATAGCCCAGCACATCAAACTGCAGTCAAGGTACAAGTAGAGCAGAACTTCATTTCAGCCCCCGCAGTGACAACAATAAAACGCTGAGAAAACACACTATCAAATACTGAACTCAGCATCAATTTCTGTTAATTACAGCCTTGTCAGCAACGTGATTATTCAAACAACTCATGCAAATGTTAATGAGGCCTTATTTGCATATTTATTTTTTCCTTTGTTGAAATGTCATTGATTATTACATTCTACTATGATGAATGTGGCTGATGATGTGCTCTGATATGTAATTAGTCATTAGGTGGAATGAATAGATCAATTATGAAAAAGGACTAAGATTAAGAAATATCAAACAAGACCGCCCAATATAACTATAGAATCTTTTTAAAAAAGAACCTAATAAATAATTTCTTGACATTTAAACTGCAACATCAGTAGTTTTCAATAAATAAACCACTACTTTTGTGAGGTTAAATGAAGGCTTAAAAATACATCAGTACTTTGATAATCCAATTATGATCAAAGAAACCATCCTTTAAAAAATTGCAAACCACCTCAAGTGGCATGTCAAAACAACAAACAGAAAAAATACCCCAACAGATTTCACTTTAAACTTTACAAATTATACATACATAAAGTATTTTTTAATACAGTAGAGGAGGTGGTGGTGGAAATATGCTAAAAGAGAAAGATGCCTAACATCCCAGAGAGAAGGTACAGAAACATGATGAAGAATGACTGCCTTCATTTTAAAAAAGAAGGAAAAAAAAAAAAAAGGTGAGCAAAACAAACTCCTTCAAATCCTGATTTGTGCTTAGAGGAAAAGGATTATTTAGCCTCTGAAACAGTTCGCTGTAACTATCCAGCCAGCACTTGCTATTCACAGATGAAAAAAAAAAAAAACCACATTACTGCAGACCAGATGGGAACATTCCACATGACCAAACCAATCAATCACCTCGGTGGGGCGCAGGTGCAACACAGCCGTGTAGCAACACACCATTTCACAGTCTATCGGGCACAAACACATGGCCACCAATCAATGGCACCCCCAGGACCTCAGAGGGGGCAGGCTCTCTGGAGTCTTACTGGTCCATGCCTGATGACTTCATAATCACACATCATTTCATTCACTAGAGGATACAAACTAGCATTCTAATAACCTTCTACTGAAAATGGTCATGTTGTGCATATTAATACAGTGCTATTTGGAGTAAAGCAACTGACTTTACACGGCAGGCTAGGCAAAGCACGCAGGGCTGAAACAACCTGAAGCTAGAAACTTCTTCCTCTTTGAAGATGGCTATTTTGTTCAGGCTGAGATCGATGGCAACATGATTCATTCTGCCACATCAAAGTTGGCATGCAAGGCTTGTATCTTACACAAAGCAACTGTTAAACAATAGCATGCTTGAAGAGATAAAGGACAAAAGAGGGTGAAATAAAAAGGGTAGTTGGTGATTCTGTAAGAAGGACAAAAAGGCTCTGTTTCTTAAAATAGTCTAACCAAAACTGAGTTGCAAATAAAAATAGGTGACCATGAATAAAATTTAGATGTATATTCATTGGTTTTGTTTTGCAATACTTGAGGAATGACTCTCTAGAGTATATAATTACAAAAGAAGATAAACAGGATAATTTTCAGCAAACATTGTTATAATTCCACCAAGGAAGAGCTTTATGCTCTGTTCAGTGGCATTCAGAGAGGTTCTGTTGGCTCCTTTTACTCAAGGAGGCTGTATGCAGAGGTATCCTAGATAATTGAGTATTCTGAATACTGATTCAACAGATACCATAGACAGATGACATAATTTAAAAAGAAAAACCAGGAGAACTGTTTCACTCTAAAAAAGCAAACCAGCCAATTTAAATCATTGATGGAAGAAAGCTGGATATACACATCTGTTTTTAAATAGCAGATTTCTTTGATAATTCAGAGGGCAATGTGGCACCTTATGGGTCCTTAGATCCCATTAGGAACATCAATCACCAGAGCCAGAGTTCATGTGAAAATCAGTATAAGACATATAGCAGAATCTAAACTGACCCTCTGACAATCCAAAAAGTTGACTTAGGTAATTAATTTTTGATGTTAATATGTTGGGTATTTTTGTCTCTCATCAAAAACAAACAAACTCAGCTAACTAAATTAATTTACATTTCAGATTTGGACACATAGTGTTTGTTACAGATGTGAATACCATACTTTGTCCACATAAGCCTACTGATTCTATAGTCCAAAAAATGTACACATTCAATGAAAATATACTTACTACAATAGAGACTACCACTAAGAAAGAAATCTAATGGTTAGTCCAAGGAGGATATTACGATGATGATGATTGTTCCACAAAGAGATAGTTGTTCTCACTGGTGGATTATTACCTATCATTTACTTTAAAAAGTACATCAGATTCCTTTCTACATGGAAATAGATTAGAAGAGAGTACAAGACTTAGATTCTACTTCAGGTTCTTACTAATTACAGATGCTACTTGATTTGGGAAGGGCTTACATCCTGATTAAATTTTTTGTTTTGTGGGGAGGGGGGAGTACTAGGGATTGAACTAGGGGGTACTTGACCACTGAGCCACATCCATAGCCCTATTTCATATTTTATTTACAGGCAGGGTCTCAATGAGTTGCTTAGCACCTGGCTTTTGCTGAGGCTGGCTTTGAACTCAAAATCCTCCTGTCTCGGCCTCCCTAGCTGCTGGGATTACAGGCATGTGCCACTGCCCAGCCTGATAAAGCCACCTTGAATTGAAAATACTGTTAAGTAATCTGCTTGAATCAAATGTATGAAATATGATATGTCAAGAGCTCTGTAATGTTTTGAACAACTAATAATAAATAAATTTTTTTTTTAAAGTTGAAAAGGCATTAACACAGCTTACTGAAGATCAAATCTTAGCATAGTCTACCTTAAACATGCTTAGGACATGTACATTAGCCTTTCACTGGGCAAAAATCACATCATAAAAGTATTGAATATCATATTATTGAATATCTATACAAAAAAAAAAAAAAAAACCTGACAACACTGTAGAGTATCAGTCATTTAACTTTGTGATCTCCTGGCTGATTGGGAGCTGCAGCTCAATGCCCCTGGTCAACATCATAAGAGAATAATCTTACCACACATTGGTAGCCAAAGAAAAGATCAATATTCAAAATGCAAAGCAGTTTCTTCTCAATGAGCACTGCTTCTGTACCACTCTGAAGTCAAAACAGCATAAGCCAAACTGTCATAAGTTGAGGACCTTCTGTAACTGTGTAGTCTTCATCAGACTAGATAAAGGCAATGATTTCAATTCATTAATTTGCTGACTGAATGGATTAGAGAGGACCTTGAAGTTTCTCCTAATTAATGATCTTCCTCTGTGGACTGCACAGCTTTATTTCAAAGGGTCTGTCTAGTAGTTTTCAGAGTATGAGGCACGAATGAATAGAAATCAGGTGTGCCAGTTCCAGAAATTTAGCAGAGAAGGAACTATTGTGGTCATAGTTATAAAAGATGAGCAGTCATTTTAAGTGGACAATGAGTGTTTCCTCTTATGAAGAACAACTCCATTGGCTTATAGAAGTATGAGTAAGTAAAAATAATATGAGTTGACGTTTGTTTCCTTCTCAAATAGAATAAACAATACCATTTTAAAAATGGTATATTAATCACCCACTCCCAAATAATACAGTAATGGGGGGGGGGGGGGCGGGCATAAAACCTTTCCAAATAAATTCCTGAAGTGATTCGCACAAAGATTTGCTTTCCCAGCAATGATCCTGTAGGAGTTCAGATGTTGTGGACTACACTCATTTTTAACAAAGAAGGAAAACAAAAGTAAGAGTAGTGACTGGCTTCATCAGATCAGCAGGCAGGACTGACCACCTTTCAAAGCTATCACTAACAAAATGGATCTTCTAAGTATTCATATTTGAATCTGAAAATCATAGGATATATATTATTAAAAACATACCTGATTTTAGTGCTTTGAAAAGCAAAGCAGAAAATTGAAATTTTACTTCTTTTTAACAAATTTAAAGAAAACAGAAGAGCTCTAGAGTCAGTCAGAATTTGGTTTAAATCCCAGTTCCAGCCAGGCCTGGTGGCATATGCCTATAATTCCAAATATTCAGGATGTGGATACAGACAGATTCCAGGTTCAAGGCCAGCCTGGGAAATGTGGTGAAACCCTGTCTCCAGCCCCACCCCTGAGAATGAATGAATGAATGAATGAATAAAGGATGAAGATGTAGCTCAGTAGTACAGCACTTATTTATCATATGCTAGGCCCTGGGTTTAGTCCCCAGCACCAACCAAAGGAAAAAAACCCTAGTTCCATAATTTAATAATTTTGTAACTTTTGAATCAGTTACCTAAATTTTTCAAAATTTTGATTTGAAGAACACAAATAATAACTAAGACAACATCTAAAGCTCAGGAGTTGTTGTGAAGACTGTATGAGTAATACATGTAGTACTTAGCATCAAGACTAACACAGCAAGCACTAAATTTTTCACTATTGTTTAATATTCTTAACAAAATACATTAACTTGAGAGTCTCAAAATCAGAAGAATAGTTTTAATGCTCTAAACTCAGTTTATAAACAGTACTGATACCAACTCTGATGTTTAAAAAATTAGTACTTCACAAGAAAATTGATGGCTCTCTATGGTAACTAATAATTAACTGCAGATGTTGGTCAACTGGTCTCCTGATAATACATCCCAGAGAACCTTAATTAGTAAAATCCTACCAAAAGAGTAGAAGTTTCTCCTTTTTTGTTGAAAGTTCTACCTTTTCTTTCTAGTTAGTTGTAACAAGATTTTTTTTTTTTTTAAAGTTAATTTGCACATAATTTCCAGATGCTGTTTGTCTAGAATCCACACAAAAATAACAGGGTCAATAAAACATGTCAGCTGTACTGTTCATCATAAACTACATTTTAAAACAGGTCCATTTTAAGGTAATACCATCATCTGGAAACCAGAGTTCAACCATTCTAGCTGAAATAGCAGTTGGTGGTTAGACATCAAAATATTCACCCAAAATTGAGAATTTCATCTGTTAGACATTTTTATCTCAGAAAGGTTAAAGTATAGATGATAGTCCTATTTTTTTTAGGTACAGTGCATTCCAATTTGATCCAAAGAAAGTTTATTCAATACAATAACAACATCAGCTACATTTGTTTTGATAGCAACAATATTAAAAAAAAATACCAAGTAACTAAGTTTACCTAGTCATAATAGCCATTTTACAGTAGAGGAAAGTTTTTGGCACAGGCAAAAAGGAGGGATTTTTGGTAGAACAGTGTTGAATGTAGAAGGAATGTGAAAGACCTGGATTTTAGCTTAGTATTCACAAACTGTCGCATGAACTCTGCTGAATTATTTGGGCTCTCTCCTGTCTCAGTATACTCATCTGTGAAATAGAAGATATAATAAGAAAGAAGAAATAAACATTTAGTAATTGTTTTCTAAGTGTTAGGCCCCATGCTGGGCATTAGATAATCCTTTCATTACATCATCCTCAAAGTTATAATAAGCCCAGAATGACTATCTCTATTTTAGAGATTAAAACACCAAGCCTCAGATATTTCTCCAAACTAGATACATAAGTAGTCAACATTACTAATCATAAGAGAAATGCAAATCAAAACTTCAGTGAGGCTTTCATACCCACTAGGATGACTGAAATGAAAAACAGACAAACTTTGGCAAAAAAAAAAAAAAAAGTGAATAAATTAGACCCACTTTGGAAAATAGTCTGGTAGTTCTTCAAATAGTTATATTATCTACTAATTCCACACTTAGGTACAGTTGTGCACCACATAATAATGTTTCAGTCAACAACGAACAATGCCAACAGTCCCATAAGACTTTAATGGAGCCAGAAAATCTCTATCCCCAAGTGATATAATAACCATCCTAAACTTATAGTACAACACACTGCTCATGGGTTTTGGTAACATTGGTGTAAACAAATCAACTGGGCTGCCAATCATATAAAAGTATAAAAAATCCAGTTGTGGACAATATCTGATACTTAATAATAATAAATGACTAAGTTACTTATGTATTTACTATATATCTTTTACCATTATTTTAGAGTATACTGTACATATATTTTTTAAAGTCCACTGTAGAATAGTAGATTAGATGGTGTTATACCATCAGCAGCTTCAGACATCTTGCATTTACCACATCTCTTGGTCCCATCGACAGATTTGACTTATGACATACAAGTTTGCATAAGTATACTATATGATGTTTGCACACAAGGAAATTTCCTAATGGCACATTTCTCTGAACATACATTTCTTTGAACACTATAGTTAAGTGATGCATTACTATATATACAGAAGATAAATGAAAATATGATCACATAAAAATGTGTATGCAAAGTTGATATTGACATTATTTGAACCCAAAAAAGCAGAAACAAATCAAATCTCAATCAGTTGGTAAATAAATGTAGTATACCCCCAAAATGGAATATTATTCAGTCATAAAAAGAAACGGGGCATTGAAATACCTACAACATGGATGAACCCTAAAACATGCTAAGTAAAGAAAACTAACTACAAAGGACGACCTGTATGAGCCTAGTTATATGAAATGTCCAGAGTTAGGCAAATCCCTAGAGACAGAAAGACTAGTTGTTGCCGCCCTGTGCTGGGTGGAGGGGAAAATGGGGACTGACTTCTAGCAGGTACCAGGTTTCTTCATGGGGTGATACAATATTCTGAAATTAGACTGTGAAGATGATTGTGCAACTCTGAATGCACTAAAAGAAAAAGCCCTACTGAACTGTATGCTTTAAAAGAATGAATTTTAGGGTATGTGAATTCCATTTCTATAAAATTATTATTAAAACACTGAAGCAGAGAGTGAAATGATGGTTACCAGGGAGTAATAAAAAAATGAGCAAAAACCCCCACTGAGTTTCAAAGATTTTTAAAAACAACAGCAAATCCTCTCACATAGGGTTATGAAGATTAAATGAACAAAGCTAAAAAGCATTCTGCACAGTGCCTGGGACAATGAAAGTTCTTAATGAAATGTGACCTTCTTTTCCTTTAGTCAAATACAGAAACAATAGAAGTTAAATGTGATTTTGATTCTAATCTGATGACTTAATAAAGCTACCTGTTTCTTGCCATCTGATTACCGAAGAAGTAATATAACTACATGTTTATAGGTATACAACACAGTAAGGAAAATCAGATATATCCACTATTAGTATAAAAGAAAATGGACTTACAAGAAGCCCACATCAGAAGCTGACAAAGTGTAATGAAAATATACTGAAGAGAAGCAAATGAGTTACATACAACTCAACAAAACTCTATAAAGAATCCCTCCCAAATCACAGGATCATTTCAGGAAAAATGGAGCTGTATCCTTCATCATTGACCCCTTCTAAAAATAGAACACTTGTTCAAATAATTCTAGTAAGGACATGAAATTGCTCTAATTTCATATTCTGATGTTCAGGAAAAGTACTTAATTTTAAGTCTCCACCAAAGCAAAAACACTTTGTATCCTATCAGATGGCTCTCCTAGGATTTGGTAATACTGATCAAAACAAAATCTTTTATGCCAATTATCACCCCAGGTACAGTGAATAACAAGACTGCCTTTTTCCATGGGGGCACTATTGTCTCTAGGAATAGTTTCCTAAATCAATTCTTACACTTCCACTGAAATGACCACTGAATAATTTGCTAAATAATTTTACTACTGATTTACAACATTCTCATGTTTGTGCATTTAATCATATCACAAATAACTTCTCAAACTCAATGGGAAAGCTCACTTTGCTTGAGTCAGTGTGGGAGGCACTGGGAAGATATTCTAAAAGACAATGAAATCTAGGGGGATAAAATAATTATATATAAATTGTATGGTATTTAAATGAAATATTCCCCCTACTGAAGAAAGCTTATATCTGTGTCAACTGTGGATTATGAAAAACTATTAGCATTGAAAATGTTCACTGGTCATCTTTGACTCCTTGAAGTTTCAGAGAACTTATTGTACTCTACAGATGTTTTACAAACATTTACTAAATGCATGGATAGAAATGAGATGAAAGAAGAGTAGAGATAATAGGAAAGACTGAACTCATATTCATGAGGAAAGAACCTTATCCATCCCCTCAACACAGACAACAGACTGCCACACTGGACCAATATAATTAAAGCCAATTACAAAGAATCTTGATAATCCATGGTTATCCTGTGCTGCTTATCACAGGAAATTTCCATTAATCATTGACAAACATGTAGCGTAGAGATCCCCACTGTGACCTTCTTGGACTCACTGAGGGAACAAGATGATCAGATAATAAAGCAAGATTGGTAGATATGATCTGGTTTAATGCACATTAATGATGAAAAAAGATGAAATCTGACCAGGGAGTAAAAGATTGACACTATCAGAGAAATAAAAATTTAACTCCCAGCAACTCAAGTTTTTCCAATATACAGATTAAGGGGAGGAAATAATTTTGGTTCTGTTTCTTAAAGCAATATACATGAGCAATTCTTCAATAAGATTGAGACAGAGCATACTATATTTGAGCAGAGTGGGGAGGAGAGATTACTATGAAAGCAAAACAACTCTTTCAGAATTTCTTTTTGGTTTTATAATACAAAGAGAATGTAGAGTTCAATCAAGTTTTGCTAATCAGATTATAAGGATGATATAACAAGAAGGCATTTTTGAAAAAAAACAACAAAGCACTAGAGATCATCAACGTCTCAATTTGAAAAACCAGATTCTTTAAACATAAGTATGACAAATCTAAACATTATAAAACATCATATTCACTGGAACTACTTGATTAATCTTTTCTCCAATTCTATATTTACACAAAGAAAACAAGCTGAGAATAGTTCTATTTACAACATGTTATGAAGATGTATACATTTTACTTAAAGGGTTATAAAATAATTCTAAAACTACATAATTAAGCAGGAAAGAATTTTAAAGTATAGCACATTCTACGCTTGTCAAAAACACAGTATTAAATTCCCACTGCAAAGGGCAAACACCTTGCTTTCTAGAAATTATCTATTAGTTAAAAAGTAATAAAGCAAAACTTAACTAGCTCAACAACAGGGTTGCTCAGAAATTTACTGTTAGCTAGTCTTGAAGTTTAAAGTCTAATGCATAACTTACTTTCTACTAAAGCATTGCATGAGTCTCACACTCATTATACCCACAGATTTGCCAGAGTCAACAGTAAAATATTAATTACTTCACATGCTGCTTGCCTTAAGTTAACGAGATGCATCATATCACCAACTATATACCAGAAGTCCTATAATTTTATTCGGGCTTATCGGCTGGATCCAATACAACAAACATTAAAGAATATCATAAAGTTTTAACCTCTGTTTTATTTTTAGACTTTTCCAATACAGAAAGGAAAACTAACCGCTGGTTACACTGCAGACCTCAAATCACATTTGGTTTTCTCAGGTGTCCCTGGCACATAAAGGCCCCAAATAGTTTTTTACTGTAATCTGGACAACCCACTATACCTGGGCAAGGTTGATTATCTGTCCCTGGTGGGATCTGTATCACCACACCATTTGATTCTCCCATCCACTTGGTAGTTTTTTCCTGCTAAGTCAATCATGATAATGGTAGAATCATTCTAAGAAAAAACAAATAGTTCTGAGAGCCAAGATATTGTTCTGGTGAAAATGTCAGCATACTGTCAGGATATTAGTGGTGGAAGGTCTGCACAATGAACTTCCTGGGACTCTGTTTTCTTCATTACTGTAGAGGAAATGCACTGTCACCTGCAATACCTGGGAAGTCTAGGAACACCATGGCTCTCAGTCTGATCTGCCACATGAAGAAGGCTTCAATCATCTGACCAAGAAAATGTCCATCAAACAGTTCAGAATTGTAGGAAAGAACACCAACACCACTAATACCCAAGTATACTCGTTCCCAAACTCCCTAGCCAACCCCAGACTACTTTCAGCACTGTTTGCCATGGCTGCACATTTATGTTTTCTTCACATCAATTTTTTGCTTCAGTCAAGTCACTGAAAGAAAAAATGTTAAGTTCTTGTGGAACAAAGTAGAAGCAGATACATGGAAACTGAAGTATGTGAGAAACTACAAGACAGCATAATGGAAAACCAGCTGCAACTGTCATATACAGAAACTCTTCCTACTTGAGACATGGAACCTGAGGCCTGTGTCTCTTCCTTTAAATGAGAGGATCAAAAGCTAAGAGAGGCAGTGGAGTTGCATTAACAGAGAGACTGTCTACTTAATCGAAAGAAATGAGAGATTAAAAGAGACTAAAAAGGAATTTTACCATGAGATGCAATTACTTACCTTTGTGTCATTATTCCAAATAAACTGCCTCAAGAAATCTTAAATAATAATTAAAAAAAAATCTTTAGCAGTGGCTTTATCTTCAAAACAAAGAAACACTAATCCAAGTTGGGAATTTGGGCAAGCCTTCTTAGGAAAGGTAAAGTATGAACTGAAAATTCCAGGACACAAAGTCATTATGGCTTTCATTACCAACATAAGATCAAGTAAGTGGCTAAAACAGTGCCTTGAAAATGGCAGAATGCAGTTAAGTATTGACAAATGAACTGGTGGAATTAATCAGGCAAGGAAATGTCACAAGGGCACTGGAGTTAGAGGAAACAACGTGAGAAAAAGTGTACATATATGAAACAGTTCAAACTAAGCAGGTAAATAATGTTAGAAATAAAGATTTATGGCAAGAAGTAGAAAGAAATGTTGATGGGATATATGAATGCTTGTTTTTGTTTGAGGTTCTGAAACAGAAACAAAGCTGAGTCAAAAAAAAAAAGTTTAATGTAGTAATGTAAATATCTGACTTATTTTTCAAGAGATATAAACAAAGTACTATGACAAAGCAGAAGAAAGTAGTTCCTATTTAGGATTACCAGGGGAGCATCATGATGAATATATACTATGTAAATGATAGATCAATGATGCTTGTTTGGCTGAAGTGGAAGGAAGAAAAGAAAATATGTTTTTCATTTGTGCACAAAAAATGCAAGTATAAAACAAGGAACTTAAAATTTTACTAGTTTACACTTATGCTTGACTACAAAGACTAATAGTATATGGTGTCTAGTATGTAGAAGATATTTTCAAAACCTATGAAAGTATACATTAAATAAAAAGCTCCTCATTAACAGCAAATTCATGATGAATCCATTATAGTATATAATAAAACACATAAATGAGTTCTGATAAAGCAGTCAATAGATATACAACATGTTTCCCAAGAAGAGAAAATATGCTAGCTTTGAAAATCTGAAGAATTTCTTTTTAAGTGTACCTTAGAGAAAGAATAAAATATTTTCAGATAAAAATCATGTGCATACAAAAATATGCAAATTCAAGTTTTGGCTAGTGAAAGAAGTATTAAAAAATGTTTCTAGAAAGCCAACAACTCTGAGGTCATACAGGATGCTTTTGCAATGATTAGGCAAGAGAAGACAAATTGGAAATGAAATGCAAAATACAACAGATACAAAAATCTGAGAATACACTGGCACCTTGGCTGTCTGCCTGGTAAGGCTGTTGAGGTGGAATGATTAGTGACTTGATCCACATAGGTTGGTTTCAAGAATTAACACACATATGTAGAATACAACAACAGAACTTAAAATCTATAATAAAAATCTTCACAGACAAGAAATTTAGAGGGTTTTGGTAGCTGCACTACAAATTAAGGTAAACATCTGAAGCTTGATCAAATTGGCCAGATTATCAGAATATAATTTTAAAAGAATAGTAAAGAAACAAAGAAAGATGTTTTGAATAAAAAGCACACACCACAGATCCCAAGTACCCATTAAAGAGAAGAGAGGCCCTTCATCTGTACAGTTTCTAGTTCAATCACATCCAAAGACTCAAGAGACAGTCAGTGATTCTTTAACACGGGTTAACAGGAATAGGAGTTAATTTGCTCAGACAAAATTCTTTCCTAATGAATCACTGCCCTTCAATTTGCTCTTTTATTTAACATTTACAAAGGTTGTTATTGACGTTTGCTGTATGTCACTGCCAGGGGACCAAGCTGTGTCTGTGCTTAGAAAGAACACAATGGAGACAAGGCGGAGTTATAATCAACATTGAAGCTTGCCTTCCTCATATGCCAAATATATCCTGGCCAAGCAACCTCATCCTAAACACTGCAGAGCCAATTAAATTGATCATTGTACTGAATACAAGATAAGCCTTCTGCACTGCAAGAATTGATAGCACAAAGATAACAGACAAGAATGAGTCAATAAAATTAACAATAAAATTTTATTTAATATCCCATTTGTCTGTGAACAGATGACTTAAATATAATCTCTTCACAAAATAAAAATCATTTAAAAATCTGCAAGCTTTCCTATGTCTGTTATTCATAAAACCATTTTATGAATTATACAATTGTTTAAATAACAGTTTTCATAAGAAGAATGATAAGATTCTAACTAAAACAAAATGACCTTCACCCAAAGTTAAGGAAAATGTCAGTACAAATTTTAATTTATTAGTAACAGAACATGTTTGAGTACTAACAATGTGCTAGGTATTATGTTAAATTTGATGCATAGTTTGTGCCCTTTAATTCTCAAGCCAATCCTGTAACATACATATAATTATCATGAAAACATTACAGTACACTTAATCACTGCCTATATTTTTTCACTGGCTAAAAGTACCTTGGGATAGTTGCCAACTGCAACCACTTCCCTTACTAATAAGCTCCTGATGGAGCAGTAAGTGAAAAAATCATGTATGGTCATGTGCTCATATGTCAAAGAGCAATAAATAATCAATTATTACTGAAATAAACATGCTTTCAAAAACATATCACAAAAATAAAATTAGTTACTAGGCAAAAAAAAAATGTCCTCAAAATTTAATCTGCCAACAAAAGTCATTACCACAGAGCCAAAGACTCTGGGACCACAGCCAGATTTCACCTCTAAATTTACTTTCAGAGGTAGTTCTGTATCTTCTGATTGACATGATGCTAAACTATAGTACTCCTTTTTTGAAAAGTTAAGGGACAGCCACTCAAGAAATGCCATTTTATTTACTGAGTGTCACTACATTTCAGGCATACACTAAAAGATATAGACACAAAATGAAATAACAAAGAGACCTACCCTCAAGTAATTTATACTTCAACAGAAAAAGAATGTACACAACTCTCTAATAAGAGTTGATAATAAGATATGCTACTCAGCAGGTTGTACAGTGTTAAAATACAAAAGCAGCAGTGTTTTTGTCCTCTATAATAAGTCACGGATGTCAAATGTGAGCTGATGTATGATGGATAAATAAAAGGCCAATGTCATCAGGCAAAGGCAAAAACCTGGAAGTACACAATAGTTTTGAAAACAGGGGAGGGGGTCACTAGGATTCAGCTGGGGTGTAAAGTACTTCATAGAGGTAAGGGGAAAAAAAGGAGGAAGAGTTTAAAGGAGGAGGAGGAGCTTGAGGATATAGTCGCAGCAACAGTGGCTTCAGGCAGAAAATGAAGATCTTTAAGTTCCAGGCTGAGCATCATAGATTTTATTCTCTGGACAATTACACGCGGAGATCTGATAGCTTTATGCCATGAAAAAGTGAAATTCATAATTGAAAATGGATTCAATATGAATACTGTGCTTTACATTAAATGAGTTTACATATATTTTTTCCCCATTCAAATCAAAAGCACTGTATTCCTACAGCTAAGCCTGGAACATACATTCCAGATGTTATATTTTTATACACATTATAAGCCTATTAAGTACAAGGTTTGAATCCTTACTAATTGTTTTGAAGATAACATTTTTATCATCGTGTTTCGCACACTCTTAAACACAGTGTTTAGCATATAGAAAGCTTTCAATAAAATATGGAGAGATGGTATATTTAAACTCTCACAGGAAACAATTATTAGATTTTGTGTGTGATAGGAAATCAACCTCACAAATGAATTGCCTGCCCACTGGTTTGCCACAGAAAATCAAGGCCACCTAGACCTGACTGAAAGGACGGAACCTTAACTGCTAACACTCAGAATGCAGTAATCTAAGCTGCCCAGTAGCAGCTTCTTCATCTGAACAGCTGTGGAGATCAAGTTGCAGCTTGGCCAAGTACAATGATTCATGGTTAGCAAGACAGCTGAGGGCATTCCAAGTGGTAGTGTTCACTTCTCCAAGCTATCTGCCAAAGGAGCCTCCAAATTTTACCGCAGAACTAACCCAGGGCCTGTCACTGAAAAAGCTACCTGAGGTATGGGTACCTTTACACTACAGTGTCAGATCACTGCAAAGTCAGATCACCTGAAAATTCAACCGAGGTCAGGTCAGAGGACTAAGGTGACACCAAGAACATTCCCAGACCTAGGGCTTCCTACTCATATCTGGAGTCTAGAGCCAGCTGTTAGAAGGTTGGTTTTTTTTTTTTTTTTTTTTTTTTTTTTAAGCCAAACTTTAAAAAAAAAAAAAAAAAAAAAGAAATCCAGAATATTTCTCATTCCCACTTTCCTAAGATTTGAGGAAGGGTAGTGCATTTCCTTTCCTTCTAAATCACATTATGGATAATAAAAAACTATTACTCTAAAAATATTCCTGTGTTCGGAGTTTTTTGTTTTCTCTGGTATCTAAAGGGAAGTGGGGGGAACTGGCCACTTGTTCATAGGACACTTTGAGGTAATGCTTTTCTCTTGGCCCTCTCTTACTTAGAAGTGTTATTCTTTCCAAGATAAACAAACCAAACCTATTTATTCCTCTACTCCACAAAAGCAAACTATGAACTTATCAAGATATGCTGAAACAGATCTCTATTCCTCATCGTGTCCTCTTCCTTCAACATGAATACACCAAATACTAGAGTCTATATTACCTCTCTCTTAGGTCCTAGGGAGGAAACCAACTGCCATTACCTTCAGTGAATCTTAAAATTTCTTTTTTATGCCTGCAATAAATCCCTAGGAAAAGCTGTATGCACTGCTATGTTTTCATAAAGTTTGGCCTGAAACTCAATAAGATTTGGCTACTCCATGCCTCTGTCACCATGAAATAAAATATTCAACCAAAAATCAATTCAACCCTAGCCATTTCTTCTGCAGGTAAACTCTGTCTTAAAAATAAACAAACAAATAAAGCTAGAGTGGATCAGAGTCAGCCAGAAATGGGAGATAATTTTTTAAAAAATCACTCTATTACAAGAATCCGTAAATGGGACTAACACCAGACAATGCATCTGGGACAGGATCTAAATAAATATCCTGTTCTTTACTCAGTAAAATCCTTCATTTCTGTTCACTGACCCATTTTAGCTTAGTAAACTATACAACTGCTGTTTGATGTTAGTAGATGTGCTGCCAAAGCAAGTACAACAAAGATAATTGGTGTAATTCTCACTTCTTTGGGAGTAAAGAACTCTCTCCTTTTATTTTTGTGGTGCTAGCGAGATGAGCCTGGGATCATCTACCACTGATCTATACCCCCATCTCTCCACTCACTTTTTAATGATAGGGTCTTGCTAAGTTACTGAGGCTGGCCTCAGATTTGAGATCCTCTGCCTCAGACTCTCCAGTTGCTGAATTACAGGCATGCACCACCACACTGGACTTGACTCTCCTATTAACACAACATGCTTTTTTCCACCTTGGTACATTAATATTAATGGGAATACTCTGAACTTGAAACCTTTTTTTTTTTTCAATTCTTACATACATGACAATAGTGGAATGCATTACAATCATAATTATCCATTCACAACACCATTTTTCATAACTCTGTATATAAAATATGTTCATTCCAAATCATGCCATTATACATGAGCTCTCTTATTATTATTATATTTTTTTTTGCATTATGAACTTGAATCTTCTAAGGGCTTCAAATCTTCTTAACATCAATTGTTTTTCTCATTTGTACAATGAAGTAAACCAAGCTCCTTTTTAGCTCTCAACATTGAATGCAGCCATCTAGGCCCAGCCCCCAAATTTATAAAGACCAACTAAGTCTCTTAAGGGGTTCTGTGGAATGGGACAAGAAGCAGCAGCCTACATTCTACACTTGGCTTTTTTGGGGGGGAGGGGTGGACACAAAAGACTTAGTTTCCCCAATTAAAAACAAACTTTCAACCAAATTCAAATGTTGTAGTCACTGAGGAAATAAGTAACGGGCACTATGAAAAGATGACTTAAACTTCTCATATAGGGCTGAATCTTTTTAGATTTTGTATTAAAAATGAAAATGTGATACATGAGTTCAAACCCATGAACACAATACATACATACGCTTGCAACAAATTCTTAGGAAGAACTATATCCACTAGTGTGCTTTCATCAATTTTTGTCCTGAAAATCACTAGGACTTGGCTACTCTATGCCTCTGTTCATGGTGAGATAACACAATCCACTAAGAAGGCAACCAGGAGTCAACTCACTCCTCACCAGTTCTGCAACAGGCAAACTCCATCTTAAAAACACACATACTACTCTAATTTATTCTGCTAGTGTTTTCAAAGCAAAAGTGTGGTCCTTTTCCCTAACTATGGTACAGTTAAAATGCTTTAAAACATGATTCTTTAAAGTAAGAAAATTTTAATAATGTGCTAAAGAAAAATATTCACTTCTTTTAAAACTTAGACTGATCATGTTAATTAAATCCTTCCTACTGTGTGCTTTATTAATCCTTAAAACTGTTCCCTTTCAAGGCAATCTATTATAACACTAATCAGATATATTATATGTTGTTATGCTATCATGAGAACCCATGCTGAGAAAGCTGTATTTGTACAATTTACTGGTAATTTAAGATTAATTTTCACTTTTTCCAAATATCATAACTTGTTATCCTAAGACCAGTGATCTACACACATTCTGCTTAGAAATATTAATTCTATTTGTATCTTAAATTTAAAAATATTTTCTCCATCATGTGCTACTTGGTAGCCATTCTGTATTCTTTAAAATTAACTTTCTATATACCAACACTTTACATGTTCATTTTCAATGAATAGGAAATCTTAATGGCTGACTTAAGTACAATTGTGACTTATGGTAACATACAAATGATTTAAGTAAGAACAACTAATAACATTACATCAACCCACAAACATTCCTTAGCTTTGGGTTTAAATTAACTAGTTACAATAACAAATTAAAAACATCTAATGTCAGGACAAAAGAAATAGAAACTAATACTCTAACAGAAAAGCACAAAAAAACTACAGAGAATTATATAATCAGTCTTTAAATACCACAGACATTAATAAGTTACCCTGTTTACAATATTAGTAAACATTACTGTGCACACTTACAACTAATTGTCCTACTGGAAATTATATATTTATATATATAAAGCGCGCACACACACACACACACACACACACACATTTTAAAGCCAGATGTCCCATTCCTTTCCTAAAATAGTGTGTTAGTAGCTTTACAAAAGCTGACATCTTAGCCCCTCCAGCTTTTCCCTGCTGACCCCACACACAGCAGCACAGCTACAAATGCCCTGAGAAAGAGGACCCACTGGGGAAAATTGTATTCTGCTCAGCTCTGCATGCATCAGTGGACTTTGCAGCAGATAAATATACCCCACAGCCAGATTCACTGACACAATGAAGCAAAATGGGAAATTTGAGATGTAGGTTCTCGATCTTAAACCTCTTTTTAAGCAAGGGGTGATTTGCTTTTATTACAGATTTCACATACAAAAAATTTTCCCCAAAGGACTCATCTGTATTAATCACTTGAAAAATATTTCTGAAAATCTTAAATTTGTAATGCACCAGAGTTTGTTATAATTTAACTTTTTAGAGATGTTTTAGCAAAAACATTTTGAGTAGGAAGTAAGAGAGTTCCCATATACTCTCCACCTATCTACCTACCTACTTAGTACCTACACGCAGACATAGCCTCCTATCAACTTCCCATACAAAAGTGATACATATTTTACAACTAATGAACCTATAACTGACACAATGTTAATATCTGAAGTTCATAGTTTACATTAGGGTCCACTTAAGTATTGGTTTAGACAGATATGTAAGACAGGTCTCCACCATTAAAATGTACAGAATAGTTTCAATGTACTAAAAATCCAGTGCTATACTTACTCAACCTCCTTTTCCCTCCAGCACTGGCTACCACTGATTTTTTCACTGATAGTTTTCCCTTTTCCAGAATGCCATATAGTTAGAATTATATACTATATAGCCTTTTCAGATTGGCTTTTTTCACACAATAATCCACAAGATTCATCCATGTCTTTTTATGGTTTGATAGCTCATTTCTTTTTAGCACTGAATGATATTTCATTGCCTAAATGTTCCCATGGTTTGTTATTTATCCATTCACCTACTGAAGGACATCTTGGTTGCTTCCATATTTGGTAATTATAAACAAAGTTGCTAGGGCTGGGTAAAGCACTTGCCTCACATGTGCACTGGGTTCAATCCTCAGCACCACATTAAAAAAATAAAATAAAGATACTGTGTGTTCACCTACAGCTAAAAAAATATATTAAAAAAAATAAAGCTGCTTTAAACACCTGTTTGCAGATTACCATGTGGATATAAATTTTCAACTTCTTTGAAAAAAATACCATGGAACAAAAGTGCTGAGTTGTACGGTAAGAGTGTATTTAGTTTTATAGGGATTTGTCAAACTGTCTTAAAAAGTGGTTCTATTATTTTGCAGTAAAATGAACAAATAAGAGATCCTGTTGTTTCACATTCTTGTCAGAATTAGGTGTTGTCAGTATTCTGGATTTGGCCTTTCTAACTGGTGTTTAGAGATAGTTCACTGTCTTTATTTTGCAATTCTCTAATGGCATATTATGTTGAATATCTACTCATAGGCTTATTTACCATCTATACATCCTGGGTGAAGTGTCCAGGTTTTTTGCCCATTATTAATCAGCTGCTAGTTTTCTCATTGGAGTTTTAATAGTTCTTTATACATTTTGGACAAAAGTCCTTTATCAGACATGTCTCTTGCAAAGACATGTGGCTTATTTTTCTCATTCTTTCAAGTAATTTTTAAGTGTGGTTTATACATGCTCGCAGAACAAAAAACACAAGGGTACAAAATAAGCTTCTTTCCCCTTCTGCCTTCTAGGAGTTCCCTTCCTAGAAGGAAATCATTGTTAATTTCTTGAATATTCTTTGAGAGATATTCTACCCAAATGCAAATGAAGCTATGTATAATTTTTCAAGTAAACTTTTTTACAGGGGAATGATTTTAAATTTAGAGGAAAGTTTCCAAGTTAGTAGAGTTCCCATATACTTTTCAACCAGTTTCCCATTGCATTTTATATAATCAGACAATATTTGTCAAGACTAAGAAATTAACATTAGAATGTTATTGTTAACTAAACTCAAGACTTTATTAGAATTAAACTGTTTTTCCCACTAGTGTAAATTTTTTTGTTCCAACATTCAATCCCTGATCTTATTGCATTTTGATATATTTGATTTCTAAAACATATCAGAATAAGCTTTATATGCTTCTCTGTTCTCATCCTTTTTTACTTAACCTTTCTCAGGTCTTTCTATCAATAACATAATATGACTCTGGTAACATACAATGTAGAGAAGATTACTGACCCTAACCAGCCCTCTAATTTATACCAGAATTGGCTTCAAACAGAAACAATTTTTAAAATTATATAAGTACTCATTTAATAACATTGATTTTGCTTTCTGGAACAGAAACCCTAAAATATTTGCTCTCTAGCTCACTGTAAAAGTTTTACTCAGGGACTAGAGTAAAAAATGTATGTAAGAGTTATTAATAAAATTTATAATTAACCTCTAAATAAACTGATTTAATTTGTTGTGAAGTGGCCTTGTACTATACTTCCTTTTGTCTTACAATTCTCCAGAGCTATTCTCAAAGTGAAAAACAAGTATATAATAGAAGAATGACTGTAGAACCACCAAACCATACCACATGGTAATAATACCCCAAGATACATTTTCCAAGAGGAAAGAATTATGTAAAAACTCAATAAACAGGGCTGGGGATGTGGCTCAAGCGGTAGCGCACTCGCCTGGCATTCGTGCGGCGATGGGTTCGATCCTCAGCACCACATAAAAAAAAAATAAAGATGTTGTGTCCACCAAAACTGAAAAATAAATATTAAAAAATTCTCTCTCTCTCTCTCTCCTCTCTTAAAAAAAACTCAATAAACAGATATAATACATATGCAAATGCATGTGTCTGTTTGTAGGTATCAAAAAGTCCTAAATACAGATAAAATAGCAAGTTATAAAAACCTATATAAAAATGCCACTAACCAACAAAATATATAGTGGAAGTCACACAAAAAAGTGGTCTATGAGAAGTAAACACTGAATTTTGTATGCAAAAATAAATAAGTTGATATGTGATGGAGATTACAAAAAATGGTAGATTAACACTCCAAATAACTGCTTCACTTAAAATGTAAGGCCTATTAAACAGCAAAACAACAAACAAACAAACAAAAAACACAGAAATAAAGGATCAAAATGCAATAAATATTTTCCAACAGTAATACTTTTATAATTTAAACCTAAGCAATTCAATGTGTTTTCAAAAATTCACTATTATTTCATCGCTAATTAAAACTTACATAAACACTGTGACTACCAATCAAGCTAATACTAACGCTTACTCTGAAAAAGGTTCCAGCATTTTCAGAATATAGGGAGTACCACCAGCCCCCCTCCTACTGCATCCACTCCTTATGACAACCATATTATTTCTCAACACTCTCGAATACAGAACCATTCAGATGACTTCTAAGGCCCATTCCAGTTTGAACATTATTAATTATGTAAGCAATTATTTCTCAGAAAACCTTTATTCAATGATTCAGGCTTCATCATTACAACTATAAGCAGTGAAACTTAAATTTTTTCACATAGAAGGTGTGACCTGATAATGCTCCTTTAGGAGCATTTTTAATTCTGAATTAAAATAGTATCCCAAATTTTCAACTGTTTACCATGGTGGTATTCTCAAATTCTAGCATTTAACTAAATTATAAAGGCTACATAAGTTCCTTAAGATTTTTTGTTTTCTAATAATCAAGGAGCTACAGAGCCTGTCATCTACCCCATTATAGACAACTTTTAACAGCCTCAGTTAAGAGTTTATGTTCACCTGGATAGAATTACAAACAATGGAAAGATTCAGGGAAGAAGAACCTATCAGTTCTATACCCCTAGATCATTAGAAAACTGTTAAGACTAATAACTACTCTTCTCATGGACTATGCAATAAATTAAAGAATAAAGGTGGTCCTTCATAATTTAGTCTATACAGTTACTAGTTTGAAGGTTCCAAAATTAAGGTAACATTGTTACTTCATGAAAATATTCATTAGACCATAAAAACAAAGGTGAAATATTCCCCACAGGTAGTATGGCTGTCTCAAGCCAGAGTTTGTGGAACTGTTGGTCAAACTCTTGCTAAATATCCCATAATACATAGCAAATACAAAAGATATATTTAAAGTGAATATCATGCAAAAGACTCAAGATTTCATGACATCCATGAAAATGATGTAATTAGTTACAAAGTCATTTGACAGATTACAATCTGAGTCAGTTAAATAACTGAGGAAAAAATAAAGATTCAAAGGTGAAATAATGGACATATATAGTACTGTACAATTTTCTGGGGAAAAGAAAATCACTGGTGGGGTGAATCCCAGTGGTATTTGCTGTGTAAGACCCTGGGTTTAATCCCTAGTCCTAGACGAAAAACAAAACAAACCCTCCCAAAGTTAATGATTAAGTAGTCTGTTAATATCATGACCTGGTAGATATTATATAATAACATAATTTATATTAATACTGTTATTTTGTTATTTTAGTTTTATTTTCAAATAAAACATTTCCCTGGTATTTTCTAACATCTTGGTTACTCTTTTAAGAAATTCAATCCAGGACTAATAACCCCCAGATAGAAGGGATCTACATCTATACGAGGGTGCTCTAGAAAACAAGGCATCAGTCCTAGTTTGGACTTTCCCAGATCAGGTCATCTCTGGCTCACAGGAATGACTTAGGAAAGAATGAACCTCAAAGAGTTGGAGGTACAGCTCAGTGGTAGAGCATCTGTATGGCACATGCGAGGCCCTGGGTTCCTCTCCAGCACTAAAAAAGGAAGGAAGAAAGGCAGGAAAAGAAGGTAGAGGGGGAAGGGAAAATAAATGAAAAAAGAGAAAGGATATCAAAATTTAGAGTCTGCCTTTCAGAGTATAGAAGCTGGGTAGGGTTATGAAAAAAGATAACACCAGGAAGAGTATTATATATAAAACGCATAATGTCCCTGAAAGAAAACGTTCCATGGTACTAAGAAATAAGGTATCATGTACTACAGCAGGCAGAAAAGATAATTTGGAGCAATTTGGAAAGACTGAAATTAAGAATCTAAAAGGAGAATGATAGAGACCAGAACATCATCTATCCTTCTTCATTTTTCAAATTCCCTTTGCTTGGTCCAATTTGTTTCTCTATAGCTATAGTTCATCTTTTCAATAGCCACTTATCAAGTGAAAAAAGGATTTTTTTTTTTTTTGGTGTGGTCCTAGAGATTGAACATAGTTGGGAGAGAAGTCTACCATGGTTATCTATTTTCATTATCTCATCTAACAAAAGAATTTCATGTGTATCAAAGTTAGATATCTTTAAAGGTAGAATTTTACTGTGTTTTGACATTCTAAAACTGGTAATTTAAATTTTTTTGTAATTCTGGGAGACTTCTAGATTTATCATAAATAATAGTTCAGGCAGTATCTAATATGTAAGGTTTTTTCTTGAAATTTGTTTGTTTGAAATACTCAACACACAGGAAAAAATATATAGGAATATATACTGAATACACAGAAAAATATATGAGATAAATAGATTTAAATTCCCAGAAAAGTCCACAAAAACCTATTTAACCTACAATTAAATGGAAATAAAACAGTAGTTTTGTTACCAGAAGGGCCCTTTAATTCCTGAGGTAGAGAATGGAACTGAGCAAAGATATTCTAGCAGCAATGTGAAGGGGCAGCTGGTTTGTTTATAAGTCAAATATCTGTAAGTAGAGATTTACTGATTAGAAACCTATTAAATTAACTAAAATACCTATCTAAAGTGAGTTATAAAAACATACATAGCAAACACACACACAGCAATTCCAAAGTACTGTTATTTTATCATTTATTTATTTATTTGTTTTGTCCTTCATACGACCAAGAATATTTTTCAGTAGTTTGTGCCATGGAAAACCAGTTTCCTAGAAGCTAATGATCCTTTTTACAAAAGACTTTTATGTAGCATATGAAATTGGAATGCAGCGGACTACTAAAAGCAAAGTTAAATAGCTTTTTCTTTTTTCAGTCTTTAAGATACAATTTGTACTTCTAAGGGGGGACAACTGACATAAAATATATAATAATGTCAAAAGTTATTTCATTATGTGAACTTTTTTGATGGTCATCTTTCAAAACCATTGTCTTCATAATTATGATTAAGGAAAATGCTGAGCTAGTAAAAAACTTAGAAATGAATTATATAACAGAATTTGCTCCTATGTTCAATTAATGAGTTGGTCCTATCATCACCACAAACATAATTGATTACCAACACGTAAAGCAAAACAAGTTTTAAATAAATTAATAAGGGGATCAAAAGTGTAGCAATGGGCAAAAGCTAGAAGAGGGTAGAAAAAGACCAGGCTATTTGGTGATAATTCTGTAATTCACTTTTATGGTCAAGGTTTTTGCACAAAGTTTTAATATAACACAGAGCTGTTTGATGCTAAGAACAGACTTACTTCACTAAAAAGACAAGCCATACCATATTGACAAATCAATAGGATAATTCTGGAATTCATAAAAAGAAACACTAATCCAGCATAGTAATTTTTGACTTTCAATAAAACACTTCAAATATCTAAATGAATATAGAAATGTACTTTCTGTGGCAAACTGTTCATTACTGAATCATTATCAACCCCTGTTAGACAAAATTTCTCATTTTTGTAATGCATAAAATCATTAAAGTGTTTGAAAGCTCCATCATGAAAGACAACGGCACTTTATAATCCACTATTTCTTCAGGCAAATGTGCTTATGGCTGAACTTAATACTCAAAAAATAACAACATTTGCTAGATGTATGATCCTACACATACACTTAATAGTTTTTTTACATGATGACAGCAGTGATAAAATGTGTTACTGCTTTACTGTTAGCTTTAAGTGTTTCTGAGCATTCATCATTCACCACACCACCCCCAAGTGTTACCTGTTGTGACAATTAGGAATCAGCAGTTCAAACGCTTCTAATACTGCCAGACACATATCATCGAAGCTTTAATAATCCAGGTTTTCGGTCTGAAACTCCCTTGAACTATCAAACAGCTAGAAAAGTGAATCTATTTATTTAAACCCTGTCTAGTACTGTAAGCACATATGTTTGGGAATCCAACAGTTCAATTACTTTGGTTCACATCAAGTTAGATTGCCTGTTGCTGTACAGAGCTGCACTTGCCATTTAAGAGACATTCATTTCCAAAAGCAAGCTACTACCATGCAGAATGCTTACTTACAGTAAGTCATTCTACTGAAGTACTCATTTAATCATTTTTCTTGAAAATAAAGGAAATGAGCATGGTAAACCAAGACCTTTCCAAGTACCAGACAAACCCTTTTGAATATATCTGCTTAATCATTTCAGGGTTACTTCTCCCTTTTTAATATGTAAATAAATCCTTTCAAAGTAGGTAGTTAAAACTTGCAACCAAAATCTATGGTCTGATTTTGATAGTTAAATCTATTTGATCAACTAAACAAGGTAATTCCAATAATTATTTGAAAACTGAAGAAAGAAACAGGCACGTGTTCATAATTGTTCCAAATGAGAAAATGTTACCTCAAACTGAATCACAGATACACTTTTTACAGAATTACAGTCAAGAGCTGCTTATAACAAAAGACTGGCATGCATAATACCTCCCGAACTATATTTAATTCCTACATTTGTCCCCCACAATTTTAATAGTCACCTTAGCTCTCAGTTTTCTGGTGATGCAATTCTACTGGGTCTAAGAGTCATCTCTGTGAGCAACAAATAAAGGTAAGAACATAAATAGAAAAGGGGCAATTTCTTATTTTTCACAATGCAGAGTGATAGCCTCAATAAGGAAGCTTAGTTCAATGCTAATTTACAAAAACATTGATTTTAACTTGCCCTACTATACTTAATATAAATTAAATACTATTGGGGTCAAGTTAAGATGCAAAAGGAATTTATTTGGAGGGTCTAGTCTATTTTACTTTGATGGCAAACTCAGTAAGTTTTTTTAAAAAACTGTTTTCCATGACCAAATAATTATTTTGTTTTAAATTCAACTTTGATTTTTACCTGGAATAATATATTTAATGCCATGATTTTCATTTGTGCTTATGTTGAAACAAACTGTGATTTTAAAACCAAGTTTTATTGCTGATTAGATTTTTTTTACTCTTGTGTCACACTCAATGATTCTGGTTTTAAACTGTCAACTGCCTTAGGCAAAATACACACTAGAACATCAGACTTTGTCTTCTAAACACTACAGAGGACAGAAGAAAGAAACAAAGACTGTTCAGAGCAAAACCATTTAGAAAGAATCTGCAGACCACCAGGATTTTGGATTTGGGTAATCCACTTAGATTAGCAAGACTGTGTCTCAAAAGGACAATTCTAAGATCACAATATAGGTCATGTCCTTAAGAAACAGAATAAGTAATGAAATCAATGTCAATTACACAATCCTTCCATATTTACATGACACCAATGACAATCAGTAAAACAGATTAAATAAAGCCTTTGTAATGTGCTCAGCCACAGCAATAGCAAAAAGAAAAATAACATCATGAAACACACAGACTCTTTTGAATCAAGTTTTGAAAAAAGGTCAAATTACTGCTTATTTAAAAAGAAGGAGGAGCTGGGGTTGTGGCTCAGTGTGAGGTAGCACCACATTAAAAAAATGAATGAATGAATGAATGAAATAATAAAATAAAGGTATTATGTCCATGTACAAATAATATTATATATATAAATAAATTTATATATATATATATATATATATATATATATATATATATATATATATATAAATATAAATAAATACTATCCAAATTGGGAAAAAAACCAAAACTTGGGCTTATTTCAGACCAAACAACAATAAACTTTCATTTGAGAAAGGCGGGGTGGGGGTGGGATGTTCTGCAAGCAGCAGGGAGAGAGGAAGAATGAAAACCATAAAGGTTTTGCCAAAACATAAATATCAGGTTTAAGTGATAGGTCTTACTCTGCAAAGTACATTTCACTTTTGCAGACCAAACCTTTAAGCATCCTCAACATGAATTAAAGTGCTTAACACAATCTCTACAATAACTAAACATACCATTAGCTTTTAATCAAACAGTGCCAAAAGAAATACTGTCAAATATGAGTAAAATCTGCCTAAAATCACTGTTCTGTCATATTTTTAATTACCACATACATACAACTATTAAGACAAACAGTAAATTACAAGCACCCCTGAAATAATGCTAACCACCTGCCCCAGAAAACAGAAAATATGCAATGCTTTGAGGTAACACAGACACTGTCAAAAGTGAGTTAAAATACTGTTATTTTCTTTTTGATACCAATAACAACAGGGCATTATCTATAAGAAGATTCCAAATTTTTGGATGCTGTTCTTCAAGCTGAACCCAGGAAAGCCCTAGAAGCCTCTAGAAACTCAGAAAATTTGTTCGGGATACTTACGTGTCCTTCTTGAACAAGGGAATTAAAAATTTCTCTGACCACAGGGACTTTGAGAATACTTGCAGAGAATCACCAACTTACCCATCAGATTTGAGTTCATGAAAGGTGTTGGGGACAAGCCTTCATGGGCCCCTAATCGACTGTCATTCAAGTGATCACTGTAATGAGGGCTGTCTGTAAAACCCTAGGGGGGAAAAAGACCAGAGTATTAAAGAGATTATTTGGTAGTACTAACTGAGCATAAAGACACTCACCTAATTAATACATAGACTTACAAATAGTTATTCCTAACCAAGATCCTCATTTATCATTTAAAAGCAGAATAGCATAGTATTCCTTTTACTCCTCCTCTTAAGGTTTTAAAGTAAAAAAAAAAAAATTATTGATTGATCTTAAAGAAAAGTTAAGTTTCTGAAAACAAAACACCATAAACCCAATGTTTTTAATCAGTGCTTCTGACAAGAGAGAGGAGCTATCAAAATTCTATAAACTATTACTAAAATTATCTTTATGATCTCATTACATTCAAAAGGAGAGTTCTATGGATCATTCAATTCTTATAAATTAAAAAAAATGATTATCACTATTCTTTCTCTGCTCTTGCACCTTATGAACAAAGGATTGGGCAATTAGTGTTATTTAAAATACTAAAAATAACTACAATCAGTATATTGGGAATAAATTCTTTCCTAAATGGCAAACAATTATTTAACAAGAAAGGTCTGTTTATATTTCTTTTACTATTTGCATAACAAGTAGAAACTTAACTAAGTAAAAAAGAACAGTTGATAAATATAACTGACTTGACTTAAATGCTTAAGTTTGAAAAAAGAAATTGCAAACACCATGAAGACATTAAAGCTAATGCTATCATTTCACACAGCTATTACTAAATTTCTCTTTATAGCTTACCAGATTTTCTAAAAGCAAAACACGGGCAAGATAAAGTTTACAAAATCCCTATTAATGAAAAACTCCTGCTTCTCAGACTCTTACACAAAGTATAGTATCACCTCCAAAATCATATTGATTCTAAACAAGTATTTGAATAACAGTTAATTGAAAATGCATATGATACCTATTCCTTTGCCAATTTAAAACCACATAGTAAAGATAAAAAAAAAAAAAAAAAACACTTAGAAGAGGCCCAAGTAAGAGAGAAAATTGCTCTGCCTCACAGAAACCAGAAACCACCCAGAATCCCCTGGGACTATAAAATCAGTCACTGAACATTTATCATTATCCAAACTGCAGGCTAACATTCAAGAAGACATTAATGGGGTTGAAACAGGCCTCACTATCTTTGTAAGCATGTTCACAGTTCAACCAAAGGGCTAGGAACCCAGAGCTAAGTAACTATCAAATCATTACAACTGCTTATAGATGCGTGTCACAACTCCTTCTGCCATGCAGTTTTAAAACTATTCTTCTGAGGGTGCTAACTCCCAAATGAATCTGTTTCATTTCTATCTTATTTAGAATCACTGATAACACATGTAACAAACATAAGAAGTATGTGGGTAAGATTTACAACTTGGTAATGACCACAAGGGTGCCCTCAAAAACCACAACCCTAGTCCCAAATGGGACAGCCAAAAGCAGCAGTAGCTGTATACAAAATAGGATGGTTTCCAGAAAGACCACTCCATGAAGTTTACTTTTATTCTTAAAATGAACTTGCAAATATCTGGATATTCTCTCTGATACCCATTCCTACTGCCATTTTTAGCCACAAGGTCAAAATAATGCATCAAAATCTATAAAACACTTACTGAAATAATGCTTATTATCATAAACAATATTACCCTGGAAAAATGCTAACTGCAATGTGTTTGTACATCAACTAATTGTTCACAGTACATTTGAAAGCCAAAGGTTAATTAAATGATTATGTTCTCAGCATTCCTCAATTTTACTTCTCTTCATTCTAGTATTAATAAAAGAGCTTTCTTTTCCTTTCACAACTATAAAAACACTGAAGTTGACTTACAATTATTTCCTAAAGCACCTGCAAACAAATAATCTGTTTTAGATACATATTTATGATCTGTCAAATTATTGTACATAGTTTATTAACTTTATAGATTATCATTTAACATGGCTGACTTTCTGTCCCCAGACCAAAGAATATTTAACTTTCAACCATACAATATATAGTAAATACTGTCCTTTATTCACACACAACCACATAATCCAGGAAATAGAACAGAATTTACTACAATATTATTTCCCAGCATTCAACTGCTTAACAATTCCACATATAAAATCTTGGACTGGCATGGTACATCACAGAGTAGCAGTCAAAAGTATGAGCTTTTTTTTCCTTTACATATAGGATTTGAATATGAGCCCTCAATAACTGTCATTTCATTTATTATATGCAAATACTATTTTTTTAAAACAAATTTTAATTGTAGCTGGACAAAATACATTTATTTATTTATTTGTTCATTTGTTTATTTATTTATTTTTATGTGGTACTGAGGATCGAACCCATCGCCTCACATGTGCTAGGCAAGCACTATATCGCTGAGTCACAACGCCAGACCATATATGCATATACTATTAATCCATATATTAAAAAATAAGGCATAATCACCAGATTTAAAATAAATATTAATAGAAATTTAAACAGTACCCCCTCACATATTTAGAGGCTCATCTTAATGAATACATTTTCCTTTAAAATCTATTGCCTAAGAAGCAAGAAAGAAATAGTTCTTCGTCTACAAATGCAAGCTGCTACTGGAGAAGGGAACAGAGACAGGACTCAGAAATGCCTGTCATAGTGTTAGAACAAAACCTCACTTCAAAGTCTATTTGAGATTACTCACTATCCATATTCTACAAAGTAGTTGTGATCCTACCTTGAATATAACTTTTAGTGAGCCAAGATGAATACTTAGAAATAATTTACAAAGATTACCATAGGCCACATTTTTACTGTCAGTTCTAGAAAGATCCATAAATATCTATTAGCTTGTTAATGAATCATCCAGCTGGATGATACCTAGAGTAGTGCTTTGCAAACTTGAAGAATCCTACCCCACAACACAGACTTTGTTAAAATACATGTTAAGATGCATAAGGTTGGAGATGGGGCCTGAGATGCATTTCTAAAGGGTAAGTTGATACTGCTAGTTCATGGATAACATTTCTAATAGCAAGAACTTAAGACAGTATGGAAATAAAGATCTCTTTCAAATATGGAAGAGAAATGCTATGGTTTGGATATGAAGTATCCTCCAAAATCTCCTGTTAATGCAGGAATGTTCAGAGGTGAAATGATTGGACTGTGAGAGCTGTAACCTAGTCAGTTCATTCTATTTTGAATGAACTAAATGGTAGTTGTAGACAGATGGAGCGAGGCTAGTCTATCTGCTTTCTGGCACCATGAGCTGAACAGTTTTCTGCCATGATATTCTGCCTCACCTCAGGAACAGAGGAATGCTGTCAGCCTACACTTCCCCATTGAAACCGTGAGCCCAAATAACACTTCTGTCTTCTAAGTTGTTCTCCTTGGGTATTTTGGTCACAGCCATGGAAGCCTGACCATGTGATTCAGAAGCCTTTGGAGCTGGTTTGTGAGAGAAGTTTGCAAAAGTATGAAGATGCAGGCTGGAGAAGCCTTAGAATTTTTTTAAGTAGACCTTATAAAACATCAAAATGCAGACAGTAGAACTGGGGTTGTAGCTCAATGGTAGAGCACTTGCCTCGCAAGCATGAGGACAATCCTCAGCACCACATAAAAATAAATAAATAAAAATATTGTGTCCATTTACAAGTTAAAAAAAATTCTTTTTTAAATGAAGATGGTAAAGACTGTGCTCATGAGATTTCAGAGAAAATATGATTTTACTGTGAATTGGACTAGAGGCCATTCATGTTAGATTCTAGCAAAAAACTTGTCTATGTTTTGTATACGTTCTTAGATTGTGTGATGCTGTATTTTAAAATGATACACTCATTATTCTGGTAGAGAAAAATTAAAGGCTGCACAGCATTCAGTCAGTGGCATGGATTTTGCTGGTAGTTTTTAGCCAGGTTTATTGTGAGAAAAAGGAGCAGAAAACAGAGCTGAAGGATTTTTTAAATAAATATTATTGTATTATTTATTTATTTAATATGGCGCTGAGGCTCAAATCCAGTGCTCACACATGCTAGGCAAGCACTCTACCACTGAGCTACAGCACCAGCCCTGAACTGAAGAATTTTTAATTTTTTTATTTGTCCTAATTAATTATTCCAGACAGAGGAGTACATTTTGACACATCATATATAAATGAAGTATAACTTCTCATTCTGCTGTTTGTACATAAAGTAGAGTCATATAATCCTGCACGCACATAGGATAATAATGTCCTGTTTAATCTAGTAACATTCCTACCCCCATACCCTCTCCCCTTCCTTCACTCTTCTCTGTCTAATCCAATGTATATCAGAGAAAACATTTGTCCTTAAAGGATTACTTCATTTAGCATGATATTCTCCATTCCCCAGTTCCATCCATTTACCAGCAAATGCCATAATTTCATTCTTCTTTAAGCCTGAGAAATATTCCACTGGGCATATATGCCACAATTTCTTTACCTACTCAGCTGTGGAAGGGGACCTAGTTTGGTCCCATAGTTTAGATTTTGTGAATTAAGCTACCATAAACATTGATGTGGCTCTATCGCCACAGTATGCTGATTTTAAATCCTTTGGGATTATGCTGAAAAGTGGGATAACAGGGTCAAATGGTGGTTCCATTTCAAGTTTTTCTGAGGAATCTCCATACTGCTTTCCATAGAATTTGCAGTCCCACCAACAATGTGTCAGTGTACCTTTTCCCCCACATCCTCGATAACATTTATTGTTGCTTGTATTCATGATAATTGCCATTCTGACTGGAGTGAAATGAAATTTCAGTGTAGTTTTGATTTGCATTTCTCTAATTGCTAGAAATGTTGAATATTTTTTCAAATATTTGTTGACTGATTGTATTACTTCTTCTGTGAAGTGTCTGTTCAGTTCCTTTGCCCATTTATTGATTGGGTTATTTGTTTTTTTGGTATTAAGTTTTTTGAGTTCTTTATATATCCTGGATATTAATGCTCTGGGATGCATGTGGTAATTATTTTCTCCCATTCTGTAGGCTGAGCTGAAAGATTTTTAAAACTTGCAGATTTGGCCAGAAAAGTGTTTGTAAGACTGGGGTCAAGAAAGGTCTGCTTGTTGTAGAGATTACAGTCATGACAGAGATGCTAAGTAGTTTACACAGAGAAAAAGGTAAGGATGGCTTGAGGACCTCTCAGGAATTTCTAAGACCACATCCACCCCAGACTCAAGGGTCTGAAAGAAAAATTCCTTTGAGAACCCAGTGCACCTCCCTTGAACAGGTGGGGCCTAGGCAGTTGTTTTAAGCTTCTCAGAGGCCACTGCAGATGTGATACCCGGGGACCCAGCTACCATGTGAGCTGGCAGCAGACCTTGGTGTCACTGCTTGGTGCTGGTTCTTCAGGAATGCAGAATGCTGTACTTACGAGGTCAAAGAGGCACCCACTGAGATTTTAAGAAAGGTCTTTGATAAAGGAGGCCAGGCAATAAGTAAGAGGGTCAGAATCTCCAGAGACAACCCATACAGGGTGAGGTATGAAACTATGTAGGTAAAACCAAAGCTGAAACAGACTCCAGGAGTTAAGAGATGCCAGTAACATACACTGTCTGACAAAGATAGCTGTATGCAGCAGAGACAGCCAGACTGAAAAAGAGAGGTCATGTGGGCTGTAACCAGCATGGCCAAAGGGATAGGGCTGTCCAAGCCCTTTAGAGAGCATCTCAACACCATGTTTCCTAGATTATGCATGTGACATTACAAGACCTGTTTGTCTAGCTGGGTTTTGGTTTTGTTTTGGTCACATCCTGTCTTCCTATGCCTATATTCTCCCTTTGAAAAAGAAATGTTGTATATGTCACATGTTTTTGATCTTTAAAGGGCTCACAGTCAAGAGTTTGCCTCGAGTCTCAAGTAAAACTGAATGTGAACTTTTGGGTAGTGCTAGAATTGTTAAGACTATCCAGACTCTTGGATATGAACTAAATGTATTTTACATTATGAGATAGACATAAACTTTTGGGGGCCAGGGGGAGAATACCGCAGTGTGGATATGAGGTTTCCCACACAAGTTCCTATGCAAATGCAGAAATGTTCAGAGGTGAAATGATTGAACTGTGAGAGCTGAAACCTAATCAATTCATCCTTCTTTGAAAGGACTAACGGTGGTACCTGAAAACAGGTGGGATGTGGCTCCAGGAGATGGGTCAAAAGGGGTGTGCCGTGGAAAGGTTCATCTTCCCTGTGGCTTCTCAGCTTCCTGGCTACTATTAACAATGGAAAGTGCTCTACCACCATTTCCTTCCCCCATGATACTCTGCCTCACCTCAGCCCCAAAGTGAGCTGTCCATGAACTGAACCTCTGAAATTGTGAGCCAAAATAAACTTTTCCTCCTCTAATTTGCTGTTTTCAGGTATTTTGGTACCCCACCCCCCAAAAAAAAAAAAAAAAACCTGACTAACTCAAGAGAAATTCAAGCATAGACAGGGATCCCTTCCAAGCTCCACCCCAGAACCACATTAAAACAACACAAATTTCCAGATAAGCAAAAAGTAGAAAGAAATCCCACAGTTAAGAGAAAATCCAAAGTGATTAGAATAGCAAAATAATATTATGTATGCATGTTTTTTTTAATGGAAGATAACTTCTCATAGAGCCTCAATAAAAGATATAGGTTAGATAACCAGGAATTTAAAACAGCAGACTGTTAATAAGTATGAGATTTTTCATATATGAGATGATACCCATAATAAAGGCAAAGCAAGGGCTGGGGTCACTCAGTGGTAGAGTGCTTGCCTAGCATGTGTGAGACACTGGGTTCAATCCTAAGCACCACATAAATAAATAAAATAAAGTTATTTAAAAGAAAGAATAATTCCTAATTGAAAAATAAAATAAAGGCAAAGCAATACTATCGGAATCATTTATTAGACTAGCTTCTCAGTATACTATTGACCACAAAAAAATATATCCTGTTCTGATCTCATGATAAAAATTAAAAGCACTTTGCAGGCACTGTGCTGCACTCCTGTAATCCCAGCTACTCAGGAGGCTGAGGTAGAAGAATCTCAAGTTTGAGGCCAACCTCCACAACTTAGCAAGACCCTATCTCAAAAATAAAAATATTTGCAGAACTGGGATATAGTTCAGTGGTAGAGTTCTTGCCTAGCAACAGTGAGCCCCAGTCTTCAATCTCTAGTATGAAGGAAGAAAGAAGGGAAGGAATGGAAAAGGGAAAAACACTAAAGAGATTAATAATCAATGAAATCATTATAATAAAATTGATAGAGAAATTTAATTTATAACTCAGGTTCATTTGTGAGTATGTAACACTTCATAAATGTTTTGATATTATGAAATGTGTTCTATAAAAAGCATCTCACACTTCTGTGTAGGCTCATTTTATGGTGCAAGAAATTTAGAAACATTAATCTCTGCTATACTATGACAGTAGACCCCAAGTGATCAATCAAAGCTGCTTCCATATTTAAACTAGCACATAATCAAGTATTTTGTTCCATCACAAAATGAAAAAAAAAAAAAAAAAAAACCTATACCAATAATCTAGCTCTATTTATTTTATTTGGTATTTTGTAGAAGTAAAACATATGATCTTTTCCCTTCTGTCTGAGATGAGGTCTCACTAAATTGCCCAGGATGGCCTTGAATTTCTGGGTTCAAGTATTCTCCCACCTCAGGATTTCCTGGGCTGGGATTACAGGCATATGGCCATTATTCCTGGGTTAATTTGGAAGAGGTGAGTTTACTGAATAATGAGCCTATGAAGGGCTTAACCACTGACCCACATCCCCAACACTTTTCATTTTTTATTTTGAAACAGGGTCTTGCTAAGTTGCACAGGCCCTCACTAAACTGCTAAGGCTGGTCTTGAATTTGTGACTCAGGTTCCTGAGTCACTGGGATTACAGGCATTTTACACTGTCCACCTGGGGTTATGTTTTTAAATAGCTCATTTTAAAAAATTATTTCACCCAGCCCATAAGAAAAATGTAACCAACATTTTTTTAAAAAAATTTTGTATGAAACCAATTGTCTAAATTCTATTTTAGAATATTCTAATACTTTTCAATATTGGGAAGGGAAGGGAAAAAAGACTTTTTCAATAAAGATATACTTTACCAGAAAAGCTTTCCCTGATCCTAACCTGACCAAATCAGGTGAGCTCATTCTCTGCTCCCTAGGCAGTAAGCATTTTCATCACACTCCTGTTCACACTTCTTAAAATTGCATATTTAATTATCTGCTTAAATTATGCCACAATTATCTGTTATAATTGCATAGTACAGCGTAGTAGAAATGTGGAATTTTTTGGAGCCAGACTGGCAGATCTGAACTCCACCTTTGCTACATACTAGCTGTTTGACTTGGAGCAAATTAATCTTTCTTGCCTATGTTTCCTTGTTTGTATAATAGGGATAATAATAATACTACCCTAGCCTTACAGGAGGTTGCAAAAGGATTAAATGAGTTAATATATGTTGCACTTAAGTTCCCAGAACATAGAAAACACATAATAAATGCTAGCCATTATCATTCCAGCTACAGATTATTATATCTTACAATTCTAAGTGGGCAGGGACCATGTCTGGTTTTTCTTTTTTCACAACTGAATTATCAGAACAATGTCTGGCACATACATGGCAAATGCTCAATAAATGACAGAGGGAGGGAGTTTTCAACTGTTAAATCTTTAAAGTGCTGCAGAGCTTAAGACTCTATAAATGTTCAATCTGTTTCCTAATAGAACAGTAGTAACTATCAGAAAGAAGGCTTATCAGGTACTAACATACCTAACTGGTTTGAACAAGTAAACAGGGACTTTTGGTTATTCCAAGAGCCAAAAGATTTCACATTAAGTTATGAAACTGAATCACCTTTAAGGGCAAAAACCAATAAAATTTGCCAAAAGCCACAGCAAGCTCCAGAGGATGCCTGAATCTCAAAGTGAGAAAAAAATGGAAATAAAACAAATAAGAATAAATGAAGTTTAAAAGAAAAGTATCCTTATTATAGATATGTACTTATCACTAAGATAAATCACCAAAATAAACATCTAAATATATAAGGCTATGCTTTTTTTTAAACAAAAGCTTTAAGGTTGTATGGTTTAGATAAATTTCCCTCAAAGGTCCTGTATTAAAGGGTTGGTCCCAGCTTGTGACACTATTAGGAGTTGGTGGAATCTTTAGGAGGTGGGGCCTATTAGGAGGAAATGAGATCACTGGGGTGTGCCCTTGAAAGGGACACTGGGACCATGTGCTCCTTTTCCTCTCTGCTTCCTGGCTGCTATGAAGTAAGCAGCTTCCTCCCGACACCTGTACTGCCTTTACACAGGCCCAAAAGTAACAGGGCTGGCAGACCACAGACTGAAACCTCCAAAACTGGGAGCCCAAATAAACCTTACAGTTGATCAGATATTTTGTTACAGACAGACAGACTTGTCTTACTCAGTTAACATTCCTCTGGAAAAGAGAAGTGCACTGACTGGATAACAGTTATCTGAGATCTATGTCAAATCACTCTCAGCTCTATCACAAGTAACAAGCACGCTAATGGGTACCTAGTAGGTGATTAAGAAAAAGTATTAAACTAAGGAAGATTAAAAATGAACAATGCTACAGTTAATGAGTCAGTTCTACATCTGAAAAAGCCACTTAGTAATCATTATTTTAAGTTTCTATTATCCTTTAACTGATCCGGTGCTAATATGTAATGAACCACCTTAACAGGGAGACTGACATTTTTTTTATTGTATGTGTTTTTATTACAGCTGAACACTTCACAGTTTCAGTTTTGATATAAATTAATTTTAGTATGATTAAATAGGAAAATCTATTCAGAAAATACAATATACATGAATTTATGGTACTTGTCCAAATATTGCCAGTATACAAATTATTTTGTTGTTTGGAAGGCTATTTTTGTGATCCACTTCCAAAAACTCTTTAACGGCAAGAACAGCACAGAACTTTGGTGTATAATTAAGTGCTTAAATTTCCACTAAGGTGATGAAAAATCTCGTCAGGTCCCCCCCCCCAGCCCCCGCCCCATGAAAAAGAAATAGTTTCACAGAATTACTTTAACCCTGGACTGAAGAGAAAGTCTTGAATTGGCATGAGTAGGAGAAAGAGAATCAATAAATTTTAGAGATAGAAAGGATACTAAGATACATGAAATACTGGTGTGGAAGATTATGAAGAACTTTTGAACATGAGATACCAAATGATCACCCAAAATGTTCACTCTGTTGAGTCTTAAGTTCAGTCCATCCATGCTCACAAATCTAAGTAAATGCTAATAACATCCAGTAAAAGAAATCAGAGTTGATGCTTTCTTCTCTGGCCTGTAGCTTTGTGGTATTTAGTACAACAGATTTTATCTGTTTGAAGTCCTTCTATATGTTGAAAAATCAAAAACAACTCTAATAGCCCTCATAGAAAAAAGGACACTTAAATAGGATGTGCAACACACACACACACACACACACACACACACACACACACACTGAATCCAGCTGTTACATGATGCGATTTTAAAAACCTAAGAAATCATGTAGTTCATACTTATTTGCCTACTGTATAGATAATAAAAGACTAGAAAAGTTAAATGTCTTGCCTATGATCTGTAAGTAAAGGATTGGCAAAGATGGGGTTAAGAGAGATGCCATATACCAAATACCAATTATCAATTCACAGGGGATTATAACTAACAAAGTGGCAAGTGTAGCAAGACAGATCTCATTTCACCTAACGTCAAGGTAACCTAATCAAGACTACAAGATAAACTCTGAATAACAACTGTGACTAAGAAACTCTCTTAATATTCTGCACCAGTATTCTATGTTATATTAACTGTCACATGCTTTTAAAGTTCTTGTTGAATTCTCTGAACAAATCTCTTTTTTGGTACTTCTAAGAGACTTATTTTCAGCAAACATTTTCCATATTGTATATGTCCACCTTCTACATTGTTCAATTCTTTATTATATTTATACTTAAACAAATCTTAAAAGCAGAGAATGTCTTTGGGATTAAATTACAATCCTGCTTATAGATTTTGAAAGTTAATTTCAGCAAGTCAAACCTACAAGTCCTAACACAAGGTGCATGAAAAGTGTAGAATATCCTTCTACTTCAAGTACCTAAGGAAATAAAATGCTTCATTAAAAATTATTAACCAAAAAAAAAAATTATTAACCCAGGCTGGCCCAGATCTGCTCACAACAGGCTGCTCGGGATCCAGGCTCACAGTAGGCCCGGGTCCATTCCACCACCAGCAGATGCCCTAGAGAGCTCAACCCCCTTCACAGGACTGCCCTTTCCAATCAGCAGACAAGTGCGGAAGCTCAGACCTGGGATCAGGTAAGACCGAGGTCCAGAGAAGACCCCAGTTCGCTCCCCTCACAACTACGGGGCCAAAGACTAACCCACTTCCAACTTGGGACACTGCAGTCATCGCGATAGCCTTCCCCACACAGTAGCCCCTACCTTTTTGACAACAGACAGGGCTTAGAAGCAGCTGCATCTCAGAGCAGGCATCCCAAAGAGAGTGTAACCTCCCCACCCCCCAGTCCCATCTCTGTAAGATACTGCATCCATCTTGGGGCACCTCCATTATCATCTCCAGTTACATAGGCTACTGCGGTCACCACCTTTAGTTGCAGTAGCATATATTGAGGGACACCAGCAGGGTTTGGAAATCCAACATCAAGGTGAGGTACAGACAATCTGCACGTGTACTACAAGAATATAGGGTAGAAACTGTAATACTTCAGAACCACACTACAAGAAAGGAAGACACATAGACAACATGAAAAAACAAGGGGGGAAAGTGCCCCGAACAAACCAGGACACTATAATAACAGAACGTATGGACAGCGAAATTGATGAAATGTCAGAGGGATTCAGAAGGTTCATAATTAAAATGATCTGTGAATTAAAGAATGACCTAAATGAGCAAATACAAGTAAAAATTTGATCATTCCAACAAAGAGATAAGAGAGCAAATACATAGGTAGCAAAGAACTACTTCAAGAAAGAGATAGAGACTCTGAAAAAAAAATCAGAAATCCTTGAAATGAAGGATACAATAAACCAAATAAAAAGCTCAAGGGAACGCGTAACCAACAGACTAGATCACTTGGAAGAAAGAACATCAGATAATGAAGACAACTTATACAATCTGGAAAAGTTGATCACATAGTGAAGAAGGTTAGAAACCATGAACAGAACACCCAAGAATTATGGGACAGCATCAAAAGAACAAATCTAAGAGTTATTGGGATACAGGAAGGCACAGAGTTTCAAACCAAAGGAATGCACAATCTCTTCAAATACATAATAGCAGAAAATTTCCCAAGCATAAAGAATGAATTGGAAAACCAAATACAAGAGGCTTACAGGACACCAAATGTACAAAATTACAACCGATCTATATCAAGGCACATTACTGAAAATGCCTAGCCTACAGAAAAAGGATAGAATCTTAAAAGCCATAAGAGAGAGGAATCAGATCACATAGAGGGGGAGACCAATTCGTGTCTCAGCAGATTTTTCAACCCAGACAATCAAAGCGAGGAGATCATGGAACAACATATACCAAGCTCTGAAAGAAAATGGGTGCCAACCAAGAATCTTATATCCAGCAAATCTAAGCTTTAGATTTGATGACAAAATAAAAACTTTCTATGATAAACAGAAGTTAAAAGAATTTACAACTAGAAAGCCTGCATTACAGAACATCCTCAGCAAAATATTCCACGAAGAGGAAATGAAAAACAATGATGAAAATCAGCAGAGGGAGGGATTACACTAAGGGAAAAACTAATCAGAGGAGAAACCAAGTCAAGTTAAATACCAAAAATAAACAAAAATGGCTGTCTCAATAATAACCCTAAATGTTAATGACCTGAACTCACCAATCAAAAAACATAGACTAGCAGATTGGATTAAAAAAAAAAGACCCAACAATATGAACAATATGCTGCCTCCAAGAGATTCATCTCATAGAAAAAGACATCCACAGACTGAAGGTAAACGGTTGAGAAAAATCATACCACTCACATGGACTGTGGAAGCAAGGAGGGGTTTCCATCCTCATATCAAATAAAGTAGACTTCAAGCTAAAGGTAATCAAAAGAAATAAAAAACGACACTCCATACTGCTCAAAGGAACCACACAGCAACAAGACTTAACAATTATAAATATATATGCCCCAAACAATGGAGCATCTATGTTCATCTAACAAACTCTTCTCAAGTTCAAGAGTCAAACAGATCACAACACAATAATTTTGGGTGACTTTTAACATGCCTCTTTCACCACTAGATATATCTTCCAAACAAAAGCTGAACAAAGAAACTATAGAACTCGATAATACAATCAATAACTTAGACATAACTAACATATATAGAATATTTCATCCTTCAAAGACAGAATATACTTTCTTCTCAACAGCACATGGATCCTCCTCTAAAATAGACCAAATATTATGAGATAAAGCAACCCTTAGCAAATACAAAAAAGTAGAGATACTACTCTGCATTCTATCAGATCACAATGGAATGAAATTAAAAACCAATGATGAAATAAGAAATAAAATCCACTCCAACACCAGGAGACTAAATAATATGCTAGAAAGCCTGCATTACAGAACATCCTCAGCAAAATATTCCACGAAGAGGAAATGAACAATAATGATGAAAATCAGCAGAGGGAGGGATTACACTAAGGGAAATAATAAAAAATAATATGAATGAACAATGGGTTGCAGAAGACATCAAGGAGGAGATTAAAACATTTTTAGAGGTGAATGAGAACACAGTACAACATATTGAAATCACTGGGACACTATGAAAGCAGTTCTAAGAGAAAAGTTCATTGCATGGAGTTCATTCCTTAAAAGAAGAAAAAGTCAATAAATGACTTAACATTACATCTCAAAGCCCTAGAAAAAGAAGAAAAAATCTACACCAAAAGCAGAAAACAGGAAATAATCGAAATCAATGAAATTGAAACAAAGGAAACAATTGAAAAAATTGACAGAACAAAAAATTGGTTCTTTGAAAAAATAAATAAAACTGACAGACCCTTAGTCATGCTAATGAAGAGGAGGAGAGAGAAAACTCAAATCACAAACATATGGGATAAAAAAGGAAATATTACAACAGACACTACAGAAATACAGAAGATAATTAGAAATTATTTTGAAAACTTGCATTCCAATAAAATAGAAAATATCAAAGGCATCGACAAATTTTTAAAGTCATATGATTTGCCCAGATTGAGTCAGGAAGATGTACACAATTTAAACAGACCATTATCAAGTGAGGAAATAGAAGAAGCCATCAAAAGCTTACCAACAAAGAAAAGCCCAGGACCAGATGAATACACAGTAGAGTTCTATAAGACCTTTAAAGTAGAACTAATACCAATACACTTCAATTTATTTTAGGAAATAAAAAAAAGAGGGAGACTTCCAAACTCATTCTGTGAGGCCAATACCACCCTGATTCCAAAACCAGGCAAAGACACATTAAAAAAAAAAAAAAAAAAAACTTCAGACCAATATCTCTAATAAACGTAGGTGCAAAAATTCTCAATAAAATTCTGGCAAATCAAATACAAAACATATCAAAAAAAGATCGTGCACCATGATCAAGTGGGATTCATCCCAGGGATGCAAGTTTGGTTCAACATACGGAAATCAATAAATGTAATTCATCACATCAATAGACTTATTGATGTGATGAATTACTTATTGATGTGATTGATCACCTCAATAGATGTAGAAAAAGAATTTGACAAAATACAGTACCCCTTCAAGTCCAAAACATCAGAAAAAGTAGGGATAACAGGAAAATATCTCAATATCATAAAGGTTCTCTATGCTAAGCCCCAGGCCAATATCATTCTAAATGGAGAAAAATTGAAGGCATTCCCTCTAAAAGTTGGAACAAGACAGGGATGCCCTCTTTCACCACTTCTATTTAACATAGTTCTTGAAACACTGGCCAGAGCAATTAGATGAAAGAAATTAAAGGGATACAGTTAGGAAAAGAAGAACTCAAATTGGCACTATTTGTTGATGATATGATTCTATATACCTAGAACACCCAAAAAGTTCCACCAGAAAACTTCTAGAACGAGTATATGAATTCTGCCACGTAGCAGGATATAAAATCAACACTCATAAATCAAATGCATTTCTGTATATCAGTGACAAACCCACAGAAAGGGAAATGAAAAAAACTACCACCATTTTCAATAGCCTCAAAAAAAAAAAAAAATAAAATACTTGAGAATCAAATTAACAAAGAGGTAAAAAAAAAATCTATATAATGCCTTTCTCTCACCATGCACAAAAGTTAACTCAAAATGGATCAAGGAGCTTGATATCAAATCAGAGACTCTGCGTCTGATAGAAGAAAAAGTTGGCTCCAATCTACATATTGTGGGGCCGGGCTCCAAATTCCTTAATAGGACACCCATAGCACAAGAGTTAAAAACAAGAATCAACAAATGGGACTTACTCAAACTAAAAAGTTTTTTCTCAGCAAGAGAAACAATAAGAGAGGTAAGTAGGGAGCCTACATCCTGGGAACAAATCTTTACTCCTCACACTTCAGATAGAGCCCTAATATCCAGAGTATACAAAGAACTCAAAAAATTAAACAATAAGAAAACAAATAACCCAATCAACAAATGGGCCAAGGACCTGAACAGACACTTCTCAGAGGAGGATATACAATCAATCAACAAGTACATGAAAAAATGCTCACCATCTCTAGCAGTCAGAGAAATGCAAATCAAAACCACCCTAAGATACCATCTTACTCCAAAGATTGGCAGCCATTATGAAGTCAAACAACAACAAGTGCTGGCGAGGATGTGGGGAAAAGGGTACACTTGTACATTGCTGGTGGGGCTGTAAATTGGTGCGGCCAATTTGGAAAGCAGTATGGAAATTCCTGGGAAAGCTGGGAATGGAACCACCATTTGACCCAGCTATTGCCCTTCTCAGACTATTCCCTGAAGACCTTAAAAGAGCATACTATAGGGATACTGCTACATCGATGTTCATAGCAGCACAATTCACAATAGCTAGACTGTGGAACCAACTTAGATGCCCTTCAATAGATGAATGGATTAAAAAAATGTGGCATTTATACACAATGGAGTATTACTCAGCACTAAAAAATGACAAAATCATGGAATTTGCAGGGAAATGGATGGCATCAGAGCAGATTATGCTAAGTGAAGCTAGCCAATCCCTAAAAAACAAATGCCAAATGTCTTCTTTGATATAAGGAGAGCAACTTAAAAACAGAGCAGGGAGGAAGAGCATGAGAAAAAAGATTAACATTAAACAGGGACGAGAGGTGGGAGGGAAAGGGAGAGAGAAGGGAAATTGCATGGAAATGGAAGGAGACCCTCATTGTTATACAAAATTACATATAAGAGGAAGTGAGGGGAAAGGGAAAAAACATCAAGGGAGAGAAATGAATTACAGTAGATGGGGTAGAGAGAGAAGATGGGAGGGGAGGGGAGGGGGATAAGTAGAGGATAGGAAAGATAGCAGAATACAACAGCCACTAGTGTGGCAATATGTAAAAACGTGGATGTGTAACCGATGTGATTCTGCAATCTGTATACGGGGTAAAAATGGGAGTTCATAACCCACTTGAATCAAATGTATGAAATGTGATATGTCAAGAGCTTTGTAATGTTTTGAACAACCAATAAAAAAAATGGTGATGGGAAAACTGGAAATTCATATGCAACAAAATGAAATTAAACACCTATCTCTCTCCATGCACAAAACTCAAAGTGGATCAAGGACCTAGGAATTAAATCAGAGACCCTGAGTCTAACAGAAGAAAAAGTAGGCCCAAATCTCCATCATATAGGATTAGGCCCCTACTTCCTTAATAAGACTCCTATAGTGCAAGAGTTAAAATCAAGAATCAATAAATAGGAAGAATTAAAACTAAAAAGCTTCTTCTCAGCAAAACAAACAATCAGTGAGGTGAATAGAGAGCCTACATTTTGGGAGCAAATTTTTACCACTTGTATTTCAGATAGAGCACTAATCTCTAGGGTATATAAAACCTCAAAAAGCTAAACACCAAAATAACAAATGACCCAATCAATAAGTGGGCCAAGGAACTGAACAGACACTTCTCTGAAGGTGATATACAATCATTTATCAACAAATATTTGAAAAAATATTCAACATCTCTAGCAATTAAAGAAATGCAAATCAAAACTATTCTAACATTTCATTTCACTCCAGTCAGAATGGCAGCTATTAAGAATACAAACACAATAAGTGTTGCCCAGGATGTGGGGAAAAAGGCACACACATACACTGCTGGTGGGACTGCAAAATGGTGCAGCCAATATGGAAAGCAGTATGGCAATTCCTTAGAAAACTGGGAATGGAACCACCATTTGACCCAGCTATCCCACTCCTTGGTCTATACCCAAAGGACTTAAAAACAGCATACTACAGGGACATAGCCAAATCAATGTTTATAGCAGCACAATTCACAACAGCTAAACTGTGGAACCAACCTAGACGCCCCTCAGTAGATAAATGGATAAAGAAAATGTAGCATATATATACAATGGAATATTACTCAGCAATAAAAGAGAATAAAATCATGGCATTTTCAGGTAAATAAATGGAGTTGGAGAATATAATGCTAAATGAAGTTTGTTAATCCCCAAAAATCAAATGCTGAATGTCTTCTCTGATATAAGGAGGCTGTTTCATAGTGGGGTTTGAAGGGGGAGCATGGGAAGATTAGACGAACTCTAGATAGGGCAAAGGGGAGGAAGGGAAAGGGAGTGGGCAATGGATAAAAAAAGATGGTGGAATGAGATGGACATCATTACCTTAAGTACATGTATGAAGACATGAATGATGTGAATATACTTTGTATACAACCAGAGATATGAAAAACTGTGCTGCATATGTGTAATATGAATTGTAATGCATTCTGCTGGCATATATAACAAATTAGAATAAAAAATTTTAAAAAACATTAAAAAAAGATCTATATAATGAAAATTACAGAACCCTAAAGAAAGATATCAAAGAAGACCTTAGAAGATGGAAAGATCTACCTTGCTATTGGATAGGCAGAATTAATATTATGAAAAGAACCATATTACCAAAAGCACTATACAGATTTAATGCAATTCCAATCAAAATCCCAAAAGATTTGGGGAAATAGAAAAAGCAGTCATGAAAATTCATCTGGAAAAATAAGAGACCCAGAATAGCTAAAGCAATCCTTAGCAAGAAAGTGAAACAGGAGACATCACAATATCGGACCTTAAATTATACTACAGAGCAACAGTAACAAAAAGAACATGGTATTGGCACCAAAACAGACTGATAGACCAATGGTACAGAATAGAGAACACAGAGACTAACCTACAAAATTACAATTACCTTATATTAGATAGCCTCTTAAACAGATGGTGCTAGGAAGACTGAAAATCCATATGCAACAAAATGAAATTAAACCCCTATCTCTCTCCATGTACAAAACTCAACTCAAAATGGATCAAGGACCTAGGAATAAAACCAGAGACCCTGCGTTTAATAGAAGAAAAAATAGGCTTAATCTCCATAATGTGGGATTAGGCCCCCAAATCCTTAATAAGACTCCTATAAGTGCATGAATTAAAAACCAAGAATCAATAAATGGGATAGAATCAAACTAAAAAGTTTTTCGTAGCAAAAGAAACAATATGTGAGGTGAAAAGAGTGCCTACATCTTGGGAGCAAATCTTTAACCCTCACACATCAGATAGAGCACTAATGTCTAGGGCATATAAAGAACTCAAAAAGGTAAGCACCAAAAAACAAATAACCCAATTAATAAATGGGCCAAAGACCTGAACACACACTTCTCAGAAGATGATATACAATCAACAAATACATGAAAAAATGTTCATCATCACTAGCAATTAGAGAAACGTGAACCATCTCACTCCAGTCAGAATGGCAGCTATTATGAATACAAACAACAATAAGTGTTGGCAAGAATGTGGGGGAAAAGGTACACTCATACACTGCTGGTAGGACTGCAAATTGGTGCAGCCCATATGGAAAACAGTAAGGAGATTTCCTGGAAAATTGGGAATGGAACTACCATTTGATCTAGCTATCCCTCTCCTCAGTCTATACCCAAAGAACTTAAAAACAGCATACTACAGGGACACAGCCACATCAATGGTTACAGCAACACAATTCACAATAACTATACTGTGGAACCAACATAGATGCCCTTCAGAAGATGAATGGATTAAAAAAATGTGTGGTCTGGGGTTGTGGCTCAGTTGTAAAGTGCTTGCCTAGAATGTGTAAGGCACTGGGTTCAAACCTCAGCACCACACAAAAAATAAATAAATAAAGGTCCAACAACAACTAAGAAAATACTTTTTTAAAATGTGGCATATATACACAATAGAATATTACTCAGCAATAAAAGAGAATAAAATCATGGCATTTGCAGGTAAATGGATGGAGTTAGAGAAGATAATGCTAAGTGAAGGCAGCCAATCCCAGAAAAACAAATGCAAATGTTTTCTCTGATATAAGGAGGCTGACTCATTGTGGGGTAGAGAGGGGGAGCATGGGAGGCATAGATGAACTCTAGATAGGACAGAGAGATGGGAAGGGAGAAAGCATGGGTTAGAAATGATGGTGAAATGTGATGGACATTATTATCTAAAGTACATGTATGAAGGCATGAAATGGTGTGAATATACTTTGAATACAACCAGAGATATAAAAAATTGTGCTCTATATGTGTAATATGAATCATAATGCATTCCACTGTCATATATAAATTAAAAAATTAATAATAAAAAAACTAGACCAGTTTAAGGAGAAACTATCGCCCTATGTACATGGCGTTCCTTGAGAACAGCAGTTTGATGAAGTCACCTGTCAAACCCACATGGTAGCACTCCTAATCCTATGAATAAGAGCCATTTACATCTATTCTAATCATCTCTGTGATATTTTGAAATTGATTGCTTAACATTTCTTTATATCTAAATATTTTAATACATACACATTTAAAAAGTGTACAAAATACTTTGTACAATTGTCAGTATAGTGCTTCATCCTCCACATTGGCTTTTCAAATAAAGAAATAAATGTGCATTAAAAAATTATTAACCCATTATACTGTACTATTTTCTACATAATACAAAGGCAAAGTGTAAATTAGTACTAATTACTTTAGTTTGTAAATTATAAAAAAGCAGTATCTAATGAATTGATCTCAATAAAAATAAAGGAAATCAATACTTCAATTAACAAGGTAACATTCAGTGAGTTAAAAAATATTTTAGCCCATACAATGTTCTTACTATCTAAAGTTGCAGACACTAAATTCAAGAAAAAACACAATATTCTGCTCTGAGTTTATAATGTTTAATTTTTACTTGATTCTTATTAATGGGCAAAACATTACAGAAGTTAAGTATCTTCTAGTTCAGGAATGGTTGCTACACTTACAATAAAATTTTAAATAAGAGAAATGTAACTCAATTAAAAAATTATCTAACTCAAAAATTACACTCTGAAATATAATGCAACATATGTAAAACTTTGAGAAAAACTGTTAGTGTATTCCTAAAAAAAAAATACTGACTTCAGACTTACATGTACAAGGTTTGTCAGAAACTTATGTTTATGCTAATAGTTTGAAAAGTTTATATTTGCATTAATAAATAGTTTTTAAATGCCATATATTTTTTAAAGGAAAAAAGTAGGTCAAGAAGCAAAGGGGAGGAAAGTATTTTCTCGACTAATTTAACTGGAAAAAAAAATCTTCCCTCTAATGCTTTTGTGTCTTCTAATACATGTTACAAAACATGTTTTAAACCATACCACTTGAAACCCTTCACAGATTCTGTTTTCCTTTAGTAAGCCCTTCCTTTACAATAACTTTTTGGATACTCTGTTTCAGGGATAAAGTACGGTGTGTACACTGATGCTGGACCAAGGATGGTTGGTTATCCATCAACAAGGTAAGCGAAGGAACTATGAAGAAGCTTTCAGACATGATTTCAAGTAATTTGACAAAACAATTTTATGTGTTTGTTGAATATAACAAAAATAAACCTGAACCTTGGATTTTATAAAGTTAATCACCTTTTAAAATGTACTATAAATATATCATATATAAAATAGTTAAGGAAACCCAACTGTGGTTTGATCCTAAACTCAGTTCTGACTTTTCTCCTATAAAAGGTTCTGTGTTCACCATAAATAGGTTTATTAAACGATTAGATTCATGTTACATTTATTTTTTTAACAATAGGTAGGGAAAACTGGAACAAAATTTATCCTAACTTTGCTTTCTATAAATTTATTCATTATTGTATTTTTGATAAGTATTGTTCTAAAGATACTTGTTTTTGTAAAAGCTAGTCCTTCACAGATTGTTTCATAAGCACTAATTCATATCTTAGTATTAAAAATGTGGTTCTCAGTTATTTTGGCAAATTCAAGAGACTGTTCAAATGTAAAACTTCTAGTAAAATCTTGCAATCAGTGACCTAAAATCTGCATTATAAAAAGACCTTCAAGAGATTCATGAACAAATTGTAGTTTGAGAAGAACTAGTTCATATTATTTTGTAAGCCATGGGAACTTATTTCTTCTTCTACCCCTAGCACTATATCAAAGACAAAATGGTCACATTTTAAAGCCCTGATTCTACCTTCACATTCACGAATCTGCCTAATATGTACTATGTATAATCAGGCAAAATGAAGGAAAAGATTTTAAACTTGGATTTTACATATTTTAAACCTTATAGATTCTACTATTAATCAACAGTATTATAATTGAGTAAATATTTTAATATGTATTTTTTTTTAGTTATAGGTGAACACAATACCTTATTTTATTTATTTATTTTTAATGCAGTGCTGAGGATTGAACGTAGTGCCTCACCCATGCTAGGAGAGTGCTCTACCACTGAGCCACAATCCCAGCCTCAGTAAATATTTTTGATATTTATGAAACTAACCAAAATAAATCAAACTTAAGGAAAAACTACCTTTATTGAAACTCATGCAGTAAGAAGAAAAGACATCAGTTAATTAGCAACGCTGTATTCTTACACTCAATAAGATGACATTTTAAAATAATAACTCTAAGGACAACTTTACCTGTATGTTAAGTGTTTATTTTTTTAACCATAGGTCGGGGAAACTGGAACAAAAACAGTATATATTATTGTGGAGAGCCATTCTCACGCGTGACTGGGCGACTCCCGGTTTGGGCCTGAGGCTTCTGGCTGTGTCGGAATTTTCCCGGCCCTCTCCTGATGAGAGAACCCGTCCGTGTGGGGGTGTTACTGACCACTGACCCCAGGGGCCCAATCACTGACCCTGACCTTGGAGTGCGGCCCCCCCTCAACCTTCATTGGATGGAATTCTCCCCTGAATTTCTTGTTCCCCAATAAAAGGCTACTCCCTGGAGTGCTCGCTCACTCTCTCTCCTGCCAGCCCTGAGTAATCCTTGCTGCCCTACGGGTGGTTTGAGGTTGGAGCCAGAGAGGGGAGCCATCTCGGACCTGGTCATAGAAAAAGGTAACTGAGTCTGTGTGTTTTATTTCGATCTCTGCTAGCTAACTTTTATGCCAAGAACCTCATTAATGAAACCAATGCGCAAGCCGCATGGTGGATATTATCCTAATATTTAACCTTGTAAAAGCTACAAAAAAAAAAAGACCAGATTAATTATCAAAAGTGTTCAAGGCCAACCTGGACAACATAGTGACACATTGTATCAAAGAAGGAAAGAAAGAAGAGGGGGAAAGGGTAAAGGAAAGGGGAATGGGGAAGGGAAAGGGGAGGGAGGAAGAGGAAGAGACTGAGATTTCTTTATTTTACTTCTCTATATTTTCCAAAATGTGTAAGATAACCATTTGTTACTTTTCTAAAAGACACATGATTTGTTTTTTTTCCTTTAACATAAGTAAGATATTTCATTGTAGAGAGTTAGAAGTGTACAAAAATAGCATCAATTTATAAAGCAGGGGGGGAAAAACCCACTTTACCTCCACTGAAATGCAAACTCAATGACAGCCCTGTCACTCTCCAATCAGGTCTCTCCCCCAGGCCTCATCCCAAATGTCTGGGAAATCTATAAATCTTAAAGTTACCATAAATTAACTTACTTATGATAAATTTCTTATGCACTATTAATTATCCCACCAATAAACAGATTAAGCAGAGAAAATATGATATTTTTTAAGAAAACTATAATCTAGGGGACTTTCCATCATTATCTACTTGTCTGATAATAGGGACTAGGTCAGCCTAAAGATGCTGAGAATGACTGCCCCACCATAAACCATCTTGGACCACCCCTCTGATACCATACTTTTATAATGTCCCATCCCCACCCCTCACTAAGCTTCCTTTAAAAGAAAAGCTGGGAACAACAAAAACCTTGAAATGGTCCCCATTTTCCCTTGAACGTGTATCCTCCCTTGCTTTCCTACATAAATTATCTTTGCCTCTACATGTGCTGAAATCTCTTCTGATATGTACATCAAGGACCCTGCTGGTGGAGTTAAGCCCCACAACTTCCAGAAACTCTTCAGGACTCTCTATTCTAGAGATATTTCTTTTCTGGTGACAGTATTGATATACCAAAATTTGACAAAAGTACAATATATATATATATTTGACAAAAGTATAATTTGTTTGTTGACAGTATCCTGTCTTGATTCTCATTGTTGAATTAACTATGATAGCTATGGCAACAGCATCAGTTGATGCTTAATTTCAAATTCTGACCTATGCCCATAACACTTAGTTCACAATTCATCAGTAAAAACAATACTGCATGTCCTGGTAGGATCTATAGGACAATACTTTTGAAATCTGTCATCTGCCATGGTGGTTTTGACCACGTGGCTGCCATTTACCCCCAGTTCTTCCTGTCCTCATGACTAAGGCCAACCCATTTTTTAAGGGTAAGTTCAAAATAAAAGTATAATAGTGAAATAATATTCCTTTAAGTGACTGATTCAAATAGGTGCTGAATCACTGGCCTGGACTTATTTTCCCTAAAGGTGAAAAAAGCAAGCAAGTCACTTGAAGAATCAGCAATTCCTTCTAGGAATACACACCAAATTTTCCCTCATTCTCCTTAAGTCAAGGTTTTATATGCCAACATTTACAATAATAGCATGCGCATGATAATACTACTTGCCAGAACTTGAACAAAAGGTATCTCTCACGACCCTTACAATCCCATGAATTACTTACTGATATTCCCATTCCACGGATGAGGAAAGCAGCACATAAAAAGTTTACATAACTCACCAGAAGTATGACTGTATAGCAGGATGGGGATTTTAATTCATTCAGGCTAACTCTAGAGCCCAACTATGAAATGTTATCTCTCTAATAATAACTGTTTTTCTCTAGAATTCTTGTGAATTGAATGGCTCTATGATAGGCAGGAGTCATATAACATGAATACATTTGTTCAAACAGGAATTCACAATGCAAGAACGAAATAAATAAAAATTTTAAAACTATCCACTTTGGCAATGGTGCTCAAAATAGCAGAGTCAAAAAACTCTTGAGAACTTTTTGAACTTATGGACTCTGATAATGAATAACCAAACAAAATGGAAAATGAAAAATCTTTTCGTAAGTGCAAATCAACTACAGACAATTTTATTTCCTGCAGAACTTTTCCCTTGCCTAAGGTGGGAATGCAGTGCAACAATCTTCTAGGAAATTGAGATAATGGGGAATACAAATTGAGGCTCCAACAAAACTAGAATCAAATTTCTGCAGCATTAGAAGAATTAGTTAAGTATCTCCAGCTAAGATTAGCCCTTATTATTAAGAAATTGGAATTAATATTCACTATCATGAACTGGAAAAGGCTTAATAACACCATTCCAACACATGGTAACTGAATGGCTTGGTAGTAATGTACAAAATTTGCAAATAATAATACTAATCAAATTGTGTATGTGTGAGAGATATGTATGTATATATACATAACAAACACACAGAGAGATATAAAAATTCTTAGGAACAGAGCATAAAACCTAAATTCGGCTGGATGTTCAACCAGAGAAACAGTATCAGAAGGCTTCATAGGGAATCCAAGATTTGTTCTGCAACGCTGAAGGTACTGAGACACAGCAACTGAACCTAAGAAGACCTGTAAGAGACAGACCTGTTTTACTCTTCCTCAATTCCTAGATCTCTGAAATCCATGGTGGTCATCTAGATAAAAGATCACAGATGTCATGGGGATAATCCAAGAAAGAAAAGGCAATGAAAGACTTTGCATTTCTATTTAATACCCAAAGGAGATAGTACCCTGTTTTTGGTTAAGCAGGTTCTCTTCCAGATAATTCTTAGAAGCTGAAATGCTAGAACTTCCTTTGAAAAACAAAGGTATTGTCATTAGGTTATATAAGTTAAGTGTAATTTAATGGTGAGTTAGTATATTTGATACACAAAGCATAACTTTTAATGGTGAGTTAGTATATTTGATACACAAAGCATAACTTTTAGAGGTGATTTACAAATGATAAGTGGGCTTCTGAAAACAAAAACAGGGTCCTCTCAGTAGAGACTCTATTTTAGATGAGTAGGTTAATTAAAGATCTCATAAAGTTTTTCTTGAATTTGGAATCATTCCTCATTTTAAACTTTTGGAGTTTTCTAATTTAAAAAAGCATTTTTTTTTTTGAGAAAGTTCTAACTTTGTTTTGAGAAATAATTTTTTAAATATTTAAGTCTCTGAAATATCAACTATAAAATCAGTGAGTCTTTCCATTCATGTGTTGATTCATGTGTTGATGTTTCAAAGATGCATTTTTTTTTTTAAGAGAGAGAATTTTAATATTTATTTTTTTTTAGTTCTCGGCGGACACAACATCTTTGTTTGTATGTGGTGCTGAGGATCGAACCCGGGCCGCACGCATGCCAGGCGAGCGCGCTACCGCTTGAGCCACATCCCCAGCCCTCTGAAAGATGCATTTAAAGAAATTTTTCTCTTTCACGTTAGCGCTTACTTCTACAGGTCAAAAAAGTTAAATTCTAAATATCCTCCCATTTTCCTAGCACTTACTGACTTTTTGCATGTTATTCTCCTTTAAGTTTGTTATTCTCCTTTAAGTTCTTCAAGTATCAGTAAGTGAAGCCATTTCCTTCTTTAACCAGGAAAGAACAAGTCCTCGGAGTTAGCAACATAGTGCTAAAAAATGACCACCAGGGGCTACTCATTCACCAGTTTGAAAAACACACATCAGATCTGAATAAAAACAAACCAATTCTTAGGAGTGTTTTTGTGGGTATTCATTTGTCCAGGAATATGCATAGTTCAGTCATAACATAGTTATTTATCAAATAAAATTATGTGAATTCTTAAAAAATTGAAGGCAGAAAAATGAAAAAAGTTAACAGCATAAAAATAGTTCTACCCTATGGCTGTATATCAGAAATCGTGTTCCCTGAAGTGAACATAAATTGTGGAAGTGAATGTGTTGTTCCCTCAATCAGTAAGGCTTTCTGAATGCTTCTCAGTAGATGCATCACAAACTAGATCATGATTCTAGTGTTTAAAGGTAGCATTCTTCACAAAACGTGGTATTTAAAACACAAGCCAGCAATGTAATCTAGTATACAGTCAAAGTAGCAGCTGCCTGATACTTTATCAGAAGAAAACTACACTTATATGTATACGCATATATGTATTTATTTAGTAAAATGAAATTGTCAACCAAGTTCAAGTGGCATCACTTTATTGGAATAAGTTCAGCTAATACAAGTACAATTAAAAGTAAAAATAATACGATAATTATTTCCTAAAACGTTAAACTATACTCTGAATCAGACATTTAATCCAAACTGATATGATTTTCCTGTATTTACACCAATAAAATTTCTCAAATATTTATGGAAAATAAGGTTAACTACATTTGCACATAATACAAAAGTCTCAAGATATTTACAAAAAGAAGAGACCAGCATTCCTTTAACAATCAGTAATAGCTCACAGTAGCAGATTCTTTTTTATAATGCATCTCCTAAGAAAGACTGGGAGATATGCCACTTTAATACTAAGGTTAACAGTGGCACAAACTAAGCTATCTATGTAATCAAACATGATGATTCAATATCAACAAGAACTAAAATGGATTTTCTCTTTTGTCTGCTTGCTTGCTTGATTTGAATTCTTATATTTTTAATGTTTACTACCAATACCTACCTAGATGCCTCCAGGAGTACTTGTGGACAATTGTCAAATCTTATTTTTTTATTCTCTTGACTTTTTCCTACCCTTTTCTTTTTCCCCATTCCCAATACCTTTTAATTACTTCTTTACATCATTTTAATATAGTTACTTATGAAAAGTAAAAAGGTAAAACATACATATGTAAGTATGACGGTGCATATGTACACATGTATTACTGCCTGTAACCTATCAGGTGCTGTGTTAGGTACTAGAATACAATAAATACAATGGGCTTTGCCTTCAAGGAGTTCACAGTTTGGGAAAAATAAAGCAAGCACATCTAAAAAAATTTTGATAAACTGAATGACTTAATCACAATATTTAAACTATGCCACATTTCAGCTTCCTAGGTTTGATTAGTATTATTAGACTACTTATTAGTCTAAGGGGCAGGATAGCATGATCAGTTAATTTTTAAATGAAACCCAAACCACCCTGCCAAATTCTAAGTTAAAATCCCTGTGTTGAGTATTAATAGCTTAAAATATGTCAATTTAACAGGACAGCTTCAAATGGCACATCAAAGTAGAAATTAACAAAGGGGTAGGAAAGATGGTGGAATGGGATGGATGTCATTACCCTATGTACATGTATGATTACATGAATGGTGTGAGCTCTACTTCATCAACAACCAGAGAAGTGAAAAATTCTGCTCCATTTGTGTACAATGAATTGAAGAGCTTTCTATTGTCATGTATAATTGATTAGAACAAACAAACAAACAAATAAATAAACAGTAGGAATTAATGCCAGGGGGGCAGAAGAAATAACACTAAGATTTGCAAAAGAATGCTCTGAAGCAAAATGAAACATACTGATCATCAGAAAACACAAGGGTCATTAAGCAAATCTCTGGTGACCATAGTCATCCCAGCTAACTTTTATTGATTATCTACTTTGATACAGCACTGTGTTTCATGTATTAGATTGATTAATTTAACCTATGTTAACCTACATATCTAATACTATATTTCTCCCATCTCACAGATGGAAAAACTGTCTTAGAGAATTTCTCCAAATCAAGAAGCAGTAGAGAACTGATTTAATTTCAATTAGTATGACAGCAGATTAATGTTAGTCACTAATTTTTTACTCTTCAGCACCAAGAAATCTAGCAGTAAGGTAGATAGGCTAATACAGAATCATTTCCAACAGACAGCTATTCTCAGGGTCTCAGAACACCTCTGCTCTCAGTTCTGAGATACTTTTGAAAGTATACTTTTATACTTTTCTTTATACTTTTAAAAGACATGAAAACCTTACCATGTTCAAAATTACACCTTAAAAAATTAAGAACACAAGAACACAAGAGCCAACATCCCTTTAACTGCCAGAGCAAATACATTATTCTGTATCATGTAGCCTTTAAAATCTCCAAAGTACAGTGAGAAAAGAATAAGAATGAAAAAGTAGCAGGGCGCAGTGGCACATGCCTGTAATCCCAGTGGCTCAGGAGGCTGAGGCAGAAGGATCATGAATTCAAAGCCAGCCTCAGCAAAAGTGAGGCGTGAAGCAACTTAGTGAGACCCTGTCTCTAAACAAAATACAAAACAGGGCTGAGGATGTATGCGGCTCAGTGGTAGAGTGCTCCTGAGTTCAATCCCCAGTACCCCCAAGAAAAAAGAAAAAAAAGCAAATAAAGTTTTATTTGTATATGAAAATTATTTTAATTTTGAAAACACTCTATAAAGATCTCAGGGATACCTAAAGGTCCCTGGAACATACTATATATATGCTGAATTATACTATTTGCTATATTTCAAAATAAATCGTGAATCCTCAATACCGCTACCTTGTCAGAATCTACAAAGTCTGGTTGGTTGAAAAGTGGAATCCCCATTTCAAAGATTAGTTAAAAATACTTAGAAGTAAAGCACAACTAAAGAACAGATTATTGCTGATTAAAAAAAATGCCAGTATCCAAATATTTAAAGACAGTTTGTAGTAAGAAAAACAATTGCTCGATGGCAAATAGGGTATTAAAATTCTAAGGATCTCTTGAATAAGCATATTTTCAGTCTTGTGCAAGTCACTGAGGGCAGCCAAGAGGAAACTGAGGGCCTAAGTTCAATGGCCCAAAAGGAACTGAATCCTATTAACAACCACATGAGCTTAAAAGTAGGTCCTTGTCCAATAGTCCTTCAAATGAGATCCCAGTCCTGACCAACACCTTACTTATGACCTTATGAGAGACCCCAAAAGCAGAGGACCAAATTAAGCTATGCCAGATTCCTCATACATAGAAGCTTCAGAAGATAAGTATATTACCAGAGGCCATCTAGTTTGTGGTAATTTAACATGGCAAGAGATAACTAATATAAACATTAGAAAAACACAACAAAATATTAGGAAAAAGTCATATCCAACTTAGACGAAAAGGATAAAGGAACATACTTCCTTGTGGGAAGCCATTCTCACACATGATTGAGCACCTCCCTGATTGGGTATGAGGCGTTCTGGCTAAACCGTGTCGAACTAATCCCCACCCCCTCTAGGTGCAGAGCCCTTCAATCACTGACCCTGACCTTGGAATGCTGTCCCCTCGACCTTCACTGGATGGAATTTTCCCCTGAATTTCTTGTTCCCCAATAAAAGGCCATCCTCTAGCGTGCTCTCTCTCTCTCTCTCCTGCTAGTCCTGAGTAAGCCTTGCTGCCCCACCGGGTGGTTCGGGTGGTTCCAGGCAGGAGCCAGAGGGAGGGCCGTCTCAGACCTGGTCAAAGAAAAAGGTAATTGAGTCTTGTGTGTTTATTTTGATCTTACTAGTTAACTTCTATGCTATGAACCTCTTGTACAAAGCCAGCATGCTGGTCGCGTGGCTGACTTCCTAAATTATACAAGTCAATCAATCTTACTTAAAATAAAAAAGATAACTTGAATAGCCCTTTATGTTTTAATAAAATTAAAACTTTAATTAAAAATCATCCCAAAAGACTCCAGGTCCAGATATTACCAGTAATTAATTCCACCAAACATTTCAAGAGACAATTATACCAATGCTACACAAACTTCCAGAAATTTGAAGAGGAAGTAATAATACTCAACTCATTCTCATACTTGCATCACCATGATACCAAAAGGTATCACAGCAAAATAGTTCACAAGAAGAAAAACCCTCCAGATCAATATTGCTCAGATATAAACATTTGTTTTTAGCAATATGAATCCCAAAACATATACAAAGGTAGTTCAAAAGGAAAAAAAAAAATTTCTGATTAGAAATGAAGAAACTTAAACTGTAGTTATTGATGGATGACATATTCTCCAAACAGAAAATCCTCAAGAATGTACAAAACAGCTACTACAAATGGTAAATAAGGTAAACAAATCAGAAAATGAGATTAAGGTATCTTACTATAGCATCAAAAATTATGAAGTATTCATTAAAAAACCGAAAGGAATATGTGCAAGACCTATTCACTGAAACTATAACACATTACTACTAAGAGAAATTAAAGAAGGCTTAAATATAGAGATATATTTTACAGGTTAAAAGAGTCCATACTGTAAGATGTCAATTACCCTCAAAATGATGTATAAATTTAATGCAATCCCAACCAAATTCCTAGAAGTTTTGTAGGAACTGATATAACGGTTTAAATTTTTCAATTTATATACAGAAAAACTACAACAGCCCAATTTTAAAATAGGATAAGAAAGTTAGAAGGCTTAAACTACCTGGTTATCAAGATATATTGTAAAGGTACTTTCACCATGAGATTATGGTATGAATGTGAAAAGTAGAATAAAGAACTTACATGCAAAGAACCAAGATCTCCCAATTTTAAAACAGGATAAGAAGGTTGGAACAGGATAAGAAGGTTGGAAGGCTTAAACTACCTGATTATCAAGATTTATTGTAAAGATATATTCACCAAGAGATTATGGTATAAATGTGAAGAATGGAATTGAGAACCTAGAAATTGACCTTCACCTGTATGGCCATTTGATTTTCAGCAGAGATAAGAAGAAAATTTAGTGGGTAGAAAAGGGCAATTCTTTCAACAATGGTGCTAGCAAAAATGAATAGCATTATACAAAATAAACTTAGTTCCCTCACATGGTTATAGAAAAATGGAAATCGATCATAGACCTAAATTAAGAGTTAAACATTTACATTGTCTAATTGCTGGGAGCCATTAGCCAAGTAGGTATGACAATTTCCTTGCCAGCGTACCCCATGTTGCTGACATGTTGCAGCGACATTGAATGTAGGTGACTTTGCTCAAGGACCAAGGCAGATTAGGGTGTTCCCGGTTTTAAGATAATCGTGTTTAGGGCGTTCCCAGTTTAGGTTCCAGGTTTAAGGTTTAAGATTATTCCTCCCGGGAATAGGGCGTATCCTGCTGCCTGAGTTCCCCTTGAGTTCTCACGGGATTCAGACAGTATATTTTTGGAGATAGAAGCCCAGTGGATGTGGATTTGGGCAGAGAACGTGAATTTGGGCTGAGAATGTGGATTTCCCCAGAACGTGATTGTAGACGGCTGGTGTGAGTTTGGGAATAAAGAGTTGCTGTTTGAATCTACAAGCTGTGTGGTGGCTCGTGATTGTGTGCCCAGCCAGACCGCGGCATTTGTGCCCAGCCAGAATGCGGCATCTAATTTTACTATTTCTTTGAGAATGCTACTGCAGTCAAACTCAATTCACAGGTGACACAGAGGTAATTCTACAAATAGAAGAATGTGGGAAGTATATTCTATTCGTTTCTTGAAAATGGATAATTTACAATAACTTGTTAAATACTGAGAAATCTAATGACAAAAAAATCCATTTAGTTTTTGTTTCACTAAAATTTCTGGACCATGAAGCTTTGTACATTGTTTATTAATATCCTACTAAGGATAGTTTGAGAAACCATTAATTTTATTAAATGTTTTTGTCTTATCTGTTAGGAATCTGATGCCCAGAATAAGTAACCCATTTGACTATATTCACTTGTCCAATCCACTGTTCCTTGTACTGCAAAACAGATTTTCATTTTCCACTTCCTATAAAATATATCTGGCAGCTTTCCTAAGCCAGTATTGCTTCTATTCTCTCTGGACCACCCTCATGAAGTAACTCTCATCACTGGGTACTACAACAATCTCTGTTATTTCCATGAGAAAGAGCACTCCCTTTGCAATACTTTTTAAGAACTGAGAAATCTAATGACAAAGGAATCCATTTAATTTCCTTTTAACCTAATAATACATAAATATTTTGAACTATCAAACTTTGCACATTGTTTATTAATATCCTATTAAACACAGTTTGAGAAAACATTAATCTAATTAATGTAATTTTTTACATGTTAGGAATCTGATGGAATATGAATTGATCATTTTTGTCTTTCCCATCTAGTTACAGTGACTAGAAAATAGTGGAATCTCAATAAATAATTCACGAACAATGGGAGAGGGAGAACAAAGGAGTTTTATATAAAGAGCCCACAAGTAAGAGTACAGAACTTCAAAAGAAGAATGCAAAATTCCAACTTGGGAAGAAAGACACTGAGGGGAAAGGACCTAAGTAAGGTAAGGTCAATGGGAAATCAAGAAAAATATTTACACAGCAAGAACTGAAAAAAGTAAAGTCAATGAGAAATAGTGGTATCACCAATGTAGAGAAGACATAGTCATGCACTATATAATGACTTTTCAGTCAACAATATTCTTCTGCAAACTACTACATTAGTCCCAACAAGATTACAATGGAGCTAAAAATAACTACCGCCTAATGAATGCACAGCTAAAGAGACAAGAGAAAAGCAAACTGCAGAAGAAAAAGAGGAACCCACCAAAAACATTCACTGTGAAGGGCTTAGAAGAAGCTTTTTGCTGACTTCAGTGAGTACTTAAAAATGTTTGAAAGCATAGACTACAATAAAAAAAATTTTAGTAAAGGCAGATGTTTCTGATGTAGTATCTTCTTTCAAGTAAATTAATGATAAATAATAATAATAATCATAATAATCATAATGCAAACCACCATAGGCCTGTTTTTAAGAGCAACACCTTGAATATCCTTCAGGAGGGACTTGAGAAGGCAGTATTCTTACCAGAGAAGACAGCACCATGCAAGTTATTGACCTACAGGCTTTCCAGGGAAACAAGATATGAAGGAATAAGACAATGATATGGATGATCCTGATTCTGTAAAGGCCTAATCTCATGTATGTGCTTGTATCACAGTTTTAAGCAAAGTTTAAAAAGTAAAAAGTAATGTATTTTATACTGGCAAAGATGTGGGAAAAAGGAACACTGAGGCACTGTTGATGGGAATGTAAATTAGTACCGCTACTATGGAAAACAATATGAAGTCTCCAAAACACTAAGAAAAGAACTACCATATGATCCAGCCTGACTACTTCTGGTTATATGTCTGCAGGACATGAAGTCAACATACAAAAGAGATACCCGCATACCCATGCTTATTGCAGCACCACTCACAATAGTCAAGATATGAAATCTGCCTAGATGCTCATCAACAGAAGAATGGATTTAAAAATATGGTATATATGCACAATATTTACTCATCCACAAAGAATGAAATCTCCATCATTTACAGGAAAATGAATAAAACTGGAGGATCTCATGTTGACTGAAATTAGACACAGAAAACACAGGCATCACGTATTTTCTCTCATATGTGGAAACTTAAAAAAAAAAATACAGAAACAAAACCCCAAAAAACCCTGAAAGTGTTAAGAGAGTAGCAGAGGGAGTATAAGATAGAAAGGAGGGCAGACAGGAGGGCTGGGGTTGTGGTTCAGTGATAAAGTGCTTGCCTAGCACATGTGAGGCACTGGGTTCAATCCTCAGCATCACATATAAATAAATAAATAAAATAAAGGTACTGTATCTACCTACAACTAAAAAAAAACAAATTAAAGTTAAAAGGGAGGGGACACATTATCAACACGTGATATATGTATGTATGAAAATGCCATGGTGAAATAATTTATACAATTAATATTAATATTTTAATTATAAATTGTAAATAAAATGCTTATAAGATGAAGACATTAAGATAATATTTTTTGTACAATTATACAATATGTTTTAAGCTAAGTGTTATTAGTAAAGAGCAAAAAGTTTTTTTAAAGTTTATTACATGAAAAAGTATAGTAAGCTCAAGTCAATTTATTGCTGAAGAAAAACAAATTTTATAAATTGTTGTTACCTAAGTATATAATGTGTTGAAAGTCTAAATGTCTCAGTCCTTTACATTCACTCACCACTCCCTCACTGGCTGACTTCACCCCCAAGTATCTACAAGTCCTGTATGGGGCACCATAAAGATGGATTATTTACATTTTCTACTATATTTTTTATTGTACTTTTTCTATTATTAAATATGTTTTAATAAACAAATTTTTGCCATTGTGTACACTTGCCTACAATATTCAGTACTGTATTATGCTGTAGAGGTTTGGAGTCTAGGAACAATCAATGGGCTATTTCACACAGCCTCAGTGTGTAGCTGACTATCCCATCGAGGCTTGTGTAAGTATATTCTATGACGTTTACACAATGATGAAATCACCTAACAACACATTTCTTAAAACATGCCCCCGCCATTAAGCTACGCATTATTGTATTTGACACAGGACAGCTGGTACTTTATTGCTTAATCACAAATAAATTCAGAATAATTTCCTAAACACCAAAGAATATATTCTGCTCCATATACAAAGCACCATACTAATTATGATATAAAATCACATTAAAATTATTTCATTTGATAACATGAAGATTTAAGAATGAGTTCAATATGTCAAAGAGAAACATTTCAAGCTTGTTATAATCTAATAAAATTATCAGAGAATATGACAAGAAAAGTAATTACATAAAGAACTAAAATGTATTGATCATGCTAAGCCTCTGACATATATATGCTCATTTGAATTTCATAACTACCTTGTGGGATACATATTCTTTTTTAAAAAGATTTGAGGAACTGAAAATGTACGAATCTTTATTCTGTCATAAAGTACATTCTAAGAATCTAAGTTGCCCCATTATGCTTTCCCAATAATGTCCAAATTCCTAAAATCTGTAATGCAATAAACTTTTCTGATCGCTTTAATTTCATAAATGAAATCTACTTTTCCTAATTATAGAACTTCTTGTTGGGCATTTAAATTCACGATATGATTTTAAAAGAGAATGAATATGTACCTTTTCATGAGACTGGTGGTAAAAAGAGGAATACACACCTATAGATTCCAGATATGTGCTACTTATTTTTTAAAACTTCCTCTAGTTTATTTCCACATACTCCTCATGAGACCAATCTCTTAGTAGATGAGAAATGAGAGATTCAAAAATTAATTTATGCAAGTTAAATATAAGAAAAAAAACCTGGAAGCAAATCTATCTGATTCATTCAATGGCTTGTGTCGTTTTGCTTTACATATAAAATGTGGACATTATTCTTATAAGAAAAGTTGGTAGAATCATCATCTTAAAATTCCTAGAATATCTTTCCATAAAGTCCTGGACAAATAAGAATAACAACTGCTTCGGGGACTTTTTATGCCTTTCTGGTAAGGCATATCTCTGAGCCTCATGTCTAAAATGAAGATTTCTCAATGAGTTGGTATAAAGATCAATGAAGGCAACACATGAAAGTGAACTCTGTATATGGTGACAAAGGCTAGTTATAATTATTACTATTAATAAAAATAAGTTAAGTGGGTTTAAAAATACTATTCAGAATCTCCTGCATTTTATTTCTACTGATAAGAAATCTCAGAAAAATACTAAAGGAATGGTCTTAAAAAAAGGGAGGGAGGGAGGGAAGGACTGAACTTAACAATTTATAAGAAGGGACATTAAAAAGATTCAAAGAGTAATGTGATATGATTTCTATTTGTTAGCTTTAAAATCTAAACAATGAGAAAACAAAGAGAGAACTGTAAAGACCAGATAGGTCCTAATACAGATGTATAGGCATACTAAATTAAGTGAAACTCACAGTAAGGGGAGAAATGAACATAAAGGCTCTTTATGAAAAGATCTAAAATGGAGCATCTCAATAGTTGTTATCTCTAGGAATAAAGATGACACTAAAAAACAATTTTTACTGGAATAAAACAGAACAATGGGTAACCCAGTCAGTTTGTGATTTCTGTGGGCAAGAGATATAAAGGTGCTCTCATCATATCATCATAACCCCGTTTTTCTTATCCAAGAACAAACAGATTACAGAGATTACAGTTTACAGGTAGGTGCTGTTTTGAATACCACCAAGAGTAACAAATACGTACTCTCATGGGTTTATTTAAACCTAACTTTAAAATACACCCTTTTATTACCCATAGTTTTCTTCACATTCAGAACATTCTGAAGGAGCAGTTACATAACAAAACAGAGATTAATGGGAACATAGATGCAATATATAGAAAACACTTACTTTAAGTCTCTGTCCCTTCTGTCTTGCTTTGCTATTTAACTGCTTCATCTCGTGTTTTGTACCTGAGATCAAGAGGCATAAAATACTATTTCAAAATTTGTGTGTCCTTTCTAATTATTCCATTTGAACTCCTAGTAGCTACAAAAACTATACCTTTTTTCCCCTTCAAAAATAAAACATTAGCAAATAAACAATCTGGAGAAAATACCTATGCTATATTAAAGGTATCCTAAACTTTATTACCCGTGAATACTGACAAATAAGGGACAATAAAAGCAATTTTTTGTTCATATGATTAGATTTTCCCACTTGTAAGTAAATTTTATTTATCAAAATCAAATAATCTGATATTTGTTTAAATAACTGTAACTAACCTGCCACAGTCTTTAAAAAAAAAAAAAATGGAAGTTTAATTCAGGTATCCTCTTTCTGTGGGAGTAGTGAATCTAAATGATTTTATATCTTTCCCAGTCACCTAGTATGGGGCGGGGGCAACTTTCATTTTCCTACTTTGTGAAATTTTTCTTCTTTCTATTCCTTTATAGTCTGGCTCCTATCATCCTAATCTAAGTTTAAGTTCAACACAAATGGATTTATGTAATTAACATTTCTGCATTGTCCTATAATTTGTCATTCTTTCATTTTGCATCCATGCTTCTTCATTCATTCATTCCCTGAATAAAAGTCTATTTTTAATTAGCTACCTACTCCCTGAAGGATAGGCCAATTTCTTCTAGAGAAAGGCTACCAGTCTCATAACATTCATGGACAGAATGAGTTGACTTAATCTATACTGAGTTTAGTCACTGGAGGCCTTTGTCCTTGAGTCCCTCTTATTGCACCTTTCCAGAAAGTTGTCTTTCTCTCCCCTCTATTCACCCAAATGTCCACTGTCTTATCTAGTAACTCTTTTCTGACAACTCAAAGTACTCTCTCCCCCACCTCAAATACCAATGACATTATTTTGGTAATTCATTATTCACTACATATAATAGCTCTTCCATTGCTGTCTTAGAAGAATTTAAGCTTTAAAGTGTAACTCCTTAGGTAAACATGACTTTTTTTCTAAGTATATTTCCTGAACTCCAAAATATGTATGTATTTCTTTACCTTTAATATTTCAAAAACTGAATACATTTAATAATCTCAGAATCTTAAAATTGGGGAAGCAAAAATTTCTTAAAAGCAGACACTTATCAATATCCTTATTTGTAAGGGAGATTTTCATACCACTGCGCTCCAATGGGAGAGGAAAACATATTCCTTCATCCCTAGAAATTCCGATGGCCTCTGCTGTCAAATGTAAACGAACGACTCAACTGGTCAATCCAAAATTCCAGCCAGTATAATCCTTACTGAGGTCAGAATGACCTCTGTATGTTTTATAGATAGTATATGAAGGAAGCCAAGGCTCTATTATCCCACATCTAGCTCTCTATCTACAAACTATGGAGTGGCTCTTGGCAAAGCTCTTGCACATGATGAAAAGATATTGAATACCTGCTAAGAAAGGAAGGAGCACTAATCAAAATTAAAGTTCCCTTTAGCCACATGTGGCAGAAATGTCCAGGAAGTGCAAGACAAACAACATTCATCTCATCCAGATAACCTTACACACTTAATTTTAGTTTCCACAGAATCTGAAAACTATATTCTTACTTTAGTTTTTATTTTTTGTTTTCTTCATCCCAAGTTCCCAATGTATGGCTTTATATACAAAATTAAGAATACTGGACCACCTCCAAAGTCTTTCTAACCTCGCATTTTCATTTTCTAGCTGATCTGGTCTATCAGGTTGCCATCCATGTGTGTTCCTGATAAATGTTCTGTGAAGCAACCGTGGCTGGTGCTGTTAAATAAGCTGAACCCTGGCATTCTTTCATTGCTGAAAGTAGCAGAAGTCACAGCAAGTATTAAAATGAAAGTCCTCAAAATATATCTACTTATTTAAAATCCTTTTGTGCTGAGTCATATACATCAGCTAAATGAAGTATTTTAAAGCCAATTCATTACCATGTCACTGGCAGTTTCTCCTTCTTCGCTAACAGGCATAAGTCCAGAATTGTAGTGAAATAATTAGTACCCATGACATTTCTATCAATGGATAGGCATGGGGTGGGGGTGGGGCATTGGGCTAAACAGAAATAACTTGGTCAGAGCCAAAAAGGGAAGAATTAGGAATACCAGAAATAGACATTGATTCTCCATCAATCAGTTCGATCAATTTTAACGCTTAGTCTTTAAATTTTATTTTACCTCACAATACACTATACTTGCTAGGAAAATTTTTCTATCATATCATTCCCCATATCCTCTTTCACCAGCAGCAGATCCTCTTCTTTTTTTCACCTTTCTCCTCTCCCACTCCTTCAGAATATGGCAGAATATTTAGGCCAGTTCTTTGACTTGGGAGCTACTAAGGTAAGAAGATTAAAATACACTAGCATAATATTCAGTGTCTGAGTTCTACGTCAGAAGCTGTCATTAAATAGTCATACAGCTATCCAGATCTCATGTATTTTGTGGAACTAGCACAAATCTCAAACTCTCCAAATCTTGGTTTCCTCATCTATGATATAAAGGGACTGAGTATAAACAGATTAACTAACATCCTTTCATCTTTGAAAACTCTATAATACTGCAAAATGCACAGGGAAGAAAGAGCAAAAATACAAATGACTTTTAGTCTGCAAACCTTATCACAAAAAGAAAATGAATGCCAATTCCTGATCCCTGATGGCACCTATAAATATAATCACTGAGTACTTTACTACCAGCAAACTGAAGGTTACCTTTTAAATGAAGGAATGAAAAACTTGATATTTTAGAAAAGAATAACAACAGAAAACGCCTCTTTCTTTAGAGCTTGATCTAGGTTAATGGTAACATTGCTAAGAGGGCAGAGAAACTAAGACAACACAGTCCCTTGAAATGTCCATTGACTTAAAAGATCAGACATATCAGGAAATATAGCCTTGAAAATGTACATTAAATTATTAGATATTTGTTGATAACACTGGTAATATTAATAATAAGCAGCTTCCATTTAGTATCAATAGTGAAATATTTAATAGCTATTATTATATTTCACCTTCACTAAAACTGTACAAGATATGTGTAAAATTATCATAATTTTAGAGATAAAAAATTTAAACCCAGAGAGGTAAAGTAACTTCTCTAAGATCACATAAAAGTATCCATTACCTTTGATCTTAAATGAAATTCTTTTCTAAGTAGAATCACCATAGGGACAACAATGCATAAACACGGACAAATGTCTTACTACCATCAATATTACTATCATCTACATCAAACTTCATCATCTTAAGTCAATTTTAAAATTTTCCTTCCTTAATCTCCAAATCCAATTACCCTAGTAAATATAATCATTATTCCCCAATTTGATTATATTCAGCAAACACATATACAGCACACATTATGTATAAAACATCATATCAGGCAGACACAAAAACTCTTATATCAAAGTTGAATAGCAAGAAGTTTTTGCTTCCCCCCAAAAAAGAAGTGAGCAATTGTATGGGAAGAAAAATTGATTTTATTTTTGTCCTTTATAGATCTAAAGAAATTAAAGTATATTAAGTAAGACTAATTGAGCAAATAGTTCTCAGTCATTACACTTAAAATATAGTATATCTGCAAATGTACTCATTTCATTTACATTTATGTAATTGTTATATATAGATCTAACAAATTTTGAGAAACAGTTTTAAAACCAACACTCGCATAGCACTATGTACCAGACACTGATCTAAGCACTTTATGTATATTGTTTCATTTAATACTCAAAACAACCTTATGAAGTAGATATCATTATGCCATTTCACAGATAAATATACTAAGGTACAGTGGATTTAAATAACTTGTCAGAATCACCCTGGTAGCAAGAGGGAGAAAAATCTGAATCTAGAATAAGTCATCATTTCTTTGTATTTAAAAAAAATGAAAAATTATGCTACATTTGGCTTTTATACCTGGTACAATAGCAAATATAGAAAGCATTTCTTTGCACTAAAGGATAAGAAAGGAAGGGGACAAACTCATCAAATAAATTTCTTTTTGCCCTCTCTATACTACCTTAGACTTAAATCCTTCATTTGTCTCTGATGCTTTACCTTGATCATGATCACTTCTCGGCCTGTTGGCTAAGATCAAGTGTACCTTGATCATGACTTTTTCCCAAGAAAGCTGAATATGTCTATTATTTCTTCTAAAAACACTTTATATTTCTTGTCTACCTCATAAAATCTCTTCACTAAATGGTTCTGTGTGGATATTTCTAATGACCAGATATTTAACTACCTCTTCATCTACACTGTGAGGCTACTTCTGGTGCATTTGGTAAAAAGAGGGATAGCCACAGCTAACTGGAGAGCTGCTGAAGTGACTTTTCCATGCTCAGAGAAGGGATGTAAGACTAATATACCAAAGAAAAATCTGTGCCTCTTCACTACTTGACTTTTCTGGAGCTCATGTGCACAAGTCTACTATTCTAGAAAAATATCTTAGAATCAGATTTAAATTTAGTATCTATATGGTAAATTTAGGACCTATGTATGGTGCACACAAAGATTTCCTTTGAAAAGCTGTTAAATAAATATTAAATTCAACCTACATGATTTTGTATAGCCCCTTCTATACAACTATGTACATGACATACAGTATTAATAGGGCTCATGTGCCAAATACAGTTTTACATTACTGCAAAAAAAAAAATCATTCTTTTTCTCTTATAGCATTGAATTGGGCCAAAAGGGGGAAAAACAGCAGCTTATATAGTTTAATCCATGTAAATCAAAAGCGTGTTTCATAACTCCATCCAAGTACTCTGTAGTTTTTTCAGTACTATTTTTGTATACCAGGCCCTTCAAATTTTATGAAAACTAAAATAACAAAATTTTCTATTCAGTGATATTAATGAAAATCGAATCAATTTTGACTCAATTTTAAACAATGCAATTTTCTGTAATAGAATGTACAGTCAATACAATATAATGAACTCTAAATTAATTTTTTCACATGATTTTTTAAAAAGTATTTGTAATTTTGTTAAAGTTTACATTGAGTTGACTATTTTACTAGTAGTATATCAAAATTTGGTTTTAGCCAACATCTAATATTTATTTCTGAATTTAAAAACCTCAATGTACTAAAATATAAAACAGGAATTTAAAAACCTCAACATGATAAAATAGGCAGAAGAATGAATTACTTTGGACAAATTAGAGTTTTATTAACATGATTATAACCATTTATTCTTAAAATTATGAAAAACATGGTGATGACAGTAAACAGTATCTAATGATGAAACACTAAAAGTTGATAATCTTCCTATAAAAAGTAGTCCTGAGGGAAGCTTCAAAAGTAACCATGAGTATCTCTCTGGGGGAGAAGAGTTAAAGGGGGAAGAAAGTTTAAAACTGGATTCAGAAAACAAAAACAAGCAAACAAACAACGTGGCTTTTTCATTAGCTCACTAAATCATTTTAGGGTCAGACTGTGACCACAATAAAAGGAGGGAAATTGGTGGAAAAGTGGATTTCAGTAGGAACAAAAATAAAGAAGGATAGCACTGGATCATCATCCTATTTGATCACTCAAATAAACAAGGTGAAATACAAATAAGGTTGTACAGTAGGCTGGGAATACCTAAAGACTAATCTTTTTTTTTTTCTTAATAGAAAACTACTTCACTATATAATCAATTCTAACATTGCACTGCAAATAACCTATACTCAAAAAAAAAAAAGTAGGAATAAAAGACAGCATTACACATCTAACCTATAAATCAAAAAGCAAGAAGAGAGGCAGATCTGGATCCCATCTCTGAAGCCAAACTTAATTCCAGGATCACAAGTTACATAAATGTTTAGATACATTATTATGTTCTTTTAAAATCCTATATAGTGCTCAAGTAGAAAAACAAAAAACTTTGAGAAGGAAATGAATATCAAATACAAATGCACCACTTAAAGCACTCTAAGAAATAACCTATTATTACACAGTAACTCAAGCCTTTGAAAGAAAATATTCTAATATTAATAAATAGCATATTGTCAATTCCCCACCAAATAAAGCTGTTATTTCCAAAATCTAAACAGGAAACCTACCTCTTTTATTCACAATATTATTCAAAGTATCATAAACTTTTAAAGGTGGAAAGAAATGTGTATATCCATCTGGTTAACAATCCCCAATAATAATAATGTGTCCAAGATTAAATTTTGGTTAGTTAATAGTGATGTCAACAGTAAAATCCAAGTCTTCAGATAGGCAGCACAGGCTCTTTACACTGCAGTGTAGATTTCTCAGCCACTGATTCCCAAAGGAAAAACTTAAAATCCTATGTTTTGCAGTCTCTAAGATTCCACATAACGAATCCAGTTCTTCACAAAGTATTTAAATAAAACATACTATGACCAAATACAACAGCAAAACCTCATATTTTAAGAAGTACTTTAACAGAGCATTTTCAGTGCAAAAGGCTATAATCCATTCTGAGACTATGAACTCCAATCACACATTCAGTTTTAGTTCTATTTAAACCAATTCACTTCAAGGGCTAAGAACTGATAAATTTTATGCCCATTTATCTTCTCTTGGTTAATTCTGAGAGAAATAAGAAATAGTTCATTATTCATTTAAATATGGCCTTTTGGGACATTATCTCTTAAACTCACCAGTTTACTAGTGAGTCTGGGAACACAGTGCATAATTTCATTGAAATTCTTTGATCTAATTTTTCATTTTCCTTTTTTTTTTTGAGATTTCTGTTTGTTTCTGTAAAAAAGGTTCTAATCTTTGAACTTTCTGTATGTAGAACAGTATTAGCTTGGTCTTATTTTCTCTTAATTGTCAACCAAAAAAATGTCGTCTCTGTTTTGATATCTTTCTAAGAGATGGGGCTGTACAGTTCCTCACAGAAATAGCTGGTGGCAAGTGGAATAAGACTAAAAGAGGAGAGGCTGAAAGCCTGTGCTCTGAAAGCTAATGCCATTTCTCAAATCAAATTAGCACAAAGAAACACGACTATATAAATACAATGAGGCACTCTGAGCTCCTCTAGATTTCATGAGGAGTACTGCAGGCAAGTTCAAATACAGAAATAACACAAAATACAATAAATCCCCAAAGTATGACAGTTTTTAATAAGAATTAAGTCTATAGTGAAGCGACTGAGTAGTCTATCTTCATGAAAATAAATTATCTTCATTTATCTAAGAGTTCACATAGCAAAGAAATTACTTATTCAAATTATCTTTACCCTTCTATTCAAGAATTAATAAGAGCCAGCCTGGTAGTGCATGCCTGTAATCCCAGCTAATAAGGAGGCTGAGGCAGGAGAACCACAAGATCAAGGTCATCCTCAGCAATTTACTGAAACCACGTCTCAAAATTAAAAAAAAAAAAAAAAAAACCTAGGGATACAGTTCAGTGAACTAGTGCTTGCCTAAGCACCTACAAGACTCTGGTTATTCAAACCCCAGTACTGGCCCAAAAAAGAGTCAATAAGAAAACTTACTCTAGATGAGTCATAGGAGGGGCTTGGTTGACCACCTGTTCCCCAAGATGTTGTACCTCCACGTTCATCCATACCTAAGGAAAGAAAAAAGTAAAATATATAATTCCAAAAAGATATTTTGGTGGATGTTTTTTGTATGGTATAGCAGAGAATAATTCACATTCGGTAAGTATACTTGCATTTTTATGGAACTAGCTGAATATCAATCCTTGCCCTAGGAATCTGAAGAAGATGTTACTTCAGAGTTCCTTCATCACTATTCCAGTATTCTCTAAGCAATACCCTGTGTAATTATGGAATTTCAGAACTAAAATATTTCTTTGGATATTTTAACATTCTAGACTTCTCCATTTCTGTTCCCATCCACTCATACTCCTATAAGTAGATTCTAAACTTCTTCTAGCTTAGTACTGCCTACATGAAAATATGAAACTTTAGTTCCTAAACCACAAAAATATGAATGAAGCAAGTCAAACAAATATCAATTTTATAAAATTCATTTCTATCAGATCAGTGATCAGATATTCCTTACTAGAGATATCAAATTAAGGCAAACTATATCAAACCATATCAAATCAACATTAGGTATATCAAAACTAATCAAAAACATGACAACTTACCCTAGTAATTTTGTTGGTAACACTTTAATGTTCTCTAAAATTACACACAATCTAATTCCAAATAAGCAGAACCACTTTGTGAGAAAGGATCAGTGACCATCACTAAAAAAACAATTCTTTGTTTCTTAATCCACCTTCTGAAGCTTGGGTTCCATTATTTTACCTCCCCATCAGTCCCCAGATGAAGTTGGAGGAGTTGAAGATCTCCTAACTTGACACTTCTGCCTTTTCTTTTTTGATAATTCTAGTCTTTCATATCCAGTCTTTCATATCTTTGATTCCTAGGAGGGTATATTCCCTAATCCCAAATTGAGCTTTTTACTAAGATAAATATAAAACACTGGCTTTGCTTCATTTGTGCATGTGAAAATCAAGGTGTTACAATGACAATACTCTAGTAAATTTATTTAGGACCTCTTTCTCTTTCAGAACATTCCTGGAAAGCCTCTGCAATTTAGGTGAAATTGTGGTGTAGGGTAAATAAAATGCCACAATCTCTCTGGTAACTTGCCATGGTTCCCAAAGTTCTTTTATAGGACAGAATTATCAAATGAAGGGATGGGTAACAAGGTTGTGGCTCAGCGGTAGAGCGCGCCTAACACATGTGAGGCGCTGGGTTCAATCCTCAGCACCACATAAAAATAAATGAATGAATGAATGAATGAATAGAAATAAAGATACTACGTCCAACTACAACATTAAAAAATAAAATAAAATAAAAATAACAGAAAAAGGGGGTGAGAGTTTCCAAAGCAGAGCATCCTAATTAATAAGAATTCAGTTCTTAGAACTCTATTCTTGTTTATGTCTATACTTCTTGTAGCAAGTGATTAAAAAAAAAAACAACCAAGAACTGTTAAATCATGTTAAAGAGTTAAAGAGAAAACATAGTGTTGCATGCAGTAGTTCTCTATGTCCAAGGTTTCACTTACCCTGGCAAACTACAATTTCAAAATAATAAATGGAAAATTCTACAATAAAAAATTAATTAACTTTTATTACAAATATATCTATTATAATTGCTCTATTTTATTATTGGTTACTGTAATCTCTCACTGTGCCCAACTTAAAAATTCAACCCTCTCATAGGTTTTATGTATATGGAAAATAAGTGTGTACAGAATTTGGCCTTGGAATAATGTATCCTCTGTAGATAAAGGTGATTTGTGTATAGATAATATTCCTGGTACAATTTCAAGTGAACCAGAATATTTGAAAACAGAAATTATGTATAAAAATTTAGAATGTTCTGTTCATTCTTGGAGAAACTTTCTTATTAAAGTTTCAAATTTTAAGAAAGCATCTACTAACTTGGAAAGTGTCATGTAAAAAACACTTTGTGATCATCTTTCCAGTATCACCGGTTACCTATGAACTATGTACCAAACATTTTCTTTGTAACCAACACTACAGAGTGGCAGATAGAATTCCTATAAGACCTAATCAAAAAACAAAAGCTTCTATTTACCTACAAAACTATTTACCTACATTATAATGGTATATAAAACTGCAACTAATTTTATGAAAATTATATGCAAAAATACCACACTTTCATTGATTGTATAATAAAAACTTATTTTGATTAGTCCCATTCTAATGAAAACAATCAGACCACAATTGATTCATTGTATGACTGAATTTTCTTATAGCATGATTAATACATGAGACTTCCACATTATGTTGAAAACATTTTGTAAAAGAAAATACAAAAAAGGTGGGTGCTAGCGACAGATAAATCTCAGGCAAAATTTAAAAGAGATGAAATTCTCTGAAACCACATATTCTGTTTATTAAGTGGCGCCAATTCCTTCCACAGAGAAACATGAACATTAATTAAATAAAATGGTTATTAATTAGGTAATTGAGCCAACAGCTAAAGAACACTACATATCACTGCTCTTGGATGTGGCAAAGGGCTTAGAGGATGCTATAAAATAACAAAGATCTGTCTAGGTTTTAAAGTCAGAGCTCTGTACTTTTATTGTTAACATATTCAGACTCCAAGTAAATGGTCGTGGCTGGCACTGACAAAGACACGAGTCATCTTTTTGTATCAATGACTCTTTTTTTACTGAAGACAATAGATGTATAAACACAGAAATATGACAAGAATAATAAAGCGTTGAAAGCTTTAGTCTAAGGCCAAGGTAAGTAGAAGAAAGAAACTGAACATAGAAGATGAACTTCTTAACATAGATATTATACAAATCAGTCAAAATCTGATAAACAAGTAAACACACCACAATTGCAAAACAGTGATGAGGAGGGGCAACATTTCTGTTAAGATATATCTGAAAATATATCATTCCCATATATTTTATTTCATTGTCATGTCTAGTACAGACATGTAAATTCAACAATTTTAGAGAAGTTAGCTCCTTTACAGATTTAAATAACAGATTTAAGAGAAGGCTAAGGCTTAGAAATAACTGAATGATAGACATAATTAGAGTACTGTTAGAACTTTCTGGTAAGTTAATCTGTCCTGTTTCTTTTTTAAAGGATAATCAAGAATTTATATACAAATTTAAATGTTCCTTTTCTTTTAAAATCTTTTATATACAGAATCTCTTAGTACCTGCCTTTCTGAATAAAACCAATTTAAACAAAAATCTAATATGTTTTATTTCACATGCTTCATTTTTAAAAAACCATGTTTACTTTTATTTTGTATTTTCCAATAAAGAACAAACATGGGATTTTAGGCTTCATTTTTTAAAACAAAGATTTGTGAATTTAATGAAAGCAATCTGCCTCCTTTAGTAATTAAAAGCAAACCAGAAACTATAAACATATCAATATTTCTCTCAGAGGTTGGGAGAAGGAACAAAAAGTCGAAACTGCATTTTCAAGATGTCAGAAAGTGGGCTGGGACTCTAGCTCAACGGTAGAGTGCTAGCCTATCATGTGTGAGGCTCTGGATTCGATCCTCAGCACCACATATAAATAAATAAACAAAATAAAGGTATTTGCCCATCTACAACTAAAAATATTAAAAAGATGTCAGAAAGTAATATTCTTTGAGGACCATATAGTCTTTATGTAGCATTAAATTACTCCCTTTTCAATTAAAAAAAAAACTCAGATACAGTCTACCTGCTTCTCTTTCACAGCCACCACCATCACTACCACCATTTGTTTTTGAATGAGGACTCTATCTACAGTCAATCATAAAATCATCTCTCAACTTCAAAACCACTTTTTCCCCCTCATGGTGCTAAAACAGAGTCCTTCCTAAAGGCTTTTCTAGGTTTTCATCCATCACCAAAAACTGGAAACAGATTCCTTTTAAGGGAAATGATTTTTGTATGCCCTAAACAACTGCTTTTTCCCCAGAGGCCCTACAAACAAAGATTATCAACACTACAGAGTTTAAAGCACTTCAGGGAGACATCACTCAGGATGCAATTAGGTTCAGACAAGACCCACCTAGAGGTAAAAAGGTTTGAAAAAAGGTGCAAAGCTGTTGGTACAAAAACCCAGTTTCTTCTACTACTTTTCCCTAGAAAATCAAACACTAGGGTAAACAGAGAAGGAAGACTGGAATTGGGAGAGTTTACCAAGCTGAGGAACAATGAAAGGAAGAAAGAGGGAGATAAAAAAGAACAAAGAAAGGAAAAGTGGTATATCCCTACAGCAAAGGCAGTGAGAATAGCAAGCCAATATGGCCACAATGCTTAGGCACCATGCATTAGAGTCCAGCCCTGTGGAAGAGATACAAATGGAGTTGGAAGGAAGAGCACAGGGGTGCATATACAACTCAATCCCCTCAAACACTGTTTTTTTCCAGCAATAAAATCAAGTTTTTTTATTCTAGCAAGTAAAACATTCGAAAAATTGCAAACTCCAGCACTGTCACAAAAAAGTGAAAAGTAATATACCTTGCAGTATTACCATCTGCTATAGGGAGATTCAATAAATGATTTGATGAAAGAAAACTGATTGGAGATAACTGTATCTGATAACCAAAGCTTTGAAAGTGTCTCTGACAGTTTCTTTATTCAATTGTTCACTTAGTAAGATACTCCTTTACATAAGATTCAAAAGTTGCAATCAACTTATGTAATATGCATTTAAAAACCTACCACCAACATTTTTCATTGTAGTTTTCAGATTTTAAATACACGTGAAATAATCTATCAATTTGTTCTTCCTGGATTTCACTGCAACACAGGATAAATTAGAATAATAAGTTCTTTGTTATTATGCTACAATTATTAAAAAAAAACAAAAGGGGAAAAGGCTAGGGAAATATTAATGTCATAGAGGAATTTAAAGATATGCTGCCTCATCTAAGGTATAAAATGGGTTATAAAGTTTTTATTTTTATTTACAAGAGATTTTGTGCAATGGACTGTCAAATAAAACAATATAATTTAAAAACAAAACACATGTGAGAAATTAAGTCTGTAAAAAGTTTAGAAGCAATCATCCTTTCAGGTCACCTTTTAAAATTCAAGCACATTTTTTGTTTGGCATTGTTGAAAACAAAGATTTACAAATACAGATTCATCGTTAAAGTCTTTAGTGACAATATACAGTGGAATATCATACCAAATGTCTCATCAAGATCATGGCCAATTTTGAAAATAATCTCCAAAGACATGCTATTGTTAATAACCACATTACTCTGACATAAAGGCCACATAAAGATTTAACTAAACATAAAAATCTAACGATTTAATTAATAATAATAAAAAAAAAAAAAGAGGTAAGATGCAGGGCAGTAAGGAAATGCTGGGTCTCTAAGAAAAAAATAGAAACCACCTGATGGACAACAATTGAAATTAACAAGTTCCCAGAAGACAACTTGAGGATTTTTTTTAATATTTATTTTCTAGTTGTTTTTGGATGGACACAATATCTATTTTTACATCGATGTGGTGTTGAGGATCAAACCCAGTGCGCCTCATGCTTAGGTGAGCACTCTACCACTGAGCCACAACCCCAGCCCCCAATTTGGGGATTTTTTTAATGAAAACCATCTAGTGACCTGGTAGAGGATTTGCTCTGTCCAAAGAGACATAAAATTATTGAACTATCTCTGAATCTCTTCTTGAAATAGCAGTCAAGTTTCTGGTAAAAACGAAGGGCTTTCCCACTGCACCTGAGAAGCAAGTAGAACACTGGGTCAAATCCATTCATTCCTCAAATGTGATCCTCTGCTACTCTAGGAATGATATCCACACTCCAGAGCATGGTCTCAATCTACCTTTTCAGCTTTAGTACTTATTATACCCCTTCACAAATTCAATGCTCCATCCTCAAGACATTAACCGAATATTCCCTAAACATGTGAAGACTGATCATATATTTATATTCTATCTCCACTAATTCCTTGCCCTAGAAAATCCATCCTAATCTTTCTCCTACCTATTGAACTTCTGTAATTCAAGCTAAAATTAAATACCCTTCCCCTGAATCGTTCTATATCGATTAATTCTAAGTCAGAAATTAATTTGCACTTATTTTGTCTTAAACACAAATGACTCTTTTCATGTATATCACATCAACAAAACTTTATAGCATGTAACATACTTATTCATCTCTACATTCTTCTGGTACCTAGTAGAAGTGTGCTACTCTGCATTCAGATGACTACTGCATAATTAAGGAAATGTAAAATTAGTGCATTCACATGACAATCTGTCATAAAAATTTAGAAACAAAAAAGGAAGCTTAAAAAAAGAAATCGGCCAGGCACAGTGGCGCACACCTATAGTCCCAAAAGCTGGGGCAGCGAAGACAAAAGGATTGGGAGTTCAAAGCCAACCTCAGCAACAGAAAGGCGCTAAGCAACTTAGTGAGACCCTGTCTTTAAATAAAATACAAAATAGGTCTGGGGATGTGGCTCAGTGGTGCCCCTAAGTTCAATCCCTGTTACCCACCCCCCAAAAAATATAAAATAAAACAATGATGTCAAGCAATCTAAGTAAATTTTCAAGAATGAGTGAAATAATTATTATTATTTTTAAAAGGAGTATTATCTTTAAGGGCAGATTACAAAGATGTAGGGGAAATCCTAAAAGTGATGAGAAGAACTCTGCTTTCAATATGGTACAGAAAGCTCCTACAAATAGCTTCAATAAATCCTGAAAGTGGGGGGGAGAGGGAGGCGGGGAGAGGAACACAGTTAATCCTCAGTATATATGGGGTACCAGGATGAGTGAGTTGCTCTTTTTAATAGGTCTTAGAGACCAGAACAGGTGAGTTTCCCATTCCAAATACTTTGTCCTGCAGACAAGCATCCATAACCTCAAGCTACTACAATTACAACAGAAAACCCATTGTCTTCATGGCCTGAAGAAAAAGAGGACTGAGCCAGGACAGCCACAGTCACCAAAAAGTCAGGACAGAATCTCAGAAGGAAAAAGACAGCAAAAAAAAAAAAAAGTGCCAAATTTCTGGTATATATTTGCCCCAGTCTTTAAGCCCACATTAAAGGATAGGCCCAAGTCAGTTTGCAGCTGAGGACAGACAAACAAACTGAGATCTGAGCAGCTGCTATCCTCAGCCAAGTTAGAATTTGAGTCTAACAAAATTAAAGGCTCACTAAAACAAAGAATTTTTTAAAAAAAAAAAAAACCTCTTGAAGGACCATGAAAGAAACCAAAATTTCCACAAATAACATTGATAATATTTAAAATTCCTTGGTGAAAAATGTGATTCAGTCTCAAGGGAAAAGATAGTCAACAGAGGGTAAGTTCAAAATGATAGGTTAAGATTTTTAAACAAGGACATAAAAACAGATATTAAAAATGTGCTCAATGAGGAAAGGACACATGAAGGTAATGAATGAAAAAAATAGTAATCTAAAAGAAAACAAAAACATTTTTTAAACAGCAAATTAAATATCTAAAATAAAATTTCCTATTAGAGACACAACAGGGAAAAGAGTAAGGGAATTTGATGACAGATGAACAGAAATTATTTAACTGAAGAAAAGATTAAAATAACCAGGGCTTCAGAGACCTAAGGGAAGATATTAAAAGGCTAGCCATAGATAATAATGACAGAACAGAGAAAACAGAGTAGGAAAAATATTTTCATAATGACCCCCCAGAAAATTTACAAATGTGACAAACTTGCCCATTAAAGACTCTACTCAGTCCAATTCATACAGGTCAAATACAAAGAAAACCAAACACAGGCATATCATAATCAAATTGCTGACAACCAAAATTAAAGAGAAAACCTCAAAAATTACTAGGAAGGGATATATTTCATAGAGAGGAACAATTCAAATTACTATAGACTTGTCTTCAGAAACTATGGATGCTAACAGATGTGGCAAAACCATCCTTAAAGTGCTTGGAGATAGAGTTGGGCATGGATAGAAGGACAGGGAGAGCAAAAGTATCCTTCAAGGATAAAGGTGAAATCATGACAATTTCAAGTAAAAGAATATTTAAGAATTCATTCCCAACTAACTTCTGTACAAAAAACACTAAAAGAAGTTCTTCAGGCTGATGGAAAATGTTATCGGAGGGAAACCTGGATCTTGAGGAAGGAAAAAAAAAAGCATCAATATAGTAAATAAAAAGACTTTCTCCTTTTAATGTCTTTAAAACACAGCTGTTTAAAGGGAAAATAACATTATCTCATAGGAGTCACAATGCTTTTAAATATAATACACAAGGCAATAACAGCACAGAGATGAGCAACTGGACCCATAAGGTAAACAGACACGTAAGGTCAAAAGATTTCTGCATTTTATGTGGAGTTGTACAATATTAACTCTCAATAGTCTGTGAAAAGTTAATGTTGTATTTTAAAATCTAGAGAAGCTAACAAAAACAAAAGACAGAGGCATTGTTAAAAAGTCAGTAAAAAACCTAAAATGGAGTCCAAAGAAAATCCAAATGCCAGGAAAAGGATGGAAATATAGTCAAACAAAATACACTTACATAAAACAAACAAAAAACAAATAAATTAGAAAGACCTAAATCCAGCCACACAAATAAAACATTCCATTTTTATCTAGAAGGAAGACAGAAAAGCAATCAAACATACTCCTCCTTTCAGTAAGAGTACACCTCATTGCTCTGTGAGCTCATAAAGTTCTTGCTGCTGCTCTTCTTGAACAAGGCAATTATATTTGGGTTTGGTGGTTAGAAAAAAAAGGTGAAAATATTACAATTGCACTTACACATTAAACAAAAAAAGATACAATGCTATACCAGTGTGAAAACTGCATACAAAGGGTTTTTGTTTGTTTGTTTGTTTTTATAGTACCCATTACGACCATAAGTCAGTACCAATAAAGCAGTTTCTGTATAACTATCAAGTACGTTTTAGTGAATTTTTGCTGATTACCTAACACAATTTGCTATTTAAAAACAGCTGTGTGAGCAATTACTATTCTTAACTTAATTCCACAAACAATTCTATTCATTTCCCGTAATGAGGCCCATGTACTCCCTGTGTTCAAGTCTTAGACCATTAATTCCTATAATGGCAACACACTCTGCCTCTCCAGAGGAACTCTGTAAAAATATTCCTTTCATATTTTTCCTATATTTAAAAAATTTCTTCCTTATATACACTTTGAATTACTAATCATTTATTTCTGGATTCATAAAATAAAATTCTACATTCACCATTTCCAATTTTGACCATTTACATACTGGTTAATTAATTTCCTGCTACCCAGCCTCTTCCTAGATTATACCAGCAAAACCCAGTGTCAGACACAAAGCAGGTTCTCAGTGGACATTTGTCCACAGGATAAAACTGAAATATTTCCGGTTACCAAAAGCATCCTAATAAAATATATATATACATATACACATATACATACATATATATATATATACACATATACATACATATATATATATATATACACATATACATATATATATACACATATACATATATATATATACACATATACATATATACATATATACACACATACATATATATACATATATACACACATACATATATATACATATATACACACATACATATATATATATACACACATACATATATATATATACACACATACATATATATATACACACATACATATATATATATACACATATACATATATATATATATACACATATACATATATATATATACACATATACATATATATACACATATACACATATACATATATATACACATATACATATATATATATATATATATATATATATATATATATATAAAAATATAATAAAGGCTATGCTCTTGTTCTTCATTTCTTAGGTCTCTATAGCAGAGGTCAGCAAACTTTTGCTGTAAAGGACCAGACAGCAAATATTTTAGGCAATCAGAATCCAATTGCTCTCCATACCAACTCCTCAATTCTACTACTATACCACAAAAGCAACCATAGACAATATGTAAACAAGTAGGAGTGGCAGTGTTCAATAAGTTTTATTTATGAAAATAGACAATGAACCATGGGCTGTAGTTCCCCCATCCCTGCTCTAAGGCATCAGACCTTATGAACCACTTGGCTTCCCTCAGATTTAAACTTTGGGTCTCTCTTTTATATACTTTCACTTCTGTTCCCCCCCCCCAAAAAAAAAAAAAACACCTAAAAACTGAAAGCACCTGCCTTTCATTATGTGTTGTGATTTTATGTTGTAACCTTTGAATGGCTCATTTAGTTTTGTGATTTTTGTCCTCTATGGATAATAAATTTCCAAATGCACATTCCCAGTTTTAAATTCAGTTCTGCACTTTGGATCCTGAGCCTCCAAATTTCTACTGAAAGCATTCATTTTTAGTAATTTGCCATCACTTAAAATCCACAATATCTAAAGCCAAATTCATCAAATAACTTTCATTTATTCCTCCTATGCCTATGGACAACATCAATCCTTATTAATATTTCTAACACCACAAGTAGTACTATAATCATCCAAGTCAACCAGATTTGTAAACTAGCAGCAGCATCTTTGATTCCCCTTTGCTTTTTTCTCCACCATCCTTATAATTATTTTTTTTCTCATATCTCCTGAGTTACTTTTTACATTGGGCTTTTGTGACATATCTATTTAACTCGTGAGCAAGAGTCACTCTTAATCATCCTAAAACACAATTTCATAATACATCACCTGCTTATAATGTAATCTTCCTAAAATACTTCTCTAAAACCCATTACTCCCAGATTTAAGAGGTAAATGAGCATTTTCAGTACTTCACTGTCAACAGAATCTCAAATTCTTCAATCTGAAATGGAATGTTTATTCTAATCTGTTCCACAAGTGTTTATTGTAAACAGTGTTTCTAACCCTAAAAAAAAATATTAATTTTCTTATGATGGCACATGTTACTGTCATCATCTAGGGAGGATTATAGGCACTAGGGTCAGAGATGCACAAGAACCACAGACCTTGCATTCAAGGAGTGAACTCTGGTGCCTTACCATTCAAACACACTTGGTTACATCCAACTGTAATCACAAGGCAGATTAATACTCCTACATGGTTTCAGTCATAAATATTTTATGGTTCTTTAGTGTTTCTACCTTTTGTCCATTTAATCAAATCTCACTAATACAATGCTCACCTTCAATTCCATATTTTTTGTACAACTTGCTCAGCTTCCCTAACCTTACTAACTTCACCTTAATACTAGTATCGTATTTATAAATCTGTGTCATACAGAATGGAAGTTACATTGTTTCTTGAATCAACACCAAATAATATGTTGCCTCAAATTAAGAATAAAGACCACACTTTCAGGTCTTAAATTGTTATCACCTATAATACTGAATGCATAAAAGCAGCAATAAAAAAGTTTTTATGTACACAATGACACTGCTACTCAATATAAAAACTTGTTTCCTAGTAGCAGATTTAATCTTTTACTTAACCTACTTACATTCATTCCAGTCCTGATAAACAGCATGATTTTGCAAGGCAGCCTTTATAAAGGAAACAACTGATGACCAAGAATCAGAACAAAAGTAAACAAACCAAAAGGCACTCAACTGAACCCCTGACATTAGCACAGTGCTCTAATGGAATAAATTAAAGCACTCATGCATATTTATTATTGTAACTTGTAAGCAAAAATTATTGCTGTGAAAAGATTTCTAAATTTTGAACTTAGTCTAAACCTTAAAAAAATTAAAGTGTTTTAAGAATATTCACAGTTTAGAAGTCAATAATTTTATCAATAAGCTATCCCAAAATTCATTTTATTTTAGAATAAGTTAAAATTAGTTGGAAAATTTGGCCATTATCTATGTAAATAAAGCCTCAATAATATCAACCAATAAATTTACCAAACTATTAATCAAAGCAGAAACTAGACTCTGCAGAAATTAACAGAAAGCAAAACTTTTACAACAGATTTTCTACATTAACAACATGAAATTAAAAATTACTAGATACATGGAGGAATAAAAATATAACCATTAGTCGAAGAATAAAGCATGCCTTACTTACAGAGATGACACCAATGTTGACATAAGAATAAAAGAATTTTAAAGGAGTTATAAATATTCAAACACTATAAGCAAAATATGGTTTAAAAAATGAACAGACAGAAACTCACTGTACAGCGAACTATTTAAAAATGGGATTTTAGAATCAAAAAATACAATACTTGAAAATTTCAGTGAGTAAGCTTAACAATGGACTAGAACAGAAAATATGATAAGTGAAACTGAACACAGATCAATAAAAAGTTTTCAGTAGGAAAGTACAAAATATTGTAAAACATGAATAGACCATCAGCTAAAAGGTCTAAAACATGGAATATCAAAAGTAGATGGGAGTGAATAAACTGGCAAAATTTTCTCCAAAATCAGTGAAAAACATCAACTTGCAGATCTTATTTGCTGAGCAATCTCTAAGCGGAACCATAAAGCAAATCTCACCAATTTGCACAATTGTCAAAATGCTAAACTGCTTGTGTAAAGAAAGAAATCCTAAATTTCATCAGAAAGAAAAAAGACAATTTACAGTAAGGGGAAAATGATACCAAGAAACACTACTTCTCATCAGAAATAATGAAGTCTAGAAGGTAATAGAATGACTGACACCCTTAAAGGGCAAGGAGGAAAAAAAAAAAAGTCATCTCAGAATCACAGACCATAAATGTAAACTGCAACATATACCAACTGAAGATTTTAGACTGAAGGGAAATGATATGAGATGAAATTTGGATTCACACAAAGAAAAATATGAAACAGCAAATATGTGAGTAAGGATAAAAGACTATTTCCTTTCATCTTTAAAATGCATGTGATTGTTTAAATTGAAAATCATAAAATCCTTTTGAAACCTTTATGACATTTTTAGGACAAAGAACATAAAAGAGTTAATGGAACACTACCTGTTTAGATTCTTAATTTTATAATAATGACATAATATAACACTGAGTACACTGTGATAAGAGTATATATTATAATCCCTATCAAAATCCCTGAAAATAAAGGAAGTATAGCTAAAAATCCATTAGAAGGATTAAAACTGAATACAAAAACTATTTGATTAATCAAAAAGAACAGAGGTACCAAAATATTACTATGATGGAACTAAATATAACACACCAATTGAGTACAAAATGTTAGAATGTAGAGCAACTAGAACTCTCATATATTTGGAAAATTCTTTGGCACTTTTTCAGGAAGTTAAACATACTTCTACAATATTACCTAGAAATTCTACTCACAGTATTTACCCAGAAGAAATGAATACAAACAGAATTACACAGAACTAGTTATAGAGCTTTATTCAAAATAGTCAAATCCATGAAATAACCTTAATGCCTAGAGATACCTAAATGGATAAATATATGGTTTATCAGCACAATGCAATACTACTATTTAGCTACAAAAAGAAAAACTACTAACAAACATAACTCAGTGGTCTTCTCAATAAAAGAAACCAGACACAAAAGATATCCTGTATCATTCTACTTTTTTAACATTGTAGAAATGGCAAAACCAATCTAAATATGATTTAGATAGCAAAACCATCAAATCAATGGTTGCTTGGGATGGGTAGGAACTGGCTGGAGGGGGACATGAAAGTTTTTTTTTTTTTTAATATTTTTCAGTTGTTGATGGACCTATATTTATTTATATGTGATGCTCAGAATCAAACCCAGTGCCTCACACATGCTAGGCAAGGGCTCTACTACTGAGCTGCAAACCCAGCCCAAAAGATTTTTCTAGAGTGCTGCAATTTGGATCTCCTGTGAAGTAGATTTTGAGGTGGATACCAATGAGAAAGAATTCCATTGGAAAATGCTGTTATTGAATACCTATGATGAATTAAAGGAAGTACAAAGAGATAGAGAGAAAAGCTGAATTGTGATACAATATCAACAAATGCCTCAGCTTCCTAACAGGGGAGTTTGGGGGCTGAGAGAGCCTTTGGAAATTACCATAAATTGCAGCAAGCAGACCAAGAACTTTGAATCTCTCATCTTAGAAATACACACATATACCCCAAAGATTATGGTGTTATCAATATACATTACCCCCAGAATGTAGACAAGACCATGGTCAAGATGACTCTCTTCAGCAGAAGATAATTCTTGAAGAACAACACTGGGGGGAGTTATCTACCACACTCCCAGCAGCTAGAGAAATAAGTGCTCAAGGCTGGAGAAGCATTGCACTGAAGCCACCACATGTCATGAGTGAACAGCTTTATATCTTTTTTTAAAAATACATTTTAAATTATATTTGGACACAATATCTTTTTTTTTTTTAATGTGGTGCTGAAAAATCAAACCCAGTGCCTAACACATGATAGGCAAGCACTGAGCCACAATCCTAGCCCATCAACTTTATATCTTGATTGGAGTATTGGTTATGGGTGCATACCTGTATGAAGTTTAATGAATTATACACTAAAGATCCATCTATCTCACTGTATATAAATTTTACTTCATATTCTGTTTCATCCACATTAGGTTCTCAGAGAAGAAGAAATGCACATTTAAGCCAATAGCAACAAGTCATTCTCACTACCAATGTAAACTGATAAATTTTGAAAAACAATTAAATAGTGGACAATGTGTGCTTTTTTCAAGATAGAAAAGACAACTCAGTCTTCCACTATGGTTAAAAAACTGCAGTGGAGAAATATAAGCACTAGCTTAAGGTTACTAAGCCCATCCAATTATAACTAGAAGATTAACCGAATTTAAAAAGAGATAAATGCAATGTTATTTTTGAAACCATAATGTAAGTCAAAAGCATAAAAATTCATGTTGTAACATTGTGATTTACACTCACTATTCAAGAGGGAAAAAAGGTTTTTTCAGCTGAAGCTACTATTTTGTTAATAAAATCTTCAGAAATACCTGTTTCCCTCACAATCCAAGAATTACTTTCTGATATTTTTGAGATATTGCAATACCACTCTACTGTCTAATATCTACAAGTTGACCTGTAACTACTGCTCAAGATTGAGATCTTCAGTCAACCAATTTCTTGCTCATTTACCTGCATTATTGTCTCTTATATCAGAATCTTTATTAAATTACTCAAATTACGTGAGTAGATTTAAGTATATAAAATCATTATCTTGTACTCTCTCTGAAATGAAGACAGTAACCAAGACAAAACAGAAGAAAGCCAACTTACTAGAACTGTTTATAGACCTACTTCTTTGTTAACCCTCAAATACATGAAAAGGGCTAGAATCTCACAATTTTATGCTCTAAACACGATGATAAAATGACCGGTTTGTATTTCTGAGTATCATTTAAAATTTTTCTAAGTATCACACAGAATACTTTTCAAGTTTTTAAAAATCCTTTGGAAAAAGAAATGGTTATGACAAAATGCTGGCAATTTACGTTTAGCTAACAATATTATCACAAGTAGAACCCATTCATTTTAAGTTTGTTCCATAGCCTTTGGCTGAGCTGGCCATGATCCTCTCCATAAAATCTTCAACCCAAAGAACTTGTATAGATTAAAGACATGGTTTACAAGCATTTCTGCTTAAGATCAAGGATCTTGATGTGGCTTACAGATTTCCTCAAATTTATGTCAATCCTAAGACTAGGAAAAAGATAGTGATACATAAAGTTAACAAGCTGTTCAGAGTTCCTTTGGGAGGAAGAAGGGAAACTTGATGATGTTCCTTTATGCCATAGTAACAGAAAAGTATGCATCTTTCATCAACTCAGCAAGTGAATACACACTCGTATTCTAAGTGTACATCTCCATTTAAAGAGGTACTGCTTCCCACCTCCCACTCCTTGTTAGAATCAAAATGGAATGGCTTCAGTCATTAGTTTATCCAATTCTATACGCACAGGCATTAACAAATACCTTAGTTGTTTGGATCCCTTTCCACCTGCCCTCAATATGTGAACCCCTGGTCTACGTTTCCTTCCAGACTTTCTTCAAAATAGCATTCCTCTCTTTCATCAGGTAGACTTCCAGATTTCTTGCTGTCCCAGAAAATCCTCTCCATATCTCCTTTGGTGTACTTGTAGTTAGAGAAAGATACTTATCTATTGATAATGTGAAGGAAATTTGACACATTCTGACATTCAATATATTTAGTAAAGACTACCAGAAAAATGGATCTGAATGATTTTCTTCCATACCAAGAATCTGACTTTCACACCAAAGTTTCTGATTTCTTCCTTGTCAACACAGCAAGCAGAATATAACGAACTCTATAATTACCAACATTTGGAAGGAGGGCTCAGGAAAATAAGTTTTACAGTCCATTTATGCCTGGTGTTGACATTTACTAGCTATGTGATGACTATCCTAAGTGTATTTCTTTGTCTACAAAATGGAGTTTCATAATAGTACACAATTTACAGAGTGAGGTTGACAACTGAATTTGTAAGGCACTTATTAGTACAGTGTCAATAAGTATAAACTACCTGAAACCATATGGAAGGCCTTTTCAATCCCATGGCTACAGAACTTTTCGGAAAATTGTGCCACTGAAGAAATTTGTGGGAGGTGGCCATCTGTTGCTTAATGAAGTGGCCAGGAGTAAGTTGGATTTTCGATTTGTGGTACTGACTCTTCAAATTATTGTTCTTCTCTGACTATATTTATTGGTAGTCTGCTGTTTACATTGATTGGTAACCTCTGTGTTTCAAATTCCCCAATAATAATAACTTGTTTATTTATTTGTAACAAATGATACATAAAACGACGTCCCTCGATGTCTGACCATAGAGCTTAACACTGACACAATCTTGGACCCACTGTTCTTCAAAGGTACCCATAATCTACAAAGACACACGTTTCTCCCAAACCAACCTTCCTACCGCCCCTGCTTTTATGAGAATAAAAAGCTAGAATATGAAAAAGAAATGGTATTCATAACATGAGAAAAAAAAAAAAAAACTGAGGTAGCAATCCATAGTTCAAGTTGTGTGACTTGAATGTCACACCTTTTGTGCCTCAGTTCCTCATCTGTGAGAACCAGATGACAACATATAATGTGACGGGAAAGCATCTTGCAAGTAGTAGTTTCTAAATACTTACGATCATCTATCCTGGCAAAACTATTTCACTACACTATTTCACTGAGTCATTTTAAAAGATTAAGGTAACACATTATAGAAAATAATATCATTATGTCACTGTTTTGCACAATGATCTAATTAAATCTGTTTTCTATAATTTAACAATTTCTATTTAATAAGTATCTAGCAAAGACCTATTGAGACAAAATAATTTGTCATTTACTCCTCCACCAAATTTCTCTTTTTTAAATCTCGTTTGTATAGTATTCATCAGCAGCACAAATGATTAAGCAAGTTAAAGTCAATAAAACAAACCAAGTTTTATCCCAATATTCTCACTTCCATATTATGTCCAACCTCAAGATATATAGAGGTTAAGCATTCCTAATTTGAACATACAAAATCTGAAACTTTAATATGAGCATATTTTAGATTCAGGTGAGGGATGCTCAACCAGTTCAGTCTGTGCAAATATTCCACAATTTAAAAAAAATCCATTATATCAAACTCTCTAGTTCCCAAACATATCAACTTCATGAACTTTTTGAAAATACTGAATTGTTTCCAAGACGATGATGTCATCCTAAAATAGTCCTCTAATAAACTAACCTAAAAATCACACTGACTAGAAGTCAGAAGTTTCAATTCAAAAGACAAATGCAAAGAATTTAAATCAGAAAAAAAAATGTATAAAAGACTGAAAAAATTAGGATAATTACTAGCAAAGAAAAAATATTAAGATGAATCAGTCACAAATGTGAAACACTCTCAAAGCATGATGACTCATCCAACAATACAGTGAATGCCCTGGAAGATGGTCTAATGAACAAAAACTGCATCTTAATAATAATTCAACAATAGTGTGGAATTTTAAACTTCACTTAAATAATCCACAAGTAAATTCTAAAACAATAGAACAACAGTAGAGTGGATAGTAGAACCATGTTGGCATATTGTGATATAGATTTAAGTTGTACTAATTCATGTCCATGTTTCCAAGATCATATAAATCAACTATGCATAGCATTCATCATCCCTGTTTTTTTTTCATTTTCAATTAAATTCAAAATGCTTTTCTTTTTGTTTCCAATTAAAAAGTATTAAATCTGAATATAGAAACTCATTCTACCTTTTCTCATCTTTTATCTATAAAGCTTCTTTAAATAAAAACTTTCCTTCCATCATATTTTTAAATAAAACAGCAAGATATTAAATGGATGCTTAGTATGGAAACTGTTTTTTAAAATGTATGAGGAAAAACAGTTATGAGAACTACAAAAACTAGTTTTAGTTTTAATTCAAAGTTCTATCTTTATCTTTTTCACAATTCCTGAAATAAATTTATATTACTTGCTATAATTTCTTAAAAGCTGGATTTTTCTTCCTTTTAAATCAACAACTGGACACAATGGCACACACCTAGAGTCACCTTGGAAGACTGAGGTGGGAAGAACACTTAAACCCAGAAGTATGAGACTATCCTGGGCAACACCTGAGACCCTGCCACCCCCCACCACCAAAAAAAATTACTTATATTAAAAGCTATTATTGGACAAATGTAGAACTAATGCTAGCTTAACACTTCATACACTATATCGTCTAAATATTTATGTATAATTCAAATGCATCAAAAAATTTTCAAGAAATTCAGTCTTTTTCTGCAATACTATTTCACTGATTTAGATTACTGCTTTAAATGAATTAAGAACATCTAATTTCTCCAAAGAAAACATACACGTGGCCAACAAGTTTAAACCACAAGGAAGTATAACCTTGACCTGTTAGGAAGGCTAGTATCAAAACACCAGAAAACAGCAAATGTTAGTAAATTGTAAAGAAACAGGAAGTAAAAATGGCACAGCCTTTATGGAAAACAGCATAGAAGTTTCTTAAACAATTAAAAATAGAACTACGATATAATTCCACAATCTCACTTCTGGACATCTGCCCAAAACAGCTGAAGTCAGTGTCTGCCCTCCCTTGTTCACTGCAGCATTATCACAGTATTTTTGTGGAAACAGCCTAAATGTCTGTAGGTAAAGAAAATGTGATATATACATATAATGAAATATTATTTAGGGGGAAAAAAAAGAAAGGAAATCCTGTCATTTACAAGAACATAGATGAACCTGGCAGACAAAATACTAACTGAAATAAGCCAATCACTGAAGGACAAATACTTCATGACTCTGTATTTTTTCACACAGGCAGAAAATATAATGGTATTTGCCAGGGCAAGTAGGGGAGAATAAAGTGGGGAACAAGATGACAGACTTTTAGAGTTCTGCTATATAATAACACATATATAGTTAAGAATCCTATATTATCTTTTTATTTTTGCACTAGTGCTGTTTTCATTCCCTTTTCTTCCAAGGAGCATGTCTATTTTTGTTTCCTTTCACCTACAGTCACCTGATGAGCCACAAATAAGCCAGACCCAGAAGTACCTAAGTAGTCACTTTATTTTATTATTTCCCTTAAAATAAAGTAAAAGATTATTTTTCTAATTATATCAAGTAAATGGCCACACAAGCAAGAGCTGGAAAATAGCAATTTATATTCACAATATAAAATAAGCTGCAAACATACCAAGAAAAGATTCTAACTATGGGCCCCAATCCAAAGGTTGGGGGAAAAAATGTGTTCCGTAAGCTTTTGGCATAATGGTCATGTCTTCTATGTCACCCAAAATAACTTTTATGAATATGAAGAAAGACAGTACACTAGTAATGGGATTAAGTAAACAATAAATGGGTTTTAACAAAAGTAAAAGGCAGCATTCTTCATACAAACTAAATGACTACCATAAATTTCCAAAGACCATTTTCTTTTTAAAACCACCATCACCATCCCAACCACCCACTGCCCACCCCCCCGCAAAGAAAAAAAAAAAAAAAAAAACCAACCTTCAATTACTTTTGCTTTTGTATAAGTGATTTCTTTTGTATTTTTAACTCTCAGAGTTGCCAAAATAAGCCCATTTACATGTGATGCCTGTCAACTAGCAAATTTACATTTGGATTTTGCTGGCTTTGGACCCTGCATTCTGTTCTCTTCTTTGTGCCATTGTTGTTTTTTAGGTTTGGCAATAGCTCTAGATCTTTGTTTAACTTAGTTCCTTTGTCTAACTTCTGCAGTATATACACATTATAAAATTAGCATGAAACAACACTTTTAGCTTCCATCACCACAATTAATTTCAGGCAACAGCTTATAAATATGTTTAGGTGGATCCAAAAGGAAAACCAAAGAGAAACACTATCATCTAATTTTTTCACCTGAAGAAGACATAAAAAACAGTAAGAGGGGAAAAAACCTATTTGATTTGTTTATATATACAAAAGATTCATCATGAAGATTACATCTGATTTTATTGCATTAAAAACTGAGTAGAAAACCAAGACTTCAGCAAAGTTAAATGTGTTTGGCTGCCAAAGTGCCCATCCTTCTTTTATTCTGTATTGTACTTTTCTATTTCATCTTCCAATGTGCTGTATCTGTTTTCCAGTGTTATTTTAGTTTTAATCTAATATAGTAGTACTTGATTTCAGATACGCCGCTGTCCTGGCTCAAGTTCTTCATGTAATTGTGAAAATGATAAATTTACAAAAGTTAATGTCAGAGACTCATTACAGATTCACATAAACAGATCATATAGTTGTATCAATAATGACAAAGAGATTTATATAATAAATTGGATCTTTAGCATTCTATAGTGAAATGTTAAAATGTATATGAATAGCATAAACAGAGATGTTGACTGTAAGAACCTTCCCAATACTAAGTTATAATCAGGAATAGACACAGCTGCTTTAATATTCATACTATAAGTTAATTACCCTAAATTCATTTTTAGCCCAATCAAGACAGCAATATCATCAAGAAAATTCAAAAGAACTGTTCATATTGGCTATGAACTATTTTTTATATTGACATCTGATCATGAGATATTCTTAATGTTCTGAGACTCATGGCTCTTCAAAAAGAAAGAAATCATAGGGTTAAGATCTTACTTGAAAGAGCTTTTATCCTCTATTGAATATCAGCCTAAAAACAGCTGTTTCTTCATTTGAAGGTTAAGCTCTTCCTCAGATCACTTTCAGGGAAGAGAAAAGGCAGTAGAGCTATTTTTTGGAAAGTCAAACTCCTGTTCAGCCAATTCTTACGGAACTCCTTTCCATCTGTTCTCTGACATTTTAGTCAGGTTATGCACTTGCCAAAGAGCTTTCACTGGATTCTGAATCCACTGGTGAAGACAAATGGAATAAAATCAATTTACTTTTTTTTTTAAAACCAAACATCATTAAAGTATAAAAAGACATCATGCATAATGTCAAAATAGGTTGCACAATCAAATCTACAGCCTACATTATAAACAAAAAATCAGTAATCCAGACTGAATAAAAAATTACTGGCTCAGAATTCCTTTCTAAGATGTTGCATTAGAAATTCATTCTATAATAGAAGATAAATAAGAACACAGTCACTTTCACAGACAGAAGACAGTTTTTCTTAGAAGAAACAAGAATCCTGAAAAGGCATTTGAAATCGTTTTTCAAGTAACTTGAATAATAATGAATGTTCTCATTGAGAGAAGAAAGATAAAAGAGATAATGTGGATTCTGAGCTTCAGTATTTACTGGAAAAACAAATCAAGAGTGGTCTGAAATAAATTTTGAAGCATAAGTTTAAAATATTAGATCAAAAAGTAATAAAGTATTATTGATAGAACCAGGTCAGAAAGCTAGCCAACTATGACTTTTGAAAAATCTCAAAGATCCCTGGCACCTGAGTGATTAGTAGTTACTGTGTCAGAGGGCAAGAAGATCAGTAACTATTTGTCCTTGAGAAGGTGCAGAAGAAACCCCAAACTTACAGATCCACTGGTCTCATGATACCCGAAAATCTGGCCTGGAACAAGGAGAAAGTTCCACTGACTCAGTAAGCAAGCATAACCTCTGAGAATGTAGTCTATTTGGAAGAGAAAGTCATGAAAGGAGAGCAAAAACTGGTCTCCGTTAGAATCCATGAGAGGGTATGTAAAGATAATGTTAAAGAGTAACCCAAAGGAATAATTTATTTTCTTTTTAAAGACATAAAAAATATTCTACAATATGGACTATTCAAAGCAACAACAAATAGAAAAGCTAAGTTATAATGGAATTTTAATCATGGGTAAAGGTATGATGAGGACAGGAAAATATGTACTGAAGTAAATGAAGTGCAAACATATCCACAACTAATCAGAAAATATCAGGAAACCAAGTTAAGTAGCTGGGTGTACAAATGACAATGAAGTAACTGGCTAACAGAATGCTTAAAATACTGTTGGAATATTTCACAGGGCCTTGGAGATGGGGTAAAGTATCAGATGAGTTTCAATATGGTCAAATATAAAACAAAAAAGTTATCCAAGCTCAGTTTACAAGATATCAGCAAATAATGAACCATGATTAAATCATCAATTATACAAAGAAATGTGAATATGGATGTGTTTGTTCAAACCTAATGCTCTAGAAGAAAAGTCTTCAATATACCTTTAAAAAATTAATTGAAACAAAAAAAATAAACAAGTACAAGAAAATTTTTAAGTATGTTTCTGTGAATGAATGGTACCGAATGAAGATAAGAGCATGTCAGGAAGAACTGCCCCAACACTGAAGCTGGGTCTGTGTGTCAGAAATGTAGGGTACTAAGAGAGGGGATCATTTGAAAATTAAGAGTTAGGCAAGGCACCCCACTATAAAAATCAAAGCATCTCAAGTACCTTTTCCCTCTCCCTCTTTCACTCAAGGAAAAACACACTAGAAAGGCTTAATTGCTATTATCTCAGCCAACTATAATACACATGACATGAACATACTTGCAAATACCCAGGGAACCACTGTACTTTAACACACTCTGTTTTACCTTTATCTCTACAATAAAATCTTTACAGTAAAAAAAGAGCTAAAGAAAAATACAGATCTCCTTAACCTTCCTTGTCTCTGTTCACAAAGTAGAAGCTTACCAGTAAAGATAACTAGTATATTTCTGAAAGAACAACAACAAAAAAAATTATGTAAAGTCTATGGCTTCTTTGTATCTTTTCCCTTTTTTGTATACCAGTTATATTTCATTGTCCTCTCTGAATTAAATGTAGGACACGCTTTGGCAAGAATGTTCAGATGAAGATAGCAGACTTTAAGGTGATTCACCTCTAGAAATCTGAAGCAGAAGATCCTAAAAACTCAATCTGTGACAATAAAAAAAATAGTACCCAAATTATTTCTTTTATTGATGATGACTTCCATTGCACCAGCTTCTTAATCAGATGTTGTGAGTCTGTAGTTATTAACCCTTTCTAAATAAAGTTATAACAGAAAAATTTTCACTTTCACTTTAGTTTTTCCTTAAATTCTTAATACATCAGTTTATTTTAAAGACTATTTCATTTTGTACTTAAAACTCCTTTCTTCTAGAAACCCATCAAGCAGTTTTAAACATGATTTATTTCACATTATAGTGATGACTCTCAATAGATCACATGATTTAGTTCAATACACACATTTAGCACAAGAGATAAAATTCTTTTTTGATAAAGAATACTGTTTTTTTGGGTTGGGGCTATAGCTCAGTGGTGAGCGCCCCCTAGCACATGTGAGGCACTGGGTTCGATCCTTAGTACCACATAAAAATAAATAAAGATATTGTGTCCATCTACAACTAAAAATAATTAAATAAATATTTTAAAAAGAGAATACTGGTTTTCTACTATGTCTAAATCAAGTGTGTGTATGGAGTGGGGGCGGGAAAAGGAGGTGGGAGAGAGGGAGAGATCAACTATGTATTCATAAGAATGTCAACTACATATTCATAATAGAGTAAGAAAACAAATTTCAGTAATAGAATGGATACTACCTTTCAACTAATTTGCCCATTAAAAGGCAAGGGCAACTTTTTACAGCATCATAGAATAAAAAATGGAGCATATGTACATAAGAAATGGAACAATTTTCCAAGGCTACCAAAATTGTTAACAAGACCCAAAATGACCATAAGGAAATGACAGCCTGGACTTGCCTATCTGTCTCTGCCTCTACACATTTGCACTGGGTCTCAATTCTCCCATTACCTCCCACACCATGCTACAGTTAGGCAGCGTATACTCCTTTTTAAATCTGTACAGGAAATCATCTTCCAAATTACTCTGGGTTTATTACTTTACATTTTACCACCTTGCAACCATTAATTTAAGAAAACAATCAGTTTTTGTTTTTTTTTAACTTCTTTGTCCAGGGAAAAACTGATCTCTCCCCTTATCTGAACTAACCACATCATTCCAAAATGCTAGTTATGTGCAGCTGACCCAAACCTATGACGCACTATAAGGAAAACCTCAAAAAATTCTTCTACACAAAAGGAAACAACACAGAACCTCTCTTTCCTTGGCTCCATTTAGAAATTTGAGATATGACACCAAAAACAACCAATAAAAAATAAAATGGACTTTAAGCTAAAGAAGCTGGGCATGGTGGCACATCACAAGTTCCAGGCCAGCCTCAGCAATTTAACTAGATCCTGATTCAAAAAAATAAATAAAAAGCACTGAGGGGATGGGGATGTGGCTCAGTGGTAGAGCGCTCACCTAGCATGCATTAGGCACTGGGTTCGATTCTTATCACCACTTAAAAATAAAGATATTGTGTCCACCTATAACTAAAAAATATATTTTTAAAAAAAGCACTGGGGATGTAGCTTCATGGTAGAGTGACCCTAGATTTAATCCCCAGTGACCCTAGATTTAATCTTACTGGGGAGTAAGAACACATCATTAATTTTACTTCTTCCTCTCCAATATTACAATTCCTTTTACGGGTGGCAAGACTATATGAAACTGAGCTTCAACTCAATATTAAGAGTGAGCTCCTCTGTCCATTCAAGAAAGGGTCGACTGCAGAGACAGAACATATATAGCCAAGAAAAAATAAAAAGTCAGCAACTAGTAAGACAAGAAAAAAAAAAATAACTAAAGATTTTTTTCTTCATAGCACAATGGTTTATTCAACTACAACAGTAAAAATTGTGGCTTTAAAGACTCAAGTAAAATCCGAAAATGTGATTAATTTCACTATGGATCATTTAAGTGATCCAAGCATACCCCCCAAAAAAGCATCCATTTTGCTCATTCACAATGGGGAGGGGGGTTTGGAGACTAGAGTTATTTTGGAGTAGACAGAGGGGAGTGAAAGAAGGGGAGAGGGTATGGGGGTAGAATGACAGTAGAATGAATCAAACATTATTACCCTACATGTGTAAATGAATAAGTGACCTGTGTAACTCTACATCATGTACAACCAGACAAATGAGAAGTTATACTCCATTTATGTATGATGTGTCAAAATGCATTCTGTCATGTATAACTAATTAGGATAAAACATTATTTTTAAAAAGCATCCATTTGCTTAAAGCAGTGTTAAATTATATCCAAATTCAAAGAGATTCAAAATAGCTCAATAAACTTGAGTTAAAATATATACTATTCATGCCTGAATTTCATCCCTGATACATGTATCACTACATAACTGCAAGATGAATAGCTCCAGGCAAACATTCTCTTAGAGTAAATAGCATCTCCATGGATTCAAGACTTTCATTTCTGAACCACCCCCACATCTCTTCCCTTCTCATAGGTATTCTACTGTTTACTTTCCTTCTGAACCTGTACAATCCTTGCAAATGTCTAGAGCTATGAAATTAGGGATCTTTAATTAACAGTATACCTTTGAGATTAAATATACAAATATTTATTAATATATCATAAAATTCTACAAGAAAAAAAATAAGAACTTACTTTCTTCCTCAAAGCTATTCATGTCCCTATAATCCCCCAGAAGTAGTAAACTTGTACAGCTTAGAAAGAGATATAAAACAAACTACTGTATACATCAAGAATTATTGTTTAGAAGCCAGCACAGTGGCACATGCCTATAATCCCAGTGACTAAGGAGGCTGAGGTAGGAAGATTGCAAGTTCAAGGCCAGCCTCGGCAACTTTGAAAGTTTTTCAAAATGAAAAATCAAAATGGCTGGGGATATATCTCAGTGGTAAAAATGCCACTGGGTTCAATCCCTGGTACCACAAAAACTGTCTAATAAAAAGCAACACCTTGCCATAAGTAATCATATCAAATTTATTAATTTGCTACTATTAATAAATGTGGAAAAAATCTAAACCATCCCCCTCTATTAACTATGGAACCAATAATTGCCATGATCAAAAATTCATTACCTTCTATTATGAAATAAAAATTCATAAATACCACTGCCTTTTAAATATTATTTTATTTTTTAAGCTACCATACGATAAAACTGACTTTTTTTCACTTTTAATACAAAGTCCTATGAATTTTAGCACAATGACAGTTTTCAGCTATTATTTCTTCAAAATTTTTTCATACATCACATTATTTCTCCTCACCTTCTGGAAATAAGTGATACAAATGTCAGGCCTTATGTTACTGGCCCACGGTTCTTTAAAGCTATTTTCCCCCCATATTTTTCATTTTTCTCTTTGTTGTCCAGATTGGAAAATCAGACATTTCTAATTTTCTCTTAGAAAACTCCTATTCACTTATCTTCAAGCTCACTGACTCCTCTTCCAACTACATTGCATTATTGAGTCCATCCAGTAAATTTATTACATTTGTTGTATTTTTCAGTTTCAAAATCTTGTTTTCTCTTTAATCTTTTCTTTGTTGATATTTTAAGCCTAATGGTTATTGCGGGAGTGTATGTAATTGTTTGTTCCAACATCTTTATAATGGAGAATTTAAAGTTTTTGTTATTTAATTCTGACATCAATATTATCTTATCACAGGTGTCCATTGTTATATTTCCCATTGTGAGTTATTTGTGATTATTTTAGGTTATATCCTTGAAATTTTTAATAATATTATAAAACACGGGATCTTCTTAAATCCTATAGAGTAAACTGAGATTTTGTTTTCACAGGCAATTCACTTAGTTTCAGGCTGCAAGTTCCAATATGCCTTCTGTGAATTTTAGTTCCAATGCCCATTTAGTTTTAAAAACCTTTGCAGTGCTATCTGGATTAGTCCTGTGGGTACACCACCCAATAGTCAGTCTGAAATCTGAGTGGAGTTCTATCCCACATTATCAGTTTTAAAAGACTTCGATATGGTAATTAAGATTAGATATTTGTACAAAACTTCATGGGATCTCTTTCATAAGCCCTTTCCTCTTTTTCCAGTCTCTGGAGGATACTTTTTCTGTCCTGAAACCAGGAACAGTCAGTCAGTCTACTTGCTTAACACCAAACACTAAGAGGATAGAATTTTAAGAAAAAAAGCAATGGGGTTTAGCATTGCCTCTTGGAACCAAAACTCAATCAGAGAAAATAATTTTGGTTCCTGCATAAACCTGTGTCAGATGGATATCATCACCATGAGAGTGTTTAGAAGCAGACTGTAAGAAAACAGGGGAAAAGGAAAAAGGAGAAGGAGGGAGAACGGGGAGGATGAGAAAAAGGAAGGAGGAGGAGGTCAAGGAAAAAGAGAAAGAAAATAGGAATTACCTGAACTCTCTCTGAGCTTTTCACCCTTCCTTACTCCCTCATGCTAGAATTATGAGACTTCTGGATCTTACTATGTTTATATCATATATTATATGTTTACATTATATGTTTATATCACTTCCAGGTTTCAGGCTATACTAAGTACAGGCTGGGGGATTCTGAAGGTTTGGTTGTATTTTGAGATCTGAGGTGCTCCAGTATGCCTACTGCTTTAACTATGTATTCTGTCCAGGTTGTACAGTTACATTCCATTATTAAAAAAAAAAAAAAAAAAAAGGATAGCAGTGGTTTTACTTCATATTTCTAAGAACCAAAAAATATAACCCTTTTTTAAATAAGTAAAAGAAACATTTTCCTCATTTCTAAATTCTAAGTTATAGGACCTGACCATAAGCTTAATGTTATTTTATACTAGCCAACTTTGGTGACAAGTCAGGTCAGAAAGACCCAGAAAACTAATTTGATCCCCCAAACCTCAAGCCAAACAATCCTTTTAGCCCAACTCATGGCTGCAAAAATGGACAGAAACATCACTGACAAGCACTTAGGCCAAATGACGAGAAAAAAATGTTTATTGAGTTCCACAAGGGCTAACACAAGGCCTTGGTAATTACCTGACAGGAGTAGCCCACAGCATTTAAAAATAAAGATAATAGAGAAAAATAGAGCTAGAAGCATCTAAGACTTTATGGAAATATTTCCATGCTGTTTCAAGAATACAAATAAAAACAATGCACTTCTTTGGTCTAAAAGGAAAGTCTAACATACTTGAAAAATAATCACTCACATTAAAAAAAAAAAATCAAGCAAGTAGGCATAACTTTCTGAATAATGAGAGTAGCATATGAGTGGTTGCCATTAACCACATCATCCCAGGAAGTCAAGAAACTGGTTGGACTTTAGGAGTAAAGAAAAGTTGGTCAGTCAAAAATATCTCATGCTATCTAGTCAGAGTACCTAAAATTCTACCGCAGGAAATCACTTCCACAAACACACACTGTGGTTATTCAAATGGTACACATTATGCTATATGCTAATTAGAAAAGTACTGTGGATGAAAGAAATCTAACATATCAATATGAAATTAAAATACTGACATGAAATATTTTCAATATGATTACCACTAAATATAAACAGAAAACCAGAGGAGGAAGAGGTGGAGATGAAGGCAGGGGGGCCGGCATACTGAAATTTCCAGTATTTGGTTTCTGCAGATACAAAGAGCAATATTTTTTCTATTTTTCTTTCTACCTACATACTCTATAATGAATGTGGTTGTTTTCAAAATAAGAAACAAATGTATTAAAAACAAAGAAACTATATTCATTATCATATGATCCAGCACTCCAAGGTAATATCCTATACAAATGAAAACTATTATTCTTAAAAAATATTTTATTCTAGCACGTGCAAGTCCCTGGGTTCACTTCTCTGTATCACCCTCCCACACATAAATTTCACAGCCACTCTAATTATACACTCCCAAAACTATAAACAACACAAACATTCTTTAACACGGATGCATCACACTGTTCATCTATATAATGTAACACTACTAAGCAATTTAAAACAAAACTGATTGAATAAGTCACAAAGGTATTATGCTTAGTAAAAGACAGTCTCAAAACACCATTATTATATTCAAATACGGTCTCCAAAAGATAAAAATTACAGTAACAGAGAAGAGTCAGTGGTTGCCAGAAATTAAGTGGTGAGAAAAGGAGAAAGTGATAATGTGAGTGTAAATGATTTTGTTGTTGTTGTTATTTTTTAAACAAAAAGAAGAACTTCTGTATCTTGATTGTGGTAGAAGTTACACAGATCTACACATGTTAAAATTCTACACCAAAAATAAGTAAATTTTATGTGATAATTCTAAAAATAAAACTTAAAACTACTATTGAACAACTCATGTTACCATGGATGAAGAAGTAGAGTGACCAAAAATAAAGCAAAGAATCAATGAAAGACCAATCAAAATTATAACAAGCTTTTTTGAAATAAAATGACAAGCTGATTCTAAGGGGCATATAGAAATGCAAAGAGCTGGAATAGGCAAAATAATTTTTAAAAAGAAACAAAACTGGATTGACTTACACCATATAATTTCAAGGCATACTCTAAACCTACAATAATCAAGACATTGTCAAGTAGCTACATATTACAACAGACATTTAACAATCAATGAAAGAATATAGAACACAGAAACATAATTGAACGTAGTCAAATGCATTTCAATTAGGACACCAAAAAAAAAATCAGTAAAGAAAGGTCAGTCTCAAATTGTGCTGAAACAGCTAAATATCAAATGGAAGGAGAAATGGTAAGAACTTTGAACTACTATGGAACTCGAAATTACTTTGAAATGGTCATGAGAACTCAATGTAAAATCTAGAACTGTAAAAAATTTTGAAGAAAACACCGGGGGGAAATTCACAATTTTAGAGTAGGCAAAGATGTTTTTAGACAAGACAGGGAAAATAATCACAAAAAAGAAAATCTGACCATATGAATTTAACAAATTAAAACCTAGGACATGGAATGTATCTGACTGATAGAGCGCTTGACTAACATGCATAAAGCCCTGGATTGAATCTCTAGTACCACAAAGAAAGTAAACAAATAAATAAATAAATGTAATTGCCCTTCTCAAAAGAATGGTAAGAAAAACCTGGGAGAAAATGTTCAAAAAACAGCCCTTTAAATTTAATAAAAAGCTGACAACTCAATTTAAAATTAGGCAAAATAGATAATAACCACAAGAAAAGCTCATCAACATCATCAATCTTCAGGAAATACTACCAAATACTTACATGACCAAGTGTTAAAGAGGATGCTCAGCAACTGCAGCAATCAGATATTACTCACAGGAATGTAAAATAGGTACCACCACTTTGAAAGGTAGTTGTCTACTTTCTCAGAATATTACCATACACTCAATGTGACCTATCACTTTTAGTCCCACAGGTATTTACTGAAGAAAAATAACAAATGTCCAAAGAAAATTTGTATCAAAATTTTATGGTAACTTTTTTCATAATATCCAAATATACATCAACAAATGAATGGATAAACAAATACTTGTATATGGAAATGTCTTAGCAATAAAAGCAACTGATTTCCGATGCATTCAACAACTTGGGCAGATCTCATACGAGATACTACCATAAACAAGCCAGGAGAAGGTGGCTCATGCATGTAATCCTGGCAACTCAGGAGGCTAAGGCAGGAGGATCACCAAGTTTGAGGCCAGCCTCAGCAATTTAGTGAGACCCTGTCTCAAAATAAAAATGGGAGGGTGGGGGGGATACAGTTCAGTGATAAAGTGATCCTAGATTCAATCCCCAACTGAAGAATTAAAAAAAAAAAAAAAAAAAACCACCTCAAGAACATATTGAGTCAGAGAAACCCATATGTAAGAGCTTATCCTGTACAACTCCATTTCTATGTAGTTACTTCTAGAATAGACTAAAACTAATTTACAGTGAAAGAAATCAGATGAGTTGTTCCAAGAGAGAGGTGTTAAGGAAAATTCACTACAAAGGAGCAGAAGGAAACTTTTGGAAGTGATGGACATTTTCTGTATCTTGATTAGGGGGTGGTACACGTACATATACACCTGTCAAAACCAATCTTAAAACTATCGTAATTTTACACTTAAAATGTGTATGTTTATTTTATTGTATACACAAATACTGCATACAGAGACAAAAAAATATATACTGTATTTTATTACATATGCTGAAATGCATACATACAAAAAAATACTTGATGAAATACTGTAAAACTGGATTTAAACAAATTCATAAAAGGCAAAGTTAAACACATACAAATTTGGGGGGTTGAAATCTTTTTTTAATATTTATTTTTTAGTTTTAGGTGGACACAATATCTTTATTTTTTTATTTTTATGTGGTGCCGAGAATCTACAGTAGATTCTCAGCTAGGTAAGCACTCTACCACTGAGCCACAACCCCAGCCCTTGAGTTGAAATTTTTTCCATTAAGGTATAAATATTCAAATGGCTAATCACAGAAATTATAAGTTAGAGAAACATAGGAAAGTGATGGCAAAAAAACTGGCAGCATCCTTAGGAGTTATGTGGTCCTTCCCATCTAGGTAATTCAAGAGTTCTACCAATAGCATGCTAGGCAGATGTTCACAATAAATCTGAACAGGGCACTGAGGCCTCTCAAGGTTAAGTCTTTTCCACTGCTAAAAATCATCTCTTGGGAAGACCTCTCTGGATGAAAACTGTACTCTATAAGAACAGAGATTGGCATGCTATTATCTGTGGGTAAATCCACCCCCAGTATCTGTTTTCACTAATCAAGTTTTGTTTGAATAAAGCCACACATATCCATTTGCCACATACTGTCTTGTGGCTGCTTTCACATTGTAGTGGCAGGGTTCAATGGCTGCAACACAAAACCCACAGTGTTTATTTCACCCTGAGTGTGTGTGTGTGTGTGTGTGTGTGTGTGTGTGTGTGTGTCTGAAAACACACACAAAAATGATTTCCTACCCATGTTCCAAAGGAACAATAGAAAAATCTATTTCCTCTTTTAAATTATGGCATTCAAATATCTGTAGAATATTATTTCCATTCACCCTTTGTCTTTCCATACCCTTTTCCTTAATTATCTCTCCTATAAAGATGCAATTTCAGTAGTTTAAATTCTAAATATGCCCCCACCCTAGACAATATAGTTAAATGACCCTCTTAAAGTATAGAAATGAATTTATCACCCCAGCTAAGATTATAATAGGACATTAGCATCTATGACTCTGATAGCATATTTCTATTAATGTAATTTAATGCCTCCTTAACTTCCTTTATGCTCCATCACATTGGTGGTACACATTTTTTTACAATGAGAACTTTAAAAAAAATGAACATGTAAATAAAAATTCTATGAAAATGAGGTGCTACCACAAGTTCTTTGAACAGAACTTACCTGGGTCGGCAGAAGATGCATTTCAAGAATTTAAAGCTCCTAAATAGAAATATTCTTTCTTTTCACTTATAGGCTACAATTCCATCCCATTATGTTATTTGATACAAGCTTTCCCATTTGAGAACTTTTCTCCTGACAAACAAAATAGCTCTGTAGTCCAATTTCCAAGGGGAAAGTTCAGGTGTACAGATAAAAGATGTGAAAACGGAAGCAGGAGGATGCCCCAAGGAAACCTCACCAAATATAATTTACTGAAAAGGATACAGGCTCATATATCAGACAGGTTAAAGTTTGAATTGAGGTTCTGTTTCTTTGTAGCAAATACTAATATAGTATAAATTATGAACACTTGCTTGTAGATAATGAATGAGCGAGACATTACCTTAAACATATTTTAACATAAAATATAACCCAATATTTTGTTATAGGTATCACCTTTACCTAACCTGGGCCTTCTATCTGGAAAAACTCCCTCCTTTCTCTCCCCAAAGGAGAAGCAAGCCTCCTGACAAGTGTGCATCTTTCTTGAATATGTAACAACTAACATAATAAAAAAGTTGCCAACACTAATAATGACACTATTCTTTCAGTCATGTGTTGAAATGGAGTAATGCAGAAATTCTAAATTATTTTCATTCCAGTGTTGGTAAGCCAATTTGGCCATAGCCACTCTGAAGCCATAAACTCCAATCACTGTGTAATTAATAAACCTGACATTTTAATTTTCATGTCATTTTCTCTTGTGTCTTATTTTTCATTTGGCTCCAAACTTGGGATCAAGACTTTTATGAGTATGGGTTCTCTAATTAGTTTTCCACATTGCCTTTCTTGTATGAGACATACTCCTAATGCATTCTCCATGGTGTTCTGCTTTTTGCTTTAAAATATAGCAAAAACTAATGCATTCCCAAAGAAATAAATTCACAATCTTCCAGATCTGTTTTTCCGCTGGTTATGGTCTGGATATAAGGTGCCCCACAAACCCCCGCCCCCAACACACACACACAAAACTCCTGTGTTAATACAGAAGGTGAAATGATTTTAAGAGTTGTGACCTAATCAGTGGATTAATCATTTGACAGATTATTTGAAAGGACTACTGTACTGGATGGTAACTACAGGCAGAGGCATGACTGGAGGAGCCAGGCCACTGGGGAATGATTCTATCTTAGACCCCGAACTCTTCCTTCTCTCTGCTTATTGGCCATTCTCTTCTGAGCTGCTTTCCTCTGCCATGCTCTTCTGCCATGAGGTCTTGCCTCACTGCAAGCCCAGAGCAATGGAGTTGGTTAACCATGGACTGAAAACTACGAAACTGTGAGCCCAAAATAAACTTTTTACCTTGAAGTTGTTCTTGTCACAGTTTAGAAAAGCTGACTGCCATACTCTTCAATTTATTAACATCCCATTTGGACCTAATTCAGTACCAAGTACTGTAGTTCCTTGTCACTGAGTCCTTCCAAACACTGAACTCAACTTTATAAAACAACTTTCATTATGAATCCAGCAGTTTAAATTTAGAGAGATAATTATCAAGAGATTTGGGAACAAAACACAATTCATCTTGGTAAATGTATAACACACAATTACAACAAAAATATGGAAATATGTGTAAGTATAACTGCCTAGACACAAGTAAACAATTAGCCTGGATCAATAATCAATAAATTTTCAGAGAGAATGGAGAGGCTTGATAAATCTGGTTGATTTTTTTTTATATCTTCAACGTCCACACTTTTGAAATGGAAATACCACTACTTTTCTTTTAAGTTTCCCCAAAGATTAAATGAAGTAATCGGTATAAAGTACTAGAGAAGTATTTGGCACACATCAGGGACTCAATAAAAGTTCCAGGTAAGCACTGAATAGAACCAAATTCCATACCTAAATAGAACCTCTATAAAATAAGTCAATCTTGATCAAATCATCCGCTTGCTTGAGGTAAAAACTGAGAATTGCAACTGGGATTATGTCTCATAATCCCACCTATTCTTTCCATATGGCAAACAAAAATTTAATTCCTCAACAACATGAAAACAATACTCAATGTCATATATATATATATATATATATATATAGAGAGAGAGAGAGAGAGAGAGAGAAAAGAAAAGCTTAAATACCACTAAAAAGAAGAAAAATCATCTGACTCTGTGCATACTATACCGCTTGTGTGAGCCAGAAACAGTAACCTACACTTATTTCAGAAATCCATTAAATTAGAAGTATTATTTCCTTCTACTAGTCACATGGCTTGACAAGAAAAATTCAAAGAAATGTTGATCACTAAATTATTAAAAGAAATAAAGACATCTGTAATTATTCAGAATCATATTCCTACCATTATAGGTCAAACTTACAAAATGAATAGACTATACTAAATTTAAGAGCTTATTTCTGCTAGGTTTCCACATAAAAACCAAAGCACCATTTTTTTTTGTGGGGGGGGGGGGGTAGAGAGTAAGCATTTGATCTTTGTTCCTGTACTATAAGAACCTGTTTTCCTATAAGAGATCTGAGGAATGGGTCTCATTCTGAACAGCATTCCCAAACTATTTCCTCATGGGTGGGGAGAACCAAAACCCACACCTGTATGCTAAGCCAATGCTGAAGCCAATGTTCCCTGTCCTACCAGCATTTTCCTGCAGTGGCTCAGGAGGAGATCACCAATGTCTTCCCATTTCAGCACAACATACTCACTTCAGCTTGGCCCTCAAAGCTAGGAACACTACCAATGTTCTGCTCCAATTCTTTATCCCAAGCTATCTCTTTACACATATTCTGCACAAATAGCTAACATCTTCCATATTTGAAAACTTAAGTTTGTTTCTTCTTATTTTTTAAAGGGATATTTTTGTTAGCATGATTGTTTTGTTCTATACATAACATCAAAAAAAAAAGCAGAAAATGTGGTTTCTAATCTCAAGGTGCTCTTGTTTTAACTGAAAGAAGTAAGCATAAAATAATATAATAGAAATCAAATCTAAAATATATGTTTTACTTCTCCATCTACCTCATGTAATAAAAAACTAAAGATTCTTACTCTTAACTTCAAATATTACTCCCCTTTGTTGTGAAGCTCTTTACAAAGATAACTAAAACACCCTCTCAGCTTCTTACCCACTTACTCATCCTCTTCCACGAAGTCTTCCCTGATTAATCAGAAGAAAGCTTAGCATTGTTCCACCTACACACAGTCCCTTCCACATCTGCCACCTGAAACAATATGCTTACTTAATTGCCCAGATAGAAAAATATACCACTTAAACAACATATTTATTTAGTTGAACACATTTCCCAAGTGATCTTATCCATGTACCTGGTTATATCAGCTTTAGGAGAATACAATTGTTCTATTACTTATCTACCTTAGGTGATTCTGAACACTTGGAAAATTCAGTGCTCGGAATAAAAAATATAATATACAGAAATTAAGCAATGAGTCAAAAATTAATAGGTATCCCTCTCACAGCTTTGACATTTTTACCAAAGGAAAAAGAAAGAACACTTTTTAAAAAAATGCACACACATACACACACACACACCAGTAATGCCAAACTTTGCCATGTAAGATGCTATATGTCCAGATCCATATAAATACAAGAATCAAAACATATTGAATTCTATGGAAGAAGGCCTCAAGATGAGCTCAGTGCACTTGCCTCTGCTCCTACCCCACTTATCAGCAGGTTCACCTCAACTCCTGACCACATCTATTAACACTATGCTACATAAATACAACATGAATCCCCCAAATTTTTCTGGAGCAGTCCCTGCCTCATATACTATTCTTCTGTGTGAGGTTGCCAAATGTACAATTAAAAGTGACTGGATTTCTATAAATTGTAAATAAAAGAGTTCAACTCTTTTATGTAACTAAATAATACTAATTGTTGTTCAAAACACATGGTCACTACATTTATGCAAAAAGGAAGTAAGCAAAATACCTGTACTCTGGAGGCAGTGAGCAAAATAATTCCCAAACACCTTCAATGTCGTCTTTAAAAAGTTGCACTTGAGCCACTAATGGCTATCACAATGTTAAAACTTTGCCTACCTTCCTCCATAAATGGATCCTAAAAATCCAATTTTCTACCAGGCTATCAACTCTTTTCCTTCTCACCTAGCAACCAAATTCTGAAACAGTTTGATGTTGACCTCCTCATCAAAAGCTCATTAAAATTAAAATCAATTTAATTCTCTGCTAAACTTCATTCAGGTTAGATCTTCCACCATATTCCAGGTTTCTATCCTCACACCTCAGCACAGAGAGAAAGGTTTACCTTACCCTGAAAAACAGGGCTCATCAACATAAAAAAAAAAAAAAAAAAACCACCTTTTTATTGTTGCTTCCACCTCTCTCTTTTGATTTGTTTTTGTTTTGCTTTCCCTTGCTTTTCAATGGCTACTTTTTGACTGGCTTTCCAGTATTCCAGACTAAAACACAAAATTTAACAGCAATACCTCAACACTTTACTGAATGATTCGTGTTACCACCAAAGCTTTGGATACACAGAGTCTTGCCAAATTAATCCTTTGCCTTCTTTCCCAGATTATATAATTTGACAGTCCCTTCTTCTCTGCTTAATCTGGGAGAAGATCATGTTTCATGTATACTGAAATCCAGGTATACAATGCCATATCTCAGTCTCACCAGGAAGAGTTCAGTCCAAGGGATAACTTCTAAAAACCTACAGAACAGGCAATGTTTAGGCCAAAAAAAGTCTAGATCTCACATTTCCTGAGATAGTTTCAAGTTTTTGTTTTTTTTTTTAAATGGTGATTGTTTTTTTACTATTGCCCAAACTCTGCATTGAGAATCTATATATATCTTGACACATTTTGCAAAATGTATTTAAAGGAAAACAATGTGGAGTTAGAGTGTCAGAGCATGGCTCTGAAAACTTTTTAATTACAGGCACAAATAATGATTATTTTTGGCTTTGCAGGCAATATGGTCTCAGTTCTAACCATGCAATTCTGACTTGTAGTACAGTGTTTCAAAATAGCTAGGAGAAAGGCTTTTAAATGTTCTCATCACAAAGAAATGACAAATGCTTTAGGTGCTAGATGTGCTAATTACCCTGATTTGATCAGTAAACAATGTATACATGCACTGAAACAAACTGTATCCCAGAAATATATAAAATGATACATCCATACAAATAAGATTTAAAAATAAAAATAATACACATTATTTTGCTTAGTTCCTAAAGAAAAAAAAAATTTTAAGGCAGCTACCCAAATCTACCTTGCAAAAGCAGCAAGAGAAAAAGAAAATATAAATAGGTGTGGCTGCTACATTAAAATTTTATCTACAGTAAACAGTGAGTCAAACAGCCCATGAACAATAATCTGTGACCGTTGTTCTAGTAGTAATACACAATTAAATGACCTTTCTAGACTGAAGCGTACAGTACTACTCCCTTATCCATGGAAATAGTTTTCAAGACATTCTAGAAATATCTTAAACTATGGATAGAAATCCTATAAGCACTGTTTTTTCCTATAAATAAATGCTTATTATAAAATTTAATTTATACATCAGACACTATAAAAGAATAGCAACAAAAATAGAATTATAATAATATGCTGTAGTAAAACATTCAGGTGGTTCATTTCTGTAATTTTCCATTTAATATTTTTGGACCACAGTGAGCCATGGGTAACTGAAACAATGGGAAAACAGTGGATAAGAGATGACTACTGTTTTGTTTTCTCCTTGCTGATGATCAAACCCAAGGCATTGTATATGCTAGGCAAATGCTCTGTGACAAAGCTATACCCCCAGACCCAGGACTACAGTATATGCATTTAGAATTTTTACTTATGCTCCTTAAATGGATCTTTCTTTTACATGGGGATATGGAACCCACAAATGAATAGTCAGTGTTAAGAACATAAAGAATCTAAGATTTGGCCCTACTTGTAAGATAACAAGGTAGTCTGCCACCCTTTCACGAATTAAGGCATAACACATGAGACTTCTGAGTAGAGACAAATGACCTTATTAGTCATGTTCCAGCAAGTCCCATCCCAACCAAGAAGGAGTATGTATGGGGCCCCTGGAAAGAAAATGTTGTTTATAATCACTGAAGTTCCGCAAGTGAGACCTATATCAGTTAAGAACACAAGCTGACTGCTTCAAATCTGGTCTTCCAACAGGAGATTGCCTTGAGGTTCCCAGTATAGTTAAAATAACAATCCAAATCGTTGTTTTTTTTTGTTTTTTTTTTTTTTTTTTGAAAGAATGTCTAACTCCGTTCCATCAACATCAGCATCTTTTCCCCTTTCTCCCACATGCCAGGGCAACAAATGGTTGGCTGCATATTCGGTGGGTTCAAAGGACAGAATCCTGAGAAAGCCTGAGTTTAGGAAGCCCCAGTCTTCTATAATGTACAGTAAGCATCTGTGACATTTGCTCTGGACAGAGAAATTATCTCTACTATACTGAACAGTAAACATAACTGTCCTTTTTTCCAGAGGAAGATACTATGTCTACTTTCCAAGGCTGTTTACCATACAAGCATCCCTGAAAGAATAATCCAAACAAAGGCAGTCAGTGCCTCTGCTTGCAAAACATGTTGAAATGCAAGAAGCCCATGGAAAATCACCTTCTGACACTGCGAACCCCCCTTGTTTCTACACTGTCTTAAGCTCCTGGTGCCTTTTTCTATAAGCATGCTACTCTATCAACGAAGCTGATTAAGATGACAAAAGAGAAAATCAAATTTATTTATCGACCAACCTTACTGACTAAACTGACAGACAAAAGGGAGGATCAAATTTATTTATCATGTAATTAAGGTTATGATAAACAGAACTCCAAGCAACAATATGAGACTAATCTACAATACTGACTTCCACCAGGTCCTCTAGAGTCCTCGACCAAATCAGACAAACAAATAGAAACTTGACTGGCTTTCTCCTTATGTTTCTGTGTTGACCTTCCCACTTGGACCAAAGCATAGATCCAGGTATACAAGATGTTTTAGCAATTACACAGAATCCACCTTACAACCTGCCTGGCCCACAAGAAAGTCTAAGTAAGGCAATTCTGGCATTCATACAAACCCTGGCCAATGCATAATGCTGATCTGAATGTCTTCTAGAGATGAAGTATATCATCAATCACTTCAGCTAAAATCAGGGGCTGATTTCATAATATGTATCCTAACTGAATGACTTCACCCTAGAAACTATTGCCTTCAAGTTACATGTAAACAGTGAATTGGTCAACCCTCCAGAAGCTCCCCACAAGTAATCAAAGTTATCTTCATTTTTGGAGAGATCTCTGCAATCCTTTGAGAACTGTTATGTTTCCTTAAATACCCAAAAGTCTCTTCCATATGGTGCAAGTAACTGAATTTTTGGTAATAAAGGAAGTTAATGCCTGGTTTCCATATAAGAAGTACCAAGCCAGGAATGTGTGAAAGCAGCCCCTGGAGCTCCATAAGAAAAACCTAAATCAGTTGAGGGCACAGGTTGATTACTTTAAACCTGCCCTTCCATAAGGATGGTTGTCTTATGGTTCCCAGTTTAGTTCAAATGATACAGTCCAAATCTTTGTTTTTTGGAGAGGACTATATAAGAAGTCAATCCAACCTGTCCTGTTTGTTCTCACACTAGCCAGGTAGCATTCATCCACTTCATGGAATGATTGAGCAATGGTTACAGGAATGGGGAAGGGAAAGACATCTGGAGGTGGTGACAGGTGTTTTGCGTGGGAAGTACACAAACTGGAGCCATCCCTACTATTTCAAAGGGTAATGACAATCAAATCATACTTAGAGTCACAATAGTTTGGAAAAGTCTTGCCAGGGAATTTTCCTTCATTAGGAAGACTTGGGGTTGGGGGTGTCTGAAAGACAAACATCACTAAAGTCCTTCCTCTCCGGTATTCCCAGGTACTAACATATTTCCTCTTTAAATGCCAGAGGACACTGTTATGTTACATTCTAGTAGCTACGAATCTACCTCTTATTTAATAATTTCATCCTTAGACTCAATGCTTTCGTGAGGAAAAGTTAAATACAAGAGAAACCAGGGAATTTTTTAAAAAATAAAAGTTTCAGGGATTGAGGTTGTGACTCAATGATAGAATACTTACCTCACACATGTGAGGCAATGGGTTTAATCCTCAGCACTGCATCTGAATAAGTGCAACTAAAAAGAAATTGTTTTAAATAAAATAAAAGTTTGATGAAACTATAATATCCTCTAGTTTGACCCACACAAGCCACTATAAGGAGACTAGGTAATTGGAATATTTTACCAAACGGTTAATTGTATTTTTGACCTAAGTCTGTCAATACAGCAAAAGAATCCTGGTGGTTGAACCAGGCCATCATGGGTCTACCATTAGGGTAAATTAAAAAGGGGGAAAAAAAAAAAGGGAAATAAGATATCATGCCCGGAATTTTTCAAAACTAGGTCTACATGATCCCCTGCACCTTTCATTCTGACAGTTAAGCAGGAGGCAGTTGAAAGGAGATCATTCTTTTTGGGGTCAGCCATATTTATGTGACCTAATGGTTTACCGCTTTCTGAACAATGGTCAGAACTTTTTTTCCAATCAATTGCGTGGACTTTCCAACACTCAACAATACTGGGCTCCTTACAGATAGTAGAGAATGTGGAAGATCCACTGAATTCATTGACTCAATGATTTACAACATCAGCCTCCTGCATCAGCCAATTGTTGAGTAGCCTTTGGAATCAGAGTACAATCATTACGATATAAATGGTCCTGCAAGCTGGACACATGACACAGATTAGTGTCAAGGGTCACATGATGTGGTTGGAATTGGTTGACTGAACTAGAACCACAACAATAGAACCCCAAGAAGCCTCAACAGCAATGAGGCTCTACAAACAGCTCCAGGAAGGTCAAAGGTCCCATGTACTCAATCTGCCAGGAGCAGGACAGGACAGCACCCTATGCAATGTGACTACCATCACTGGAAGATAACAGTGCTAATTTCTGGCAACAGCCACAGGTCTGGAATACAGCAACACCCTCTCCACAGAAACACTGAATGCTTTACCATACCAATATCTTGCATCTACTTTTTTTTAAAGGGGACAGTGGCAGTTATCAAATTGCTAAGGCACTAAAATTCCATTGAGTACAATTAAGAGAATGACATTTTTAAATATTAATGTCAAACTTCTAAATTATATGCTTTGTAATTGTTAAATTTGTTCAATAATTTAAATATTTAGATGTCAACTTGAAAAGTATAAGCTGCTTCCATAAAAAAAAAAAGAAGAACCACCTTATAATGTGAGAATTTATCTACCATATAGAAGAAACTCTGTAATTTCAGTTTTTCTGGCTTTATTCTTTTTGGCATGAGGGATGGGTATTGAACTCAGGGGCACTCAACCACTGAGCCACATCCCCAGCCTTTTTGTGTGTTTTGTTTAGAGACAGGGTTTCACTGAGTTGCTTATTAGCACCTCGCTTTTGCTAAAGTTGGCTTTTAACTCGCCATCCACCTGCCTCAGCCTCCAGAGCCTTGGGGATTATAGGAATGTGCCACCACACACAGCTCTGGCTTTATTCTTGATGGGACTTTATGTTTTAAATTGCTGGCAATGTGTGATTGTCAAGACCATTTTCTTCTGCAAAAATTTTATTTTCCCCAGAGCCTAAATAATCTTGCCTAGAATGTAGTAGGCACTCAATAAATATTTACTGAATAAATGAAAATCTGAATCCTAATATTAATATTTTTTATTCTGTCTGCCTTCTCAATACACCCGCACTCCACCCTAAGAAGACTAAATGCCTCAAGAGAACCAGGGGAAAGATCACATAGGTGAAAATCTAAAAGAGGAAATTGCTGTTTTTCTTTTGGCTCATACTATGTTAAATTTCATACAGAAATGATCCATGACATCTTACATATGATGATCTCAACACATTTTCTAAATGTATTTATTCTTAGAGATTCCCACATAAATCTTTTAAGGCAATTAAATCAAGCCTCTCACCCATATTCAGAGAAGGAGAAAGAAAAAAGGGATATAATTCATCCCAGAGGCCCAAGAAAAACTAGGAAGAAGAATAAGCAAAGAAACCACACTAGACTCCATAGAACATTCCTGGGAGGACCATAGGATGGGCCACCCTGAAGATGACCTCACTGCCCAGCTGCTGGAAGTGCATGGACAGCTTTGCCCAAGGTTATGCCCCTTCCTAGGGCCATTCATATTGAATGATAGACCTACTACCAAAGGCCCAACAAGCCAAGTCCAGATCAGGAAAACAATGAAGAAATGAATATTTTAGCTCCTGAATTCACAGCACGGATAGTCAACGATGTTATTGAGTTAGAATCACAAGTTTATTTTCCCACTGTCTAATCCAGCTTTCTTCCTCTCAGTTTTATTTGTTGATCCTAAGGAAACCCCATGACCATCCTGCACACTAAACTCCATCTGTAGTTACAGACAGAATCCAATCTCCAACAATTCCCAAGTCACGCTTACAGATCTGTAAAACACACAGGCATTAAAATATCTGTAATAGATTTTACTTGAAAATTCTAGTCACTGCAAAAACAGTATTATATAATAAAGAAAACACCATCACTAGTTCCCTAATTGTTCTTGTTAAACTAAAATATTTTCCTTTAAAAAAAAAATCAATGTGAAGCAAGTTGTAAACAAATTAAAGATCTAGCATGGTTTTACAGGTTGAGATACCATTTCTTTCCTTCCTAACAATAATTGAATACATTAAGTATATTAAAAGGCTATTCATGGTCTTCTGTTTCATATGATTTTCACATTTTAATTTCTAATCATAATAGAAATTCCCCCATGAGTCCATTTTCTCTAAGAAATTAAAATTCAGAAAGAAAAAATTAATTTTTTTTCAGAATGATATTCTTCCTGTAAAGTCCTTGCTTAAGAAGACGTACTTTCCTGAAATGTAATAGCAGAATGCAACCATTTAAAAATAATTTATACATCATAGCAGTAAAAGCACAATTTGATATAGATACACAGGTATAAATACATATATCAATCCAAGCAAGAAAGTTAGAACATGAATTACTTACACGGAAAAATGCAAGAAAACACTTTCAGGTCCCTTCTTATATATCTGGATCTCAAAACCCAATCACTTCTCCTACAAGTCCCTGAATTATAAAACTAAAAATTTATAGAAAACCTTCCAACACTGTAAATACCTGGACAGAAAATTAGTTACTGCCAACACAATAAATGAGAAAATGTGGTTAATGGGTGAGAGGTGGTGAAGCATACTTTGGTAAAACACATAGTTTTGTTTCTTTAACATTTTCAAATGTTAAAATGATGATCGAGAGCTGGGGATGTGGCTCAAGCGGTAGCATGCTCGCCTGGCATGCATGCGGCCTGGGTTCGATCCTCAGCACCACATACAAACAAAGATGTTGTGTCCGCCAAAAACTAAAAAATAAATACTAAAAAATTCTCTCTCATTCTCTCTCTCTCTCCACCCCCCTCTATCTTTAAAAAAAAAAAAAAATGACGATCGAGGAACAGAACTGTATTAACCATTTCATACAGGATCTAGACTGATGGTATCAAGCTCATTCCAGTAGAAAGCCAGCATAAACTCAAAGGCCATCCCCACTTACCTTAAGAATCACTTGGGCATTTTCAACTCAAAATTTTTTGAGACCACCAGCTCACATCTCTATCTGCTCAGGTCCTCTGACCCACAACAATACAACTAAATAAAATGGAACTACATGAACTGCCAGCAATTCTATTTTTATAAATATCACATTAAGAACATCTGAGGAAAGTGGATCAAAGACCTAGGCATTAGACCAGAGACCCTACACCTACTAGAACAAAAAGTAGGCCCAAATCTGCATCATGTCAGCTTAGAAACTGAATTGTTCAATAAGACTCATAAACCACTATAAGTAAAATCAAGAATCAATAAATGGTATGGTATCAAACTAAAAGGCTTCTTCACAGCAAAGAATCAGGAATGTAAACAGAGAACCTACAGAATAAAAGAAAATATCTGCCATCTGCATCTCAAAGCATTAATCTCCAAGATATATGAAGAACTCAAAAAAAAAAGTCAAAAAATAAATAAATAACCCAATCAATAAATTCAGCTAAAAAACTGAACAGACAGTTCACAAAAAATATATGATCAGTCAAAAAATATATGAAAAAATGTTCAACATCTCTAGCAATTAAAGAAATACAAATTAAAACTATACTAATATTACATCCCACTCCAGTCAGAATGGTAATTATCAAGGATACAAGTTACAATAAATGTTGATGAGGATGTGGGACTGCAAATTGATGGAACCACTCTGGAAAGCAGTATGGAGATTCCTTAGAAAACTTGAAATGGAACCACCATTTGACCCAGCTATATTCCTCTCCTCAGTATAAACCCAAAGGACTTGAAATCAACATACTATAGCAATGCAGCCACATCTATGTTTATAACAACTGAATTCACCATAGCTAAGCTATGGAACAAACTAGCTGTCCTTTAACAAATGAATGGATAAAGAAAACGTGATATATATAAATAAATAAATCACACACACACACACACACACACACACACACACACACAATGGAATATTGCTCAGCCATAAAGAAGAATGGAATTACGGCATTCTAAGTAAAATAAGCCGATCACCCCCAAACCAAAGGCCAAATGTTCTGATATGCAGATGCTTACTCACAATAAGTGCACCGCTAGGGGGTGAGAGGAGTTTACTGGCTTAGACAAAGGGAAATGAAAGGAAAGGAGGGAGGATGGGAATAGGAAAGACAGCAGAATGAATCAGACATAACTGACCTATGTTCATGTATGATTATACAACCAGTGCAACTCCACATGATGTACAAACACAAGGGAAGTTATATTCTGTATATATATGTACAATATGACAAAATATGTTCTACTGTCACGTATAACTAAAAAAAAAAAACAAAATTTTTTCTGAAAAAAAGAATATCTGAGGACCCATCAAACAGAAGAACTGTTTTCCAAAACTCAAGAAGGCCTCTAAAGTTTATCTAGACTGGCCACATCAGCACTACAAGAAGCTACCCGTGCACTTCTATATCCAGATTTTTCTCAAGTGCTTTGGAGCTGCTTTTAAATAGTCAGCCAATCTATCAATAACTATTTTCCATTCTAAGGAGAGAAAAAAGGCTTCCCTTCATAAAGAACATCAGCTCTGAACAACTACCAACTGAAATTTTCTCTTCTCTCAAATAAAATCAATTTTATTCTATTTCTCTTCTATCTCCTATTATGTCATTTCAATGTTATGATAGACTGGCTTTAAAATCTTTCCTTTATGAATAACTTATTAAAGAATTTCCAACTTTAGTTACATAACTTGTATTTAAATCTCAGAGTTTACCAACTACGTTGTCTTCCATTACACTCAGGAAATAAAATAAATGATATCTATGTTCTCTACCTGAGCCCAAATTTTAGATTTTAAACTTCCTTAGTCTTTCATTATTGACAAGGAGTTAAAAAAAAGAGAGAGAGGTATGGGGAACAGACAACTATGGGAAAGAGATATTTCATGACAAAGGAAATAAAATCATATATATATAAGACTCAGAACACCTATGTCAAATACACAACCCACACTGGATAAAGAAAGTACAACCTCTAAACCTGACCTCCCTACTTGTAAAGTCTCTTTGATTTCCCCTAACAGGCAACTACCTCAAATGTATAAATCTATCTACCCTCAAATGTACAGATTGAAATAGTTCATTTAATTAAAAAAAAAAAGTTTTATACACAGACACAGGTTTGTTTTATTTTCAAACTGCATATAGAAAATTCTATAAAAATGTTTAACTTGAACTTGAGTATATGAACCATGCAGGAATGCAAAGGTCATTTCCTTTGGGATCCGTGAACTTCAAAGTAGCACATATAAATCAGAGTTCAGATATTAAGAAATATCCTACACGAATTTAACCTTTGATTGTCTATAACCCAGAATTTTTTTTTCAGCATTTCTTCTGTTCTCACCACCCTATTCTCTACAAAGGGAAGACATAAATTTAACACTGGCACCCCCAAAATAGAAATATTTAATAAATATTTTTAATGGTGACTCAAGAATGGTACTGTATTAATCAATTTAAGTTTCATATGTTCATTTTTGGGTATATATCTGGATAATTGGTACTAGATTTTTAAAAAGCCATTTGGTGAATCTACATAAAAACAGAACCAAATCTCTATGGTAAGAAGTAAACAGAAAGTTGGACTAGGACTTCAATTTCAAAATGAATTTTTAGAAGAGCTAATTTCAGACTATTTAAGCAATTATTATAGTCATGTGCTAATTCTAAGACAATAAAGGTTACATTGACATTTTATTGATGTCATATTACATCGACTATCATTCCAGATTATTTTTCTTTATGACAAGGCCAACTTTTCTTCATAATTCTTTGATATCCAAACCACTCTATTCTGAAGCATTTACTGGCAAATTCCTTCTCTTTAAATGTTAACAAATTCTGTCAGTCTCTCTCCTATCCATGGTTTTGCCCGTGACTAGAACTGTTCTCTCATGACCCATTCGTGAACATCATGAAATAACTCAAATTTTGCATTTTCTATTTTACTTTACATTCAGTTTATAATATACTGTCTCCAGAGAGCAATCAATAAAGATTTTGATCCAACACTGAATGTTAGACACTCTAGCTATGAAATGTATTTGAAAAGAGTAGATTCACCTAACTCTTGCTCCCCTGTGCAATCTCTCTGTGGAGCCTTGTGATTATGAATATTTATATAATAAGGATTTTGATAGAAAACTGATTTAAGGGATTCTAAGGGACTTCAGAAAATGTTTTAAATGAACTTTCATTAATCAACACTGGTTGAAGAAAAAATTGTTGAGAAAAAATAGTTCATGTGAGAGTTATCACATATACCATAAAATTTTAAAAAATTAAAACATAATAAAATATATCCAAAAGAATATTTCAACTATATCATTTTCTCTAATTTTTCAGAAAATATTTCTCAGTTTGTCAGTAGCTTGGATATATTATGTTAGGAAGTTAGCATTACACATTAAACTACAAGAATTAAGCCTGAAGATATATCTCAGGGGTACCACACTTGTCTATCATGTATGAAACCTTGGGTTCAATCCCCAGCAAAACACACACACACACACACACACACACACACACACACAAACTATTTTAAAGCTAGAAAAGAACTTAGGAATGATCTAATACTGCTTCCTCATCTTACAAGGAAAAAACTTAGGCCCAGAAAGGTAAAGTGACGTGTTTGATATTAATCATTAATGGCAGATCAAGGGATCTTAATAAAGAAAGCATTCTTTTATAACAAAAGTGAAGACTGTTAAATGGACTTTAGAAAATTATACCGAACAAATCCCTCATTTCATCTTTTACACTGATTATTTCCTTCATATGAACAGAAGATGACAAGAAACCAGTAACTCACATCAAATGAAACATACACCTTTTTTCTTGAGACAACACAGATTAGGTTTGCTAGGAATGGCTTCCTAAACATAATGGTGGAAAAAGAAAATATCAACCTATGCTTAGCTTTCTGAGCAGATTATAAAATAGCCTATTAACCTACAGGTTGTATTGTTTTTGCAAGAAAAAAATTAATTATGCATTAGGATACTGAATTTTCTTTAGAAATTCAGGCGATGATGTTATATAACTACTGATACCTTGTAGAAAATAGAGAGGCTAAAAAACTAAAATCTCTTAAACACTTCATTAACCTTATAAGAATACAACCACTATGCATTAATTACTAAAATTTTTTACTTGAAAAAATTTTAATGACCACAATGCCACATATGCTTTAACTTGTGAATTTCCATATCTCTTTTTGTTTCTTCTTTTTAAAAGGAAAGATATTTTAAACTAACAGCAATCTTAAAACAATTCTAGCATTGACAAAGTCATAATTTCTGGCATAAAGTGAGTACACTCTGTGAGAATAAAAACCTTATATGGGGCTGGGGATGTGGCTCAAGCGGTAGCGCGCTCGCCTGGCATGTATGCGGCCCGGGTTCGATCCTCAGCACCACATACAAAGATGTTGTGTCTGCTGAAAACTAAAAAACAAATATTAAAATTCTCTCTCTCTCTCTCAAAAAAAAAAAAAAACCTTATATGATTTCATTATAAAATTCCAAACATCTAACATATCACTGGTTCCTTGTACTTTCTGAGGAAATAATAGAATTGAAATGAAAAGTAAAGGTTTAGTGTTTATTTACTAAATATTATCTAAGCACACAGTATCACACTGCTCTATGACAGACACTACAGGCAGAAAAAATAAAGACATCTTTTGCCATAATTGGCCTGACAGCCTAATAAGGGTAGCACCTACATATGTCCAAAAAAATACATTTGGTAATCCAACAAAGGGCAGTCTATCTGGGAAGAAAAACTTAGTGACAATTTAGTAAAATACTCAGTGAACTATTGTAGAGAAGAAAAAGACTCATTCTATTTCAACAGTAGAAATGAGATCTAAAGGAAGGAACTGAAGGGAGGCTACTAAACACCAACATTTCCACAGGTTTATTCCATAGAGCACGTGATTCTTCAAGGTGCCTAAAAGAATTCCACATTCATATAAATACAAGAAACATACAGTGCTTATTTAGTATATCTGACACTAGAATTTCTCTGGAAGATTAAAAAAGGTACGTGATATTAAGGTCCTATACTAAGGAAACCTCTTTAAACTTTGTTGAATCAGGTGTTCTCCAAATATTTCACCACTAGTTTTTATGGCTGCTATACTACTTTTGTTTATTTAATTAATACTCAAGAATAGCTAGAAATACTGTGAAGTATCAATAATGTTTTTCTAATGATGATACACTGATCATACATCTCAGAAAGAAAGATTTCCCTAAAATACAGCAGTAGATGATTTAGTTGAGATTTTGTTCCTAGGTACAAATTACTGATTGTAAAATTAATAGTACAGATATCACTTTAAGGAACTCAATGAATTTCTAAATTTTCCTAAGTTAGAGAACTCAGGGTAAACTCACGAAATGAAGTAAAAAGAAAGAAAAAATGTTAAGTCCTCTATTTAGATTAGTTGGATTCTTAATTACCAATATTCTGACAAGGAGAGAAAATTATCTAGCTATATTAACTGTTCTTATGAAAAAAGTAAGAAGCTTAACTTATTACTACTTGAAGTAAAAGTCATGAATTCCATCACTTAGGAAAAATCAAAATAATCCATCTATCCTTCAAACTGAAGGGAGACTGAGGCATTATTACCCTGAGAAGGTTGAGCCAATAAATCTTTACCAAATAGAGCTTCAGCAAAATGCTCCATCTGGTTCCAAGTTTGCCTGTTGGACCTACCAAGTAGAAAAGAGAGGAAGAAGTGAAAAGCACAAAAGAGAAATAAAAGGACTATATAAATTCTGTCCTCAGTCTGAACAGGTACCCAAGGACCACTGGAATTAATGGGTTCTCATTATTCATGGATTCCACACTTGCAAATTTGTCTTTAAAAAATTTTATGTACTAAAATTTATTTGCACAGTCACTGGGCTTTCAGTCATTTGTCGACATGTGCAATACAGCAAAAATTTGAGTCACCAACCAGGCATGTTCTCAGCCAAGATGGAACAAGGCCTTCTTGTTTCAGTGCTGGTATTATAAACAAGTGTCCTCTTTTGCAGTGTATTTAGTGCCACACTATTTAATTTTTTGTGTTTTTGTTTAGTAATTTTGCTGTTTAAAAATGTCCCCCAAGCCATCTTAAACACTGTCTAGTGTTCCTGAGCTCAAAATAATAAAATGCATTATAGACAAAACATGTTAGATAAGCATTATTCAGGCGTGAGATATTGTGTTGTTGGCTGTGGGCTTATTATTATTAATGAATCAATAAGATTTATTAAATAAGGTATCTTTAAACAAAACCATACATAAATATACATAAAGCAAGATTGTGCATTGAATGGCTGCAGGAAGGAATTTAATCTTGTATTTCCCTTCAGAGCAGTAGTTCAGTATGTGCCAATTAAGTTCATGATGACTTTATAGAACGTAACTAGTGAGAATGAGATCCATTTTAGTTAACCAATGCCCTACACAACATCGCCTACGGGTTCCTTCAACCCACAGAAAACAGGGATTTGCTGAAAAAGTTTTCAGAAATGAATAAAGGTTAGTCAATAGTTCTCTGATAAGAGGCTTTAGGAAATAATTACATTCCTCATGTAGAAGAACGACTTATTCTACATCTGCTATTAATGAAGTAGCAAAGCACTCTGGAAACACAATTCTAATGGTGAACTCTCTCATCTCACCCATAAATTGAATTCATTGTTTTTATAACTTTTCTTAGATGCAGAATTCATGTAATCTGCTGGTTTTCTAGGTATGAATATGGCAAAGGACTAACTTTAACTAATTATTACTCACAAAGTGCTACAGTATTACACAGAAGTAGTATAATATGAGAAGCACTACAGACCATTTCTGCTTTATTTTACCCATTTAAACTTCAAGCTTTACACAGACATAATGGAAACAGCTTGTAAATCAAAAGGAACACTTTTAGCAACTTTTCTTAAATCACTTAGTTTTCTTTGTGGGTTGGGTGTATCTATGTATGACTCTCTAGAAATGTCATGCTTGACTGGCAATTATCTTCTGCTGATGGAGTACTCTACCCAAAAATACATGAAAGAGTCATTTAACTATAATCAATCAACATGTATAGAGGTCTCTACACAGGAAGAAATCTCGGTTTATGGTTTATGAATATGAGAATCTTAGGGGATCATGCTTCTGTCTTAAGGGATATCACAAGTTAAATAATCCAAACTTCAACTGTAACTGAATATGATTTAAGGGTGCTTACCGAGGGGAGCAAAAAAAGATAATGATGTTATTTCTTTGAAGAGCCACAACCCCAGACCATACTTCTCCTTTGACTCTTTTAGAAAATAGAACAAAAAGAACTGGGGATGTAGCTCAGTTTTAGAGCAGGCTCTGGGTTCTATCCCTAGCACAATAGCAACAACAAAAGTTTGGTTTTTTTAAAAAAGGAAGAAATAAATAAAACAAAAACAACTGTGCCTACAGCCCATGCTTGAGCCTAGGTTGTTGCCCAGGTTAGCCTTGGACACCTTTGATCACTGCTCTTTGCCTGCAGAGCCAGCTCCAAATCTCTCTCTAGAGCAATTAAGTGCAGATCATCTGTGCTCCTGGAATGACTTCTGCAACATGGACAATAAAAAGTCTGCACAGAAGAACTAAGAAAAAAAATATGCACAACTTCAAAATACCCATAATCCCAAATGGAGACATAGGTTTTGTCTTCCTAAAAAGTTTAGTATCTCCTTCAATCCAAACAGTTATGCTAGGGTTGTTAAAACTTCCACACCTGGACTCACTCTTTTACTCCTAAGTCTTTCTAGGGACAGTGGGCAATTCTTCTACTGTTCCTCTTCCTTGAACTCTCACCAAAAAAAAAAAAAACTTTGAGGAGCCAAAGGTTAAAATAAGAACCAGTCCTTCAATAGCATGTGCCCCAGATACAAACATCAATTACAAAGTTTTACCAACCAAAAAATAATAATAATTTAGCATATCAGAGACACTGAAACAAATTAAATGACACTTCAAATTCAAAATGTGAGACAGTTGTAGTAGACAGGTGCTCTGCTTTAGTTAAAATGTCAATTGTAAAGGTAACTATTTCAAATTTTAAAAAACTAAAAATGCAATAGATACTTCTTAATCCATAGAAGATTTGGAGGACAATTCAAGAAATGTAAACAAATAATGTTACTTTTCCTTGACACTGGAAGATGAGTTTCAGTGGGAAAATTCTTTTTGGTGGAAATGCTTACTGAAATATTGCACACTGATACTCTAAACTATAAAACCCAATAGAAGATATGCTAATTCTGAACAATAAAATATAAATAAAAGCAGTAGAAAAATAAAGTAAAATTTGTGGCTAAAAGAAAATATATGGCTGTAGAGACATAACAAACTAAAGCACTGAGGTAGAATTTAGTGGTAAAAGACTATAATGGAGAAATAAAAGCCAAGCCCTAGTCATGTTAGGTATGATTAGACAATACCTCAGGGGAGAATAACAGGGCATGGCATACAGAACTTTGTTCGTTAATAGACACCAATAATAAAAACAAAACTAGACTCTGAAAATGACATTTGAAAAGCATCTTCTCTTATCTTTCAAAAGATCCCACTTTTGGTTTCAAAGATTTTCCTTATTGATTTCTTATTTTTAATTTCATTCATTTCTGCTCTTTGTGTTTTCTCTTTTGCTTATTTTAGATTTAAGCTGCATTTCTTTTTCTAATCTAAAGTAGCAGCTTAGAATAATGATTTTGAATCTTTCTTCTTTTCTTATAAATACATTTAATGCTACAAATTTCCCCCTCAGCCCTGTTTTCACTGCATTCTACAAATTATGATGAGCTGCTTTTATTTTCATTTTGTCCAAACATCTTAATTTCTCTTGCAATTTCCTCTTTGAGCCATTATCTTTTAGAAATATGCTATCATTCCTTACTTTGTACGTTTTTTTTTTTTTAAATTTCAAGAACTAAAATAATTTATAAAATGTCAGAAAGAATACTGGTCAGACATTTTATATATAAGGAATACATTTTGTCTTTCAAATTTTACTACAGAACTCATTGCTTGCTTTAAACAAAAGGAAATGAGACAGGTTAGCATGAGATTAAAAAATAAAAACTTGGTAAATTATCATACAATAAAATTGGTTTTTTTATTTTTGGTATTCCAGTCTATGAATTATAACACAAGTATAGATTCTTGAGCCGGTACCAATAAGGAAGCAAACCAGTTACACGACATCAACAACAATCCTACCTTTTGCCTTTATAATCATATACTCCATTCAAAGCTAATGTCTGGCAAAGTGTTCTCTATAACCATAGTTTTATCTTTTCATGTTAATTCATGCTGAGTAAACAGAATCACATTGATCACTGAATCTTTAAAAGTGGCTTCCTTGATTCTATATAATGCATTCAAGATTCAACTAATTTGCTACATACATGAATATTTTGTCTTTTAAGTTACTAATGTTATTTCATTGTGTTAATGCATTATATTGTATAACTATTCACCTGTCAACAGTTGAGTTGTTTCCAGTTTTTTTCAATTATGAATACAACATTTAAAATACTTGTTGCCAGGTTTTTGTGTAACCACATATTTTAATTTCGGTGTCGTAAATATCAAGTAGTGAATTGTTGATTGACTCTATAAGAAACTGTCAAATTATTTTCCAAAGTGGTTATATCATTTTGCATTCCCACCATCACTGTATGACAGTTCCATTGATCCATATTCTCATGAGCTTGGTACTGTACAACTTTTTGTTTTTAATTTTAGCTGTTACAATGTGTATGTTTCATTATCATTTTAATTTGCAAATTCCCAGTGGTTAATGAAGTTGAACATTTTCTTCAGATGTTTACTCAAGATCCTTAAATCCTCTTTGGTGAACTATCTGTTCAAGCTTGCCTATTTTTCAATTGAGCTATTACTTTTCTCCTTTTCTCCCTATTGCTTTTTGAGTTACTTATATATTTTTCAAATTATTTATTTATGTTTATATGGTGCTAAGGACCAAACCCAGTGCCTCACACATGCTAGGCAAGTGCTCTGCCACTAAGCTACAGCCACAGCCCTAGTTACTTATGTAACTAGGTGATTTCCAAATATTATATTGATTTCATAGTTAGCTCCACTACATACCTTTTCATTCTCTTAACTTTGGATTTTGTACTACAAAATTTTTAGTTTTAGCGAATTCTGGTTTATTAACTTTTTTTTATGGATCATGCTTTTTTATGTCATAGACTCTGCCTAACCCCAGATCAGGAAGGTTGTCTATGTTTTCTATTGAAAGTTTAATAGTTTATGTCTTTACCTTTCCACATAAATTCTGATGTCTAATTCCCTGTGTCTACAAAATATACTGCTAGAGTTGCAAATGGAATTCTTCAAAAATCTGTAAATCAAATTGGGAAATACTGACAGTTTGAAAATTTTATTAATCTTCCAATCCCTAGACATAGTGTGCTTCTACATTTATTTAGGTCTTTCTTGATTTGCTTCATCATTGTTTAGTATGTTATATGTATAAAGTATATTATTCCCTTGGAGCTACTGTGAACTGGGTTTGTTATTTTTAACTGTACATTGCTAGTAAGCTATCTCACAATTCAGAGCAATTTGGTTCCAGAACCACCCACAGATAACAAATCCATAGTTGCCCTAGTCCCTCATACAAAATGGCATAGTGTTTATATATAACCAATATACAACCTCCCATATACTTTAAATCATCTCTGGATTACTCATAATACCTAATACAATATAAATGCTACACAAACAGTTGTTATACTATATTGTTTAGAGAACAGTAACAAGAAAAAAGTCTCTTCGTATTTAGTGCAGACACAATTTTTTTTTTTCAAATACGTTCCATCCACAGATGGTTAAACCTGCAGAGGTAGAACCTGCAAACACAGAAGGGCAATTGTACATAGAAATAAAACTGCAGGGGGCGCTGGGATTGTGGCTCACCAGTAGAGTGCTCGCCTAGCACATGGAAGGCCCTGGGTTAGATACTCAGCACCACATAAAAATAAATAAATAAAATAAAGATATTGTGTTCAGTTACAACCAAAAAATAAATATTAAAAAAAGTTTTAAAAAAATAGAACTGCAGGGAAGAGTGAATGTGATGCATTCTGGAACCTTGTTAAACTTCAGGTTTTTCAAGGGATTCTCTACATTGCCTCTTATCTGTATGCCTTTTATGTCCTTCTGTTACCATATTAACACTGATCAGGACATCTAGCAAAATATTTAATAAAAATCCTTGTCTTATTCTCATTCATGGAGGAAAATATTCATGCCTTCATCATTAAGTATGGCATTAACGATAGATTTGGTGGGTAATGGTATATTATTCTTTTTTTGAATAGTAGGATCCACTTTCCCTTTTTTTTTTTTTACAACTATTCTTAAGAGATATTCTAGTCCACAATTTTTTTTTTCCTTCTTTCCTCCTTTTTTCTTTATTGTTTACTGTCTTTGTCTGGTTTTGGTATCAGTTTAATTCTGCTTCATATAAAGTTGGGAAGTGTTTCCTCTTCTTGTGTTCTGGAAAACATGAGCAGTGAAATAATATTATTTTTTCATTAAGTATTTCATAGGCTTGACCATTTTAACTATTCAGGGTTTGAATATTTTTGGAAGGTTTTTAACTATTAATTCAACTTTTTTTTTTTTTTTTTTAAATCAGGGATTGAACCCAGGGGTGCTTAACCACTGAGCCACATCTTCAGTCCTTTTTATTTTTTATTTTGAGACAGGACCTCTCTAAGTTTCTTGGGGTCTCATTATGTTGTTAAGGCTGACCTAAAACTTGAGATCCTCCTGCCTCAGCCTCCTGGGTAGCTGGGATTACAAGTATGCACCACCAAGGACAGCTGAATTCAACTTCTTTAATAAAGAATTAATTAAGCTTATTTGTTTCATCTTAGGTAAAGTTTGAAAGTTTGCTGGAAGGAACTGGTCCGTTTCACCTAAAATGTTAAATTAATGTCCAGAGAGGCTTTCTACATTTCCTCATTGTCCTCTGGATTCCAGTAGACTCTCTAACTACATCCCTTCTTTCACTGATAACACTGGTTCTCCCTGTCTTTTCTATCATAATTTTAAAGATAATAAATTTCTACTGATCTATAAAAAAGAAACCCAGCTTTTAATTTCACTGACTTTGGTTGTTACTCTTTTCTTTTGAATTTGTTAATTTCTCCTCTTATTTTGGTTTCATTTTTATCTTCTAGTGTTGAGACGGAACCATGGATTATTGATCTGAGGTCTTTTCTGTTTTTCTAGAACTGCTTTTGTTTTTCTAAGAACTGCTTAGGCTGAATAAATTGACATTATATTTTCATTTACTGTCAGTTGAAAATGATTTTTAATTTTCCATGACCCCTTCCTCTTTTACCCAACTAAAAAATTACTTAGACATCCCCTATCTATTCTTTAAATACTTGGAAATTTTCCTGTTCCTTATTTCTAGTAGATTTCCATTATGATCTGAGAAAAATATTTTGCATTCACTCAATTGTCTTAAATTTGTTAAGATCTGTATTAAGAGTAATATGTGGTGTATTTTGGTGACTATTCCAGGTATACTTGTAAAAAATGAATATTCTGTTCTTGTTGGGTAAAACATCCTACAAATGTCAATTACATCTAGCTGGTTGGCAGTGTCATCCAGGCATTCTATATTCTTGGTAATTTCTGTCTACTAGTTCTACCTATTCCTAAGGAAAGAATGTTAAAATCTTCAACTATAAACATTGCATTCTCTATTTCTCCCTAAGGATCTGTAAAGTTTTGCTTCGTGTACTTTTGATTTTATTGTTATGTAATCACACACTTATGATCGGTAAACTAATCCCTTTATCAATCCTTTTATACTCTGTATCCTGAGTATTTTAAGTCTATTTTGTCATTAATATAGCCAATATGTTTTTCCTTTCATTACTGTTTGCAGGTTATATCTATTTTCATCTTTTCCCTTTCAATTTACTTACACTACTGCATTTGATATGAGACAACATAAAGTGGGGTCGTTTTTTAATGTGCTCTGACAAATTCTTAATTGCTGTGTTTATAGCATTTAAAATTTTTATGTAATTATTGATGTGTAAGAATTACATCTACCATTCTATTATTTGTTTTATGCTTGTTTCCTGTTTCCCCTTTATTTCCTTCTTTTAGGTTACTGGAGCACTTTTTTAACATCCCATCTTAATTTATCCATTGTGATTCTAACATCTATTTTATAAGTACTAGCTCTAGGGATTATAAAACATGTTTAACTTTTCAGAATCCCGTAAAATCAGCATATTACTACTACTTCAAATCGATTGTAGATGTTATATATATTACTACCTCCATTAAAAACCACATCAGTTCATGTCATAATTTTTGCTTTCAACTATAAAATTGCTTAGGCTGAATAAATTGACATTATATTTTCAATAGCCCATTTATTTTTCTAGGACTGACATGGAGAAAACAGTCTATGATAGCTAGCATTTCCATTTATCGTCTTTCATTCCTAAAATCCATATTACATTCTGGTACCATTTCCCTCTGTCTTAAGAACCATCTTTGGAATTCTTTCAGTTCAGGCCTGCTGAAAACAAATGCTGTCAGGTTTTCCTTTCCCTGGGAATACCCTTATGTCACCTTTGTTTGTAAAGGGTATTTTTGCTGTTTATAAACAATGCTTATCTTTCAGTATTTTAGGAAGTATTTTGCCTTTTTCTTCTCATTTACATAATTTCTGATGAGGAATTCAGTTATCAAAAATAACATATGGTTTTTCTCTGCTTGCTTTTGACCGTTTTTTCTTTCTTTTTACTTTCCTGATTGATTATGACATTTCTGTGGATCGGCTTCTTTGGGCTTATTCCATGTTAGATTTTTTGAATTTGTGTTTATGGCTTTCACAAAATCTGTGAGGTTTTCAAGTCACTTATTTCTGTATTTCCTTAGCACCGATTCTTTCTCAAAATGCCTAATGTTTTATTTTCCCACACTTCACTGAGATTCTATTCAATCTTAAAACTGTCGTTCAGATAAATTTTTTTCTACTTCATCTTCAAATACATTGATATTTTCCCTGTGTCATCACACTCTGCTAGTCAGCCATCCAGTGGAGTTTTTTCCACCTACTGTATTTTTCAGTTCTAACATTTACATGTCTTCTTTTTATCTTCTGTCTGCCAAGACTTTTCTATTCATTTCTAGAGCATTCACAATTACCACTTTCCAATCTCAAGGGGCACCCTTTCTCATTTCTCCTACCAGAATGCTAGAGTTTTCAGCATCCTGCTTAGTCACACACTTCTGATACTGTATCTGCTTTGAGACCAAGCCATAGAAAGTCAGAGAAAAGAAGGGGGAAGCAACAGGATTTGTCAATTGGACAGTAACGTTCCCATCCCTCAGAGTTGCAGCTGCAGGCTTCCACTACAGCTTCTGATGACATTATCACAGAGTTACAGAGAGAAAGGAGAAAGGGGAAAGGGGAAGGGATTTTGATCTTGAGTCACAGCTATCAGGCTTCTTTTGCAAATTATCTCCATCTTTACCCCTCTCTCCTTTTCTGTCTCTCTCTCCACTATCTAGGTTTCAGACTGTTAAATTCAGGTCCTAGGGATACTGGAAGAAAAAAACTGTAAAATAACAGCCATTTTGATGATACTCTGAATTCTATTCTTCTTTTTCAATCCACCTGGTATTATTTATTCTGCAGAGTACTCAAATAGCTATTCCATCCATTTTAGCCTGGTTTTATAGATGCATTTTCAGAGGGAGAGACTAGGTGTATGTGTTTTTTAATACATTATACACAGATATGGAACTAGCTTCTAACTTCTCAGTCAACTCTCACTAACTACTCAAAATTCTTATCAAAATATATTAATAATCTCAAATAAGAAAAGTCTAATGAGTTCTTCCATTCACCAAGAGTCCTAGTTTGCACAAAAACTAAGTCATGGAAAAACAGCCATCACACTGCCAGCAAAATCCAATCATGTTTTAAGTAAAGAGTTTTTATGATTTCAGGTTGCAACAGCAAGGTTCTCAGAATTGTATAGCGCACTATCAGAAAAAATTATGCTTCCTCATTCCTTAGACTCTATGAAAATTGCAATGACATAATGATGGCACGGCAATGGGAATCTATGTGGATGATCCTTTTATAGGTAACTAGGTAAGAATTCTTATCCAACACAATACTAAAATGATTTTCAGTTGTGGACCCAAATTAAAATCATTAAGAACATCTTTTGTTTCCAAAGAGTGATCCCTAATCTCTTTCAAACTCTAGCTCCTATCTGGGAAATAATAAGTTTTTAAAATTTAGATTAAACAAACAAAAAAAAGCAGAAAGAGTATGGCAACAAATCTTGGAATAAGAAAACTTGATTTTGGGCAAACCTTTAAATTTGGGGTCAGTTTTTAAGGAAATTTAGGGAAACATACAGCAGCATTTGTCTCTACAAAGTAAAAACATTACTAATGTGTTTTAATCAACTTACTTTTTCTACATTCTGATTACTAAAAGACAGTTTGCAATACATTGTACAACTGGTCAAAGACAAATGTTTCCCTAAGTTAAAAAAAAAAAAAAATGGTACTATACTGTAGTTGTTTATTTGAGATTTAATCTTGTAGTTCCAACAAAAAAGCAAAAAGTACTCAAAAATGAGTAACTGGTCTTCATTTCTTTTGTTGTTGTTGTTGTTGTTGTACTGGGCATGGAACCCAGGGACTTATGCATGCTAGGCAAGCGCCAACTACTGAGCTACATCCTAAGCCCTGATTGTCATTTCTTCAAAAAATTTTAAATGCTTTGCCATAAAAAAAGTATTAACTCTAAAAACCTTTTAAATCTTTAGACCATCTTCATTCAGGCAGTAGGCATATCTGTACAACCACACAATGAAAAAAACAACCCACACTGTCTGTAGTGAATACTGATGAGATCTTATTTCCTCTAAATTTTATTTAATAAGTCCATACTTGTTAACCAGTTAAATGTCTGAATTGAATAAATCAATTAAGACATTATAATATAATATAATAATAAAACATCACAAGTTCAAACCTTTCTTCTATGCCTGTAGATTTGGTTGACCATTTTTTCTTTTTAAATATGGGACACTGGTCATAGGATGGAAAATGAGGGTTGGTAACAGTAAAAAATGCGAATGAAATCAGCAAAGAATGTAAACATACAACTGTGCAAATCCTTCACCATCAGTGGAAAACAACAAAGTAAGTGAAGTAGTAAGTCAGGAATATCATCTTTCAATCTAAAACATAGTCCTATATAAGGGAATTATGAAATTAAAGCAAACATCTGAGAATAAGTTAACAAACTGAAGAGCTTTATTAAAAGGAAATTTTGAGTTAGAGATGTTATGGTCAAAATTATTAAGAAATTTTTAAAAGTTCAGCAACATGTCAGAACCAAACCATAAGAACAAAACATTAGCCATTAAAACACATATTACCCTCTGCTCCAAGTTCTGCAGGAAAGAAACTACAGGCCAACAGACATGCAGAGTAGTGTTAACAGCAAATCTGTTCAAGTTAGAAACTTATTGTCACTCCTTATCTAAATAAGTACTTCTGGTACTAAAGGCAACACCAAGCTATGAAATGCAACCGTAGTTTACCATCCACACCTATTTTTTAACTGCTTACTAGATTTTTTAATGCTTACTAGAAGGGCAAAGAAAAATACAAACGACTGTGTTCCTCTTAATGTTCCTATGAAATAAACGTGCCAAGAAGGAAAGCCATCTTAAAACATAACTTTTTTGGAACAAAGCTTCAGTATAAATTTGTGCTATAACTACAAATCTGTAAGCTTGTAAATTGTCCCCAAAAAGGGAGGTAAATCATGTAATTTTTGTACATATTATTAAGATAACAGCTTAAAGTAACATCATGTAATTCTATTTACTAATATTGCTCCAAATACATTTTGTTTAATTCATTTTGTTCGATCATCCCAGACGTGGAACACCTATAAAAACTTAAATATAGTACACAATATATAATATATAATACTAGATTATAATATTAATTATAGTAATATATATAAGCTCCAGATTAAAATTTCCAATCTACTTTAATGTACCTGGTAATTTTACTGAAGTACTCGCAGAATTGAAAACTTGAGACTCAGTGGGTTAAAGGTTAATTACAAAAGCTTTGCACACATAAGTTGAAAATGAGAGTTATAGTATTTACATATAGACCTCCCAAAAAAAGAAAAGAAAAACTATTCTTAAAAATAAACAGTACCAGGGCTGGGACTGTGGCTCCATGGCAGAGCACTTGCCTTGCACATATGAGGCATTGGGTTCAATCCACAGCACCACATAAAAATAAATAAATAAAATTAAGGTATTATGTCCATGTACAACTAAAAAAAAATATTTAAAAACAGTACCATGGCAATACCAAAATTACACAGTTGTTCCCAATTGAATACACTGTAGGACACACTTTATATCCCAAGAAAAAGAGACTTTTTTTTTTAAGCTAACTTATTGCTCTCGTTTTAAGCTTTACTCCTTTACATCAACATATAAAATTCTTTATTAATAGTTTAAAATCATCTCTAAAGTAAAAAAAAAAAAAAAAATGGATACTAAAATAACAAGAGGTCAAGAAAAACTAGATTTGGGAAAAAAGCCCATGATGTTTCAAGGCCAAATCAGCTAGGTCTAATATCTTCTATACAGTATCCTCATTTCCTAGCATAAGACCCAAGTATATCTGCTTCCTGTTTCCTATAAAGGCTAAATCAAGTTCACTTCTAAGTTCAGCAAGTACATCTACTTGGGAGACTATAAGCAGCAGAATTCACTAAGTCACGATCAGCCCTCTCTCCAGGAGCCAGCAAACTGATTCTGGCAACAATAATACTGGGATTGCGAACAAGCTCTTTGGTTTTGGGGTTTTTGTTTTTTTTTTTTGGTTTTTGTTTTTGTTTTTAAATATTTACTTTTTAGTTGTAGTTGGACACAATAGCTTTATTTTATTTATTTTTATTTTATGAGGATCGAACCCAGCACTTTGCACATGCTAGGCAAGCACTCTATCGCTGAGCCACAGCCCAAACTCCCTAGTTTTTAAAAACACACAGCCTAGCTTAGTGCCTTTGAGTCATATCAAGAAGTGTTAAAAGATTTAGATGGATAGACAGACAGATGTGCACACAGAATGAAATACAAATAAGATATAAGCAAATAATCTTCCAAAGCAGAGGTTAGTAAACTAAAGCCATGGGTCATACCCAACCAGCTGCTTTTTTTTTTTTTTTTTTGGGGGGGGGGGTATAAGCTGATAATATTTTTCACATTTTTAAGTGGTTATAAAACCCTATATTATATCTTCATTTTGCCTCTTGGACTGCAAAGGCTCAAATATTTTACTGTCTGGCCTTTTCAGACAATTTGTTGAATTCTTCTCAAAAGCAAAAACTATGTTCCTACAAATTGTAACATCTGAATGTGATCATATAAACAATCAATTTTTTTAATGTTAAAATCTAATGCTATTACAGCAAAGGATGATCCCAATTTAAACACTGGTATAAACATGCATGTGTAATATGTAGAATATACAGAGAAAAAAGAAAAGGAAGGAAATCAACACCAAAATGTTCCTCTTAGCAAATGCTATTATCACTTTTTATTTTTTCTGTACTTTCCAAATCTTAAAGTGAGCAACCACTGTTAAAATCAGTAAACAAACTATAGGGTACTTATATAGATCAAAAATACCAATGTCTTGAATTTAGTTCCATGGTTACTTTGCATAGCTTCAGTTACATTTTGTATTCACCATTACCTCAAAATGAAACTGTTTTGTACATCATTTGCCATTCATAAAAAAGAGAAGGCCCTCTATTTTGAAAACCTTTACTCAGAGTTGTCGATCTAACTTTTCAGGGTTACCTCCTTGAAATTAACAGTTTAGACATATCTTAAGATACGTAATACAATTTGAAGTTCATTTCCAATATTGTTTACTATATTCACATTAGCTTCAATGTTTCTTTCAAAATACGCTATGAACAAAATACTAAATAAATACATTCTATGTATAGTTCATGTATTCTTTATAACTACTATACCAATTAACATTTAAAGTTATATTGAACACAAAATTTCTTGTTGACAGTCACTAAACAACTCAAACAAAAACATCTTTACTGATAGAAAAGATTACTATTTTAGCCCAGCATAACCGGGTTGAGCCTATAGTCCAGTCCAGTTCCTGCTACACAGGAGGACAAGTCAGGAAGATCACTTGAGCTCAACTGTTTGAGGCCAGCCTGGACAACATAGCAAGACACATCTCAAAAATAATAATAACTGGGGCTGGGGATGTGGCTCAAGTGGTAGCGTGCTCGCCTGGCATGCGTGCGGTCCGGGTTCGATCCTCAGCACCACATACAAACAAAGATGTTGTGTCCGCCGAGAACTAAAAAATAAATATTAAAAAATTCTCTCTCTCTCTCTCTCTCTCTCCAAAAAAAAATAATAATAATAATAATAATAACTTGTTTTTTAAAATGCATTCCAATAAACTAAAGTACAATTAAACAATTTTGATTGTTCTCATGAATAGTAATTTTTCTTATTTAATAATCTTTAACTACATATTTTAGCTATTATTTTGAGAACATTAACTTTCAAAGTATAAGACAACATACTAATATAAATGATATATAAAATACTATAGGACAAATTGAACTCTAACTTGACAAATGAAAGGTGTATTAAAAACATTAGAAAGCATTTTTAAAGTCCCATCTTTACTGTATCTGAACAAAAAAAAAAAAAGAAAGTCTTTGCTTTATGGTTTATTTCCTTAGTTTATCTTGAAAAGGCATAAAAGTTTTACTTCTAAGTGATATTAAAATCTTAATTCTCCCAAACCACTAATTTAAATTTGAATGCCACATCAGACTACAAATGACAGTTTTTCTTTCCAAGTGCCACTCAAATTTCTGTCTCCTTTATAGTATAATATTAATCTGTACACAATTAAATCTCATTAAACATAAAAATAATTTAAGTAAAAATTACTGATCATGACATGTATCAAAACTACTGCAAAGTAATAACTTAGCAACTTAACACTGACTAGTCTTAAATTTTGTATAAAATAGCAGATATAAGGATGTTTCCTTCCCTTCCTCTTCCAGGTACTGATAGAAACTGAATCATTTATTCAGAAAACACAAGTCACACTCCTCAGAACTTGTAACATTTAAAGACAAAAACTTAATCTCACTTTATACTGAATTACTACTACACTTTTGCAAGCAGACATATTCACAATTCAGAATTGACCTTACTTGCAAAAACTTAGTCAAATATCCTCAATAAATCCATGGATGAGTTACTTATTTAACAGAAAAGATATCTGGACTTTTTATTACATCCAAAATAAGTCTACCCTGACAAGTATTACATATAAACAAGTTTTGTCAATTATACTTAATTATCCTATTTTATAGTTTAACAATATATTTTACAGTTCCACTAACAGACAGTTTTGGCACTAATTCTAGGCTAAGGTTTCCTTTAAAATAACACCACCACCACTATAGATATGCATTTAGTAAATCATATTTTAAAAGACCTTTTCTATAAGAATACATAATGTGACTTAGTTCTATAGCAAATAGCCTTTCTTAAAACTTTAAAAAACTAATTTACTCTAAAAGATATGCAGGAACTCAAAAGATTATAAAACTGGTGGATTTCTATTTCTGGTTTCTGCCATAATGAATAGTAGGGGTTTAAGCTGAACTGCTTTTTTGACTTAAAAGATTTCATACAGTCAGCAACTTACAACAGGACATACTGTAATACCAAAATGGAAACTACTTAATCAACATTTCCTTGTGGAAACACAGATCATACATAACAGTCTATAGGAGTAAAGTTTTATTTTTAAAAGCTGCTTTTTTTTTTTTTTTAAGCAACACAACCTCTTTTTTTTTTCCTGGTCTGTCAACACACTCAGTTCATTTTAGTTAATACTGATAATTTATCAAAAGAAAACAGAAATGTAAGCAGCAATATAAAGTCAATTTATTTATAGTGCTGAACAAAACCATATTTTCATCTTTGGAATACAGACTGCTGGTTTTACAATCCTTCAGGATAAATATGATCTTATTTTCATGTTATGTATTTTTTAACCTCTTTCTAAAAAGGATTGAAGATATTTAGAAAATCCAACAGGATGTGAATTACCTGATAATACACAAATCTCCCATATTATAAATTTGAAGTTACAGCCATCTATACCATAATAAAGAAAAGACAGAAAACCAAAAACTATTGGGCATGATTTAAAAATCTTCCTCTTCCCTTTCTGTCCACTCCCCAAAACACAGTTTAAATTAATAAAATTAAAACCTCATAACTGAAATCCCCTCAGTCTCACAGCTGTTCCTGTTGGCTTTACCACATATAATTCCCAAATTCTAGCATGGAATAAAAACTGCAGGAAATGTTTTTTTTTTTTTTTTTCCATCATTGAGCTCTTCATTTAAATAGAAAAAAAAACAATTATTCAGAATTAAACAAGTTATTATAACAGAATAAGTGTTGGTGTCCTAAAGGGAATCTTTAAAAATACATTTCATCAAGTATGCATCATGTGGTAAATAAAGATTTATGTAAAAGCTGCTTTATCTTCACTAAATGTCTTCTATTTTATAATCTTATATTGCATGGCTCAAGTTTATTAGTACATGGTCATGGGACAAGAACTGTGGTTACAGGCATACTTATTAAGCTTTTGGGTCTGAAAGAAAATTTGATAATTTTCTTTGCATTCACCATTTTGTACTCACTTGTTACCATCTATATATGTGGATAAATTAACCAAGTAAAATAAACCATGATACATATATGAAGACTGGTAACCTGAGGGAAATTAATATTAATACAGCTTATGACTCACACTTTTAAATAATCCTTCCAATATTCCTCATTCAATTGCCTCATTCTTTGTGCTTCCTCTTCACAATGTCTAAGCTCACTTCCTGAGTTTTCTTCTTGCAGGAATCAGCATTAACTGATCTAACAAAGTACATACACTTGCTGTTGTCAGCAAAGAACAGAAGGTTGGAGAAAAAGCACTGTAAAAGTAAAGGTAGGGAATGAAAACATTTCTTGTGCATTTGGTGGTAAAACCTCACTTGAATTGAAATAAGGGTGATCATAATCCTACTTTAATGTTTATATGGATCTGGAACATTAAATTAAATTGTAAAAATATTTAATATTTAAAAAGAAATACATACATGCATTCCAACCCATGAACTCATTTCATTTGATTCAGGGCCTGACCTTTAGTTGTCATAATTGAGTAAAAATAACAGTAATTTCTATGACATTTATTGGCACTTAAATAGTTAAACAATACTAGAGTCCAAGTATTCTTCATAGTATCTTAGCACAGTCTTACAAAAGTTCTTAATAAACAAAAGTGCAACCCTCTTGAGGTCATCTGAGATCCTGTGTGACTTTTCATAATGGTTGGGGTGTTAATCCCCTGTGCCCAGGCCTTTTTCCAATTTGAATCATTAGCTTCTGCTTACCTAAATCCTACTATCTATTCAATTGGTTCAGTTATTCCTTATTTCTTTGTCTTAAAGCTCAAGCCTTGTACTAGTTATTAAAGAGGCAAGTTGAAATAGCTTTTGGGTACCTACATACTGCAGAAAACACTTCCAATTCCTTAAGATTAGTAAAACAGTAGTTCAAATCATTCTGTCGTGACTGTTTCAATTTTTTTTTTTAACCATTGTTTTGTGTGGCATATGGAATATTCTGCTTATTGGTGATTTTACATAGTCCTGGAATGTCTAGGTTTTATTTCTGTCAAGAAAATCTGTTAGTGATCAGCTTAAGTGCTAACACAGCTGTGAAACTATAATCAAGGTTTTATTTCACACATTAGTAACCAAACCTGACCTAGCACAAGGAGGAAACAGTGCTAATGACCCAGTTCACCACTTCTCTCCCTACAATCCATTTACTCCCAACTATCTCACTATCTCTCTCCCACTCACAAATAAAACATGCACAAAGTTCTTCTAAATTTGTATATAGATATACATACATCTGTCTGTATAGATGCATAATGTAAAAATGTGTTCATATACATACACATTACTTCACCAGAAACATGTATTTCATAAAAATCAAAACAGAACAGTGTATCTTCCTTTCTTCACAAGAGTAGCCTGTACAGACACTCAAGAGTAAAACAGAAAGAGGTCCATAATTCCTTAACTAAAGTTCAAAAAGTTCTAAAAAAAAGAAAGTTTTACATTAAGTTATTTGGTGGTAAAACCTCACTTGAATGGAAGTAAGAGTGATCATACTCCTACTTTATTCTGCTCTGTGTATATGTTGGTGTTTCAATTCAGAAATATTGATATATTTGGTTATAGGATCCTGCTATAGAGTTATCTAGGGAATGTTATATAATATGTAGTACATAATATTAATTCAGGTTTTTAAAATTAAAAAAAATTGTGAATTCTAAAACAAATACATTATCAAGGTTTTGAACCAAGGAACTATGGAGTAATATCTTCATTGTTTTCATTTTCTTAATGTATATGTAATTTCTTTCCCTCTACAACTTTCCCTCATTGTAACCTTCTATCGGTTCTAATCTCAAAGACAGAGTAGTCAGAATAAGATCCATATGTCTTAATTCCTCTCTTTAATGTTTAATAATCTCTTTTGCCAAGAAAGACTTAACCTGGATGATATTCTTTATTTCTTTATTTGACTATGAGAGAGGCAACAGGACATGGCTAAAGTATAGCAAGATTCACAGAAAAGATTCAAGCCAGGAATCTTTAATCTTAAGAATTCCTTGTATTATAAAGACTACTACTATTTTCTAATAACAACATTATATAACAATGTTTTATTTCTTCCAAGCTACCATATAATCATGTGACTTTTCTACACCGTACCATTTGCAGAATTGTTGCACTTTATAATCCCACACTAACACATACCACATAAAACTATTTCAACAGCTACCTCAAAAGTAATTCACATACATATCTACTTTTCAATTATCATTTATTTTTTAAATTAGATGAGCAACTATTTTCACTGAAGATATAAAATTTGTTTTGAATTAAACCAATTTAAATCATCACTAGTCAAGATTCCATTTAATCTATCTTCTACAGAGAATACAATCTTCTTTAAAACATTATAAAGCATGCTCTATACAATCACCTGCAGATATAGCTCTTTTCTTTTAAAAAAATATATAACTTTAGGGGCTGGGGATGTGGCTCAAGTGGTAGCGCGTTCGCCTGGTATGTGTGACGCACTGGGTTCAATTCTCAGCACCACATAAAAATAAAAATAAAGATATTGTGTCCACCTAAAACCAAAAAAAAAGCTAACAGAAAAAAATCACTAACAGATTTTCTTGACAGAAATATCTATCTCAATCTCTCTCTCTCCATATATATATACATATACATATAAACCTTTAAATCAGTACTATGGTTAATACTTACTGAAGTTAATTTTGCAAATTTGTCTGACAACTGAATAACGTAGCTATTGAATTTACAATGGTAAATGAAACAGATAATTATTAAGTCATTGCAAGGTGAGTCAGCTCCAATTCAATAAGCTAATTAGATTTTTTTTTTAAGGAGAGAGAGAGAGAGAGAGAGAGAGAGAATATGAATCTTTTTTTTTTTTTTTTTTTTTTTTTTTTTGTAGATGGACACAACACAATGCCTTTATTATTTCTTTTTATGTGGTGCTGAGAATCGAATCGAAACGGGTCCCACCCATGCTAGGCGAGCGCTCTACCGCTGAGCCAGAATCCCAGCCCCAGGCTAATTAGATTTTATGGAAAACTTCAGTATTACACGTAATACCATCAAAACCAAGAGAATTTTGAATTTATTACTTTTAAAAAGTAAACTGAGCACGGTGGTAGATGCCTGTAATCCCAGCTGCTCAGAAGGTTGACGCAGGAGGATACCAAGTTTTTTTCTTTTTTTAATTATTTTTTTTTAGTTGTTAATAGACCTTTATTTATACATGGTGCTGAGAATCAAACCCAGTGACTCACACATGCCAGGCAAGTGCGGTACCGCTGAGCCCCAGCCCCAGCCCAGGAGGATACCAAGTCTAAGTCCAACTTAGCAATACAGTGAGGCCCTAAACAACTTAGTGAGACCTTGTCTCGAAACTTTAAAAAAAAAAAAAAAAAAGCACATGGATTCTAAAACTTGTTTTTAACATTATTAAACTATATTAATTAGATATAAAATAGGATTGTCTAAAATTAATTCAATTACATCAACTGAATAAACCTGAAACTTTAAATTACCCAGCGTATTCATTTGTTGCCTTTTTTAAGACCTTGTTATATATCTTGCTCACCAATATACCACCAAAGTCCACCCCAGTCCCTGGAGTTTAGCAGATATTCAATAAATACTTATTAAATGAATTTATTAATAAATCACATCTAAATTTAGAATCAGTAAAAATATATAAAGTGCTATGATTTGAATGTTTTTCCCCCTCCAAAACTCATCTTGAAACTTAATTCCCAATACAACAGTGTTAGGAGGTGAGGCCTCCTTCATGAATGAATTGAAGTTGCTATGAAAAGGGCTTAGAGTGGATAGGTTCACTCTTATTCTTATGCCACATGTACTTATAACCATTCCTCCTAGTCTCAGCAAGGCACCATCTTGGAACCAGCAAACAACAGTTGGGAGAATAAATTTCTGTTCTTTATAATTTTCAAGACTCAGGTATTCTGTTATAGCAGCATAAAATGCACTACTGAAATATAATTTTTCTGTTAAGTCTCTCTTATTCCAAGCTTATTATTTCAATAAACTGTTTTAACAAGCAACTTTTATAAATTCATGTTCTAAGTCACCATTGGTGCTGAATTTATTACTGAAAATACAGAAAGTTAAGGATTTATAGCCTAAGATCTAATCTTTGAAAATGAAAGACCTAATTTTCCACAAATGTGAAAAAAAAAAAAACTCTACTCCTTAGTATGGGAATTTAAGTAACTTATTTATCTACAATCTATCTACTATGTGCTTAGCATTATGCCAGATATTCCAAATAAATATATAAACAATATCTATCTTAAAGAAAAACATAAATGTAAGAGGAAAGCCAGATGAGTAAATAATCAAACATGACTGGCAGAGTTACAAAATCTTACAGAAAATAACTGAAAGTGGTTCACAGATGAAATGGCAACTTATCTGACTGCCACAGTAATGAGCGCAATATGTGAAAACTGAGGGAATGCTCAATCCAAGGTATCAAAAAAAGACATTAAGAACAGCATACCAGCATAAAAAAGTGTCTCATTCTATTCTGTGCTGCTCTAACAGAATACTGTACACTAGGTCACTTCTAAAACTGTTAATTTATTAACTCACAGTTCTGGAGGCTGGGAAGTATGAGGTCAAGATGACACAGGTTTGGTGTCTATTGAAGCCATTCAATTCTTCCAAGATAGCATTTTACAGACTGTTGTCTGGATCCCCATGTACCAGAAGACAGAAGGCAATGGGCCAAAGGAGGCCAAACTTACCCATTTATAATGGCATTAATCCCTTCTGTGGCTTAATTATCTCTTAAAAGTCTCATATTAATCTTGTTAAAATAGAAATTAAATTTCAACATGAGTTTTGAAGGGGACAAACATTAAACAATAACACAAAGGTAGAAAAGTAAAGAATACACACACACACACACACAGAAAAGTAAAGAATACACACACAAACACACAGTGTTTTGGTTTGCTGATGCTGGGGATTGAACCCATGGCTTTCGCGACTCTATGGAAGCACCCTGCCAGTAAGATACATCCCCAGGAAAAAAAGAAATAAAAATCTGTATTTTAAAAGTAAACCATTTCAGTTTAATTAAAATTAAAACATTTTTGAGATGGATCTCATTTTCATAAAGCATTCTTTTCTTACAACACCCTTCAACAAAATAATCTAAATCAAATGTTATTCTCTTAGGAATCTAAAATTATAGGATAAAATTTATAAATAGACCTAGAAAAATAACAACCTGTTATCTTTAATAAGTAGAACAAATCTTACATCATTTCCTTTTACGTCTAAAATCACATTAGTGACAGCTTCAAATCCTTACTTTTCATTTTCAGCACTTTTATGACCTTCACATCAGTCACTCTAAACTCCTGAATTTTAATTTTTTTCATAGCTATTAATCTTGTGTATCCAAAGTGAAACATAATTTCCTGTAGGACAAAATTCATACTTTAAAGAGTGTCTGAGGGTTCCCCCACATAGAACTAGAAATGCAGTAGTCAACTGAATACTATCTACTGAGATGAAGGCACTTACTTTTTTATAACACAGAGTACTTTAAAATATATCAAAGAGGTAGACAGCCTTGTAGCTTTTCTTTATAGCTGATCACACTTGATAAGAAAACTAAGAAATAGGTAGGAATTATTCTCTTAAAAATTTTTAGTTTGCACCTTGCCATCATACCCTGAATTGAGTTTGACTACAACCTTTGAGCTTCGGAGATAATTCTAAGTCATACAGTATTTATCTTTCTGTGACTGGTTTATTTCACTTAATGAACTACACAGAAATTACTGTCACAGAAACTACAAGCTATCTGTTGATTAGTTAGATTTTTTTAATCTTGGTGTTGTTAAGAGAATTTTATACTAATCCCTTCATTTCACTGATAGGTTCCAACCCACCCCACCCCACCCTCCCCACACACACACACACACTTTTATTGTAGTTGTAGATGGACCGCATGCCTTTATTTTATTTGTTTATTGTTTATCTTTATGTGGTACTGGGGATTGAACCCAGTGCCCCACGCATGCTAGGAAAACCTCTACTACTGAGCTATAACCCCAACCCCAACCCAAGCCCTTCTTTAAAAGAAAAAGGGGGGGAAATCTAGCTTTGTTTTCTGAGCAGTGTTTTTCCAACATAATAGTCTTGCCTATAGCTAGCTGTCATTGAAGTGTGGTTTGTTTTGTCCTTTACTTTTGTTATACTTGGAAAATTCTTTATAAAGAAAGAGGGCCTACCATTGTCTGGGTTAAAAAAAAATACTCTGAAGAAGGATTTTGTAATTACCTAATAATATAAACACGAGGTTCTAAAAATAAAGCTATGTTTGTGTCCCCACAAGTTCATAATCAATTTGCACCAAGGTATATCTTTCAGATAAATAAAACGGACCTGCATCTATTTGATTATCATTTTTTCCTTTTCACTTCTTGACAGAGTATTATTGTATAATTAATATCTCAGAAGCAGAAAAGCTTTTGTTTTGAGGTGTTATCTCATGAGTACTACAAGTTTCAATTTTCTTTTAGACACTCTTGATGTACAATACCTGCCTCTGCCTCTACATATCATGAACCAGCATTTATCTTTACCAAACTTGTCATCCTCTGATATCTTTACATTGTTACTTTTAAGACCTCAGTAAGTCCCAAGTGTTGTCTTAAATGTTGACCAAAATCAAAGGCACAGAAAACTCAATTTGATCCTGAAAAGTCTAACTGGGAAATTTTCCTAATGGGGCCAAAAGTTCTAAAGTAAACCATGGAATCTTTGGTTACAACTACCAGTCTTTGGTTACTACAATAATTTAAAATTATTCAACAAGATCTTCAGTAAAGTTAATTCTTTTTAAAATAAGAATGTCAACACTTATACCAAAACAATTCTGTTCTTCAAAACTGACTCCTTGAAAAGCTTAAAACTTAACTTATGCTTCCACTTTTTAAACTATTTTGGAACTATATTTTAGAAACTGGCATCACAGAAAATTTACTAACCACATACAAAAATTACTCTCTTTATTGTAAAAACATAGGGCTTATAATCTGGCTTTTGCCTTCTATTCCCATATTCCTTTAAATTTGAACTTGGACTTTTTCTTTCTTCTATTTTTTTTTTTAATTAACACTATGAAAATTTACAGTGTGGGAGTGATCCTTGAAGAGAACCAAAAGAAGGGACCAGTGAAGCAAAAGAAACATCTGAAAACAGGTAAACATTTTCATGTCGCTTGCATTATAGAACTGCAGATAAAAATGTACTAAGGGCCATTAATGATTATTTTCTAAAGCTTAAGTGAGCATATTGAGAAAACGAGGAATGTAAACATTGTTTTTTAAAAAAATGAAACAAAGGAGATGATCTAGCAGGAAAAAGGTTTTTTTAATTCAGGTTTAGGAAAGGAAATTAAAACCGGGCCTTAAATATAGAATCCTTATGTTCAATAGAGCAGGGAATTCTGATTTGAAAAGAAGGGTCATCTGATCAAAATTGGCAACCTCAGCTTAGATTCTGAAAAGCAAAACAAAGTATCAAAAAACTATTACTGAATTAGTGCAGATAATCCAAAGCATATTTCTTTCTCCCATCTAAGTCTGTCTCTGGATTCATAAGGAGCAAGCTTCAATTACTACTGAGTCCAAAACCAGAAAAGAATAAATAAAGAAGACGACGTAAAGTACCGAATTCCCATCAGAGAAATACAACTATACCATGGACCTTCGGGAGAAGTAGCCCAAGTAGAAAAATTAAGTGGCATACTCATTAATTCAAGTCATCCAAATGTGACAGAATATTTAACAGTACATGACTTATGGGTCAAAGGCATGTTCTTGTCTTGACTGAAACAAAATAATTATCATTATCAGATTTTCCAACAAAATAAACTTCAAGATAGCAAAGGAGGGCTAAGGACATAGTAAAGTGCTTACCTAGCATACACAAGACTCTAGGTTCAATTTCTCATAGCACAAAAAAGAAAAAAAAAGGTCAAAGTAACTTTAAAGCTTCTAAACAATAAAATCTATAGTTGAGTTGGGAAAAATATGTATTTATTCATGATTACAGAAGAGGCAGGTAATTTTACTTCACATAAATCATTAAAACAATAATATCAATATAAACAATAACAAGATAGATTTTCAAGAAAATAGATTTTAAAATAAAGGAACTTAGAAATAATATACATATACATATTTAAGAATGCTTATGTGGGCTGGGACTGTGGCTCAGCAGTAGCGCACTTGCCTGACATGTGTGAGGCACTGGGTTTGATTCTCAATACCACGTATAAATAAATAAAATAAAGATCTATCAACAACTAAGAAAAAAATTTTTAAAAAGAATGCTTATGGATAAAATTACAGTTTCAAATATGTATAACAAAGTTCAAGTTTTTAATTAAATTCAATGAGAAAGTACAAATAAATACAAAAAGGCAAAAGAACCTAGAAGGAAAGAATCAGAAAAATGTCAAAGAACCTACCCAAACCAAGAGAACATAAGTAATATAAAAAGTACAATATTGTCAAAGAAACAAAATTATTTATTTGTTTATTTATTTATTATGTGGTGCAGAGGGAACCCAGTGCCTCACACATGCTAGGCAAGTGCACTACCACTGAGTCACAATCCCAGCCCCAAAGAAACAAAATTTATGTCTTACATGAAAAGAATACAAAGGTTAAGTCTTAAGAAGATAATATATTCTCCCGGTAAGAACAGGAAAACAATCTCCCCCACCGTGTGGTGGCTTGAAAAAACAAAAGTGTATTATCCTACAGTTGTCTAGGTCACAAATATCTCACAAAGCTAAAATCAAGGTATTCGCAAAACTGTGTTCCTGTCATATAGATCTAGATGACTATTTCTTTTCCTTATCCAGTTTCTAAATGCTGACTACTTTCCATGGTTCTCTTCCTTATTTTCAAAGACAATAACATTGGTCCAACTCCTTCTCACACCCTGTAGAAGTCTCAGGCTGCCATAACTAAGTCCACACATTAGGTTTTTTTTTTTTTAAGTTATAGATGGACACAATATCTTTATTTTATTTTGTTTTTATTTTTATGTGGTGCCAGGGATCGAACCCAGTGCCTCACGCATGCTAGGTAAGCACTCTATCACCGAGCCACTACTCTGGCCCAGACTAGGTGGTTTAAACAGACATTTATTTCTCAAAATTCTGGAAGCCAGATGTCCAAGATCAAGGACACACCATGGTCACGCTCTGGTAAGGGAAAACTTCCTGGCTTGCATACAGCCACCTTCTCAATGTATCATCACATAATAGAAAGAGAAAACAATCTTTGTGTTTAAAAAAAGTAAAAAGACTTCACTAGAACTGAAAGGCAATGAAATCAGTCAATAGAATAAAACTCTTAATATTTTTGTCATACTTCATTCATACTTTATATAAAACACTTTCATGTATATTATCTGAAGTTCCACAATGAAAACACATACCACTTTCCTTTTAAAAATTGGTATAATGATATTTTTAAAAACTTACTCAAGGTCATGTAGGGTTTTTGTTTGTTTGTTTGTTTGTTTTAGTACCAAGGATTGAACTCAGGGGCACTCAAAACACTAAGCCACATCCCCAGCCCTTGTTTATATTTTATTAGAGACAGGGTCTCACTGAGTTACTTAGCACCTTGCCATTGCTGAGGCTGGCTTTGAACTCTCAATCCTCCTATCTCAACCTCCGGAGCTGCTGGGATTACTGGAATGTGCCACTGTGCCCACCTCTAGGTCACACAGTTTTTCTTAGGGACAGAAATCCAACTCTGAGCTCTCATTTAATGTGACTATTTAAGTAGTCCACTTGTATTAGAATTACCTATTATCACTATGACATTAGTGTTTATGTGTCACCCCTACTGCTAAAACTATGAGCTGCTGGAGGCAAGGATTACACTTGCTTCTAATCATGTCTGTAACATCACCACCCAACACTGTATATTTTTATAATATGTGCTTTAAAAAAGTCTGTTAATGAATATGCATAAAAATCATTAAAGGAACTGACAGCATGGAGAATCTGTTTAATTACTTTTGAAATACACATATGCATAAAAAAATCACTTACAGTCCCTATTGAATGAGATCAGGGCAGCCATGTCTATATCAGTGAACAATAACCATGATCCTACCACAAGCTAAGTGGATCAGAAATGCACAGGTAGCCAAATTGAGACTAGTTAACTCAACTCACTGGCTTATTAATCACTAAATACTCTATCTTGAGAACTAGAATCAGGAAGTTAACACAGAGATAGTGGGTAAGCTGGAGATGTTATAAATTTTGTCAAACTAATAAATAAGTGAAGAAATTAGTCTGCAAAAAGAACAGGAGTAAAAGGCAAACACTCCCACCTTGGAACCTGAATCAAGAAACTATAGGATCCCGAAGGAAATAAAAATAAACTCTGTTCCTATAAGACCTAAATGTAATTTTTTTTAAACGTAGAATTCCCTGAGAGCTTACATCTTTATTTCAACACTAAAATTGGTTCTTTTTTTTTTTTTTTTTTTTTTTTTTTGCAATCGTGAGCTTTTACTATAACAATTTTGTTAAGTCCCTCAACCATTTTCATCCTACACATTCAGGATACTCTTAAGGTCTCAACTAAAAACTACATGTTAAAAAATGCTCTTCTGAGCACTAAATGGCAGGTGTGAGACATTTGGAAAACACAATATAATAAGCTGTCAACCTAGGATGATGAACAAAGCTATAGCGTCACAAATTCATATATTAATATTAAATTAGTAAACTCAGTAACTACCATGTAGGTAGCAGAAAGGATATAAGAATCATTAGGAGAGAGAAATTTTGACTAGTCATACAGTTTTTAGGAAAATATGAGTTGTAGGTAAAATAAAAACATAATAGATTCCATAAATGACAAAAAGTATTTTACATAGCAAAATGATTTTATGAAAGTTGGTGTCCACCATATAAGATAACAGGGTTCATGATGAAATAAAGTCTTGACATAAACAAGAGTTGATATGTATACAAATGATGACTATAGAAATCTAGTAGTTTCAAGCATTCTACTTTTATTAATGACCTAGCCTTCAAACTGAGGAACACTAAGGAAACATTAATAATACAGACACAAATCCATTGATATGATTAACAGGAAAATTTCAGTTACATTGCACAGAACTTTTGTTAAAACTGTTCACTAAAGCTTCTTCAACTAAACAAAAGTAATATATATTTTCAGGGTAGATGTGTAAATTAGGCATTAAGAATTTACAAGATTTGAGCTGAGGTTGTGATTCAGTAGTAGAGCACTTGCCTAGCATGTGTGAGGCACTGGGTCTGATCCTCAGCACTACATAAAAAATTAACAAATAAAGTTATTAAAAAAAATAAAATTGAAAAAATAAAAGAGTTTACAAGATTTGGGCTGGGAATGCTTGCCAACAAGAGGCCCTGGGTTGGATCCCTAACACCGTACCAAAGAAAAACCTCAAAACATTGAAATGGTAGCAGGTACACAACACTGCTAAGAATTCTGAGGCACAATCTCCATTACCGTCAAGTCACAGAACAAAGAATATAGAAAGTAGAAATCTATAAAAGATTCTTGATTGGCCCCTTGCCATTTACATATTTGTCTATTCCAATTCTTCCAGCTTTTATATGACTATTCAATGTGTTTCCCTCACACATATTTTGCTTCCTAAAAACACTTCCAAATATGATCACAACAGGATGTTTGCCTCTCCTGGTTATAAGCACATCATATGATAGGGAATGGTAGAGGAAATAGACCCTATCTCTCAATAATGCATGCTTCAAAATAAGCAAATAATATTCATTGAATAACTCCAGGTTTAAGCTAAACAAAATAAAAATAAAAAGAATTTTGTTTTAAGAATCAAAAGAGTCAATTGGAGAGATTTTTAATAAAGTTAATATAAACAATAAAAACTCATAAAAAACATGATTCTATAAAATTTACAAATAATATTATAAAAGAAATATTATTATGTTGCCAACAAACTCTAAACCAGAACCTTCAAATCCTAAAGATTCAATTTTAGGAATATTTAGTACATGAAAGTAAGCCAAACTGCTACCATTACACAAAAGAAGCAGAAGTGGTAGTCGAAGAAAAAAGACAATAAAAAATGAGTGACAAAGCAAAACATCAGCAAACCAAACGCTGAATATGCTTTTTAAAAATTATTAATATAGGGCTGGGGTTGTGGCTGTGGCAGAATGCTTGCCTAGAACATGTGAGGCACTGGGTTCAATCCTCAACACCACATAAAAAATAAATAAATAAAACAAAGATATTGTGTTCATCTACAACTTAAAAAAATACTTTAAAAATTATTAATATATTTATAACAAGGGATTAGTCTCATTCCAAACTGCCTGGAATTGTGCTGTCCAATGAGATGGCCTCCAGGTGCATGTGTTTATTTAAATATAAATTTTAGATACTTAAAATTAAAATTCAGTTGCTCAGTACATACTAGTCACATTTCGTGTGCTCAATGGTCATATTTATTTGAAAGCACAAATGTAAAAAAATAAATAAACAAAAAATTTTTCACCGCTGTAGAAGTTTTATCAGACAATACTGGCCTATGTAGTCAGTTAGCCCAACTAAAGGGCCTAAGAGACCTTTATTCTTTGTAATTTATTTTTTTCCAGGAAGGAAACAGTATTTTACTTTAGCTTTTATTTTTTCTTACTGAATTAAAAAAAAAAGAAATTATTATGACAGGTATAGACAAATAATAGAAATTCTCCACTGGAGAGTAAATCACAATGTTGTGATTTTACTTGCTTTTTAAAATAATTTTACCAAATGTTTCTGTAAAAATGTATTGTTCTATATGTAGAATCAGTTTTTCTTTACTTACTCTTTTCAGTCTCATCCATATAATTAATAGTATAACACAAAGAAACCAGTTTTATTTAGATAAAGTAAAAACCATCATTTATGAGTCAAAGATGTTCAAGTTAAAAACTTAAGGCTCCAATCATTCTCTATAAAGCAAATGCAATCTTTTAAATATACATTTAACTGGATCATAAACCAAAATGAGAAGAACTTTTTTGTGCATCAAAAATTTCATGGTTACACATACATATGTATCTTTTATTTTTATTTTTATTTAATTGTTGAACACTGATCATCAATGTGTAGTCCTTCAACAAGCAGTTTCAAATCTCAGGGGAAGTTGTCAGAAGCACAAATTCTAAGTACCTGCACCATCTCAAACCCAATGAATACAAATTCCTGGTGATGGGGTTCAATAGTCTGTATCTCCTCCAAAAGCCCTCCAAATAAACTGGAAGCAGTAGAACACACTTGTAATCCCAGAAACTGGGGAGGTTGAGAAAGGAAGATCACAAGTTCAAGGTCAGTCTCAGTAACTTAAGGAGACTTCATCTCAAAATAAAATATAAAAAGGGCTGGGGATATATCTCTGCGGTAAAGCAATTCCTGGTACTTTAAAAAAAAAAAAAAAAAAAAAAAAGGCACTACAGCACTACAGGTGATTCTCACAAGAGCTGAAATTTGAAATTTGTGACCTTCTCAAGAAGTACTCTAATAATATACATCACAGTTTAATAAACACATGTAGACACAGAAATTTCTATCATTTAACCAGTAAACTCAATTACTCTTTGTTGAATTTTTTTAAATTTTGTTTTAAATTACTAAAAATATTGAATTCAAAATAATACTGGTCAAAATACAACAACAAAAAAAAAAAAAACAAATGGCATGGTGGTGCACACCTGTAATCCCAGCAGTTCCCAAGGGTGAGGCAGAAACAATTCAAGTTCAAACTCAGCCCCAGAAACTTAGCAAGGTTCTAAGCAATTTAGCAAGGTCCTGTCTCAAAATAAAAAGGACTGGGATTTGCTCAGTGGTTAAGTGCCCCTGGGTTCAATTCTTGGTACCAAAAAGCACTACAAACTTAACTACATGTCTATTCTAAGAATGTCTAATTTTTTAATTAACCATTTTCTAATTGTGGTAATTCTTTTAACACTTTTTCTAGATGCATCCTTAGCCAGTTAACTTTCCATGGCAAGGTTCACTGTCCTTTTCCAGTTTTCCTAATAAGAATTGCGAGGGGAGGGAAGGAGGCACACAACGACAACTATAGAGGCTTCTTATGTATAAAGGCTCTCAATCCCCTGTCATATATTACAAATGCTTTCCCAAATTTACAGTGTGACTTTACATTTTAACTTAGACTTAAAATGATAGAGCTTAACTTTTTATTTCAACAGATAAATAACATGAGAATAAATCAAATGACACTCATGTACTTACCACTCAAAATTAACAAATGTTAACATTTGCCATAGTCATTTCATTAAGAAATTTATTTCTTTAAGAAATAAAACATCCTTGATATTAGAACTTCTTACAGAGAAACCTCTTATTTTCCTTTGAGTTTCATTATTTTTATGCTTAGTTTTCCCTAGTTTTTCTCTAGAATCACAAATAGTCAACTTTTTTTTGAAAGTTTAACATATTATTGAAAATTTTAAACAAATAAAAGGGAGAAAGCTTAACTATTATCACTTCATAATCTACTTTGTTTCATTTGTACCAGGTATCAACAAACTTTTTCTGTAAAGAGCCACAAAGCAAATATTTTAGGCTTTTGTAGGCCTGTTCTGTTCCTATTTATCTCAGACTCTATTACAAAAGCAGCCACAGGCCATAAGTAAATGAAAAGGCATATCTATAATTCCATACAACTTTATTTATAAAAAGAGACTGCAATTTAAATGGGCTATAGTTTGCAACCCCCTATTCATTCCTTTAGTTCAGTATTATTTTGAAGAACCTCCAATAAATTATTTTATTTCAATATACAGTATATATGACTGTATATCTAAAAGTTCATTTTTAAAACATAATTACAATACCATTCATACCTGAGTTACCAAAATTTTTTAATATAAACATTCAGTATTCAAATGTAAACCATCTCATTATTGTCTTATTTCACAATCTGTTAATTTGAATCAGAATCCAAATAAGGTGCAAACATTGCAACTGCTTTTCATTATTCCTTTAATTTATAGCACCACTGATGGAGCAGCTGAATTGTATCTCAAAAAAATTAAAAAAAACTTGTCTGAGACCTGATACCCAATACCTGTAAATGTGACCATATGTGGAAACACAGTCTTTACAGATGTAATTAAAGGTCTCAAGATAAGAACATATCAGATTTAGGATAGGCTCTAAATCCAGTGACTACTGTCCTTATAAGAGAAAAGAGAGACGAATCTGAGACAGAGAAAAGGAAAAGACCAGGCAAAAAAATGAAAGCAGCAACATAAGGTATGCTGCCAAAAACCAAGGACATAAGGTGTCAAAAAAAAGTCTGGAAGAGGAAAGGAAGGGTACTCCCCCAGAGCCTGTAACCTAGCCCTACCAGTATCTTGCAATACCTAAATTTTGAACTTCTATCCTCCAAAACTGCAGAAGTTTGTTATGATGCCCTAAGAAACTAACACATCTATGAAATAGAACTTTCTGCAATGATAGAAATATTATCTATCTGCACTGCCCAATATGGTAGCCACTAGCTGTATGTGGCTACTGAGTACCTGAAATGTGGCTAGTATGAATGAGGATATAAATTCTTATTTTAACTAATTTAAATCTTAAAATATGTCCCCTTCAACATTTTTTTCTTTGGGGTTTTGAAAGAAGAAATTAGTTGTTTATCCTAGAGTTTTCCACAATCTGGATTTTTCTGTTATTTCTTGTTAATTAACATTTTCTTTATATGTTGTATTCACCATAAATTAGTAGTTGGAATGATCTAATACTGAAGTTAGATTATTTTCTGGGGAGACAAGACTACTTTGAATGTGATTCTATCTTATTCAGGAAGCAAATGTGTCTGGATCTCTTTCTTCTTGTAATATGAACAGTATAATGCTCAATACCTACATATGTTAATTTATAAGGTCTTAAATACAAAATGATGATAGTCTAATTTTACAACCCGTTCCTTATTTGTTAACTTGAACAGTTCTATATAAGGAAACATCCCCTCAACTACTATTTAGTTGCCCAACAGTACACTCCAATAGAAAAAGACCGGATAAATGCAATTCTTTCATACATTTTCACTTTTTAAAATAATGATTGTTTTATTAGCTTCCTCTACTTTTTTAATCAGTAATTTTAAGAGTCACTATGAACTCATACATTTAACATATATAACTCAAATCACTGTAGATATTATCATTATTAATGCTCAAATTGTGCCATTTTTATTCAGCAGTAAATTCTTCAATGGACCCTAAGTTCTCTAACCCCAGTAGTCTTTAAAGCTTTCTTATTACAGGTATCACAAAATGTTCCAATCTTATCTTGTATGTTCCTTGCATGAGATACAAAACAAATCCATTTCCAAGTACCTCTGATTATTTTTAGTGAAAAATAATATGTAAATACCTCAACTTATATTCAAAGAAACTTTACAAGTAATAATTTTAACACAGCTTTAATTAGCTATTTGTCAGTTATCTACCTCATATTAAATAACTGACAAATAGCTCATATTAAATAGTAAAAATAAAATACAAGCTTTTGGTTATGAGCATATTTTGTTTGTTAACATATTCACAGAAATAGTAAAGGTAGGCAGACTTTTAGGTAAATTAATTTTTCTTTTGTGGTTCTGGGGATCAACCGTAGGACCTTGTGAATACTCAGCAAGTGCTCTACCCCCTGAGCTACATACCCAGCCCTAAACACTTGTGTCAGGGGCAGGTGGGTACTAGAAATTAAATCCAGAATCTCACTCATGCAAGCATTCAACCACTGAGCTATATCTGCATCCCCAATTTCCATAAGACAACTCATTCTAAAAATATGAAATCGCCAAAAGAGAATGCAATATAATATACCTAGTTTTTAACAATCTAAAGTAATGATGATTCATACGTGGTTTTCTTTCTCAAAGTATAGGAATATAACGATGTATAAAGTTTATTGCTAAATATTTTTAATGCAGGGTTTAATAGCACATTCACTCACTTTACTCTATCTTTAATTCTTACTGTGGACTACATTTTGTCAATTACAGATAAAACATATAGAGTACTAATGTTTTAAATGACCTGTTACCATATCCTGATTATAGATTATAGCCATAAACAAGATGCTGGTACATAAGTCCTTTAAATATCAAAATGAATTTAAGGTATTAATCATAAAAGAGAGCTACAAACATGTTGTTTTCTATTTGTACATAACGTTTAAAATGTTTGCTATAGCACTATTCACAATAGCCAAGATACGTCATCAACTTACGTGCCCATTGATGAATAATTGGATAAAAAAAATGTGGCCTATATACACAATGAAATATAATTTGGCCATAAAAGGAATGAAATTCTGCCATTTGCAGAAACTCGGGTGAAAATGGAGGGTACTATGTTAAGTGAAATGTCAGATACAAAAAGACAAATATGACATGCTTACATATGTAAGCTAGAAAAAGTTGATATCAAAGAAGTAGAGAATAGAAGAGTGGTTACCAGAGCCTGAGAAGGGTGTAATGGTGGGAAGGGATGGAGAGAGAGGATGATTAATGAGTACAGAGGTGCAACTAGATAGGAGAAATAACTTCTAATGTGCTATAACACGTCAGGATAACTGTAGTTGACAACAATTAATTGAATACTTCAAAATAGGAGAATTTTCTCAAAAGATCTAAAATCGGCCTTATACTACAACAGAATCAAATCAGTGTTTATAGCAGCACACTTCTCATTAGCTAAATTATGGAATCCATCCAGATCTGTTAATAAATCAATGGATTAAGAAACTGTGGTGTATATGTATGTATATACACACACACACACACACACACACACACACACACTGGAGTTCTACTCAGTCATAAAAAAGAATGAAATTATGGCATTTGCTAGAAAAGGAATGGATATGGAGAATATCATGCTCCATTTAAAACTTAGAAATTTAAAGGTCAAATGTTTTCTCTTATTCTCTTAGATTTTTTGGGGGGGAGGGGTGCAGAGGGTGCTAGGGCTTGAACCAAGGGCTTTATACATGCTAGGAAAGCACTCTACCACCTGCACTACATACTCTGCTGTCTCACTTATGAGGAAGCTAGAGTAAAATAAAGGAAAGGGAGAGGGAAAGTTAGGATTACATAAAGAACCAATCAAATACTATTTAACAGATGAGCGAAAGGAAGTCCAATAAAGTAGAGGATGGAGAAGGGAAAAGGGGAGGAAAGACAGGAGAGTAAATGGGGGGATCATGAAAAGAATTCCCATATTCGTCACCCAAATCCCACATATGCTAACACTTCATAATTACTTTATCTCATTCTTTTCAAAGACACAATTGCTATATCCTCTTTGCTTCTCTTATTCTATATACGTTTACCTGCAAAGGTTTTCTGAACCATGTGGGAGTAACTATCAAACACAGTATTCTCTCCATTATTCTAAATACTTGTTCTAAAAGGAAGAATATTCTCTTAAAGTCAAAATACAATTATCAAAATCAGAAAACTAACACTCATACAACACTACTATCTAATATACAGGCCTTATTTGGATTTTACCAATTGTTCCAATAATGCTCTTTGTAGCAAAAGAAAATTCCAGAACATGCACTTCTTTGTGGCACCTTTAATCTGAATAGTTCCTTAATTTTCATCTGTCACAATACTGATACATTTGAAGAGTACTGCTGCTCTGTTGTTTAGTAGAATGTTCCTTAAGTGAGTTTGTCTGAATTTTCTTCTTATGATTAGATTCAGATTTTATACTTTTGGCAGGAGTAACACAGAAGTGATGGTATGTTTTCAGTGCTTTATGTCAGGAGGCACTTGTAAACTTGTCCTTTAACTGGTGATCTAACTTTAACCATATGTTTAATGTTCTGTCAGCAAGGTTTCTCCACTGTAAACTTATAATTTTCCCTCTGAAATTACTAAGTATCTTGCAGGAGGATAATTGGAATCTATATAAGTATCTCGTTAATCATCAAACTTTCAACTCACTAGCTGTGTTCTGTTTTTCAGTCCTGGCAACTGAACCCAGGGATCGCAAATGCTAGGCAAGCACTCTACTACTGAGCTAAGTCCACAGCCCTTTTGATTTTATTTTGAGGCAGGGTTTTGCTAAGTTGCACAGGCTGGCCTCAAACTTGCAATCCTCCCACCTGTCTCCCAAGTAGCTGGGATAACAGGTGTGTACTACCACCACACTCAGCTCACTTCACTAGTTTTTAGCATACTTTAATGATCCTTATCTGAACCAATTACTATCAAGTTGTTGCACACTGATGATTTTTTAAATCATTCCTTCTACATGTATTAGTTAACATTACCTTCTTCTCCAGTTCTGATGACTGGTATAAACAAATAACTCAAGTATGGTGATATGAAACCAAGGCATTACTGAGGTTCCTTGTACTATCATTAATCTAAATATCAATCATCAGTTACTATATATAAGAGTGCGAAATATAATAATTGCTGTGAGCTAAGGCAGAAGCTTTGCATTTACATAGTACATGATAGTTTCCATTCATTCTCAGTACGTTTTTAAATAGATTCCACAGAATAAAGGCCCAACACATCTCTCCACTTATACATATGTAATGCATCCATTCTGCAAGTAATAGTGTGGATTATTTTAATTATTGAAATAATTTTGGAATTTCTAATCATTTGTCATTTGCTTGCACCTGCCTAATGAATCCATTTATCTCCAGAGAGATTATGATTTGCTACTAAAGGAATCTAAGATAACAGAGCTAGTGAATATGTTCATAACCATCAAAAACAATTTTCAACATTGTAGTTCAGTTGCTCTCTAGAGAAAGGATTATTTATTTGTTTGTTTTCCCCTATACTGTCCTGTAGCATCTCAAAAGCCAGTTTTGAAGGGAGAAACATTACTTTTAAGTAACATAGAACCAAAAAGAAGTAGCAAGAGGGGAAATCCCCACCTTTTTCTGGTCCCAGGGATTTTGGAGAAAGGAACAAGTGGTCAGATATATACCCTAAAGGGCATTAGAAAATGAACCTTTCTCTAGTTCCATCTTGTTCTCAAAGGCCACTTGTCAAGATGTGCTGTGCAAACCTGGGGTATAGTTACACCCAACTACCAGTTTCCATTCCATCAACAACATGTTAAAATACTTTTCTCCTCACAACAATGTATTTAATTATACTTTTAAATTGCTGCCAATTTGATAGGTGAAAACAGATAACTCAGTGCAGTTTTGATTTTGACTTTTTCCTATTAGTGAATATGTTTCATATGTATAAGGGCAATTTTTATAGTTTTTTTTTTGTGTGTGTGAGAATTGTCTGGGTCCCTTTCTATTTGTTTTTCTTTACTCTTAATTTTAAAAAGTTCTTTACATATGAGGAATATTAGCCCTTTATTTGCAGTAAATGTTTTCTCCCAGTTCTGAATGTGCCTTTTGACTTTATATTTAGTGGATTTCTTGCCATGCAAAAGTCTTATCTTTATTTTTATATAGTCAAGTTTATTAGTCTTTCCTTTTGTTACATCTGGATTTCGAATCAGAGAGAAAACCCTCCCTTACACCCAAGTTACAAAAGAATTTGTCCAGGTCTTCTTCTCTTACTTTTATACGATAGTTTCATTCTTTACATTGAAATCTCTGGTCCATTTGCAGTTTATTTTTCTATACGATGTAAGATATGAATTTAATTTTATCATTCCTGCAAATGGTTAAAATATTTTGTTGAAAATCCACCTTTATGGGCTGAGGTTGTAGCTCAATGGTACAGTACATGCCTAGCATGTGTGAGGCACTAGGTTTGATCCTCAGCACTACATAAAAATAAAGGTATGGTATCCATCTACCACTTAAAATACTAAAATATTTTAAAAATTAAAAACTAAAAATTCACCTTTACCCCAGTGCTCTGAAATGTCAGGTTTGCCATATACTTCTGTATACTCTTGGGTGTATATCTCCACTTTTCTATTCTATTCCACTGAAAAAAAATCTAATCTGCAAAATGAGAAAAATATAGCTTGAGATTCCTTCCATTCTATATCTAACTCTTAAAAAGAAATTTAAACCATAGTCATAGTCAACTCCGATTAAGTCACTTGTATTTCTGAATATGTCTTCAAGTCTCTTTTGCTCATCACTCCAACATCTAAATGTTGAAGTATATACATAGTCTTTTGATCTCTTCTTCATCTATATTCACTCCAATCTTATGATTTCCAATCCCATATATTCTCAGATGACATCTAAATTACTATCTTCAGCTCACATCCCTACCCAAAGCCACAGACCAGAGTAGCTAATAACCTACTAATCTCTCCAACTAAATGTCTAATGTGTCTAAAAGTGAATTCTCCATCTTATTTCTAAAAAACAAAACTATGCTCCTTCTTCGGTTTTCCCCATTCTCAAATAACTGTAACCCCATTATTTTGTTACACAGACCCAATATCCATCCATTCTACCTTCAGTATATATCTAAAATTTAGCCATATCTTCTACAGCCTCCTAAATGATCTATTCTTTCTGCCTTACTCTCCACTCAGAAGACAACATGATCCTGGTAAAATGTAAGTCAGTGAAAGCCAAACAATAGTCTAGTACTTACAGATAGCGTCTATTTCAAATTGGCTGAAAAGCACTCTTATTGTTCTTACAATAGTACTATAAAATTTAATATGAATAAATACAAAATAATGGGAGCCAGTTTTTCCTACTATTTCTAATTAAAACCAAACCAAAACACAGGGATCAAAATTATATTCTCATTTAGTAACCACTGAATTACTAATGTGATTTATATCTTTATCTAGCTAAAAAAGAAATTTCTCCACTTAACTAGATTATAATAAAACAACACTCACACTTTTCTGGCAATTCCACTAAGGTTGCTATGTTCAAGTTCCCTCAGATAAGAGAGGTTCTAACAGATACAGTATCTGCACTGATGCTTGATCTCCAATTTTCACTCTAATGAAGAATAAATTTAAAAACCTGGGGCAGTACCCTACACTCCATTCTCAGCAATACACATCTTCTGTCTACTTCTTAAATCCAGAGCAAGTTCTAATCAGCTGACTCCCTACATCTCCTCCTTTGGGTCTGGACCAATCCCTTATATGTGAAAGCCAAACCAAGAGTGCCATAGCAAGTAGAGAGGCATATCTGGTCCTTGGCAAACACAGCTCTGCCTGTCCATCTCACTCAATAAACTAGACAGATTTATAAATATAGAAGAAGGAGAAGCAGCTCATTAAAGAAAGTCTCAAGTAAAAGCCAAGATTTCAGGAGCTATATAGAACTTATCATAGGAAGCTTCCTATGTTCTATCCAGTATCAAACAATGGACTTGACGCATATTTCTTCACTGACCAATCCAGTCTCTACTAGCAGTAACCAAACGATGTTTTAAGTTGTCCTTTTTTTTCCCCCATTATGTCTACAGAAAGACTTCACACCAGTCTAGGTATAAGGTATTCAAAAGAATATGCAATCCTAATTAGAACAAGATATACATTATAAGTTTGTTAAATATATCAAAATATACTCTACTACCATGTACATCTAAAAGGAACAAGTAAAATTAAATATGCATTATCAGAACATATTTTAATTTAATTCAGTCTATTGAAATATTTATACTCAGGGCTGGGGTTGTGGCTCAGTGGTAGTGTGCTCACCTAGCATGTGAGAGGCCCCAAGTTTGATCCTCAGCACCACATAAAAATAAATAAATAAAATAAAGGTATTATGTCCAACTACAACTAAAAAATTTTTAAAATTATATTCACTACCAATAATTTTAAATATAAACCAATCTAAATGCCAAAAATTTTATTGTTTATCATTTGAAATACCTCTAATTATTGACATTAAAGTTCACATTCAAACACACCTAAATGCATAAACCATTTCTATATCTTCTCAAATAAACTTTGCACATACATGAGGCGGAAGATATAAGTGTTTAAAAAAAATGTTTAATATGAAATTCACCTGAATAAGAATTACCAACAGCCCATATATCTGGTAGTCAGAATCAAGTAATTAAAATCAATGTAGTACACCCAGAGATGGATAAATAGCTAGAAAAAGAGTTTCAATAAACCCATGATCTCTTCTTCATAACAGAGTTAAAAATCACCTCTCCAAGCCTCTTCATAGCCTCATTAAAAAAAACATATACTATCACTGTATTGTCTTATGATGCTAAACACAACAAATATTCATGACTATAAGCCTGATGAAGCCAAATATTTGAGGTAAACTTTCAGAAAACAATAAAATTCATAATGTATTATATAAAGATTTTAATCAAAAACTAATAAAAAATGCTGCTTCTTCAGTACCAGTGAAGAAGTACATATAAATCATTAACCATCAAACCATCCCCTATTATGGATAATTGCAGGAGCTTTTTTAGTACACTTGCATTAAGGGAATAATAACTTTCCTGTGAATGGGAATAACCCTAATGTTTTATCAGACCCACAAGACCCTGGTACTCCCCTTGGCTCTAGGCATTTCCCCTATGCTAAATAAACAAAAGCAAAGAACTAATGGTGATTCTGAACAACTATGTATTTTAAATATTTCTCTAAGGAGTGATTGCTTTTAAAAATAAAGCATGGCGGGGAGCTTAACACTTTCAGATGTAAAACGTATGCAAATAACTAATGGATTTCTTTACAAACATAATAAAAATTCTAAAATATTGGATTCAGCAACTGGTTTTATCTTCTTCATTCCAAGATTGGAGGGAGAAAAATCTCAAAGTTTTTGTAGAACCAAAAATTTCTCAACTTTACAATGAATTGATTTTATAATGTGGGAACTGTATTTTGCATCTTCAGACAGTAGTGTTGAAAACTATTTCATTTCAATCATTTCTAATAAATCACAATAGCAAAACTTCTACTAGGTCCCTGACATGGCTTTCTTTAAAAGTTTTACCAATATTTCTTATAAAAAGAAGTAATAGAACAGAATAAATTTCACATACAGAAAGGTTCAAATGAGCCACTGAAATATGAGGAAACTAAATATAATAAAGAAATTACACTATATGTCCAGTTCTCAATAGTGGTTCCACAAGAATTAATAAGCACGAGTGCCCTGAGTTGTCACGGTGTACACTAAATATACTTCTCTCCTAAGCATCAAGAATAGTATTAGTTATGTATCACTCTTGGGAGAATTAAGAAAACCCAAATATATGGGCTGGAGTTGTGACTCAGCAGTAGAGCCCTCGCCTAGCACATGTGAAGCCCTGGATTCAATCCTCAGCACCACATAAAAATAAACAAATAAAATAAATGTATTGTGTCCAACTACAACTAAACAAAAATAAATTTAAAAAAAAAAAAAAAGCTCAACTTTAAAAAAAATAAAGAAGACCCAAATATAAATTATTTTCTGGTTTCTTCAGTTTAGATGATTAATTATGGTTTAGATGTAGAATTAAAGTTCCATACAAATTATTATTGGTTCTGGGACCACGTACTAAAAGTAAGATCTTCAATTTAGTACTCTAAGGAGATTGCCTATATAATTTTGAAAAAAAAAAAAAACTAAATAATCCACTATTTGAATATGACTTTTTACTATTAACATAGTCAAAACCAATAATCAACTAGTTTTACTATGTGTCTGGTCCTTATTATAAGGCACAAGACTAAAGGACATAACTCCTGATCATAAAAGGCTTATTACTCAGGAATTAAGTACAACACCCAGCACTTAATAAAAGATATGTACAAAAATCCTATTAAGTTCTAAACAATTTAATATTCAAATTTTAATCAAGCATTTGGAAAGAAAGGTCCTTGGAGTTGCAGTAGTCAGGGAAAGTTTTACTAATAAAGGTGAATTCCAAGTAGTATTTGGAGAGGCATAAAGATGAGAACCCATACTAGGCAGGAGGCAAATTTGAGTAAAGGCCCAGAAGCAGACATGAGCCTCCACAGAACAAAACCGAAAAAGCAGGCTGACATTCAGAGTGGAGAAATGTGAGAAAGAAAGTTGGTACCTAAAGAAAAGGATCTTGAAAACAGTAGGCAGATCAAGGAGTCGGGATATATATTTTTTGCTACAAGTTTTTAAACACTACCAAATTCTAAACTGAACAGTTTATAATAACCTTCACCAACTCTTTCAATATCAGAAGCTACCAATAATATCAGAATGCATTACAACACATTAATTTCACTAAAAATTCAGACAATTTTATTTAGCAAAAACATTACAGAGCACATGCTTAGAAACTTGTCCTTGAAATAGTATACAATGTAAAGAGAAAATCTTATATAAATATTTTTTTTAAAGGAAGATTGGGATTGAGTGGGAAATTCAAAAGATATCTGTCCTCAAGTTAAAGTTAAAACTAAATTCTTATTTTCCTTGACTGCTGGCCTACAGTTGTCTGCTTATTGCTGAGAGGATCTTTTCCTATCAACACACCCAGCACTTCAAAAGACCCAACCACTCTGCCAAGATATCTGCCTTCAAAGAGCCTATGTTGCCATGGCAATCTCATGTTCTCCTGGGAACCAAGTCAGCAGCACCCTATGATACATACATGAACGCTGTCCAAACTCTGTCTGATTCCTCCTTGAGGCACAGGTCACATCCTGCCACATCCGTACCAATTTTTATTTGCTGTAATATAAAGCATCAAGCCATATTTGACAGTTCATAAAGAACTAGGATCATTTTAAAATAAATAGCTGTGTGCAGAAAGGGTGAGGGAAGGTTGTGGGTGGGAACCTCCTTTTCATATTATAAAACTGATATTCTCAAGTATGAAGGCCAAAATAAAACACTGAGAACAACACAAATTTGATAAAAGATTTCTTCCTTTTCTAATATCTCAAAGCACTCTTTTTAAAAAATAAAGATTAAAAATCATACAAGCATGGTATCTTGGTTAAGAATAATCCCTACCCTTTTTTGTTTTCACCTGCAAGATTTAACACCCTACTCAAAACCAACATGGCCAAATTCTGCTTACAATTACAGCTTTTCTAGAAAGAAAACATAGAGGCTCTGAAATCATTTCTATAGGATATACTATCAAAATTTCATCACAAATGTATTTGCAAATAACAGAAAAACTACAATCAGACTTCAAGGATATATTTCCAGATGTAAATTACTTCTAACCCAAAGAAACTGGTTTTTAATCTCTTTTCAACTTATACTTCCCACATTCCCAAACCAATAAAGCTGGTTTTCTATACACTTAAGTATTACTCAAGTTAACAGCAAATACCATGAAAATAAAATCCAAAAATCAAGTACTATAAAAGAACAATAAAAGCAATGACCTGCTAAAGTTCTAAAAATAACCTCATTTTAAGACCTATATATGTTCCTAGAAAATAAAAGCTACAGTATTGAAATGCTGAATTATCTTTTCTATGTGATTTTCATTTCGGCTTCGAAAAATTATTCTACAGAGGCTGAAAAATAACTGATATTGACACATGATTACAAATTCAACCTGCTTCAAAAAAATTCCCTGTAAGGAAAGTTTTAAGATATTTTTTCTAATATACAAATTAAGTGCTTTTAATTGCCCTATAAAAACTACATCAAATAGTACAGACAAAAGCTCTTAAACGTCATTTAAATGTACACGTAACAGTTCAATTCCACTTCGTTAGGGGGTACCCATGAAACTGAATTCCTAACAGACTGTTCACATTATCACTCCAAATATTTGGTAGAATTCCCCACCTGAAAGAGATATAAAGATGTCTCAAGAGTTCCAATTTTGTATCAGAAAATAATCAAGGAGATCAACAATGAACAGTTTTTCTGGGTTTTCAATGAGAAAACTAAGGCCTGGGTAGGATACATCATTAACTAGATGCATTTCTCCTATTTGAACTGTGGTGGTTTAAACTGTTTTGTTTTTAAACAATGATATCCTACTATCTTTCTTCATTTTTCTGGAATCTCTTCCTTAATGTGGATATAAACACTGACTGCCTTCACTGCCAATAAAGCTTCTTTTTCCTTTAAAAGAAGCTGTCCAACAAGAATTAAAGGTCAGTGGCTGAAAAGACTAAAGGCTACAAAGAACAAAAAAAGTTGTAATAAGACTTTTATCTAATGTGGGAAAAAATGAATTGCTGTTTAAACCAGAGAGAATAGCATTTTACCAAGCAGCATTATCAACAACCAAACCTGTCACATGTCAGCTATGCAAATTCAATCATTTTCACATCTTAGAAAGAGAAACTAGGCCTTTAAAAAGCCAGCTAAAATTAACTACCAAAGCTGTGTCTTTCAAAGTTTTTTTTTTTTTTTTTTAACCACAATTCACCCACCATTAAGTACATTTTATATCACCACCTAGCATACACAAACATATATTTATATAACTAAAATCTTATTTAAAAAAAAAACAATATTCCAGATTACATGTAATACACCCTCAAAGCTTCTGTTCTATACCATTTCTTTAATCATGCTGGGTGAGATCCACTAATGTGTTTTTTCAAACACATTAACAGCCAGCGGTTTGAAATGTGATGGCAAGGTGGCTATTTTAAATTTTATCACTGATTAAAAAAAAAAAAAACTTAAAAATAAGAGTTCTTACAAGTGGTCATTCCACCCAAATATTTAATACTACAAATATTAAATGTATTTGACACCGTGCATATCATAAGATTTTTAGAATTCTGGTGTGCAAATTTAACAACAGAATGTGTACTCTGGCAGGCTTTATTTTAACAATAACATTGGATATATAAAAAGGGGGAAACAGACATGTTTACCCATTTACTCACTGAGTTTTTTTCAGTAGGTATTTCTTCTAAGATGTCTATCAGAACCCAAAAAGGAACCTATTTGTATTGTAATTATTAGCATATACGTGTTCTCTTCTACTGGATATATGGAACTACACTCACCATGTATCTATATCTTTATTAGTTTCAAAGCACTTAGCCCAGTGACTAGCAAACAGTTGGTGCCTATTTACCACATTATTTAAACTAAACTTTAGACTAATTCTTACAGGCTGAGAATCCAAGTACTGATAAAAAAAAAAAAAAACTATTAAATGGGGAAAAAGTATCTATATCTCAAAAAATCAGATTAAGGCACTATAAAGTAGCAATGATTAATTAACAAAAGCACTTTGCATATAGCTATGAAAATACCTAAAATATGAAAACAAATCTCTGAAAGTCCAAACTTTATTCCGTACATTTAAAAATACTTTCAAAATAATACTTAAGAAAATAAACATTATTACAAAAATGAATTAAATTCCACAATATTTGCTAATAAAAATCACTATTTTAAAAAAGGAATTCATATCACTAGTTTGAAATTTTTATCTCCAGGCACTGTTAATCCCAGAGACTCCAGAGACAAAGGCAGGAGAATCTCAAATTCAAGACCAAATGGGCAACTCAGGAAAACACTGTCTCAAAAAATAAAAAGAACTGAGGCTATAGCTCAGTAATAAAACACCCCAGGATTCAATCCCCTGTACCAAAAGAAAAAGCAGAAAAAAATTTAATCATTTCTTTTCTACCCCAAGTGAATATGCCCCCAATTCTTTATGCAATAAATCAAAATAAAGGAGGCTGAGGCAGGGTTTTCACATGTTTGAAGCCAGCATGGGCAACTTAGCCAGACCCTGTTTCAAAATAAAAAAACAGCCGGGCGTGTTGGAGCACACCCATAATCCCAGCAGCTCAGGAGGATCGCAAGTTCAAAGACAGCCTCAGCAAAAGCGAGGTGCTAAGCAACTCAGTGAAACTCTGTCTCTAAAAGTACAAAATAGGGCTGGGGATGTGGCTTAGTGGTTGAGTGCCCTTGAGTTCATTCCCTGGTATGCAAAAAAATAAATAAAATTTAAAATCAAAAAATAAATAAAGAGGGATGAGCACTCCTGGGTTCAATTTCCAGTATCACAAACATATATATGAGCATATGTTTGAGAAATGTATTTTCAAATTTTACAACTCAAAGGAGTTGTGATTTTCTTTGTAAAAGGTACACATAATATTTTACAGCAGCTCTTTATTCTTATTTTTTTAATCTAAATCTGACATGACAAAATACTGAATGATAACCTTGCCAATTTTTTAAAAACCAATGCTAACTAAAATGGATGCTTGTGAACTTCTAATTCAACAGTTAAAGAATATTTTCAAGCACCATTACCAAAATATTATCAGTTTTTATTAAATGATAAACAGAAAATGTAACCAAAACAAGCATTTGATACTTATTTTGTTAAAGTTTGTTTAACAAATGTCAAGTTTGTTCTTAATTAAATAGATTAAACAGGAAGGTCAAAATAAGAACCCTAAATATTGACTAAACTATCCCTGATTTCTCAATTTACAATAGACCAGACTCCTTGGAAAAAAAAAAAAAAAACTGGTTTCATGTGTGTGTAAGATGTTTCTTCCATAAAACTAGATTCTTGCTCCAATTTCTCATGAACACAGGTGTTAACATTCTATCTTTTCAACAGTTACCATCAAAATGTTTAGAGTCTTTGCTCTTTATGTGAAATAGCTCTGACAGCCACTGAGGAAAAGGAAGCAACATTTTCTCAATATCATCAGGTAGCTCAGGTGTGCCATTCAGTATTTCAGATGGTAGAGTGACTGGGAATCTAGTTAGAATTCTTTGAGATACAAATTCACTGTACTATTAAGGAATTGCAGTCTCTCCATGGAAACACTGGATACTCACGGTCTTTTAAGTCGGGAACAGAAATTAATCTTCCATCCACATACACCAAAGGGAACCCAGGCTCATAGTGAGTGCTGAAATATCTTTTGAATAAACAAGTATTTAAGCACTTACTGTGTGCCAAGGCACAGGGTCAGTCATGAGAATACTTTAAGAAAAAAAGTAGGCAATGTCTTGAACTTACAAAGGGCCTGAACATTATCATCTATCTCAGTGATACTTGTTACCAGAAACCAAAACAAAAAAAAAGAAAAAAATCAAAATAAAGCAGACACAATCAGCCAGAGATTTCTCACCTGCTTCTGAGAAACAATACAATATAAAGAGTAACGAAAAGGCAGGAGGTGTAGTTAAGTGGCAAAGCATGTGCTTAGTATGCATGAGTACCTGGACTCAATCCCCAGAACCCCCCAAAAAAGAGTACTAAAGTTGAAGACTCATTTCCAGTTCCATAATCTACCAGATATGCAATATAAACCAGGCATCTCAAAACTTAAATGTTGGATTTCTTTGCATAAATGGAAGTACAACATAAGCCTGCCTGCAATTTTTATGTGAGCTTTTATGAAGAACACATTATATATAACAACATATGGTCAATTCAGCACAGTCCAACAAGAACTTTCTGCGATATTTCTATATTTACACTGTCTAGTACAGTAGCCACTAGACAGATACGTGTGGATATTAAGTACTTGGAATGTGACTAGATCAAATGAGGAACTAAATTTTCTATTCCTCTTTTTTAAACTGAAATGTAAATAGCTACAACTCCTACTTCAAAGATTGAGCAATAGGGGCTGGATTTATACTCTCAAATGAAAAAAGCATAAAACAAAAAATAAATGAAATAATGATTTTCCAGATACTGGACAACAGGCAACAAAGGACATGCATCTTGACTGGAAAGAAACAAATCAGACAACCCCTACAAGTGCCAGAACTTACTATCTTAGCTTTTAGACTTGGGGAATGGGCAGGGGAAATGAAAATGGAGACTGACAGACTCACTGAGGTGAGAATATGGACAAGAACCTTATAGATAGAGTAAACAGAAAGCAAGAGTATACAAACTCTATATAGAGAGATTCCCGTGAATAATGATCAGGACAGGCATGTGAAAAATACTACCCAATGCCACAGAAAGAATAACCCTAAAAGTCAGAAGATCACAAAGACTAATGCCAGGTACTCACACAGGGCTAGTAATAGTAATTGTTCCCAGGAGCCAGACTGGAAAATTCCTGAATCCTAGGACACTGGGAGAATATTCAAATGTCTTCAGTATAGTATGAAACATACTAGAGCAAACTCTAGAATATTTCTGGTAATACAAAATATACAGCATCAGCAAGACAAAATTCACAATGTCTAGAATTCAATTTTTAAAATGACCAGGCACACAAAAAAGCAGAAGTACAATTCATAATGAGGCAAAAAAGCAATCAAATTCCAACCCAGAACTGACCAAGATATTAAGATAGGCAAGGACATTAAATCAGTTATTAAATACACCTATGCCATTAACATTAACTAAATCCCTTTGTGTCTTTCCACATGTCAGAATTTATTGAATAACAATAAATTCACAGATTACACTATTTTCGGGTATAACAGTTTACCAAATATGAGTCACCTGACAATCAGAAGCTGAGCATCACAGGTTCTTTTATTCCAATATTAACCACTAATGTTTATGATGTCACACATCATTATACAATTGTGTGTGTGTGTGTGTGTGTGTGTGTGTGTGTGTTTCAGAAAGGTTAAGAAAGTGTTAAGACAGCCACAGGGGTTCAGGAGGCTGAACTGAAAGCAAAAAAAAAAAGTAGAGAGCAAACCTTCATTGTAGGTGGTCAGATAAGATTGTAAACCAGAACCAGCAGAAGAACTTGTTCATGGCTTCTCCAGGACTAAGAGCTGTCAAAGCACAGGAACTTATTCTAAGCCAGGGAACAGTTTCAGAGTGTCAGCTTAGAACAGGCCATGAATGGTCATCAGGGGCAGGAGAAACATACTGTGCTGAAGACTCGCGACAGAGGTTTGGAGGTTCTTCACTGTGGTTATATTCCTGGCTTATGATCAGTAACCAGGTGATGGGTTCAGTGTCACTGTGTCCAGTTCTCAGGGTGCTCCTTCTCTTGCAGGCCTCAGGTGAGGGGGTTTCTTCATTCAGTGGTATGGTATGTTCTGATAAGCCCCACAGGCCTGAGTTTCTCAGTATGAGTTTGATATGCCCATGCATCCATGTGCTTCTGATTAATGTGATAAATTCACAGGCGGTCACTTTTATTAGCATGATTAACTTATTAATTTGTGTGTTATGGTTGGGCTAGGCAGATGGAGTTTGTTTACTGGTACAAAGATACATTCTACCTGAGCACTTAAATTCAAAATGGAGTAACTCATGGCAAACCACAGCTTTATAAAATGGAGTAACTCGGGGTTTAGGCACAATGTGAAAAGTACTGTTCTGCACATCATGGAATAACTCAGAGGAGTTAGTCCTGCTTTCCACAATATACTACCTATGTTCAAAAAATTTAGAGACAGGTATCACAACAGTAACAGAACTTTGCTGTTTTCTCAAGTTTTATTATCCCCCCTTTTTTTTCCTCTTTTTTAATGGAGTGTGCTGGATGTCTCTACAATTTTGTTCAGATGACTGCAGAACCTGAAAAAGCTGCTGCTGCTATTGATACCGCTATTATTGGTCTTTTTATGTAAATATGAATATGAATATATACATATACACACACACACACACACACACACATAATTTGAATATTTGGAAACTTCGGCTTTGCTTTCAACTTTGGAAAAAGTATCCCAGTTTACCATGTTAAGTTTGCATTGTACAGAAACTAATAGCCATATTGGTCTAGAAACATTAAACTTAATTTTTTCATTTGTATAGGAGTAACACACTATTAAATATGTAAGATCTTATCTCCATGGGTTTGATTACAGAAACTAATAAATTAGTCTGTAAATAATGGGGGGGGGGGGGGTATAAAAAGACATAAACCAAGCAAGTACAGATGAAAACCACAATGTATAAGGTGAAAAGTATATAGGGACAAAATTAATGGCAAATGAGGCAAGGGGTCAGATTTCAGGGGGCTGAGTCTATATTCATGATGTCCACTGTCAGCTGGTTGACTGACACTTGGGCAGGCCACACCCAAGGACACAATAAGAGAAGGGGACACACACACACACACAAGGCACTTCCATGGAAGATTCTATCCTAAACAGGGCAAGAGGTTATATTACAAAGAAACAGGTAAGCATAACTTCACCCATGGGGCTGTAGCAAGACACACCCATGCACGAGACACCGAGACCCTCCACTCTTGAACCCAAGAGGGTGGAGAAAGCTCTGCCACATTTCTGTGACTGAGCGCCTCAGCACCCAGCGGGGGAGTGGGACTCAGTCACATGTAAAGTTGGTCTCCCACACTTAGGGATTATTATATCTTGTCCCTGGCTCCTCACAGGTGTGTACTCTTTCTCTCCCTCCATCCCTCCTTTTTTCTCTTTCTCTTTTTTCTATTTCCTGGTTCCCATGAATTGAGCAGCTTTCTTCCACCATGCCTTTCTGCCATGATGTTCTGACTCACTTTCAGGCCCAAAATAATGAAATTGGCTGCTCAGAAGCTGAGACCTCTGAAACTCTGAGCCCAAATAAACTTCTCTAAGTTGTTCTTGTCAGTTATTTTAGTGTTAACAACAAAAAGCTAATACAACCATAAACTAGAATAAGACTAAATTACAAATGAAGTAAGTGAGAGAAAACAAAGAATATAATCACAATATAAGTTAAACAAATGGTCAGTGAATCCAAGGGCTGGATTTTATAAACTCAGCATTGATCAAAAAGAAAAAAAAAATAGATTACCAATATCAGAAATAAAAGCAGTACCCTCACTACAGATTCTTCTATAGATATTAACAGAACAGCAAGTGAATAACACAATTTAATACATTCAACAACTTAGATTATACAAACAATTCTTTGAAAAACACAAACTGTCAAAGTCCAGTCAAGAAATAGATCATATAAATGGACCTCTAACTACTTGAGAAACTGAATTTGTAGTAAAAACTCTCAACAACATTTACCTCTAGATCAAGAAAGTTTCACTAGTGAATTCTACCAGAGACTTAAGAGATAAATAACACCAATTATAGTAGTTCCCCATTATCCACAGGGGTTCTGACCCCTAGTAAATATCTGAAACCATGGACAGTTATCGAACACTATTTCTACTATGGTTTTCCTATTAAGAACTTCACCTTTTCACTTAAAGGAAGCAATTTACGACTTCTCTTTGGCATATCTGAATTGCCAGCAACATCCTCTAGCCATATGGGGCCATCGCCAAGTAAAATAAAGGTTACCTGAACACAAGAACTGCAATACTGTGACAGTCTGATAACTGAGATGGCTACTACTAAGTGACTAATAGGGAGACAATGTACATACCATTGATTACTGGACAAAGGGAAGATTCATTTCTTGAGAAAAATGGTACAGGACACTACTCAGAATAATGCACGATTGAAAACTTAATACTTTAATTCTGGAATTTTCAGTTTAATATTTCAGACCACAGTTGCCTCCATGTAACAGAAATCAATGAAAAGCAAAACTACAGAAAAAGGACAGTAGGTACCACTGCATTTATTTATTTATTTATCCGTTTGTTCGTTCATTCATTCATTTATTTATTTGCCTGTTATTGAAACAAGGCACTAACATTGCCCCCCCAAAAAAAATCTAAATAAAATTTTAGCAAATTTAATCCAACATCTAAAAGGAATAATGCTTTATGAAGACAGAGTTTATGAGGGGAATGCAAACTTGGTTCAGCAATCAAAAATTAATCACTGTAACTCCCCACATGAACAAATTGGGGGGTGGGGGGCGGGAAGTGACCATCTAAGCAGATGCAGAAAGGACATTTGGCAAAATCCATCATTCATTCCTGGAAAATGTTCTCGGAAGCTAGATATAAAGGGAAGCTTCCTCAATTTAATTAAAGGCACTACAAAAAAAGAACCAACAGCTAACATCACACTTACTAGTAAAAGACTAAACGATTTTCATCTAAAGATCCAACACAAGACAAGGATATCTGCTCTCACCACAACTATTCAAAATTGTACTCGTATTTTTTAAAACTATAATCAGGGAAAAAAAGAAAAGTAAAAGGTATCCAAACTAGAAGACAAAAGTAAAACTATCTTTACTTATAGACTACATGATCATCTATGTAGATTAATCCACGGAACTAAATCTATTAAAAAAGAAAAAGTACCAGAGTTAATGAGTTTAAAATGTGTGTGTAGTATAACATGTCAATATATAAAACTCAATTATATCCTATAATAAAAAAATAAACAAATTGAATTTAACAAGTACCCCACACAATAGCATCAAGAAGTATGAAATAAAGATAAATTTAACAGTATCTGTCAGACAACTATACATGAAAATACTACTGAGAGAAATTAAAAATCTAAATAAATGGAAAGATAAAATACCAACATGGATCATATCAAACTTCATCTTGTTAAGATATCAATTCTCCTCAAAATGATCTAGAGATTTAAAGCAATATCAATCAAAATCCCAGTAGGCTTTTTATTCTTTCTGGTAGAAACTGATAATAGTACTCAAATTTATATGGAAATGCAGAATCCCCATAAAAAATAAAATAACTTTGAAAAAGAACAAATTTGGAAGATTAACACTACCTGATTTCAAAACTTATTACAAAGTTGCAATAATCAAAAAAGTGTGGTACTACAAAAAGACAAAAAAAAAAATCAATGGTACAAATTACAAAATACTCATGTATATACATATATGTATGTACGTATGTACGTATGTCATGTATACACACATTCATGTATATCTGGAAAACTGTTTTCTGACAAATGTTCAAAGGAATTCATCTGAGAAAAAAACAATCTTTTTAACAGACAATGCTATATGGAATATCATATACAAAAAAAATAAATAAACTTCAATCCCTACCTTGCACCACATAAGAATATTAATTCAAAATAGAGCAATCTTATGTAAACCAATATTTTTAAATTTCTGAAAGTATACATAAACTTCTGTGACCATTTCTTAGGAAAAAATTTCTTAGACATCAAAGTATGATCTATAAAATAATAATATAACTGAACTTCATCAAAATCTAAAACTTCTCATCAGATGACACTCAAGAAAATGAAGACAATCCGAAGAGCAGGAAAAAAATGTGAAAATCGTGTATCTTGAGTCCAGATATGTACAGAAGTCTCAAGACTCAAAAAGAAAGCAAAGAAATCTAATTGGGAGGGAGGGGTGGGTACTGAGCAATCTGAATATTTTTAAATGGATAACTGATGTAAAGATATTTTACAAACAAAAGATGGCAAATAAGCACATAAGAAGCTACTCACCATGATTAGTAATTAGGAAAATGTAAATTAAGATACCACTGCACACTTATATTAGAATGGCTAAAATTAAAAACAATGACTATGGGCTGGGGTTGTGGCTCAGTGGTGGAGTGCTCACCTAGCATGCATGAGGCACTGGGTTCGATCCTCAGCACCAAATAAATATAAAACAAAAATATTGTTATCCACCTGAAAAAACTAAAATATAAATATTTTTTTAAAAAAAACCAATGACTATACAAAAGTGTCAGCATAGAAAAAAAGGAACTGAAATTTTCATACACATCAAGAAGGAATGTGAAATGTCATAACAACTTTGGCAGTTTAGCAAGCTAACAACATCTACCATCTGAGTGTTTACACAAAGACCTGCATAAGAATAACTGTAATTTATTTGTATTACTGAAAAAATTGGAAACAAATATCCATTAACAGGAAAAGGATAAACATTGTGATATAGATTATAATTCAGAAATAAGAAAGAATAAACTACTGAAATATAGATGACTGTCAAAACAACTACGCTAAGTTAAAGAAGCCAGACAAAAGACAGCATTCTGTGTGATTTTGTTTATGTTAAAAATCTAAAAAATGCAAATGACAAAAAGCAGAGGAAAGCATACAAGAAAAAATTGACAAATGGGCATGAGAGAGCTGGGGTGGTGGCTCACTGGCAGAGTACTTGCCTAGCACATGTGAGGCCTGGATTCAATCTTCAGCAGCACATAAAAAATAAATGAATAAAATAAAACAATGAAAAAAAAAGTTATCTCATTAGAAAAAATGGGCATGAGAATTTTGGAAAACGGTGGGTAAACTTATCATCTTGATTGAGATGACAGTTTTCCATCAAATTTTATATTTTAACTGTTATTAATCACACACAGCTCCTAAAAATTTAAATAGTCACATGTCACTAATGGCTACTACCCTCAGCAGCACAGGTGTACTATAAAGTTGTCTGCCTTCCCCACTCACCATACCTACATCTAGCATAACAGCAAAGGATATACCAGTTCTCTAGACAGGAGAACCCATAATATTTTTGATTATTTCTTCTGAAGTGCTTTTCCAGGTTGTTACTTACCTTTTCATGACTATCCTCCCCAACAAATTATAATCTCTTCTAAAGGACCATGCCGTGTCACCTTTATATCCTAGACACCAAGCAAGAACCTGGCACAAAGTATACACTGAATAAATGTTTATATGATGTTGAATACATGTTTATTTCATGAAGCTTAGTTCTTCTATAAAAGATTTTTATAAATTATTCTTCTTATATTGTTTCCCTTTACCAATAAAACACTATGACCATCAGTTATATGCATACAAGGAAATCAGTATACCATACTTGCCTAAAGGACAGGCTTTTAATTCACACAGGACTGAGTTTCAAGCCTATTATTATTATTATTACTATTATTATTACCACCATCATCATCATCATCATCATCTATGCAGATTCAAATTTTACATCTACATATCATCCAGTAAAATTACTTAATCACTCTAAGAAACAATGTTCTATGTGCTTGGAATAGATTACTGAATAAGACAGTTTAAAAAAAAAAAAAAGGAGTTCATATTCTAGGAAAACAATTGGAAGAGTAGATCATAATGCTTTTTTGGTAGGAAAAAAACAGCTTAATTATTGAGATGAAATTGTAGATTAACAAGTATTCATAATAGTATTAAAAAGTGTAGAAATATATAAATTATACAGAGGGCACATAGTAATGCAATAACCAATGAGAAAAGTAGCTGAGAAAATTTTTAAAAATATGCATACATGCCCACTTAAAATAAGTTAATGGAATGAATAGAGATAAAGTGCAGAATTTCAAATGTATAATTTTAAAAAATAACACTATTTTGCCTTTTCAGAGGGCTATGAAAAGTATCTTTTGGGGAAGTCACAAAATTAGATAATTTCTCTCAAAAGATATGGCTAGAATCAAGAAAATTAAGCAGACAAAAATCAATTAACTTACAGGTAATCTGATATTTAGTCTTACTGTCCATTTTTTATAAGTTATGTTATCTATGAAAAAAAGTGAAACTTTTAGTATCTTAACCAGGGAAAAGTGTGGTGAGCACTTTCTTCCCTGGAGTGATATAGGAAGATGAATGCAAGTGAAAGATAAAGGAAGATGAAGTGGGGAATAATGTTTATAATCATGAAATGCATTTATGTTACGTACAGGCCTAAAACCTGTTGTTATCTCTGTACTTCTAGATGTAACTTCTGAGCTGATTCCATCATAAACTCCAGTCCCCAGCTTTAAGGGCACTGCACCATGAAGAATACTGTTTTCCCATCCTCAACTTGCACAAAATTCCACTGGTATCACTACTCCCCTGCTATTCATTCATTCCAGTTTGTCTGAACAGTTTATTCCAAGTCAAGAGATTTTTTTAAATGACTATTTTTCACACATGATTGCCATGAAACTACAAAACTCTCATACACTAGCACAAAATATCAAAGAAAGAAAGGAGTGTTTTCCCTGAACATGAATTCTGATTTTTATTTTTTACTTCCAATAAGTACAATATTTATTAAACGTATCTTTGTATCTTCGGTTGTTTTGTTACATAGTGTGCAACAAATTACAATATTCTGCAGCCACAAATTATATGCAGAGTATGAAGAAACTATTAATCAGATAGTGTAATCTTTCCATTTATAACTCTACAAGGAAGAACTAGCAAATCAGATCTTACATAGAACATCTCACTAAACTTTATGCATGGAAAGTGACAGACACTGGTTGTGCTGTTTGATACAAAATGGCTGAACTTCATCTTCAGAAGACTAAACCCGACATCTAAACATGCCAATATAAACATCAAAACAAAATATTGTTGCTTTCCTGATACCAGACTGTTTCCCGTGGTTGGTTAGAATTCTGATGTTTTGAAGTTACAGTACATTTTCAGGTTGTTATGATGCCAGGGAGACAAAACGCAGGTTTTTGTGTAGAAATGCAGAGCATGGACTTTAGTAATAAACAATAATACTTCAACCTCTATGTTGCACCAGCACATAGAGAGCATCTTCATATGCATCATTTCATTTAAGTCTCACAAAATCCTTATGAATGGGGCTTACTAACCCCCACTAGAGTGATAAATAAATCACACAAAATAAAAACCTTGACATCATCTTGGATGACCTACTCTGTCTCACATTACCAACTCAAATCAAGACAAGGAGCTGTCAATTCCACATCTATGTGCTCTCACATGTACCCTTACCAGCTTTGCTCCATGTAAAGCCACCATTTGAGCTGTGCATCACACATGCCCAGAAGCACCACTTACATTGCCAAGTACTACCTGACCAGACATGTGACAGTTCTGGCTTTACCAATCCGGCCCCTCATCTAAGTACACTACCTCCCCTCTTCCTACTATTTCCTCTAGCCACATTTACCTTCCTAATATAAAAAGAAAGAGGATTTCTGACTTCAGCCATAATGCATTAAGTGGGAATAAATTAACCTTCTACTGCAAACAACTGGAAAAGTAGATAACATACGTCAAATGACTGGTATAGATATTGGAAAACAAACTATGACGCACACTGTGATCCCTAAAAAGGAGAAAGAAACTATGTGAACTCTACCATCATCCTCGTTTCCTACCTAAAAATAATCTAAATCACTGTACAAGGAATGGCTCTCAAGCAGAGAAGGGTAGTCTCACTAAGAAAAGCGAAGGGAACAAAGATCAGAGTCTTGGAAGGCAAGGACAGCTAGAATTCATAGGGCAGTGGCTGGACGAGGGAACTATGCAGAGAAATATGCATGGGATCCCAAATCACACAACCCCACGGTAAAACTCCACAATGGCAGGATGAAAGCAACAGATTTGTAAACTCAACCATTCCCCAGGCTCAAACAGAACTGGTAAATGTTTTAAGCTTGAAGTAATCTGAATAGAGAGTAAAGGCTGAAAGTCCATGGCATTCTGTAAAGATTTCAGAAGCATTACACCTTAGTAATATAGCTAAACTCTTCTTAGCATAAAAGTTATCTAGATTCACTCCAAATTAAAAACAAACCATGAAGGGATTGCGCTAATATCAAATAACTTAATTTCCTACACTAGATTTTTCAAAAAGGAACAAAATCCGAACACTCAATAATGTAACATTCATAATATCTAGAATCCATTCAAATTTACCAGCTTTACTCTCCTCTTCCAGGGGTGGTGTCTAGAGGCACTCAGAATGATCTAATGTTTGACATTACATCATTAGGCTTTCCTACATCACAGCCTTTAACAAAAGTAGGCTATCCCAAACCCCTGGTAATAGAACTGTTTCCCTTTGTAACAAAAAGGGTTGGGAAAGCACCAAAATCCCCATTTTTGGCATGTGCCCAGGGTGACTTCAAGGGATTCATGCTGTGAAACCTTAAGTTCTTATGAGACTTTATAAAATGAAAAAAACACATCAATGAGGTCTGTGATGTTCTATGTGTGCTGAATGTCAGTGACAAGATCAAGCATGCTTTCTTTATGGAGGACCAGAAAATCATCATGATAGTGTTGAAAACACCAGCACAGTCAAAAAGCAAAATTTAAAATTAGGCTTTTCTAGCTGGGTGCGGTGGTACACACCTGTGATCCCAGCAGCTCAGGAGGCTGAAACAGGAGGATTGAGAGTCAGCCTCAGCAACGTTGAGGCACTAGGTAACTCAGTGAGACCCTGTCTCTAAATAAAATACAGAATAGGGCTGGAAATCTGGCTCAGTGGTTGAGTGCCCGAGTTCAATTTCCGGTACCAAAAAAAAATAAGTAAATAAAAATAATAAGCTTTTCTAGAGGAAATATAAAGGGGAAAAAAAAGAAGAAGAAAATTTGTCAGATATGTACAGAAGCAAGAAAATGTTACCCATAATCAGAAGATCTAGCAATAGAAATAGGTCCAAAATAAATAATTAACATATTGACAAAGACTTGAAATCAATTCTTACAAATTACAAAAACATTATGAGGAAATATGACCCAAAAATGGGTTTTTAAAAATGTTTTTAAAAAATTGCAATAGGAGCTGAGGTTGTGGCTCAGTGGTAGAACGCTCACCTAGCATGTGCAAGGACCTATGTTCAATCCTCAGCACCACAGTAAAATAAATAAATAAATGAAATAAAGGTTTTTTTGTTTTGTTTTTTTTTAATGAAATATCTGAAATGAAAACCTTAGTAAATGGAATATACAGATTAGGCACTATAGAAGAAAAGACCCAAAGCTTGAAGACACAATATCAGAAACCACTAAAATCCAACTATAAAGAAAGAATACTGAAAAAATATTAACAGAATCTCAGTTACAATGGGAAAAATATCACAAGCACTAATCCTGTGTTAGCACTTGGTGTCCTAGGAGAGGTAAGAAGGTGGGTAGAAGTCAGTGCAGTGGTACACATCTGTAATCCCAGCTACCCAGAGGCTGAAGCAGGAGGATGACCAGTCTGGGCCATTAGGAAGACTATCTCACAATAAAGAATTCTAAAAAAATAGGATTAGGGAATGGTTCGGTCCCCAACCCTTTTTTTTTTTTAAGGGTGGGGTTAGATAAATAAAATTGAAGATAATTGAGGACAAATACTGAAAACTAAGAAATCTTGAAGAAAAAAAAAAAGTCATAGGAAGCAAACATAAGGAATCTTTTTTATTTTATTTTATATTGGTGGTTGTGTATGAACAACATACATTATTTTATTTGTTTATTTTTTCAAATATTTATTTTTTAGTTGTAGAAGACACAATATCTTTATTTCACTTATTTATTTTTTATGTGGTGCCGAGGATCGAACCCAGGGTCTCACATGTGTGAGGTGGGGGCTCTACCACTGAGCCACAACCCCAACCCCTTATTTGTTTATTTTTACGTGTGCTAAGGATCAAACCCAGTGCCTCACACATGCTAGGCAAGCACTCTGTCACTGAGCTACAGCTCTAGCCCCAACATAAGAAATCTTAATACACAGATATAACTTATTATGAGCAACAATGAAAGTCAAAATTCAAGAAAAACGAATCTTTCAATTGGATAATTGTCAAAAAAGAAAAGTTAATCTAGAATTTTAAGTCCAGCAAAACAGCCTTCAAAAATAAGGCAAAGGGCTGGGGTTGTAGCTCAGTGGTAGAGTGCTTGCCTAGCACATGTGAGGTACTGGGTTCAATCCTGAGCACCACATAAAACTAAATAAATAAAATAAAGGTATTGTGTCCATCTACAACTGAAAAATATTTATAAATAAATAAAGGCAGAAGCCAGGCACAGTGGGGCATGCCTCTAAGCCCAGTGACTCAGAAGGCTGAGGCAGGAGGATCAAAATTCAATGTCAGCCTAAGCTACTTAGCCAGACTCTGTCTCAAAACTTAAAATGAAAAAGGGCTAGGGGGACTGGGGTTGTGGCTCAGTGGTAGAGTGCTCACCTTGCACATGTGAGACCCTGGCTTCGATCCTCAGCACCACATAAAAATAAACAAACAAAATAAAGATATTAAAAAAAAAAAAAAGAAAAAGGGCTAGTGATGTAGCTCAGGGGTAAAACTCCCCTGGGTCCTACTCCTAGAACTTAAAAAGGAAAAAAGAGAAAAAAAATTTTCAGACCAACAAAAATAATGAGAATTCATCACCTGCAGTCCTCCACTGCAGGAAAGTAAAAGGTAGAAGGAAAATGAGACAAGACAGAAACCGGAATATAAACAAAAAAAAATAAGGAATGTTGGAAATGGAAAATATTGCAATAAATTTAAACTCTCCCTTAAGACTCATTAAGAAAATAGAGAAAAGAAACAATTGCCAGTATCAGGAGAGAAAGATGACTACACATCTTAAACACAATAAAAGGGTAATGCAATATTATGGGTAATTTTTGCCAAAAAATTAAAAATAATTAAATAGAAAAATTCCTTGAAAGACACAATTTACAAATGCTGATTCTAGGGCCAGGGGTGTAGCTCAGTGATAGAGCACCTGCCTAGCATGCACAAGGCCCTGGGTTCCATCCCCAGCATGAGCCCCACACCCCCATACTCACCCCACCCTACCCCAACCCCCCCCCCTGCAAAAAAAGCAACCCTGTTTCAAAAAGAAACAAAAAAACCTGAATAGCTTTAACTCAATGAAGAAAACTGAATATGGGCTGGGTTATAACTCAGTGGTAATGTGCTTGCCTACCATGTGTGAGGCCCTGAGTTCGATCCTCAGCACCACATAAAAATAAAGGCATTGTGTCCATCTATAACTATAAGATACATATATTTTTTTAAAAAACTGAATTAACAATTTAGCCTTCCTATATAGAAAACATTTGACCTAGAAGGATTCATTGATCACAACCACCTAAGTAATCTCTTAAGAAGCTTGACTTTTCTTATGTCTCCTTTTTCTGGGCCCTCACCAGAATGACCCTTATTGCTCCATTCACACTAGTCTAGTCTTTTCCTAGTCTAGTCTTATCCAGTTCATTTTATAAAGGTTCCAGCCTCCATTCATTATCTAGTTCCAAAGCTGCTCTTGCATTTTCAAGTATTCTTTATAGCAACACCACACTCTGAGTTACCAGTGCCCTATCATAGCCCTTCTTGTGCTGTTGTTAATAGAATACGTGAGACCAGGTAATTTTAAATTTATTTATTTAAAGTACTTTTTAGTTATAGATGCACACAATACCTTTATTTTTTATTTACTTACCCATTTTTTATTTATTTATTTATTTATTTATATGTGGTGCTAAGGATTGAACCTAGTACCTGACAATGTGGTACGTGAGCATCCTACCACTGAGCCACAACCCCGGCCCAGAGACCAGGTAATTTATGATGAACAGAAAGTTATTGGCCCATAGTTCTGGAGTTTGGGAAGTTCGATATAACAGTGCCTCACCTCCCAACACTGTTAAGATTGGGGATTACTTTTCTAACTTGTTTTTTTAACTGCATACAGTAAAATGTGAAAAGAAAATGGACAGAATTTGTAATTAAATGGGAAGCAGAATTTAGAGATTTAAAAGATTCTAGGCCTGGGGGTATAGTAGAGAATCAAAGATCATTTTCAGAAGAGGAAAACAATATAAACAGAACAAAGCCAGAGGCTATTCATCAGAACAATGGGAGAATAACCCCAAAGATACTTCCAAGATTATCAGACACTTCCAAGATTATCACAGGCCCAAAAGTGCTAAATACCTCAGGAAAGTAAATATGTCAAAAGAGGCCTGGGGCACCCTGGGGACTTTGAGGTTCCAGGACAAGGGCCATCTCTGCTCATTGCATTCTGCTGCAGCACTCATTCATTGGTTACCCAAAGCACAGCTCAAGAACACCTATCTTCAGCTTGGGTCCCAGCTTCAGAAGGTGCCAGATGCAAATCTTGACAGCAAGGTACTGAATGTGCAGGAACACAGAAAAGCTGTGGGGGCATGCCTTCATCTACCTAGATAGACTGGTACGGGGGGGGGGGGGGGGGGGGGGGGGGGGGACTGCTAGACAAAGGCTCCAGTAGGGGAGAGAGGGAAACCTACAACAACCTAAAACTAGTCTGGAAGAACTGCAGGTATTAGATTTCAACCTCTGAGAACTGCTGTATGAGCTAAGATCAAAGCCACAAAGGAGGGACTACCTGAGACTGGGACCCAATCTTCACTACAGTGTTTCCAGAGGGCAGAATGTAGAGTCAAAAAGATTATTCTTTAGCTTTAAAATTTAATGTTGTTTTCCCTGTTGGGTTTTATACTTACTTAGGACCAGTAACCCCTATTTTCTTGCCTATTTTCCCCTTTTGGAATGAGACTATCTATCCTATGCCTGACTACCATTATATCTTGGACCCTTGTACTTGTTTTAATTTCACACGCTCACAGCTAAAGGGGAAATTTACCTTAAATCTCATTTATTAGACATTTAGATGAAATTTGGGATTTACACTAAGACTTTAAGGTTGATGCTGGAAGTAGTTAAAACTTTGGGAGCTACCAGGATAAAAATAATATATACCACATGTGAGGAAGACATGAACTTTGGGGGCCAGGATCACATTGCTTTGGTTTAAATATGTCCCCCAAAATGCATATGTTGGAAATTTTACCCCCAGGGTTGGGAGGCGAGGCCTAATTCCTCATCTTGAGGGTTCTGCTCTCATGGATGGATTAAAACCCATTATAAAAAGGACTTGATCAGGATGCAAGTCTCTGCTCCCTCTGATCTTCCACCATATGACATGAGCAAGAACATCCTTGCCACTGAGCATTATGGCTCATATCTGTAATCCTAACTACTTAGAATCACAAATTTAAGGCCAGCCTGGGCACTTTATTAAGACTTTGCTTCAAAATAAAAATTAAAAAGGGGCTGGGAAGGTAGTTCAGTGGTATAATACCCTTAAGTTCAATACACACCACACACACACACTCTCTCTCTCTCTCTCTCTCTCTCACACACACACACACACACACACACACACACACACACAATAAGCAGCATGTAAAACTAGTCTGGAAGAACTGCAGGTACTAGATTTCAACCTCTGAGACCTGCTGTATGAGCTAAGATCAAAGCCATAAAGGAGGGACTACCTTGACATATGCTGGCACCTTGATATTGGATATTTCAGTCTCTAGCTCTGAGGCTAGTAAATTTCTGTTCACCATAAATGACCCAATCAGAATACATGGGAATGGGATACAGTAATAGGTATTTGCTAAAAGTTCTCCAGATAATACTGATACATTCACTTTTGGGTTTGGGATCAGGTTAAGAGCCACAACAGGTTCCAGAACTTATCAATTCCATCAAACACATTATAATAATGACTTCCCCAAATCTTATGGTAAATAATTGAGATATTTGATAAAAAGATATTAGACAACAGTCCATGAAACTACATTCTGAATAACTACTGCTACATAGTTGCATGGATCACCTTTGAAAATTGACTCTGCTATTTATTAGCTATGTTACTCAACTTCCTGAAGACTGTTTTCTTGTCTGCATACATGGGATTAAAAGTGAATCAGCTTCAAAGAGTTAGATAAGGATTATGCTAAATAATTCATATAAAAGGACACAGGGCCTATACATAAGCAATTAACATTTTATTGAACACTTTTGATTATGACAAGATTTATTTTCTAAATGAGGGAAATTATTATTTAAGTTGGTAAAAATGAAATTCTCAAATTATCAAGAAATGCTACTACTTTTTTTTTTTAGTTTAAGTCATATGTATTATCCAATTATACTGCTTTCTATAATGGGTCAAATCACTGCACATATTTTAGGAAACCAAATATTCTACTCAAATTGGTATGGGTTCAATAATATCCTTTATACAGTAAAGGTTAAGTTGCAGAACTGTTCCCCATTATATAAAAATAGTAGGATTTGCATCATGTGTATATATACATGAAAAACTTTGAGAAGAAACTAAACAGCATAAATCTGCACCAAGGGAATAGGAATCGGGTAGAAGAAGGAAGAACAAGAGAAAATTTGTTTCTCCCCATTTGCTCTCTTCCATACTATTTATAGACTTTTTAGCTTTGGATCATATCTTTACAATTTTTCAAAAACAGTCAATAATATATTTTCACTTACATGTAGATTTTTTAAACGAATTTAAAATCTGGCATTGTCTTCCTGTCACCTAGAAAGTTGAAGAAAACTACTACAAATAGATACATTGCACTTTTTCTGGAAATAATACTTTCATACCAGAACAGAAAACTTTGTTAGAAGTCAACAGAAGTCTTTAAATAAGGAACTGAAAGGAAATATACATTAACCACTTTAACTTTAAAAAACTGAAGACTCGCTTTGGATTTTGCCTGAATATTTTCATATTGTTAACTCATACCTAAGCCAGTTAAGCCACACTACAATATTTCTGTTATCTGCCAAATACCACAGTAACTTTTTAAATCTGACATCAGACACTGAATAAATGCTTTCCTTTCCCAGAGTTTCCCAAGATTATTTTTACATTGGAATATAATGTTTTTATGATACAGTCTTCTAAATCAAGACAATAATTTTAAAAATTCAAACTGGTAAAGAAGCATTTGAGGGGCTGGGGTTATGGCTCAGTAGTACAGCCCTTGCCTGGCATGTGCAAGGCACTGGGTTCGATCCTCAGCACCACATAAAAATAAATAAGTAAAATAAATTTACTGTGTCCATCTACAACTAAAAAGAAGAAAAAGAAAAAGCAGCGGCATTTGATACTAGAAAATATTTTACTACCCTAACCCAGTCTGAAGATTATTTTCAATGCAAAAAGTTCTAAAAATCAGGTACTCTTTAAACATCAGTGAGATAGTCAATGAAAACAGTCAGATTATTATTAAATGTTAACAAAAGCTCCCTTTTCTGAACTTTCTTGCTATTCAGTGAACATCTTCACCAAAAAGTGTCATTTATATTTTTTGAAATGTGTTTACAAACACAGCTTTGTTTCACAAAATTCAAAAATACAAAGCCTCCATTCATATCATAAAAATACCAATTATCTCATCTTAGAATCACTGAATAAATGCAAACCTGCTCCTTTCACAGGGAGCAATGGGCATTTTCAGAAATCTGAAAATCAACATTAAGCCTGTCAAGGTGGAGTCCCAGAAATCTGCAGGTTTTACAAGCAATGAAAGTTACTGTTTGAAATAAGAAACTATCTGTCGGACTACATCAGAAAATATATTTTACACATTTCAAATGGAACACTATTTAAGAATTGAGACAAAGAAAAAAGTATTCTAGCAGCCAATATCTCAGATTAAGTGGCCTTCAACCTGAGAGCAGCTTCCAATGCACAATGCTTCTTCCGAGGAAGATTATGAGATTGAATTTTTATTGTCTTTATCACACCTCCAGCTTAACAGAGTCCTAAATTTCTATTGATAAAACTCTTTTTAACTCAAGCTTTCCGCAATAAAGAATTTTTCCAAATTCTGCATAAGGGTAACATTTTAACTCCAAATTACATCAGAGTGATCACCTTTCCTAATTGAAACAAAACAAAAGATATTAAAAGATAAAAGACACAATTGCCAAAGATATCATGTCTAGATCTCAGGGTATGGCTCAATGGTAGAGTGCTTGCTTAGCAAACAGGAGGCCTTGGGTTTGATCCCCAGCTCACACATAAAAACATTTTAAAAATATTACATGTATATATGCCTTCATATGCATATGTATGTGCATATGTATATTAAATTATTTATTAAATATAAATATATTGAGTATTTAAAATACATATGCATACATATTACACATATGCATATGTATTTTTTAATTCTTAATATTTAAAATTAGTCATATTTAATATTTTACTATTGTATATACATGCAAATATGTGTACATTTCTAATTATGTATAAAAATGTTATATATGTATGTATATATACACACACATACATATTTTCTGCAATCAACAAAAGCAATTTTGGCCCCAAAATCTAAAACCAGATATTATTTATAGCATTAAGCAAAGGTTCACTTTCCTATCACAAACAAAGCAGGGAAATGAGAGTTCCGCAAAACAAAGCTATCTTCTTCTAATCCTACAAATACTTCCCCACATTATTATAATGGAAGATTATACAACCTGCCCTCCCTGGCCCAAATCAATTGGCAAAAATCAGAGTTTTAGGAAAAGTATAACTTGCAAAATTCTAGCCATCTACTGGTTTCCAGACTGTAGTATAATAGTCCCTACAGCCCTCATAAAACAGAGTTCCTCTGGCCAAGTAAGCCCAGAATCAGACAAGTCAATCTCCCTACAATCTAATATTACTAAAGAACAAATGTGCCACACACCCTGTGAAAAGAAAACACTATGAAAGTATCACTTCTCTCTGCTTCTCAGAGCCAGAGCTGGCTGTGGTTCTCTAGAGCCAGCTGTATTCACATAAAACCTCAATGGCTTTACCACTTGGCCACTTCCTGTTCATCCTTGATGTTTAAATGTAAGAGTCCTGGATGGGCTGAGATCTTTGCAGAAGAAATAAGAGAACAGGTAAACCACTGTAAATAAATATATAACTCATGTCTCCAGAGTGAGCGAACCTACGTAAATTTCTTTTAAGCCTTACCATGCAGCTGGTGCCAGGAAAGAAAGAAAAATGTAAGTTAAGGAATTTAATCTTTCTTTCACCAACCTATCACCCATCCCTAAACCTAAATCAAACAGTCACCAAGTGTTTACTGACCTCAACTCAGGGTACTTTACAAAAATACAAGTGGAAAATAGCATCACTGCTCTCAGAAAGTTTATAATCTGACTAATATACATAAAACAAGCCAAGCATGGTGGTGGTACGTATCTATAATCCCAGCAACTCAGGAGGCTGAAGCAGGACGATCGCAAGTTTGAGGCCAGACTCAGCAACTTAGAAAGTCCCTAAGCAACCTGACTTTAAAAATAAAAGGGGCTAGGCATATAGGGTAAAGCACTCCTGGGTTCAATCCCCAGTAATCCAAAACATGAAAAAAACAGATAACAGTATTTTTAAAGAACATTAAGATATAAGGAACACAGAAGTTCGTTCCTGAGTTCAAGAACCCTAGCCATACATTCCAAAGTCTTCAGTTCTACTGTAGCACCTACCACCTATGCTTGTCATTACCATTTAAGATAGCTCTTAAAGAAAGCATTAGGAATTTATTCCAACGGGAGATGTGACCATTCTTATCCACAACCTCAACTAAATAATAGGTATGAACATCCCAATATCTTACACCTATCAAATTTCATCTTCTTTCCAAAACACAAAACCTAAAGATAGCTGAACAATAAAAGACCACACACAAAAAGAATTACTCTCCTAAAGATATCAGCTTGTAAAAATTCATATTAAATATCTTTACATAATAAAAAATAACTATTTTTTAGAAGCTTTTGGTAAGTTTTCTTAATAAAAATAAATCTTGAAGTACTTTCTTTTGGAGAAACATCACCCTATTTAAGACTCTTGTTACAAAAAAATTTTAAGATTTCTAAAGATATTAAATTCCTCTTCAAGACAAACCGTACTGTAGTGTAGATTGGTATCAGTGCAGGTGCAACTACAACTGATCAGTTTGCTACTTCTGAGGGGCAATAAGAAACCACAGGCAAATGTATATCACTGTTGACTTCTCTATTTCCTCTGTAAAATGAACAGTTACCAACTTCCTATGAGAATTTTGAAGTAAACAGTGTATGAGTAAATATTTATGAAGTATTTTATCATTATTGATTTTTTTTTTTTAAGAGTAAGACTACTCCCCTTCTCCCAATCATTCACTGGGCAAAGTCCTACTGCCATTACAACTTGTTCTGCAAGTCTCTGGAGTCTAACTTAACATAAATGGAGTCTGCTCACTGTAGCACTGCTCTTAAGCTTGACAAAAGGGGTTATATAAATATGAAGACAAGACAGACCCTGGTTGTACCTCCTGTTTTGTGTTCCTACAGTACAGGTATAAACCTTAAGTGGACTATTTGTATTGTGGTTGTATCATGGTTCTTGGAACAATAACACTGGCAACACTATAGTGAACAAGCTTACAAAGCAAACAGAAAAGTCAAAAACAGGTTACCGGTCTGTCTCTCAAAACAGACTATGACAAACTAGTTTTTACATACTTCATTACTATTTTCACAGTTTACATTAAATAGCAGTGGAACTGAGCCAATAGCAGGCTCCTGAGGAAAAATTTCACTCATTAGAATCACAACTTGTTTGTTTTTAATATTTTTTAGTTGAAAATTGATATAATGCCCTTATTTTATTTTTATGTAGTGCTGAGGACTGAACCCAGTGTCTCATACATGTGAGGCAAATCTCTACCACTGAGGCACACTTGTTTGTTTGTTTGTTTTTAATATTTTTCTTTAGTTGTAGATGGACACAATGACTTTATTTATTTATTATTGTGTGGTGCTGAGGATCAAACTCAGTGCTTCACATGTGCTAGGCAAGCACTCTACCACTGTGACCCCAGCCCCACAACTTGTTTTTAATAAGGGTTATTATAATGAGGGTATTTTAGGACTAAACATTATACTACTGGTCTGAAAAGTGCTTCCCTGTATAAAAGGAAATAAAATTTACTAAAGAATGATTTTATCTACAAATAAGTATCTTAGCTCCACTTTTTCATCATGAAGCTCACTGGAGCTTGGTAGAATTTTCTTGTCTATACTCCCAGGCAGTATTCAAACTTCACAAAAGGTATGGTCAAGATTGAGGCTTCCTTTTTAGAGGGATCATCTAACGCTGGTTATATATATATACAATGAGGAACCAATGAAAACAATTTGACTCTCCATATAGTACCCCAAAGATTTCCCTGTGTGCTTTAACTGACTAGAGAATTATCAGTATACTCCTGGGTCCAAAAGATGAGAAAGTTCATTTCTCCTCAAAACAGAATTTGACTCCCTAAATCAACATATTAGGTGAACTACACAAAACAAAGTTCAACCTAAAAAAACCAATAATCTGAGAAGATCGCCTTATATGAACAAGCTTTTCACAATTTTTCTTTATTTAAAATAATAAAGTTCCTAGTCTATACTTTCAGTACCAAAGAATTTCTTTATTGTGAGTTTAAAGCAATATGGGGGTGAGGAGGGTATCTCCCTAATTCCTTTTCTGAAATTCACTGGATCAGGTGGGTTTAAGAATTCAACTTAATACAGTACATAAATCGTAAGTTACAAATCATTCCCAGTACCTGATAACTACACAGTAATTAGGAAAATAGTGTCAACAGCCTCCCTTTAGGTAAAACCAGATATTGCTAGCAAATGTTTACGCTGAATTTATGGGAAAATTCTTGCTTACATCTTTTTTGGGTTTCAAAATTTTTAGATCAGGGATTGTCGCTCTTTAGAAGGAAAAAAAAAAAGTCTCAACAAATAATAATACATGCTATCATCTAAAATAAAAAGAACTAGCTGATACTTCCATGAGAAACACTACAAAGATATTTAAGATAGGAGCTATGGTTGTAGCTCATTGGCAGAGCACTTGCCTAGCATGTATGAGGCACTGGGTTCAATACTCAGAACCACATAAAAATAAATTAATGAAATAATGGTATTATGTCCGTCTACAACAAAATAACAATACCCTTAAAAAAAAAAAAAAGATATTTCAAGATAGTCTTGAAACAGCTATAATTACCTGCATAGCTGGAAAGTTACAGTCAATTCAATCTATCTACATATTGCCATCAAGAGATTCAATATGAAACATTCTTTAACTTTATTCCAAAGCAGGATCACATCGAAAAACAGTTCCCAAAACAGATCAACATGAAAAACATGTCAATAGCAGGCATGTAAGCAAATGGGACACTGAGCAAATGACAAAGTGAGCTGGATATAACAGGGCTTCCAATCAGGAAATATTCCAATCAGAAAAAAAAAAAAGGATCTTACTCCTGCTCTACAAGTGACCATATAAGCTCAGATTCACTTGTGGACAAACCATGCTTCCACAATTAAGTTCAAAGCCTAGATTTTTTTCCTCTCCAGTGACACAAGCAAACCTCTTATTTACTCCCAAGAACCTCAAAACAATAACATTTGCCTCCAGGACGAAAGCTCCTCCAGGTGACTATGATAATCCCTCCTAGCAGGGATTCCCACTCCATGCCCCACCAAGGCTCCCAGCTCTTGCTGAGAACAGCAGCACATTTGCTTGTTGACTGGAGCAGCCTCAGATCAAGTCCAACCTGTGTTCTCTACATTAGACACCAATGAAGAGGTGGAGGAGTAATTATAAGCTGATCCTGCTCACAACAGCTCACTGGCAGAACTACCAGGAGCAAATAAACAATTTTTGAGGGAGACAGCCTACAGAAAGACTTCCATTTCATAACCAGAATGTTGTTTCATCAGTCTGATTATGACAAATTCAGAGAAAACCCTTAGTTCAAATTCATGTACCTTCTTAATACCTGAAACAGTGATGGCAAAATGACATCTTGAACCAAATTTCTCAAATTTTAATAACCAAAAATATAGTAAGGTATGGTATTGGTTAAAATTTTTTTAAGTAATAATTTCTGTCCCGTCTCTTGTCTCAAATTGTTTTACTAAAATATTTTGAAGACTTCATCCCTGAGTCAATGCAATAAAAATTTAAACAATTTCTTATCTATTCTCATTTCTGTACGATCTTTAAAGGTGATATTTTAGTACCCAAGCAATTTACAGTAGCTTGAATGACTCACCATGGTGTTTATGAGAGCACATATTTTACCTGGAACACAAAAGAGCATTTTGAACATACAAAAAATGTGGTTCTCTCTATAAAAAAAAATACATTTTCAGGACTGGGGATGTAGCTCAGTGGTAAAGCCCTTGCCTAGTGAGTGCAAGGTCCTGGGTTCAATCTCCAGTGCCACAAAAAACAAACAAACAAAAATACACATTTTCTTCCTAAGTAGGGTATGTTAAGTTACAGGATGATCTGGCTGGAGACAGAAAACAGGCTCAAATAAGTTACATTACTAACAAATCTATCTGTGTTTTAGTTTATGGAAATAACAGCTTCCTCCCTACAGAAACAATTTTCTCCCTAATCACAGGCTTCTGTAGAAGCAGAAAAAGTTCAGAAATAAAGACAACTAAAGAATATGCTTCAGAACTGGGTTTCCTGCTAGGGATAGTATAGGCCAGTATCCCATTTGACCCTGTCCCTACTCCCAAAATACAAAGAAAAACAAGGGGAAGACGATGGTGCCACAAGCCAAGCAAAACACATCTTCAGAACTTGTTTTACTGATGGTTAATGAAAAACATGTATATTCTGTGACATATATGTTTATGCTACATAGAAAGTAAAATGTGCATTAATATTTAAGATAAGATTTCTTCTGCTGACTTGCAACATGTTGCTTCAGGCTACTAGTGGAGTTTATGTCCCTTATCCTCTGCCATTAGGAAGAAAAGTGGACAAGCTGGAGATGTAGCTCGTTAAACAAATGTTCAACCACACCTAGCATGTACAAGGCCCTGGGCTCAATCCCCAGCACCACAAAAAAAAAAAAAAAAAAAAAACCCAGAAAGAGAGAGAAAGAAGGAGAAGGAGAAGAAAAGTCCTATCCTGGAGACTCTTAACATTCTCTTCAACCTGTCTCCTGTCTCCCAGCTAGTCTATCCTTTCAGGTCACATAATTTTTATCTTATTTTTTTATACCTCATTTCAGAATTTTAAGTAGGTAGAAAAAATGTAGAGAAAACACTACATTTTAATAATGGTGATGCCTAAGCATTGCAGAACATTTTCAAAAGGCATACACATTCTATTCACCATTCTATATGCTACCATACCTCATCTACAAATAACAGCATTAAAGCCAGGCATGGTAGTGCAAGCCTGTAATCCCTCCAGCTCAGGAGGCTGAGGCAGGAGGATGGCAAATTCAAAGCAAGGAGCTAAGCAACTCAGTGAAACTCCGTCTCTAAATAAAATACAAAATAGGGGTGGAGATGTGGCTGAGTGGTTAAGTGCCCCTGAGTTCAATCCCTAGTACCCCCCCACCACCAAAAAAAAAAAAAAAGACAGGATTAAGAAGAAATCAACAATCAACTAAAAGAAGGAAGAAAGGTTAAAGTTCTTAGGTACCCGATGAGCTTTCACAACTACTCATCCTTGATTACTTTTCAGATTCATAATACACATATAGTTGTATGGCACTAAAAAGCAGTTGTGAGGGGCTGAGGTTGTGGCCAGTGGTAGGATGCTTGCCTCACATGTGTGAGGTACTAGGCCCAATCCGTCAGCACCATATAAAAACAAATAAACAAAATAAAGGTATTGTGTCCATCTACAACTAAAAAACTAATATTAAAAAAAAGCAATTTTGGGGCTGGGGCTGTAGTTCAATGGTAACGCACTTGCCTCACATGTGTGACGCACTGGGTTCAAACCCCAGCACCACATAAAAATAAATAAAAGATACTGCGTGTTCATCTACTAAACTAAAAAAAAATTTTTAAAAAAGGAAATTTTGATAAGCTGTCCATGTGAGGACATTTTCTCACCATTACTACCAACAAAGCGACAAAGCGTTTCATTTTCTCCAATAAGAAATGAGATAATGTCTATAAATTACTTAGTATAATGCCTAACATAGAATAGCAATTCAATAGACACTGGCTATTATTATTATTATTATTATTATGTAACTTCTGAAGTTTTACTTAAGAAGATGACGCATAATAATGGGTAGTGATCATTTTTGAAGTAGCTACATGGCAGGGCGTGGCAGGCAATACATAGACACTCTCATTTATTTAAATCTCACAAGGATTCCAAAGGTAGGTATTATAATTCCCCTTTCACAAATGAGAAATTTAAGTCAAATTATTTGTCTATGACCCCATAGCTAATCAGTTGCAAAATACTAATTCCAAACCAGTTGTCTGGCTCCTAAATTCAACTCTTCCTACCACACAACATTGCATCTCTCATAAAAAGTAAAAAATTCAAGTCTTACTGACAAGACTCCAATTAGATTCCACTCCAATTTAAAAAACACAGAGAACGAAAGGAATTCCCTCTCTAGTCATGGCATACCCTTTTATACAAAAATACAAATGTGTACCAAATGTCATCATCTACCTTTCATATGTTAATAAAAATTTATATTTTTACATTAAATAATCAACCAAAGGGGCTGGGATTGTGGCTCAGCGGTAGAGCCTTCGCCTAGCACGGGAGGGACCCAGGTTCGATCTTTAGCACCACATAAAAATAAAGGCATTGTGTTGTGTCCATCTACACCTAAAAAATAAATATTAAAAAAAAAAAAAAAGGGCTGGAGTTGTGGCTCAGTGGTAGAGTGCTTACCTAGCAAGTGTGAGGCACTGGGTTCAATTCTCAGCACAAGATTAAAAAAATAAATAAAGATGTCCATTTACAGCTAAAACTATTTTTAAAAAATCAAGAAAGTCACTAATTTTATACACCTAACTCCAGCACTATATCAATTCTTGGCCTGGTCACTTATCTCCCTGAGTGCATTTCCCTAAGGAATTCATTCACTCAGCTTTAATTATAACTTAAAGGCACAAAAACAGAGTCTATGTCTTCTATCAAAAAAAAAAAAACGTAAATTGGGTAAAAATGTATGTCCATACAAAAAGGTGTTCACTACCACATTAATTATAAATTAATAAACAAAATTCTGAAATGTCAAGCAATAAAGAACTGACTTCAGTTATGCAATATCCATCCCAAACAACTGCATATAACAATTTTAATCCAACTTTATCAAGAATCTTTAGTAATATGAGAAAATATTAATGATAAAATATTAAGTGAAATAAAAAAGCAGTACAGAAAATGAAACCATCATTAAGATCTCAACTTTGCTATCTATCAGGGAAAAAAAAATCAGGACTATAGGGGGAAAAAAATGAAAACATAACGATTTTCTCTGGATAGTAAAATAAGGGTTTTTTTCCTTTCCGTGTTGCTTTTTCTATTCCCCAGTTTTCTTTACAATGACAACTATGTATTAATTTATAAGCAGCAGTAAGATCTTTATCTCCCACCATCCTTCTCTCATAAATCCCCAAATTACCCAAGAGTCTGAGGTCTTGTGATTATTTTATCTGTTTGTTTTGTTTTGATGCTGGGGACTGAATCCATGGCCTCACACATTCTAGGCAAGCACTTTACTCCTGAGCTACATCCCCAGACCAGTTGTATAAAATTTAAAATGCTCAGAACAATTCAGCATTTTCATTATTTCCAGTGCTCCATTTTCCAATGGTGTCATAACTACAACCTTGAGTCATTTTTCTTACCTACAGAAATTCAACCCTTCATATTCTATCAATCCTTTACTCCTAGTATTTTTCCTTTCTACTTTCTATACTAACATAAAATTCAAACCTTTACCAGCAGCTCATCCCTGAATAACCACAAAAGTCTCCTGAATAAACAAATGTTTTCCTTATTCTATAGCCTCCCCACTAATAATTCACTCTATGCCATTTACTGTTCTTGGAGCATTAAGTGTATTAGCTCATTTAATCTTCATAACAACCTCACATGAATAGCTATATTGTTAGTACTCCTTTACAAATTAAGAAACAGAAACACAGAGAGGTTAAGTAGCTTACCCAAGATCAACCAGTTAACAAGTGATAAAATGTGTATGTAAACTCATGCAAAATCATTCCAGGTAACAGTATATGACATGAATTCAGGAATGGTGTCAATACAAACCAGCTTCTCTTTCTCCAAACTGTATAGGGCCTTGGATGGAGCCAAATTCCATTTCTGGGTATCTCCTCATGCTAATCCACGCCTGAGAGGCCAGTTCTTTTCCCTAATTCATTTTCCATTATCTCCTTCACAAGTCAACTCTGAATTCAAAACTTCTGAGTATTCCTTAAGCCTGTTCCCTGAATCTATGGCACATCTTGATTCTTATGAATTTAACTGAAATTACATTAATGTGCAGTTTCTGACATTTTTTGTTACAGAAATTTACTTTACAATTCTACATTTTATCTTCAGGTTACCAGTTTTCAACAACATAAAGCAGCCAGTAACATTCAGGCATAATTATCAATTGCTCAAGAACCGAAAAGGGTATCTGGTTTTAATAAAAGAATATATTCTATACGGCCTTGTTAAATACAAAGTGTGAAAACAACTGTTCTTATATTCAAGGTTGAATATCTTCATCTTTATCTTCCCATTCCAAGAGAATCTAAATCTTAAAACTCAAAGAAGACAATATACCATAGGATAGTTTAAGAAAAAAAGAAACTTGAGTTTTTATTTAGACTGTTTATGAAAACTGACAAAAACCATCAATACAGCTATGCTTCCCTACACACCATAAGTATCTAAAATGCTGTGATCCATTTTTCAAATCCATTAGATCCACAATAGCTTGAACATTATAAGAACTGTTCTAAAGAATATATTCTACTCATGGGTATAATCTTGTCCCTAGTTTTTCAGTTTTCCATTTGTATTTTCACATGTAAGTTGTCACTAAAAGACCCCTTTGCTACTTAACTTTTCCTCTGCTACTTAACTTTTCCCTTAAATGATCTATTAATAGCTTACCATATTTATTTTAAAATATATTTTCCACCACGTCCCTGCTGACTATGCAGTTACTCTCATTCATCACTATAGTTTACACAGAGCAAATGTCTAACAAGCTTAAATTATAACAAATATATATAACTAAAAATTATAGTTTATAACTATAAATTTCAACACAGTGTATAATATGACCCACACCCTATACATAACAAACATTAAAATACCTTAAAGGAAAGGCCAAACCTAGTTTTCCTTCTGTTTAAAAAAAATCACCATTCCTATTCTACTGTAGTTCACCTTAAAAACACATTAGTAAAATTTTGGTTTTCTCTTAATTTTTTTTTCTTGGTAAGTTCAAATAACGCTACAGCAATCTGAAATGTTTACTAGGGCAAGTAGACATTTAATAATCTTAATATGCTTAATATGATGTGTAGGTATTTAATACTCTTACCACAGATTTTTTTAATTATCTGAGAAGAGAATGCAATTATAAAAGGGCAGCATCAGGAATTCTTGTGATATGGAACAGTTTTTTTGTCTTGATTGTATCACTATTAATAACCTCATTGTGATATTGTACTACAGTTTAGCAAGATGTTACCATTGCAGGCAAATGAGTAAAGGTTACACAGGATTTCTGTATTGCTTCTTACAACTGCATATAAATCTACAATTATCTCAAAACAAAAAGTTTAATTAAAACAAAATCACTGAAAAGCAATTAATGAGAATTCATTAATATTTTTCTGGCCTTACATCAATATTTAAAAAAAAAAAAAAAAAAAAAAACTATGTATCTCTGAATATCCTTCTCACTCCAACTGATCAGTAACTGAAGAATGATAAACTGTATTCCTTTTTCAAATTTAAAAATTACAAGAAGATATTTCTTAAAATAGTTCCCAAAACTCTTAAGATGAAACTTATACTATTACAAAAGTCTAATTTGAAAAAGGAAAAGGAAAACTTTAACCTCCTAGTTAAAGTAACTTTCTAGATAGAAGCATGAAAGACAAACTCAATCAATACAAATGGCTTATAAAATTATACCACTCCCCTCCAACATCTGTTACTACTTGGATTAAAATACAAAGAAAATTTTCAGAAAACATTCAAATACTTAATCTAATATTTTTTTTTAATCTGCATACTCAAACCCTAAAGTTGGGGGTTAGGAGAATTAAATACCTGAACCATATCCATTTTATCAATCCTTTCCACAAACTTTCTTTCTATATACTACCTTAATAGAATACCTCACCTTTCACTTTCACAGAAACACTTTTCTCAAGGTCACTAGAGAACACCTCACACAGCAAATGGATAAATTCACAATGAAACTATACTACAAAAGAAATTAATACCTTGATGAAGAAATAACACTATAATAAACTCTTAGAGATGAAAAATAGTAAATATATCTTTTACATAACTTTTGACGAAGTGTCAGCTATCATATAAGTTGCTTTGCTTTAGAAGTAAGATACAGATAATATCACATACTATAATATATACTGTATACTTTCAGCTAAAAAAAATTCTAAAAGTCTTATATACTATTTCTCAAAAACAATCTACTATGAAATTAAGACAGTCTCTAAAAGGACAAATAAATAATCAAGAGAAAACTATACTGCACAATGTTAAATTATCATCTTCAAAAAGAACTATACTGCACAATGTTAAATTATCATCTTCAAAAAGAAATAGGCATAATGTCTTGCAAATTTTTTTTCGAAGACAAAAAAACTCTAATCTTTATAGTAGCACTTCAAAAGCAAAAATCATTTCTTTAGCTCCTTACATGCTGCAAATAAACAGGCATTACAATGTATTACATAATATCCTCTGAAATCAGGGCACAAGATTATTCATATGTCAATAAAGTATATAAAAAATATAAATAAAATATTACTCTGTCAATTTCTCTTAGACATTCACTTTAAGATAAAAAATGGCTACAGTGAAGCCTTATCTACCCTATATTTGACATAAAATAATCACATACCATTTTTCTCTTCTTAAATTTAAATCCACTCACTAACTTTGAAGGTCACAGCTTATTTTATTATAATTTTGGGGGGCATTTAAAACAAACCACCCAGGTAAATATTTCCATGTCCACTGAATACAGGTGTTTAAGTTCAAACTTTCAATAGACAAATGATAAAACTAAAAATTTCCTACTCCAAAGAATCAAGTGTGACCACTTCTACAAAACAGAATAACATTTTCTTTGTGTAATGCAATGAAAGGAAGCTAGCAACTCCAATGCCATACTTGCAATCCACATTTGAGTTTAAACACTTTTTAATTTCACAGACTATAATTATTCTTGATATAATTGTTCTTATTCTAAAATTGGGAAGAATTTATAATAGCAAGTTTCTGAAGTCCAAGTCCTAGTTCTCATTAAGTATCCAGTTAAATATATTTTCCTTGCATCTATCTTCAAAAAATATATATTATCCAAACGTAAGTAAAAACAGTATAAAATAATATCACTACTCATTGAAGGAAATATACAAGGTTAGACAAAGGCAATTTGAAAGTTCCTGAAAATGAATTCTTAGTTGTAAAAACCAAAATGTCTTCAAAACACAAGATTATATCCAACTTCTATATTTATAATTTTTTTCTATTCCCCAAAACAGTAAAATTTCACATGATTACCAGTAAAAATGAGATGAGAGAAGAGTTGGGATTTGGCTAACATTTCATGATATCCTTTTGAACAAATGTAATATTTTATTATCCGTTAGGCTATAAAATGCTTTACTTATTTGAGATGCTAGATAGCATGCTATATTTTCCCCACAAGTTGTAATTTCATAATTAAAAATGAATTTTAGTAAAGTAGTGTATGATCTGACACATTTTTTAAATGTGAAGTGGAATAAAGTGTTAAATTAGTTATTCAAATTCCCAGTGTTTTGTTCTCACAGTATTTTAAGAAATCAACTATCAGTTTACTAGGGTAAATAAAAAGCACTGATCAAAAAGCAATTACTGCGTTTCAGCTCAGAGATCTGACACTTGGTTTTCATATGATGCTGCTGCTATGGCTTTACTATTTTCCATCTCTCTGAGTACCAAGGAATAAATTCAAACAGAAATTATAGCCTTTGTACATCAGAATGGACTTTACTTCTGGAATATTAATTTTAAAATGATGAGTTTAAAAAAAAAGTTAGAAAAAAAATGGAATGTCTAATAATGGAACAAAATAGTTATAAATACACCAAAAATAAATTCAAAGATAACAGCATTGGTATAGAAATAGGAATCTAATAAACATTACCCTAATGTAATGTGAATATAGAACAGACAGAACTTATTCATCTAAGACATGTAATTTAAAAAAACATAAGTTTATATTCATTTCTAACATTTCATCCATTAATATTTTAAATAACTGCCCATGAAATTAGTTACTTATAAATTTCCAGTAGCCAACTTTTAAAATAAATACATCTTACTAATTATCGCATGACTCAATTATTGTATACACATAATCAATAATAGTATTTTACCATTTTTTTAGAATCCAGGTTTAGTGACAGTGAGTTAAAATTTAGCAAATTACATATATATATCAAAAAATTTGTTTTAAAGACCACTCATGGACCATTTTTTGTGACATTTTTCTAAATATAAAGGTTTGAAACAATCCTTTGAACTCAAGATGATTTTCAATTTTAAATTCATAGGAAAATGAACAACTTTAAATCTGTATTGAAATTCTTGTAACTGAATCAATGAATCTTTAGCAAACTGTCCATGTTTGATGCTTTTTTGTTTTTATTTATAATTTTAACTTGACACACTAGAAAATGGCATGAAAAGAGATACTAAAATGCTTCATACTTTTTTACTAAAATGTGTTACACCACCAAAATATGAGTTTCTAGTTTTAGACATCTTACCTGATCCACTGAACTGACTGCTTCCCAGTGTTGTTGGTCTGGTTTTCCCACTATTAACAGGTGGGGAAAACATCTGCAAAATAACCCAAATGTATCTATTAATCCTGAATTCTTCTAGATTCTTTGCAAATAAAATTCCACCAAGTGTCATTAGTTAGTTACTATATTTCATAGGGAAGTTGAAATAAAATTGGAGATACATTCAGACTCAGAATGGAAACACTGATACTGTTTCCTAATACTATTTGGAAAAAAACTGACTACATTCTTTTCTGAAAACCCAGTCATTTACATAAAGATTCCGGTTTAATTAAGTTTAAATAGTAAGTTTCTACCCATGATCTTCACTTTGGAACTAAGTGAATCTCATTATATTAACATTACTTAATTTGCACTTACAGTCAGAATCATGTCCAATGAAATTACTATGTACAGTAAGGATAACACAGTCCTATAAAGCAGGTATTAGTCCTGTCTTCTAATAGCAGCTGATAAAGAAATTCAAGCCAGCCCTGTGGTTTCACCATATATTTTTAAGATATTTCCCGGTTGAGACTACAGATAGAGTGCGTACATGTATACTGTATGTGCACCTTAAAATAAAAGTACTGGCTCAAATAGCTGAAAATTTTAGCCCTGGATTCACTTTCTTGCAGCTGACATCTTTCAGGTACCATAAACATATCTTAGGGAGGAAAATGGTGAGAAGAGTTGAAAAAAAATAATTTGTCCATATACAGTTTAAAATCACTAATAATCATCAGGGTCAAAGAATGACTCAACCAAAGCTCATGATTATATTGTTCTTCTTTTAACTGGTTAAATCAAACGACCCCTCTGGCATTAAAGTTTGAAATCTGCAAGTCTAGACATTACATCAAAGTTCAGGTGTCCAACTTGGGGGAGCTGGACTCCAGCCCTGAGAACTACTGCTCAAAACAGATGGAGTTCACCCCGCCTAGTGTCTAGGTCTTTCCCCCCTCTTTTCTGCTTGCTTTTTTCCTTGTAAACCTCAGTAGAACCCCAAGATGCCGTGGAACGCTTTCCTACCGCACTGAAGTCCAGCAGGTCGCTCAGTTCCTTGTCGGTCCCTATAGCGGCCATGCGCTGCTGCTGGGAATTCATCTTCGGCCACTTCTAGCAGGTCCTAAGGCAGGGGAAAACGGGCTGAGCGAGAGACCACCGAGGCCCAAAGTGTGTGAGGGGATGGAAAGAGGCGTAAGGGAGGAGGAAAAGCACTGGGAGAGCCCAGCTGACTTCCAATTCCCCCACTCCTTCCCACCACGGCGCGAGCAGGGGGCGGGAGAGCTCAGCGCCCGCGCCGGGTCCCTGAATCCACGCGTTCCTCGGCGCGGCCCGAGAGCGACGCGGTGGCTCCCGCAACTCGCCGCCTCTCCCGCAAGTTTCCGAGCTGGTCCCGGTCCCCTCCCCGGCCCCTCCTGCCCCGCGCAGTCGCCGGGAGCTCGGCGCGCGGGGCCCGGCCGGGGCGGGGGTCTGGTGGGGAGGGGTGAGGGGCAATTCGGCGTCCAGAGAGCGGAGCAGCGGCGAGGGGAGATACGAAGTGACTCACTCGCTCGGCAACAATAGAACTGACAAGTTGCAGCGAACGCGCCGCTCGCAGGCCCACGTCTGCGGCCGCCGCCTCCCGGACGTCCCCGGCGGGCCCAGGGGGTCGGAAAGCACCCCCCGCGCGCCCAAGGGGCGTTTTAAAAAAGAAAGCAGGAACGCCAACAACTAGTCTCGGTCTCGCCGGGCGTCCTTCTCCCCGGGCTCGGCCTCCTCCCACTTTTGCTGCCCTGCCCCGGACCTGCCGAACAATGAGCCTGGCTCAGCGGCCGAAGCCGTCCGCTCTCCCGCGCGCCCCGGAGCTGGGTGCCGGCCCCAGCCGAGCGCCGAGCGGGGCGCGCAGGCCGAGCGCGCCGCCCGCGGGCCTGGCCGCCGGCGACTCGCGCCTCCACCCGACTCCGCTCCCCAACTTGGAGGGGACCTCGGATTTGGCTCTGTACAATGGGGCGCGGAGTTGGGGCGCGGGCCGGGGACGCCCCAGCTCCGGCAGGGGCTTCCAGCCCCGCCACGCCGTCTCCCTCCCGCTCGCCAACCCGCAATTACCTGCCGCCCCGTCTCCGCATCCAACCACCCCGATTAAAGTTCACTTTGGCCGGGAGAGCGGACTCGGGCTTCCCCTTGCACCGCCCGGCGGCACGGCTCACTTTGGCCCGCGCGAGCTCTCGGGTCCGGGCGGGGGAGGCGGCTCTCGGGCCTGGCCGCCCCTTCCTCCCGGGGCGGGCTGGCGGTCCCCCCGAATAGAACTTGTGGGTCTCCTCAGGCGGACATTTTTTTCGCTGAGGCGGCCTCAGCACCGCGCTCGGCTCGCCTCCGGATCCCTCCGCGCCGGGAAGAGCCTCTGGTTAACCCCTTCGTCCCCTGCCCGCTGCCGCCTCCTGCGCCGAGGAAGTGGAGCTGACTGGGGGGGTCGGGAAGGCGGAGCCGGCGAAAACGGGGAGGGGCCGCTGTGCGGACGCTGGACAAAGCCCGCGGTCGGGTGAGGCGGGCCGGAGTTGCGGCTGGCGGGGAGGGAAGGGAAGGGGAGGGGAGGGGCGAGAAGCGCGCGTAGGCACCCCGGAGGCAAGGCCCATGCAGCCCGCCGCCCAGGGCGCATCTTTGGGGCCTCTAGAGAGCAAGGAGACTGGCGCCGTGGCGCCTCCTCGCGCTGGTCCCTCTACGTCTCGGGTCCCGAAGTGGAATCACGGAGATGAAGCCGTGGGAGCATCTGGATCCGGAGCCCGAGGCCGCAGAGCACTGAAGGCTGCCATCGCCTAGCAAGACATGCTGGACCCTGGACGCGGCACTGGTCTGGGCCCAGAGGCCCTGGCCCCGGGAGTCTGCGTGACGCTTAGCTTGGAAGCTGCGCGCGTGGGGAAGGGAGAGCCGGCCCTCTGTCTCTCTGGGCGTAGAAGCGGCTGGTCAAATTAGCCGAATGCGAAAGAAAGGGTAAAACCTCCCTGAAACCGCACAAAGCAGTAAGGACTTCAGATTCTCAAACTCCACTCACCCAAGCTTTCACGACTGTCGTACCCGAACCCCTTTCGATGCTGTGGAATCGTACAGCGGGAAGAGTTCTTGTAAATGGATTAAGCCAATCCTTCGATTTAACTGAGACGGCCCAGAGAACTTCACACAACCACTATTTTGGTCCGCAAAAATTCTGAAGTTGGCTTGAAGGAGCTCCAGGATAGAAGGAAGACAGACAGACTAACTAAACCTCAGTTCCTTCAATTTGGGCTTGGAGGTAAGGCTCTCTTGATTGGCAGCCAGTTATTTTGATTCCTTTGAGTCAGCTGGGGCAATAAAGGCGAATAAGTCCTAAGCAAAACAGACTCTGCGAAGACCATACATCCAAAGTAAAAAATTGAAGAAAGCAGCTTACAAGCAACAACAGGGCAAGAAGGAGTCACTGGATCTTGGACTTGGATGGAAACTAGGAGGTAGATTCAGCTGCATATATGCCATTACTGTACTTAATTACAACTGGAGCTGTCCAGCGAGAGAAGGCAATTGTAGTTTTGGATTTGGGGGCTTCCATGGAGTTGTACTAGCTACACTTGGACCTTGTTCCAGATCCTGTAGTAGTGTATCTTGGGTTTAAAAAAAAAAAAAAAACTACTAGTCCCATCCCTTCCTACCTGCTTGAAGCATGTGGTTCTGATCTGAGCAAATTAGCATAACTCCAATTTAAGGAATCAGCTCAATCCCTTTCCCTCCACCAGTTATTGGTTGACATGACAATTTGAGTCAATGAGAGGGGCAATTTGCTGGGGTCTTTGGGGGAAGTTTTTCAGGTTCTGAGAGAGCTTCAGAGGCAACCTCTTCTGCATGTGCTCAAAAAACAAGGAGCCCCCAAACACCAGGTCTGGCCAGGTTAAAATAAAGCAGACATCAAGAAAGCCTTCCCAGAGAACAATCTAATCTTTGGTGATGTTTTTGAGTCTCTGAATCAAACAACTCAACCTGGGTCTGCATTCATGATGAAACCAATAGGATTTGAATTTTCTGTGCTTCTTAATCTAGTATGTTCTAACTGATACAAGCCCAGCAACCCACCCTCAACAAAGAGTAGATAAAAAATCTGATTAGGGTCAGGTGCAGTGGTGCATGCCTGTAATCCCAGCAGCTCAGGAGGCTGAGGCAGGAGGATCACAAGTTCAAAGCCAGCCTCAGCAAAAGTGAGGCACTAAGCAACTCAATGAGACCCTGTCTCTAAATAAAATACAAAACAAGGCTGGGGATGTGGCTCAGTGGTCCAGTGCCTCTGAGTTCAATCCCAGGTACAAAAAACAAAAAAACAAACTGATTAGGTAACTTTAAGGTTTCATTCCCATAGTAAGATTCAAAGTCTCAGTGATAAAACTGGGGGGAAATCTTGGGGAAGGAGAAGACATCTATCTGAGGGATTTATGCTGTTTTCAGGAAAAAGGAGAGCCAGTTTCTTTTTATACTTCTCACACAACTAATTGAAAGGAAGAAATAGCTATCTACCCAAGCCCTCAGTCATAGGGGCTTCCTTACTCCTTCAGAGGACTGATTGAAATTTTTTATACATAGTTTTATCTTATACTTTGTTCTCATTATATTGTGAGTTCCTTGACAGTTAAGATTGATTTGCATCTGTCTACACCATGCACCTAACAACTGTATCAAGAGCACAGTAAACTTAAAAAGGGAGAGCTGAAATTCAATCTATTACTCATTTGAAATTAGAACTTCAAATATTTTTCATGCTTTAATGTAGTCTTTGCATGTGCCCTTTTTAATAATGAAATATTCTCTCCAGTGAATTTCCTATGATACAGAAAACAATATAAAAAGATATATATATGTATGTGTGTGTGTGTGTATATATATATATATATACACATATATAATGTTACAATATAAAGAAGACAGAAGACAATATAAAAAGTGGAGTTTTATATCACTTAGAACATGTGTTTGGGTTTTTGCTGACTTTGCCAGATAGAACCAAAAGGCTTTATTGAAAAGCTCAAAGAAAAATAAGTAATACAAATTTGATGTTAATTAGTAGCACTGTTTCTATAATAGAAGTTAATACCAATACATAAATATTGAAAAATATTTAATGAACTTTTCTTACATGCTAGGCATGGTGCTAAATGCTTTTGGAACAGAACATCTAAAATCTACTCTGCCCTCAAGTTTTGTTCTGATAGGTTTTAGTTCACTTTCTATTCACCATAACCAAACACAGGAATTCTGTCCACATGACTTCACTCTCTACTTTCTAAGAGCCTCCCACTCTGTATTTGCAAGCATGTGCATGCACACATGTACATATTTTATCAGGCAGACCTGAGTTGTTAAAAGAAACATTTATAATCAAAAGGGAAAGCAGTCAAAGCAAAGGGCTTTTTGCTTCCTTGGGAAAATGACATGACTTTGGGCCTTTTTAAAAAGAAGACAGAGAAGAGGGAGAAAAGAAAAGTAATGGAATGAAGGGGTAAGTAGGTCATAAATTGCAATCTGGATGCATAGTGTTATCTACATAGATCCAAATTTGATGGTTCATAGCTTCTCTAGTAGCTTTCTGCCCCAGACTGTCCCCTTGAGACTAACAGGAACAAGTTTGTGTAACAATTAATTTAATAACTTCAGTTCATGGTATTCTCATTACTGACAAACTAAAAACCAAGATTTTTCACTTAATCATAAACCAGATTCTACTAATCAATCACTTATAGTATACTCCCCATTCTTTTCTACCAGCAAGAATCTCCCACCTTTGTGGGATTTTCTGGTAGAGATTTTCTTTTCTCTCTGAATGTGAGTAAATAAAAATAGTTATCTACTCCTTGCTAGTATGATTTTTATCCACTATTTAAGCTATTTAGATGTCTCATATGAATATGATATTCAGATTTGAGAAGATACCCCTTTATGGTCCATCTTACACTCAATTCCTTTTACCCCCTTAAGATTCCTTCTTTCATACTTCATAAAAATACGTATTTAAATCAAAACATTCAGAGGTCAGAAAAGGGAAAAAACTGTCAAACACTCCAAAACATCATACTTAAAAGAGTCATAGATTTGGGGTTTTTTTAAAGTCAGTATACTTGATCAGGTAAAATGAATAACAACCTCCCTTTTCCATATTCCCATGCACATTTTGGCATAGTGCCTAGCACATAATAGATGTTTGATAAAGATTTATTAAAAAGTGAATGATTCCACTCTTCTATATAAACATAGCAGTTAAACACTCCCTCAAAACTACCCTAAGACATCAACAAAAGGATTGTGTTGTTAAGCACTACATATTAGACCCAGGTGCGCTCTACCACTGAGATATATTCCTATTCTATTTATTTTGAGACAGGATCTCCATACATTGCGGAGGTTGGCCTCCAACTTGTTATCCTCCTGCCTCCGCCTACCAAGAGCAAAGGGATTTTTTTTTAATTTTTTATGTTGGAAAATTTCAAGCATATAAAAAAGTAGAATAGTATTAAGAACATCTATGTATTTAATTGCCCATTTTTAATAATTATGTGTTTTTTATTTATCTTTTCATTGTCATCCCCTACCTTAAGTAAAATTTAACCGAATACATCATATAATTTCATAAGATTTTTTCCCCCATACTGGGAATTGAACCCAGGAGCTTTCTACCTCTGAGCTACACTCCCACCCTTGTTTTTGTGTTGTTATTATTGTTGTGTTTGTAAGCAGGGACTGACTGACTGGCACAGGTGGACCTCAAACTTGAGATCCTTCTGCCTTAGCTTCCCAAGCAACTAGGAATACAGGCATTCACTTCCCTGCCCCACTCATAAAATGACATTTTAAACATTAAAAGCATGGAAGACAAGAGACAAGATAATGGCAACAAAATCTGAGAAGATTAAAAACTTATGAGTTATATGAGACTCAGTTTAAAACAGAATCCTAAGGTAACAAATGAGGGAAATCAATAACCAAACCCATGCATACAGCAGAGTCAATAAAAGACTTAACTATCCAGTTCCAGGTGCCTCTTGAAGTGAAGAAAAGGAAAGGAAGATCAAGGTTGATTGATTACAAGTTTATTCAAGAAGTAGTCAGAAGGCTGGAAGTGTAGCTCAGTGGTACAGCCTGTACTTAATATGCACACGGCCCAGGTTCAATCCCCAGCACACACACAAAGGCAATCAGTCCTCCCACCCATTTCCTTCCCTACTTCATACAGTAGAGTAAATGCCTCTCTCCTAACCAAGAAAAGTAATACAAATGTATTATCTGCAAAAGGTGAAGCAGAAGGTCTCTAGGCGACAGGGATATTGAGTCAGCATTTGAATGTTGAATATTGAGGTTCCTGGCTACCAACTTGGTTCCCAGAATCCAGCAGCCAGGCATTCTGTTTCTCAGGAGATTAGATGATCCTTCTCCATGTAAGCTGATCAACCCAAGTGAAAAGTCCTGAAGATATAGAAGGTTTTCCAGCTGTAAGCCCAAACTCTACAGAGAAGTTTACAGTTTAACAAACCTCTACCTCTTCCCTTAGTTTCCCATCAACATTTTGTTACCCTATTTGTATAAAAGAGCAGACACCAAAGATTATTAGATATATAACAAAAGCCTCTATCATGAAGACAGAAATCAAAACAAATGACAAAAATACTTTTCTCCTACTCAAGGAAAAAAAATTATCTTTAGGAGAGAGTTGCAACCATGAAAGACAAGTAAGCAGAAAAATATTTTTTAATATTTATTTTTTAGTTGTAGTTGGACACAATACCTTTATTTTATTTATTTATATGTGGTGCTGAGGATTGAACCCAGGGCTCGCTCATGCTAGGTGAGCACATTGTGGCTCAATGTAAAGAAAAGAATATTCAGAATACAATAAAAAGCCTTTAGAATTGATAATGCAATCATATAAATGGTGGAGGGATGAACTATTGAAAGAGAGAAAGTTAAGGAAATTTCCTAGAAATTAGAGCAAAAAGATCTAATTTAGGATGTTCAAAGTCCACATAGTAACAGAGAAATTGGGGGTTGAGGGAGTAAGGCAGGAAGAGAAAGAGGGAAAAAATCATTAATTAAGAGAAAAAAAAAGGAAAAAAGTCATTAATTAAATAATCTAAAAAAAATTCCCAGAACTGAAATACATGAGTCACCAAGTTGAACAAGTTCAGTAAATGTCTACTACAGTGTATAAAAATAGATCAGCTGGTTATGGTGGCACAGGCCTGTAATCCCAACGGCTCAGGAGGTTGAGGCAGGAGGATGGCAAGTTCAAAGCCAGCCTCAGCAATTTAGTGAGGCCCTAACCAACTCAGTAAGATCCTCTCTCTTAATAAAATACAAAATAGGGCTGGGGGTGTGGCTCAGTGGTCGAGTGCCCCTGAGTTCAATCTCCAATACTGAAAAATAAAACAAAATAAAAATAGATCAACTTGAAAACGTGATCCAGAAATCTGAGCACATAGCAGACAAAGAAAAGATCTTCAAGCTTCCAGAGAGAACACAAAAAAAGGACTAAAACTCAGATTTGGGACCAGTAGCATGTCAATGACCTGGCAACTAGTTAGGAAGTTAAATTCTTGGACTTCATCCTAGAACTACTCAGTTAATGAAACTTCATCCATCTCAGAAACTCTGAGAGTGGGACTGGCTATCTGTTTTGTAATATGTTCTTCCTGTGATTCTGGTGCACACTACAGTTGGAGAAACAGTGCCCTCAGAATAGTGACTCTCCAACTACTACTCAGGATAATTAAGTTGAACATGAATTGGACTGCCAGCATATATTACCTTAAATAGATATAGACCATTGGAGCAAGTACTTAAGAAGATACTGTAATGCTAAAAGGAATAAAAATATATTTGAATAAACCACTTTCAAATGATTGCTGAAAGAAAACGTTATGAAAAGCCCAGGGGAAAAAAAAAGGACACTGGGTTCAACTCTCAGTATATGTCAGAGTTTATAAAACTTTGCTTACAAGTCTTTGGCATTTTAGGCAAATACAGTCTATTACAGTCAACTTGTTGTTTACTTTAACATTCATGAAAATAGGAGAACATGTCCATATTCTGAGATTTGGGGGCACATATTTTCTGTTTCCCCCCAAGATGAGTCCTTCAAGGGTAAAGGCTATATTTTCTTTTTCTTATTAAAAACCATCTTTCTTCTAATGCCAAGAATCCCTAAGTAATTATTTATTAGTTAAATGAGAAATTGTATTTTCAGTGAAAGTTGCTTTGTCTTAAAGTTCTTTTCCCTGGATGATTTGATTAAATGAATGGGTTGACTTGGATTAGATGATTTAAATTACACTTAATTATCCACACTTTTATTTAAGAGGAGTTAGGGAACAATTGGTTTCCTATACTACCGAAAAATTTTATTTTGGATCCATTTGCTGAAGTTCTAATTTCACTAAACCAGCATTTTTATGCAATTACACATTAAGTTTTGGTGATTGGCACATTCTTCTCTAAATCCAGAATTTCTTATCTGTAATTTTTCCAGTTTTATTTGCATTATAAACCTACAGGATTTTTATGGTCTAATATTTGAACATATCACCATAAGCTTTCGAACTATATTCAAGAGCATGATGAAAAGATGCCATTGAATATTTTAAAATCTTTTACATTGAGGGATATCACCTCCTCTGGAATTGGGAATGAAAACCAAAAATCAATAAATGCAACTGGCTGATTATCTCCTGGGTCTTTGACTACCCTGTTCCATCCTGACATTATTCAACACTTTATAAAGTATGCTTGATGAGATCAAAATTGTCAAAACCAGAAATATTCTTTGCTTTCTAAACCTGTGCAATTGCATTTAGTCTTTAGATATGACTTGAATAAGAATTAAAGTGAAAATGAAAGCATTAATAATCATCTAGAATGTACTTTCATTTCCTTCAGTAGTATGTTCCTCAAACAATCAATTTATTATTTTGGTCCTCTTTTAGCCAAATGATAGATTTCTTGGAAACATTGCTTCATTACATTCATTTGTAGAATCAAAAGTGCTCTGATTTATTTTTCCAATGAACTCTGTAAAAACAGAAGCACTAATTTATAAGAAAAAGAAGAAAAAAGAAAACAAAGCTCTGAAACTTGGCTGTCCTAAAGTATTTCTGTATTGACTTGTGTAACTGTCAGTCACACTTGAATGGAGTTCACAATGCTAATAAGAAATCGAAATCATAGACTTATTCCCAAAGGATCTGTTAACTTCTCTCAGAGAAGTAGGGTTTTTTTTCACCACAGATCAGTCTTCTATTCCCGACCATCTCAAAAAGTATTGGTCCCAGAAGGAAGAGCACAAGAATGCATCTGGCCCATCAATAATATCATTGGTGTTCTTTGCTGCATCTGTAAATTGAAATGATTTATAGATAAGTGCAAATGGAGAACTTAAAGACAAGAATTATTTGAAACATTATGATAATTAGCATGAACTATTAGTGTACTGGAGGTGGGGAGGAAGACACAAGCTCAAATGGGAACTAGTTCACATTTCAAACACTATGCCATGTTCTCAAAACATGACTTTGTGCTCAATATGTCTAAATGGGTCCATGATTTTGTTTATTTTTTTAATTAAATAGAAATGTAGACAGTTAAGAAGATTTACATTGCAGACAATGTATATAAGGGAATATTCATGAAAAAGGACTTTAAAATAGCTAATACAAATATCTGTCTATCAAAGATATGCAAATACAATAAAATCCTATGTTATGACTGTGAAATTAGCCCAAATATATTTAAAAACATAATGATGGGGCTGGAAATCAAAAATCTCCATGATAGAGCCCTTGCCTGTTATGCTTGAGGCCATAAGTTCAATTCCTGGCACCACAAAAATGTAAGTAAGTAAATAAATAAATAAATAACATAATGATCAATTCTGGTGAATATTCAGTGACACACAAACACTGCTGGGTAGAGGGTAGATTATGAATTAGTAAATTAATAATTAGTAAAAAACACAATGGAAAACAAGTTATCAATCATGTATATCAAGAGCCTTCTAAATGTTCATACTCCTGACCAGGTGATTCCACTTATAAAAATTTTCTAGTTACAAGAAAATAGAAGAAAAAGTTTTATGTGTAAAGAAAAACAGATTTAAAAAAGATATCATGAAGAGAAAGTGATAACATTAAGATAAGTTGAAAATAATTGGGTCTTATGCCTCTTAAAATTTATTTTTCTTCCATGAATTATTAAAGCCATGATATTTTTAAAAAATGTAGTATTTCTAAAAATGAAATCTATGAAGTTTTACTTAAAATTGGTAAAGATATAGCAATGTTATGCCAAAACAAAACAAATTGAGGCAACAAAATCATCAAAGCATGATCTCTTTCTGGAGCTATGCTTCCTTATATTTGATAGTAATATTCAGCTTTTGCGATTCGGAATCACAAGAACACCCTCTGCTTTTTCACAATCTGATTTCCTTCCCCCTTTTTTCTCTAGACCTTTAGACTGGTATTTAACCCGTCATCTCAGGGATAATCAACCAATTAGGCACCTGAAGTTTAGACAATGTTACCTACATCTGTTAGTATTTTCTAAAATCTTACTAAACGGTACATAATTTTGTTTATGTTTAGTGAATTGTGCTTGTAGATTTAGTGGTGTTTTATTTAAAATTTTTTTTAATATTTATTTTTTAGTTGTAGTTGGACACAATACCTTTATTTTATTTATTTTTATTTTTACAGGGTGCTGAAGATCGAAACCAGGGCCTTGCACATGCTAGGCGAGCGCTCTACCGCTGAGCCACAACTCCAGGTCCTGAATTTTTTAATCCTGAAGTAATTAACCTTTATATTAAAGTTAAAAAATACAGAAATGAAAAAAAAAATGTCATGTGGTTCCACCACATAATGACAACTTTTAGTAGTTTAGGGACTTTTCTTCTTGTCTTCATTATTTGTCAATGCTAATTTAAAAAGAGTTGAAAATAATTGGGTCTTGTGCCTCTTGAAATTTATTTTCCCCCAATGAAGAATATAGAGAATAATAATAAAAAACATGCATGTTTCATTTTTTTTTTGAAGGGGGATTACAGGGGAATTAAACCAAGGGTACATTACTTTGATGGTGCTACATCTCCAGTTCTTTTTTCAAGTTTTACTTTGAGACAGGATCTCACTAAATTGCTGAGGTTGGTCTTGAACTTTACATCCTCCTGCCTTAGCCTCCCAAATTGCTGGGATTACATGCATGTACCACCTTAACCAGTTTATATATTTCATTTCTAATTCCATCAAAAAGTGGTAATCACCAAGAATTTTTTAAGCTTCTTTTCCTTTTTATGTATGCATTAATACACATAAGTAATATATACATATATATATTAAGAACTTAAATTGACATCATGCTCTAAATATAATTTTATAACCTAATTATTTTAGGAAAAAAAATGCAAACACAAAAGAAAGTAGAAAGAATAGTAAATTAATCCCTTTGAAGCTTCACTCAGCTTCAACAATTATTCAAACATACCCCCAAATTAATTTGAAGTAAACACCAAATCATTTTTACCCACAGATATTTATGTATTTATAGCTAAAATATAAGGGCACTTACTTCTAAAATATATATTGACAATACCATTATCACATCTATAATTTTTATAAAAATGCTTTATGATCAAATTCCCCTCAATTGTCTCATGAATATTTTTATTATTTTATCACAGCTGATTTGTTCAAATTAGGATCTAAATAAAGTTCACACACATTGCATTTTTTTATTTTTGGTACTGAGGATTAAACTCAGGGGCACTCAACCACTGAGCCACATACCCAGCCCTTTTTTGTGTTTTTTTTTAGAGATGGTGTCTCACCGAGTTGCTTAGCACCTCGATAAGTTGCTGAGGCTGGCTTTGAACTTATGATCCTCCTGTCTCAGCCTCCCAAACCACTAGGATTACAGGTATATGCCATGCACCTGGCACATATTGCATTTTTGATACATGTCTTAAAATCTCTTAAACTATTGCTTCTCCCTCCTTTTTTTTTCCATTCGATTTATTGAAGCAAAACTGGGTTGTTTGTCCTGTAGGATTTTCCAGTCTGGATTTTCTGACTGTAACTCCAATAGTGTCATCTTTCTGCCCTGTGTTTTATTACCTAAGAAAACTAGATTGGACATAATTCTAGTTTGATTTTTTTGGCAAGAATATTTCATATGTGATATTATATACAGGTGACAAATAATATCTGCTGTTTGCTGTTTCTTTTTTTGTAAAGTTAGCCAACATTAATGATAAATCCCTAACCACATTATTTCATTAGGAGTTAGAATAGGATATTAATTTCTGCATCAACTATTAACTGGAATATTCTGTAAAAAGAAACCTCCTCTCGTTAACTATTAGGTTACCCTGAGGTACAATTTATTTATGAGAAATAAACTAGAAGCTTGCTTCATTCGTCTTATTAACAGCTTTCAAAATAAGAATTTGGTTTTCTTGCAGTTTCCAAAAGTATCAAAAGAGGTTTCTTTGTTTTAGAGTATCCATCTGAGCTAAAAGATTGAAACATATTTACTATGCATCAATTCATAACAGTTATTCTAATTCATTCTCAAACTGTGTCTCTTTGACCAATGGAAATATCTTCAAACAGAGTCCCTTCTGACATGACCCAAAAGTCCTTGATACTTAAGTTTTGGTATGACAAGGTGTTTCGGGATCTTCTTGTAACTTTATGTTCCACACCTCGAATCAGTTATTTTTCCAAAGAGCTTTTAATTTTCTTTTTATTTTTTTGGTATTAGGAATTGAACCCAGAGGGGCTTTACTACTGAGCCACATCCCCAGCTCTTTTTATATTTTATTTTGAGACAAGGACTTGCTAGGTTTCTTAGAGCCTCACTAAGTTGCTGAGAATGATTTTGAACCCACAATCCTACTACCTCAGCCTCCTAAAATGCTGGGATTACAAGTGTGCACCACAGCACCCAACTTTATATAGTTTCTAACTATTCTCTTTTTTTTATAATAACTTTTAAAATTTTATTTATTCATTTTTTAACATGCTGAAGATCTAAACCAGTGCCTCACATGTGCAAGGAAGCACTGTACCACTAAGAAACACCCCTGCCCTTAACTATTCTCATTTATGCACTAAATACTTAACCATTTTAAGAAATAGCATGTATAAATTATTGATAATATACTTATAAATGATTTCTCTATTATTTGATGTTTAAAATGAGCTAATCAATTGGCTCTTTTATGGTCTTTAAACCAGGATACTTCCTTCACCTGTCACAGATATCTGCCTATAGGATGGAGCTTGCAAATAATGAATTAAAAGCTGGCAGCAAGCAGAGTATGAAACTTTTGATGGGCAGTGGGGCAGTAGGGGCTGGTAGGTATGGACATATAGGACATATAGGTTAGTCCCTAACACTTGTCAGACCCTAGGGATATTCTGCTCCTTAGAACTGTAAGCCTCCCTCTCATAGTCCCTATTCATTCCATTGCCAACCAATTGAATAAGATAAGATGGCAGGAACATGCTGAATGGAAGATTTTTGTTGGTTAAGTATATTGGAATGATTCATTTATATACACAAAATCCTGTAAAAAGAAAGTCATTATCTCCCAATCATCCCAATTTCCCTATTTGGCTGGTTAAGATCATTGGACTGACTAAGTAATATAGTGAGTTATTCTACCTTACATAATCTACCTTAAAAAAACATACTTGATATACATTTTTGAAGTAAGTACTAAAGTTTTCCTTTATTTTTAAATGAAATTCTTCTGATCGATATATCATACAATATGCTTCTTTCCTGAATGTTTAAAAGCTATGTTTCTAAAATCCCTGAGTACAAGTAGCAACTCTTTAGGAAGAAAACCAAGTTATAATAACCATTTTCAGAGGTAAGCCAGCAATGATTGTCATCATATATTTCCTTTATTAACACATTCATACAATCAGGTTCTGTGAGATGAAGGTGCTATTGGCCAAAACTCTTAAGTGAAATTAGTTACCATCATATAGTTCTATTAAAAAAAAAAAAACCCACATTCACCCTTCAAATTATAAGGAAACTGAAACATTAAATTCTTACTCATAACTCAGAGCGGGCTTGAAACTATGCAGTTTCTATATTCTGCTCTCATGACACTCATAGTCTATTGAACCAAAAGAGAAAACTGGTATAAATGCATTACTAGGCAATTAATGTTCCTTTGTTTTTATTCATTTTTGTTAATCATGGGGGAGAGGACAAATATGGTTACCAGATAAAATACAGGATGCCCACTTTAGTTTGAGTTTCAGATAAATAAGGAATAATTTTTAGTATAAGTATGTCCCAACTATGACATAGAACATTCTTATTCTAAAAATTATTTGTGGGGCTGGGGATGTAGCTCAAGCGGTAGCGTGCTCGCCTGGAATGCGTGAGACCCGGGTTCGATCCTCAGCACCACATACAAACAACGATGTTGTATCCGCCAAAAACTAAAAAATAAAAATATAAAAAAGAAAAAGAAAAAAAAATTATTTGTTATTTATCTAAAATCCAAATTTAACTGTGTGTCCTGCATTAAATTTAGTAACTCTCTAGATGATTAGAACATAATGGTGACTGATATTTGAAAATTAAAACGAACTACATGTTGTATAATACAGAGCAACATTTCTTAAACTTTACTATGCATACAAATTATCTCACTGAGAATCTTATTTGTAACAAGCTTCCAACTGATCTTGATGATATTGCTCCACGGACTACTGCTTCTGCAGGGCTGTAATGGACACCTGTTTGGGGGGGGGGGCGGGAATTTTGTTTCATTTGTTCATTTGGTTGGTTGCCCAAATTCTGAACTCTCTGAGCTCTGAGAATTCACTGATTATATGAGTCTTGAAATTAAGAAAAGCCTGATTCTTTTTTAAAAAATATTTTTTAAATTGTAGATGAACACAATACCTTCATTTTATTTATTTATTTTCATGTGGGGCTGAGGATCGTACTCAGTGCCTCATAACATACAAGGCAAGTGCTCTGCCACTGAGCCACTATCCCAGCCCCAGAAAAACCTGATTCTTACACCTAGGAACTGATAAAAGTTGTCAAATATTTTCCCATCCAAAGTTGTTGTATAAACTACCTTCCACTAAGCAGGAGCACTTGCATGGCTTTGAGTAAAAGACTAGAACACGAAGAAAGAAGCAAAGACAGCAGTCACTTCTCTCTTGAGACTTTGCAGTTATGACCAAATTGAGTTCCTAGAGCAGCAGTAGTGGTGGAGTAAGGAGAGGAGTCCAGCATGTTCAGCAGCATCAAAACAGCAATTTTCTCAGGAGGTTGCTGAGATATCTGCAAGATTTGGGGGCATCATTCTTTTTTTTTTTTTAAAGATTGATGTGATTATTTTATATACCTTTATTTTATTTATTTATTTTTTATGTGAGGATTGAACCCAGTGCCTCACATAATGAGTAGGCGAACGCTCTACTGCTGAGCCCCAAGCCCCAGCCCCTAGGGCATCATTCTTGACTGCACAATTTTAAACTTGGTTCTGAGCTTTCATAATGACTCCATGGACTGCCCAATACCTTAGCTACTAAATCAGACAAGGACTGATTTTCATTGCTTGAAACTAAAATCTGGAAGTAACCCAAAGGTCTACCAGAAGCTCATGGGCTTCCATAGCCATGTTAGCTGGCAGCTCTGGTATGGGATGCTATGTAGGTCACCACTCAGGATGATCTCTGTCTCACAGGGTGAGGACAATTCTGACAGAGAGGCAACCTCTTCTTGGTGCAAGAGTATCTACTTCCTGGCATACATCTTCCACGGCAATGAATTTTCTGACAGTGACTTCTCTTAGGTTAATTGGAATAGATTTATATTGTAATTCCATCTCTGGCTAGTATGTGACTTTGGGCAAATTATCCTCTATAAGTTCCATTTCCTTGACTGTTAAAAGCAGTTGAAACTACATGTTTCTCTTACTGCATTTGTTCACATTATATTTTAATTATTTGAATTTTCTTATAATTTCATTGGGGCATAATTTACACATCTTAAAATTTGCCCATTTCAAGTATATAATTCAATGATTTTTAGTGAATTTATCAAGTCATACAGCCATCATCACAATACAGTTCTTTTTAATATTTATTTTTTAGTTTTAAGTGGATCAAACCCAGTGCCTCACCCATGCCAGGTGAGCACTCTACCCCTTGAGCCACAAACCCAGCCCCACAATACAGTTTTAAAAACATTTTACCATCCCAACAGGATCCTGCATGACCATTTACAGTTAATCCCTGTACTCACCCCTAGCCCAGGCAACCACCACTAATTTCTGTCAACATAGATTTGCTTTAATTAAATATTTCATATAAACAGAATCATACTATTATGATTATTTGTTACATTATCTTTTTCTGCTGTATAGTGAGTTTCCTAATGACCCATATCTATTTACAATACATAGCACAGAGTTCTCTACATAGTTAAATGCTCAAGGAAAAAAAAAATCTGATACTTATGAGGCTGTTGTAAGGATTAAATAAATCCATTTGACCCTTGCTACTCAAAGTGTGGTCCCTAGCATTAGCAGCACCCAGGAGGTGATTAGAAATTTAGCCTTGGGGCCCACACCAGACTTAGTGAATCAGAATCTTAATTTTTACAAGATCCTCAGGCAATTCACTTTCTCCTTAAACTTGGAAAAGTGTTGTTCTGGGTCATAAGTACCATAAAGGCAGGGATTTTGTGTGGCACATAGGACTGACATAATAGTATTTGTTGTATGAATAAATGAATGGCGATACACATAAAAGCATAAACCCTGTACATACAGGATTGGCAAAGAACAGATGTATGCATTTTTGGCTTAATTATAAAATCTGTTAGAGAAACAGTTTGGACTGACACTTTATAATACCAGTTTATATGATAAAGCAAGTATATTTATTTTTCTTACAGCTGAGTGACAATTCCACAAGGAAACCCAGTTTTAGATTGAAAAATATATAATAGCCCTTGAACTGAAATGAACTTTAGAGTGAATTTATTAGCATGACAGTTAATTATGGAACTTCTTACTTTTAAAGATTGACACAATTTATTGCAGTTCCATTTTCTATAAGAGATAAGACTTTGATCAACAGCTAAAAAGCCAGTGTCAGACTTAAAAAGACAGAATTGGTAGATGTGGTATAGTTAGTATTAACCTCTAACAAGGAAAACCCATCTAATTTTCCACTTACACTCTTCTGGTTTGAAATGCTTTAATTTATTCATTCAATCATTCTTCAAATCATCAAACATTTATCACATTTGTCACTATTTGACAAGTGCTGTGCCAGGGCTTTCTGATGGATTGCCAGGTATAATATTCTTGTGGAGTTTCATATCAATACAACAATGATAGCTTTTTAACTACATGGGCTTACAAAAGACTTTTTATGATCTGCAAATTCATGAATGTTAAATTCTTTAAAATGCCCATTATCCATTATATATTTAACAAAATTATGGAAAAGGGCAAAACTTTATTTTCCAGATAAATCCAAGGAATACAGTAAACACAGAATAGGGATTATTTTTATTTAGGGTTGCTTTCTGGAACATAATAGAGGCATCCTGGTAATTTTCCTTTTGCTCCTCCAGATCCATTTTTCACTCTATTTGTCTTGCTTTATACTGGAAGCAGGAATTTATAGACTGTACCACCGAAGCTCCATTTTCTAGTTGAGTTTGGTGAAGGGGAGATACCAGGAGAAGTTTGGAGGGTAGAAGGAAAAGAGGATACATGTTTGTCTCCTGGTCCTTTGCCAGGCCATATTTTGGTAATGGCTACATTTATCTGTTTGACAGTCACAGCCTTTGTCGGGCATCCTCTTCCAAGCTACCACTTTTATAGTTCCAATCCTTTCTCTTCTCCTTTAGGCCTCCCATGGTTGTCAATCCTTAAATGTTTTACCATCCCTTCTTGGTTCCTTTAACCCTTCACATATCTCTGTAAATCATCTCCTTTATTAAGCTATCTTTATCCTCCTTAAGTGTGCAATCTTTAGTAATATAAGAAGAGGCTATCAATCAGCAGTATCGCCTGTTGGGTTGGCACTGTTAAGACATATAATACATGATCCTGCTCCTGAGACACAGTTCAGTGAAGGAGATAAAACTAACACATGTGAAGCAATTAGAAAACACTCACAGTGGATCTAATGAAAGACATCTGGGAGTTTATGCCACTCAGTATCCATTTGCCCTTCTTCTGATAACCATACTTTGACATTCCTCCTCTACTACGCTCAGTCAATGTCTTTTAGGTGGAGTGGATTCTACTCTCAGCAACATGAGTAACCATGTGAATCAGGTCCAACCTACTGGATTCTTCTGGCCACGTGTCCTAATCAGAGCCAGTGAAATGTAAGACTATTGCAGGCCCCTGTGGGGAAGAGGCATGCACTTTTCCACTGAGATTGCTAACAGTAAGAATTATGTGAACTGGAGCTGCCAAAAACCACCATATGGAGACGGAGAATGAAGCCAACTCAGAAGATAGAGCCAAGAGATGAAGAGGAATAAAATTCTACTGACATTGCTTAAGCCCTTGGAGCAAGCTATGACTCAAACTAAATATATCACTAGTTTTTTTAGTTATGTGAGCCAACAGCCAATATAGTCTTTTCTTTTTAATTTTTAAAATTTCTTTTATTTTTGCATAAGCCAATTTGAGTTGTTTCCTATTGTCATTCACCACTAACATAGCTCTAACAATTCATATATTGGTGCCAGTAGTGAGGATTATGTTGGTACTAGGAGTGGGGGTATCAGCATTTTGGGGATCCAAAAATGCTGAATCAGTTAATTCAGATAAGGCCCGGATAATTCCGATAATTCATCTATACTGCACTGTGAATTAAATAGAAAAGCAATAGGTTAAAACAATACCTACTAAATACTAGGATTCAGAACATGTGCCTATCAAGGATAAAATATATAAAAGACCACGTTATTTAAAGGTCAGATTCTGGAATAAATAAACTATTACTTGCTAGTTTTTGGTAATGTCCTATGAGAAAAAGTCAACTTTAGGATTGAACTTGATTTATCTAAGGCAGAAAAGAAAAGATACCACTTTGTTATGAGTGGCAATTTTTGTTTATAGGTTATAATGAAAATGATGAAACTTCAATATCTAACCATAAAAGGTTGGAAAGCTCAGTCTCAAATTGTTCTCAGACAGAAACCAAAATGGAGGCCATCAATCTAGGAGAATACCAAGGACTGTTGCTAAAAAACAAAAATACCTATGTTGGACTCTAGATTCAAATACTAAAACTTTAGAAAACATTTGGCTAAACTGATCACAATGGTACTTGCCTGTAATCCCAGCTATTCGGGAGGCTGAGGCAGGTGAATCACAAGTTCAAAGCCAGAAAGATCTGTCTCAAGTTTAAAAATGTTTAAAAGGCTGGGCATATAGCTTAGTGGTAGAGCACTCCTGGCTTTAACCCCCAATATGGGGATAGGGGAAGAGAAAACCTCTGGCTTTGGAATTTCTCCCCCATGGAATTGGCTGGATGCAAATAGGCAGTTTACTATTGTGAAGATGCACTAAGTCTAGAGAACAAATAGGTTACTCAGCCTTAGAATAACTGCCATAATAGGTAACTCAGTTGTTTGAATGGCTTAACACAATAGGTGTGTTTCTCACTTTTGCAAAGTCCAATATTAGAGCTCCTAATCAGCAGGTAGTCTTTTAGAAAGTCAACTTGGCTGTTCAGACACCTTTTCTTTCATCTTATGGCTCTGCTATACTCAAGGGTCTTAGAGACCATTTAATGAACCCAGAGAAATGAGAGAAAAGACTGGAAAAGGCTTACCTGAATCTTAAGCACATTTGTTAAAAGTGATACACAACACTTTAACTCATTCCAATGTAGATAGCCACATAACTTTACTGATTAAAGACTGGGAATGATGCAGGCACCATGCCCCCAAGCCTCCAAAACTGTGAGCTAAAGAAATCTCTTCTTTATACAGTTAGTTGTCCTAGTAGTTCCTAGCTAGGAACTACTTTCTAGTAACAACTCTATACAACAGAAGGGCATCACAGCCATTTGGTGGTAAAAGCTAGTTATCTTTGCCATAGCAAATGATTTTTTAAAATCCCCATGGATCAAGAAAAAGAATGCTAAGAGATGTGGTCCTTAGTGGATTATCCTCCCCACTGTCCATCACAGATATGGCCATGTAGGAACAATAGGAATGAGGTCCTCCAAGAATAGAACATACGGCAGCAAGACTGCTTGACTGAAGAATCTTCTCTTCTCTCATGCTAGAAAGTCTTTGCTATTCCTATCTAGTAATCTATAATATATGCTATGAATTGGAGACCACTGTGTGTTTACTGTTATTCATTTTCCCTAATATGAGTTTTCCTTGCGGTTGTCATTTCCTTTCCTGCCATTTTCTATTAAATGGTTTTTAGATAATTTTATCATGTAACCTTAGATTACTAGACCATGAAGAACTATATTATTGCATAATGGGAAGGGTATGTATCACCTGCTATCTTGGATGTCAAGTTATCTATGGTACCTAGATGTGAGTACATTTTTGGTGGCAGAAATTCCTGCTATGGTTTGGAGATGGTTTGAATGTTCCCCAAAGATTCATGTTTTGGAAGTTTGGTCCCCAGGATGGCAGTATTGGGAAATGCTTTGTAACTTTTAAAAGATGGGGCCTCATGGGAAAGTCTTTGGGCAACTGGAGGGTATACCCTTTAAAGGGATTAAGGTATTTCTTGTGAGACCTTGGTTTCTTTCCTCAAAAGGATTGTGGTTCACAGGGTAGAAGAAAACTAGGTAAAGTTTGAATATCAGTCACTAGAGTTCAGATTTCATGGAAAAGAAAATATAACTACAAAGCTACCTAGGCATTTAGAAATGTGCTAGAAGTGAAGATTTAGAACAATTATTCTGGCAGGTTAGATTGGCACAGAGAGAAAGGAAGTCAGAAAGACCATATAGAGGCTGTTTAACTAATCCTGGCTGGCAACATTCAAGGGTTTAGAGACCATGTAACAGAGAAAAGACAGGATTTGACATGAGGCATTTTAAAGGATAAATCAAAGCTTTTGACAACTGGCTGGGCAAAAGGAATAAAGAGAAAGAATGAGTCAACAATGACATCTGAGTACTCAAGTGTGGGTGGCAGAGAGAACAGTGGTACCAATGAGAAAGAAGGGAATGATTTTTGGAAAGATATTTAGGTTGTTCCGGGACCTAATGAAATCAAGGAGATGGCAGTATATCCAATGAGAAATGCTGATTAATAGTTAAAGATGAGAGTATACAACGCAGAACAAAGGTAACATTAAAGTTAAGGGTCTGCATGGAAGCAATAATTGTAGATGAATGCCACAAAAGCAGAAACTAATACTTATTGTTAGAGATAAGGAAGAAAAAGGTGGCATCTGAATGAAATGGATCTAATGCCCCCATAGAGACACAGGGAAGAAATCCAGAACACTTTTGTGCATAAAATGCTTAGTTTTTTGGGGCTGGGGATGTGGCTCAAGCGGTAGCACGCTCGCCTGGCATGCGTGCGGCCCGGGTTCGATCCTCAGCACCACATACAAACAAAGATGTTGTGTCCGCCGAGAACTAAAAAATAAATATTAAAAAAATTCTCTCTCTCTCTCCCTCTCCCACTCTCTCTTTAAAATAAATAAATAAATAAAAATAAATAAAATGCTTAGTTTTAAATGATGTCAAAAGCAAATTCTAAGCCCACACACATCATGGTCTATTTGGCCTTAGACCCATCAGCCCACTTCCAACGTCATTCCCAACTATTCTTGTTCACTGCATAGGATTCACATTGGCCTATTTTGTACTCTAATTCATACTCACCAAACTCTCTGGCTTCAGAGTATTTGCATTTGCTCTTCCCTCTGCCTGGGAAGTACCCTCTCCACACATCTGTGTGGCTTTCTACCACATTTCATCTAGGTCTTTGTGTAAACATAGCTTCCTCAGAGAGGCCTTCTTAGATCAACTTATCTAAAATATAAAGTAGTACACCATTCCTACCTGCATTTTTCAGTCCTTCTACTGGGTCTTATTTATGTATTTAATGGTACTGGGGCTTGAACCCAGGGATGCTTTACCAGCGCTATATTCCCAGTCATTTAAAAAATATATATATATTTTTTCTTTTTTACAGGGCCTTGCTAAGTTGCTGAGGTTGGCCTCAAGCTCATGATCTTCCTGCCTCAGCCTCCTGAGTCAGTGGGCTTACAATTGTGCGCCACTAAACTCCCGTGGCCTTATTTTGTTCATAACACTTAACACTACGTGACATTGTATTGTATATCTGTTTGTAAATGTATTTGCCAATGTCCTCCTCTGTAGCAACTATAATGAAGTCCCAGTGCGGGGCTTTGCTTTTTATTCACTGATGTACCCCTAATAAGTAGAACAGGGGCTGGCACATAGAAAACTCTCAATAAAACAAATGAGTGAGCTACAGTAAATGAGATGAAAAGAAAAAAACATCATGAGAGGGTTGAGTTAAAGTCACTTAAAATTCCTCGAACATTCCTATCATTTCAGCAAAAGGGGAAAAAAAAAAAAACTGCTTAAGGCTCTCCTCAGGAGAAACCGAATTTAGGGAAGTTTGCCACTGGTAAAGCAAGAACTTGAGATACTTTCCTGGACGATTCTGGTAAGAATGCTGTACTCTCCTGAGTTACTTCGTTAATAAGAGAAATCCCCAATTCCAGATTTGAAGGCTTCTTTGTTCACTTCAGCTCCTCCAAGAGCTTGGAAAGAAATGCTGAAGGATGGCTGAAGACTCCAGGCTCCCCAAGTATTTGTCTCCTCCAGCATCAGCAACCAGATGAATTTCACAGTGAGGATGACAATTCAGAAGCAAGAGTCACACGCCAGACGAAAAAGGGGCACCAAGGGGCATCTCTGTTCATCCCTCTCTACTACCCAGCATTCGGCTGAGGCCTGCAGACAACGACGCACACTATGGGGCGAGTGGCGTTTTCACCGTTTCCCTCCCAGGCGGCCACTCCCCGACCTCTCCCCTCCTCCTCCCACCCGCCCCTCCCAAGCTGCAGGCTCAGCTGCCGATTTCCGCTGATCTCGGCTGGAGGGAGCCCGGAATCCAATTACTTTTCCCTGGGGAGCGCAATCCACCCGACTGGCCCAGAAGAGAGGAGCCGCAAAGCCCGGCCCAGCTCCGCCCGCCCCCACTTCCCGCCGCCCAAGCCTTGGGCCCGACAGCGGGGCGGGGCGAGCGCAGTCGTGGAGGGGCGTGCGGGGCAGTCGCCGGAACTATTTGTCCTTCCGCGCGCTGCCCGGCCCGGCCAGAGGTCCGAGGCGCTGCGGCCCCGCGCCGACGTCGGTCGGGCTGAGTGGCAGGAGATTAGCTGAGGGCTTCCCCCGCCGCGCGCCCCCGGCCAATCGTCTCCGCGGGCGGGGCTCGAGGGATGCGCATCCGCACATTCCAGAATCCACACCTTGCACTCCCCAGTCTCCAGTCCTGCGCTGCTCTATCTGGCACCCTCCCGCAGTCGGGGTGCTCCTTCCGGCTTTCTCCAGGGCTGGACCTGGACCCTGAACCCTGGGCCCCTTGCTGCTGCTCTCGAAAGTGAAAGTGAAATGGGGAGAGGTGGTCAAGTGTTTTGTAGGAGAAGGGGAGGATTTACACGAATGTTCTACCACCATCTTTAGGCTGTAGAGTGAAGCTATGGAGATGTGTCTTTGAAGAGGAAGACAAGGGGACTTCCTTTCTGGTTCATTAGAGATCGGGTGGAGAACTCTTTCAATGTTCTCTAGTAAGAGGATCTTATGTGGGTGGATTTCTCACTTGGTGTAAGCATTGGCCAGAGCATTTGATATACCCTTTTCTTTCTTCAACTATGGGGAGGGAAAAAAAAAAAAGGAACCCCTTTCTCCTCACACATTGTCAGACTTATGAAGCCACAACTGACATACACGCTTGAAGGAAAACAAAACAACAACAAAAAAAATACTATACTGCTTTATTTTCTCTTTTGAATTACATTCTCCTGAGACTGTAGTTGACCCTTAGGCCCATGGTGTTCCTGAATGTGATTGACATGCGTGATTAGCAGGCTAGTGAGAGAGAACCAGGGAAATTGCTATCAAAACAATTACATACAGGGACATCAGAACAAAGGCTTGATTGCCCTGGGGACTTAGGGACCATCCTATCTCTGACACGGATGCCCTCTGGGATGGTGGCCAAGTCAGATCATCTCTTTGTGTCTTGTTTCTTTCTGGAAAAATTAAATAAAACTATTCTTATCACTCCCTGTCTCTCAAAGTGTGTTATAAAAATAAACTTAAATAATTGAGTGAAAATATTGAAGGTTTGATTTTTAGGGGGAGAAAGTGATGCAGTTGAAAGACTCTGAAGAGTAGATTCTGCAGAAGAAAACTTTTGACCTTCCCCTATAATCTGATCATTTCAATTAAATTCAAAGCACATGTGTTTAGACCTAACTATATGCAGAGTTCTGAACTGGTTGCTGTTTATAAGAGTTATAATCTAGTAAACCTCGCTAACTGCATTCTCAGACCCTCAGCTATTCCAGCACCAATGCCCGTCACTAACTTCTGGCCATTTCCCTTCTCTGTCTACAGTATTTCTGCTCAAGGGTGCGAAGCATTGCTAGATAAGTTACAGAATGATGCTGTGGTCCTGGTCCCCATTGGTGACTTGGAGATCAGACATGTGAAACTGATGAGGCAAGGCCCCAGAGCCTGTTTCCTAGAGTGTCTGAGGAACCTTCTGCGACAGGCTAAATCCTTAGGGAAGAGGGAACCAAACACTGAGCTGGAGCCAGGAACAAAGGCTCTTTGAAAGGAAGAAGTGCTTTTGTTTCTCCTTGTCCTGGTCTGAGTACAGTAGCAGTTGAGGAGGAGAAAGAAGACTAAAGGAGGGTGCAGGGAAAACCAAAATATCTGTTTCAAATGTCTTAAACCCACATTTCACATTCATAACAAAGGCTTATGTCTCCTATTTTTAGTTGAAAAGATCAAGGTAGCAACAAAAATGCAAGAAACCTTACTGGAGGCATGGCTTTGAAAAAAGGAATTTATCATCCCATGTCATAAAATCAGTTTTGTGGAAGACAGTCCGGGTGAGTCAAGAATGTTGTCCAGGACCAAAGTGGATTTCTTCCTTCTGTTCTGCCATCCTCAGATGGTAATTTCTCCTGTTATCTCCCTATCATGACTTCAACACTTCTAGGCATCAAACAGAGTCAGGCATTCAGCAAGGAAGAGGGATACATTCTTCTACTTCTTTTTCTATCTCATAGAAAGGAAGGGACAATCTTTCTAGAGCCCTATTGGACAGAACTGTGTCACATATCCATTATAAACTCATTACTTGTAACAGGAACCATGCTAATAATCTATTCCTCATGCTGAGGAGAGAAATCAGCATGTGGGACAGTATAATCCAAACAACATTTATTTTTGCCAGCAAAAGAAAGAAAGAAAGTTACTGTAACGAATGCCTGAAAGAAAAGGAAAAAGAAAATTGGCTCTGGCTTATGTCCCACAGGCTTTTCATTTTTCTTTTCCTCTACCTCAAAATGTTTGTTTCTTCTCTCCATCACTTCTAAGTTGTTCTATTTTCAGCCATATTGTTTCTTTACTTTCTCAGTAGAGGAGTAACTGGACTCCATTTCAAGACCTGGTCTTCCATCCATCTATTTACCTGAAATCTTGCTCTTTTTCTTGTGCCTAATGGTGGTTCCTAAACCACATGCATGCTGTTCTACTTGGCCCTCTATTAGCAAGGATCAGAACTGAAGCCCCTTTATTGTTCCAGGAAAGTCAGACTGAAAGATACAAGAACACATCCAGATTCTATTGGATGGAGAGGCAGGACCAAGAGTATGTTTTATCCTTTGCTACCTTAGTTGTACACCTATAGGTTCTCTTGTCTTAGAAGCATGGTAGTGCCATGTGGTATCCTTAGTCACTTGGCAGGGTGGGGGGCTGTTTCCATTTCACATTCTCACTTCCTACCAGTCCCTGTTCCTTGGAGAATGAGTCCCACTCTATTTTTCTGACTTACATCTTGGAGGAACTCTGATAATGGCTTGGCTTGAACCTGAAATATGTTCCATTTCTGTCCTATATTCATATTAATTCTTTTTTATTAAACAAGTATTAAATATTGACTCCCTTCCCAGTATTATACCATATGCTTGGCAGACTGGTGAATAAACCAAAGTGGAGTTTACATTCTGATGGAGGAGCTTTGTTCTTTCCATAAACTTGGCTCAAAGTTCAGGGTTATCTTACAGGGTCTAGAAAATAAATAAAAATTAAAAGCAATTCCAAGTCATTTACTTTATGCAGCATTAACTCTATGCCCATATTTTGATTCTTCACAACTACCATTATTAGTATAAATTATTTTGATCTTTACACAGCTCAAAACATATCACATCTTTTCAGTGGGGCCATTGTTTCAGACAATTACAGTTTCCAACAAGATAAACACCATGTAGGGCAATGCACTTGCAGTACAAGATGCTTTATTAATAACATGCCTTGTCATCTGAGCAGTCTAGGCTATGGATGGATGATTACAGCAAAATGGAGTCTGTATCTGATGCTAGTTTATGTATCATCAGAGTTGTTATCCTATCTCTGCTCACAGTCAGGAACCTGTCAGATCTTATTCAGTAGAATGGTTTGTAGATGCTTTGAAAAGAGATAAAAATATTTACTGTTACCTACCTTCCTTGGCTATACTTGCCTGAGGATGGACAGTAAAATCAAATAATCTTTTTAACTTTCAAAATTCTCCATGTTTATTATTTCCACATATATTTTTAGTAGAAAGTATGTTCTCTAAAAATTGCTATACTATATTGAAATATAAAACTGCGTATGTATTTTCTTCTAATAGCAGTTCTGCTTCAGATGGTGTCATAGACCTTTGGTATCTAATTTATCTTGACAGTGTCTGAAGTGGAAGTAAACCAATTCAGACTGCAAGTCCTGAAATAGGAGTCAGAGAATGTAGATGTAGCAAAAGTGAAATGAGAGTATTTAAATGAAATATGAACCTCAGTCAATCTTAATGAATTCCCTTAGCATCTCAGCCCAAGAAAGAACCTGCAGGGGTCTTAAAGCCTCACTCTACTCATGATAAGCATATGACCCTAAGCAAGATGTGTAATCTCTGTGTCTTGGTGTCCTCATTTTTACAACAGGGTTAATAAGACCTGTAGTGCACCTTTATTTGGAATTGAGGAGATATACAGCTGATAATTATCAATTATCAACAGGAATTTATTGAGCCCTGCACCTACCCATTACAATATGCCCAGGGCCTAACAAATACCTTCCACATAAATGCTAAAATAAATCTTTATTGCGTGGATAGAGAAAATCAATGATGCATCAGCTACAAATTTGTTTTTAAAAGGAAAAAGAAAAAAATCATTGAAGCACCTACTCTGAACCAAGCCCTGTGCTATAGGAGACTTGAGATGTGTAGTGCTTTTAAGGAACTAACCACCTAATGAAATAAGACATATATAGATAAAAAGGTTTTAAATGCCCAATGAATGTTATGCTACATAATCTTCAAACTAGAATTTTTAGATTCTCAGCTTTATTATGATCTCTTCCTTAAAATGGACCTGCTTGAGATTTATGCAGTTTTGTTCCGTAGAAGTGTTAAGAGTATGTTTTAAAAGAAAGGTTTGGGGGTTTGGGATGTAGCTCAGTTGTAGAGTGCTTGTCTAGCATGTATAAAGTCCTGAGTTCAATCCCCAATACCACAAAAAAACAAAAATAAAAAAAGCTTTTAAATATAGAAATATGTGTCATTATGATAATTTTCTGTTCATAGTTTGAATGAGATATTACAACCATACGGTAAAATGCACAAACCACTACCAAATAAAAATCTAGAACCAGAGTCCTCCACCTTGACCTTTATCAATGGTCTTCTTTCCTCACCTGGAGGTGGTCATTATTCTGACTTCTTCCTCCATAGAGCAATTTAGCCTGTTGAAAATTACATAAATGGAATTATATGATACATGCTCCTTTGTGTCTAACTTCTTTTGTTCAATGTTGTGTAAGATATATGCATTTGTTTCATATATCAGCAGTTCATTCTTTCTAATTGTTGTAAAATAATCATGTTAGTTAGCTTTTTGTTACTGTAACAAATGCCTGAGATAATAAATTTAGAAGGTTTGTTTTAGCTCATTGTTTCAGAGGTTTCAGCCTGTGGTTTGGTTGGTTGGTCTCATTGTTTTGGGCCTTTGGTGGCACACGGCAGAAATCCATAGCAGAGCAAGAGCAAAATTGCTCACCTTGTGACTGGGAAATGAAAGAGAGGAAGAGACTGTAGCCCTACAACACTATTGAGGGTGTGACCCCAGTGATCTTAGACCTCCTACTAGGACCTACCTCTTAAAGTTCTTACCATCTCACAATAATGTCAAACTAGAGACCAAATTTTTAACACGTGGGCATTTATTTGGTGGATGTTCAAGATCCAAACTATAGCAACAGTTATTCTCAAAGTGTGGCCTATGAACACCTAGGGAAACCTAAGAGTTTTCAGGGAGGTCTATGAGCCAAATTATTTTCATAATAATTTACTTTTTAATGTATTTGCCCTTTTCACTTTATTATTTTCCCCCATTGATGGTATAAAAGCAATGATGGTTTAAACGGCTGGCATCTTAGAATGATTTTTTTTCTCCCTTGGATTCATGTTTTTTTTTTTTTTTTTTGTACTGGGGATTGAACCCAGGGGTGCTTAACCACTGAGCAACGTCCCCAACCTTTTTTCTATTTTATTTAGAGACAGGGTCTTGCTAAATTGATAAGTGCCTCGTTAAACTGATGAGACTGGCTTTGAACTTACGGTCCTCCTGCCTCAGCCTCCCAAGGATTAATGCTTTTTATGTCTTCTCTGGGGTATCCTTGCCTAACATAAAATCATGAATATTCTCTATAATATTCCTTTCTATAAGTTTTATAGTTGTAGGTTTCACATGTAGGACTATGATCCATTTCAAGTTAATTTTACACATGGTGTGACTTTAGGGTCAATGGTTCTTTTTAAAAATGGATGTCAGTTGTTCCAGCACTATGCATTACAAAGACTGCAATTTCCATTTCTCTGTTGAATTGACCTGGGCACTTGTAACAAACTCAATTGATCTTTTATCTATAAGTCTACTTCTGAACTTTTTATTCGCATTGTATTGATATGTATGTCTCTGCTTTGGCCAATACTACAATTTGAGGAGAATTTTTGATTCCCAGATATGGCATATCTTTTTTATGTTTTTATGTGTTCTTTAATTTCTTTCAGTGAGATTTTATAGTTTCAAAAGTGAAAAAATTTGTTACACTTATTCAAAATTATTTTATATTTTTGGTATTATTGGAAATGGAGTTGCTCTTTAAATTCCATTTTCTGATGGTTTATTATTAGTGTAGAAAGATATAAATTTTTATGTTTCCCTTAAATAGATTTTTATATATTAACCCTGTTTAATATGACTTTGTTAAATTCACTTATGGATTCTAGTAATTGTTTTGTAGATTCCTGGCATCTTTAACATTAATAATTACATCATTTGCAAATAGAAAGTTTTAATTCTTCCTTTTTTTTATTATAATGCTGCTTATTTCCTCTTCTTTCCTTCTTACAATGACTAAGACTTCCAACACAATGTTGAATGGAAGCATAGTAGTACTAACAATGGCATCTTTGCCTTGTTCCTAATGTAGAGGAAAACAATTCTGTTTTTTACCATTAATTAAGCATTAGGGGTTTTGTAGATGCCCTAATTCATTTAAAGACGTTCCCTATTATTTCTGATCTGCTAAAAGTTTTTATCAGTTATAAGTATTGTCAAATGCCTTTTCTGTATGTGTTGAAATAATCATATGGGCCTTCTCCTTTATTTTGTTAATACATTTATTTATTTGCTTACTTACTTTACTGGTCCTGAGAATCAAACCTAGAGTCTCAAGCATGGTAGGCAAGCACTCTACCACTGAGCTACACCCCCAACACCACATTTATTAATTTTAAAATCTTAAACTAGCTTTCTATCCTAGGATATACCCTACTTAGTCTTGAAGAGTTATTCGTTTTATGTACTGTTCATCTGATTTGCTAGAATTTAAGGATTTCACTTCGATATACACAAATTGGTGGGTAGTTTTTAGAAAATAACATCTTTGTTAGGTTTCAATATTAAGCTTATGTTGGTGTGTTGGTCTTCTAGGTCTGCCATAACAATATACCATAGACTGGGCAGTTGATACAACTTAAATTTATTTCTCATCATTCTGGAGACTAGAAGTCTAAGATTGAGATGTCAACAGGATTGATTTCTCCTTAGTTGCTCTCCTTGACTTGCAGATGGCTAACTTCTTGCTGCGTCTTCACATGGTCTTTTCTCTGCACACCTGTGCCCCTGATGTCTCTCCTATTTTTAGGACACCAGTTAGATTGAATTAGGGCCCCACCCCAACAGCCTCATTTTAACTTAATTATCTCTTTCAAGATGTTTACATTTTGGAGTATTGAAGGGTGGGACTTCAACATACAAACATACAATTCAGCCCATAATAGCTGGCCTTATAAAATGAACTGAATAGTGTTCTCTGTTCCTTTGAAAAACATTTGTGTAATGTTAATGTATTCACTAGTGAAATCATCTGGCCCTACAGTTTTCTTTTTTAGGAAAGTTTTCTTTTTAGGAAAGGTTTTTCATAACATACTCAACTGGTTTATTAGATAAAGATGTAGTCAGATTTTGAGTAATTTTTCCTAGTGTCTAGTTTTGGTACATTTAATATGTCAAGAAATTTCTATTTTTTTGTGATTGGTCAACAAATATATGAAAAAAAATCTTTAACATCTCTAGCAATTAGAGAAATGCAAATCAAAACTACACTGAGATTCCATCTCACTACAGTCAGAATGGCAATCATCAAGAATAAAAGCAACAATAAGTGTTGGTGAGGATGTTGGGGAAAAGGTACACTCATGCATTGCTGGTGGGACTGCAAATTGGTGCAACCACTATGGAAAACAGTATGGAGATTCCTCAGAAAATTGGGAATGAAACCACCATTTGACCCAGTTATCCCACTCGGCATATACCCAAAGGACTTAAAATCAGCACACTGTAGTGATATAGCCATATCAATGTTTATAATAGCTCAATTCACAATAGCTAAGTTATGGTGCCTTAACTTAGGTGCCACAAACGTAGCAGCCTTTCAACAGATGAATGGACAGATTCATTCATATAGATGTGGGATATATACAAATGGAATATTACTCAGCCATAAAGAAGAATGAAATTTTGGCATTTGCTGGTAAATGGAGGGAACTGTAGACTATCATGCTAAGTGGAATAAGCCAATCCCCCAAATCCAAAGACCAAATGTTCTCTCTGATATGCAGATGCTAACACACAATAAGGTTGAGGTGGGAAGAAGAGAAGTTTATTGGATTAGACAAAGGGGAATTTAGGGAAAGAATGGGCAATGGAAATAGGAAAGACAGTAGAATGACTTGGACCTAACTTTCCTATGTTAATATATGAATACATGACCAGTGTAACTCCATATCAGGTACAACCAAAAGAATGGGAAGTTATACTCTATGTATGTATATTATGTTAAAGTACACTCTACTGTCATATATATCTAAAAAGAACAAAATTTAAAAGGACAAAAATATAAATTTGGATTTTTTGTTCATGTAATTGAATTTGTTGGCATAGTGTTATTCATAATATTCTGTTGTTATCCTTTTAATGTCTGTACAATCTATGGTGACAACTGTTTTTTTAAAAAAGTTCTTGTTTAAAAATGTTATATCTATTTTAAAGAATGTCAGAGGAAAAAAATTCAAGATTATCTGGTTACGCTAGGTGCTTGGCTTTTACATGTAAAATTTAAACTTGGGCTTGTCAATTTCTACAAAAAGCCTGGAATTTTGATTGAGAGTGCAATTAATCTGTAGATTGATTTGGGAAAAATTGTCACTTTCACAAGATTAAATCTTTATGAGCATGGTATGTCTTTCCATTTATTTACATCTTCTTCAAATTCTCTCGTAATGAAAATTTTGTACAAATAATGTAGGATTTATCCCTCAGTATGTTGTATTTTTATGGCAGTGAAAATTGCATTGTTGTTTCCATTTTCATTTCCCATTGTTAGATGCATATATTTTTACCTATTGACATCATATCCTGTGAACTTGCTGAATATACTTTTTAATTTCAGTCACTTTTAGGTAGATATTTACACCATTTTATTTATTTATTTACTTATTTGGACTGGGAATTGAACACAAGAGTGGTTTGCCACTGAGCTACACCCCCAGTCCTTTCTGTTTTTTAAAATTTTAAGACAGGGTCTCACCCAGGATGGCCTTGAATTAGAGATCCTCAGGCGTCACTGGGTTACAGGTGTATGCCACTATCCCTGGCTCTGCAATTTTTCCTGTATGTAATTTTGTCATCTGTGAATAAAGACAGTTTATTTTATTTTTTTCAATCTGCATGCCTTTTATATCTTTTCTGGTCTTAATGGCTAGGTTCTGGAGAATGATGTTAAGTAGAAGCAATGAAAATAGACATTTTGGTCTTGTTTTCCGTCTTGGAAGAGAAAACGTTTTAGTGCCATGATTAATCATGATATTAGAAATAGATCTCATCAGGTTGAAGAAGGTTCCCCTCCATCAGTAGATGTCTTTTTAATATCCTATATAATTATGGGAAGTATGTATGAAGCACTACTGTGACACACAGAAGATTGATGATTATCTCAAGATTGTGTGATCAAGTTGTGAACTGAATTAGTTACTTGAATAATCCAAGGACAAGCTATGATTACCTATACTTAGACATCTGACAAATATTTTCTCAAAAAAATGATGTGAGCATTTTTCATACATACTTCCCATGGGGGAGGGGAGAGGGAGCATGGGAGGAATAGAGGAACTGTGGATAGGGCAAAGGGGAGGGAGGAGAAGGGAGGAGGCATGAGGGCAGGAAAGATGGTGGAATGAGATGGACATCATTACCCTAGGTACATGTATGAAGACATGAATGGTGTGACTGTACTTTGTGTACAACCACAGAAATGAAAAATTGTGCTCCATTTGTGTAGTATGAACTGAAATGCATTCTGCTGTCATGTATAACAAAGTAGAACAAATAAATAAATAAATAAATAAAATAAAAAACTACCACTTATCAAGTTTTGATGTAATAGAAAAAAAGTATTAAAATATTCACAATTTTCTGAAAAGTCTAGTAAAATAAACTCTTTCTTATGGTATCTTTGTGAGTCCAAATTTTCTTCACATATTCAACCAAAACACATTCAAAACATATTCAGTCTATCAATCGTTATAGATTGAAAACACACAAACAGGTTATCTTCTATTAAACTGAACTTTAAGGAGGTTTCAAAAATGTAAAGTAGGGCTGGGGATGTGGCTCAAGCAGTAGCCTGGCATGCGCGGGTCCCTGGGTTCTAACCTCAGCACCACATAAAAATAAAATAAAGATGTTGTGTCCACTGAAAACTAAAGATAAATATTAAAAAAATTCTCTCTCTCTCTCTCTCTCTCTCTCTCTTTAAAAAAATGTAAAATAATGCCACTTCTTCTTATTAATATTTCTGTTTGCAAAATTTGGTCACAGATAAAAACATATACATTAAATGTAATGATTTATTATTGATATTTTTACTGTGGGAAAATATATAAATATTTAAATATATAAATATTTTTATAACATAAAATTTACCATTTTAACTATTTTTAGGTGTATAATTCAATGATGTTAAGTACATTTACATCATACAATCATCACCACCATCCATCCATCTGTAGAACTTTTTCTTCTTTCCAAATTGAAACTCTATCCATTAAACACAATCTCATCATTCCTTTCTCTCCCCAGGCCCTGGCAATCACCCTTCTGTTTTCTGTCTCTGCGAATTTGATTATTCGGGGTACCTTCTACAAGAGGAATCATACAACATCTATCCTTGTGTATCTGGCTTGTGTCACTTCACATAAGGTCTTCAAGGTTTATCCATATTGCTATGGTTATTTTAAAAATAAATTGATGAATAAAACTTTGAAAAGTCTTTCAGTCTTAACTTTCAACGGACTTCATTTTTAGAGCAGTTTTAGGTTCATAGCAAATTGATTGGAAAGTAGAGAGATTTCCCACATAACCTCTGTGCTCCACCTACTTATCCCTTCCTCCTCTCTGAAGCCTGGCAACCATTTATCTTTTTACTGTCTCCATAGTTTTGCCTCATCAAAAATGTTACATATTTTCAGTTCTACTAGCAGTGTATGAGTGTACCTTTTTTCCCACATCCTCACCAACACTTATTGTTGTCTGTCTTCATAATAGCTGCCATTCTGACTGGAGCGAGATGATATCTTAGAGTAGTTTTGATTTACATTTCTCTTATTACTAGAGATGATGAGCATTTTTTCATATATTTGTTGATTGATTGTATCCTCTTCTGAGAAGTGCCTCTTCAGTTCCTTGGCCCATTTGTTGATTGGGTTATTTGTTTTTTTTTGGTGCATAGCTTTTTGAGTTCTTTATATCCTTAGTGATTAGCGCTCTATCTGACATATGAGGGGTAAAGATTTGCTTCCAAGATGTAGGCTCTCTATTCACCTCACAGATTGTTTCTTTTGCTGAGAAGAAACTTTTAGTTTGAGTTTATCACAATTATTGCACTATAGGAGTCATTAAGGAAGTTGTGGCCTAATCCCACATGATGGAAATTAGGGCCTACTTTTTCTTCTATTTATGGACAGAAGTATGGAAATTCCTTGGAAAATTGGGAATGGTACCACGATTTGACCCAGCTATCCCTCTCCAAAGGACTTAAAAACAGCATACTACAGGGACACAGCCACATCAATGTTTATAGCAGCACAATTCATAATAGCTAAACTGTGGAACCAACCTAGATGCCCTTCAGTAGAGGAATGGATAAAAAAATGTGGTATATATACACAATAGAATATTACTCAGCAATAAAAGAATAGAATCATGGCGTTTGCAGGTAAATGAAGTTGGAGAAGATAATGCTAAGTGAAGTTAGCCAATCACAAAAGACAAATGCCGAATGTTTTCTCTGATATAAGGTAACTGTCTCATAATGGGGTAGGGAAGGGGAGCATGGGAGGAATAGATAAATTCTAGATAGGGCAGGGAAGGGAGAGGATAGGGAGGGGAAGAGAGGGGGCAGGGGGTTAGCAATGGTGGTGAAATGTGATGGACATCATTATCCAAAGTACATGTATGAAGACATGAATTGGTGTGAACATACTTTATATACAGAGATATGAAAAATTGTGCTCCATATGTGTAACAAGAATTGTAATGCATTCCACTATCATTTATTTATAAAATAAAATCAATTTAAAAAAAGAAATGGTTTGCAGAAATATAGATTAACTTAACAATTTTTTTTTTAAATTCAGGGACCATGTGGCTTTCATTGATTCATTAGAAATAGATCATTTTTAGTTAAGATTTTTCAGTGAAATTGCTTTCATGTGAAAACCAATAAAGTTGCTTTAAAATAATAACAATAATAATAAAAGAATGTTGCATAGTTGAAATCATACAGTATGTACCCTTTTTCTATTGGCTTCTTTCACTTAGTAATAAACATTTAAGTTTCTTCCATGTTTTCTCACGGCTTGATGGCTTATTTCTTATTAGCAGTGAAGAATATTTCAGAATACGGGTGTATCATAGTTTGTATATCCTTTCACCTACTAAATGACATGTTAATTGTTTTCAGATTCTGTTGGTTTTGAATGAACATACACATTGATATTCAACATATTTTGTTAGATGTGTATCTAAGCATTTCATTTTGGAGGGTGCTACTATAAAGAATATTGTATATTTAATTAAAAATTCCACTGCTCCTGATCTGGTGTCCCTAAAGCTGACCTTCATATTTCACTGTGTTCATTCTCCTTTTCTGGTCTTATGCAAAGTGTGGAAATATTAAAAAAAAAAAAAAAAAGACACATCTCTCCCAAACTGGCTGCTTCAGAGAGAATGATGAGGTCTGGGTCACCTGTTAAATGCATGATGACTCCCTCAAGTGCAGGCTATTTTTTAAAATTTAGTCAGATCTTGTGCTCTATTCACTGACATAATTTTATTTATTAAATGGTATGCCATTCTTAATTTTGAAGAAGATATAAACTCATTTTGCCTTACATGATTTTTTTTGTCATTTTAACCAAGCTCAGTTTTTTTTTAAAGGGAGTTGGCATATTTTTTATTTGAGAAGAATTACATTAACCATTAAAGCTTATGGCCATTGGGATTTGAAGTTCTCTGAATTATTTAAGAAGATCACCATAAAAAAAGATAGCAAAAGCATACTCTTTTTTGTTTTAATTAGTTTTCTGTGACAGTAGAATGCATTTTGACACAACATACATAAATGGAGTATCACTCCTCATTCATCTGGCTGTACATGATGTAGAATTACACAGGTCATGTAATCATATATGCACAGAGGATAATAATGTCCAATTCATTCTACTGTCATTCCTACCTGCATGCCTGCTTCCCTCCCTTCACTCTTCTCTGTATAGTCCAAATTACCTCTATTCTTTTCCCCACCTCATTGTGGATTAGCATCCACATATCAGAGAAAACACTCGACCTTTGGTTCTCTGGGATTGGCTTATTTTGCTTCGCAAAATATTCTCCAGTTCCATCCATTTATCAGCAAATGTCGTAATTTCGTTCTTCTTTAAGGATGAGTAATTTTCCATTGTGTATATATACCACATTTTCTTTATCCATTCATCTGTTGAAGGGCACTTAGGTTGGTTCCATAGTTTAGCTATTGCGAATCGAGCTGCTATAAACATTGATGTGGCTGCATTACTATAAGATGCTGATTTTAAGTCCTTTAGGTATAACCTAGAAGTGGGATGACTGAGTCAAATGGTGGTTCCATTCCAAGTTCTCTGAGGAATCTCCATACTGATTTCCAGAGTGGTTGCACCAATTTGCAGTTCCACCAGCAATTTATGAGTGTGCTTTTTCCTCCACATCCTCATCAACATTTATTGTTGTTCGTATTCTTCATGATTGCCATTCTGAAAGTAGTGATATGGAATCTCAGTGTAGTTTTGATTTGCATTTCTCTAATTGCTAGAGATGTTGAACATTTTTTCATTTACTTGTTGATTGATTGTATTTCTTCTTCTGTGAAGTGTCTGTTCAGTTCTGTAGCTCATTTATTGGTTGGGTTATTTGTTTATTTATTTTTTATTTTTTTTGGTGTTAAGTTTTTTTGAGTTCTTTATATGTACTGGAGATTAATGCTCTATCAGATGTGCATGTGGTAAAGATTTTTTTCCCATTCTGTAGGCTCTCTCTTCATGTTATTGATTGTTCCTTTGCTCTGAAGAAGACTTTTAATTCCATACCATCCCATTTAGTGATTCTTAATTTTACGTCTTGCATTTTAGGAGTTTTGTTAAGGAAGTCAGTTCCTAAGTTTTTTTTCTATTAGGCACAGGGTCTTTGTTCTGTGCATAAGCCCTTGATCCAGTTTAGTTGATTTTTTTTGCACAGTGAGAAATAGGGGTTTAATATCATTTTGCTACATATAGATTTCCAGTTTTCCCAGCACCATTTGTTGAAGAGGCTATCTTTTCTCCAATGAATGTTTTTGGTGCCTTTGTTTAGTATAATGTGGGTTTGTCTCCGTGTCTTCTATTGTGTACCATTGGTCTACATATCTGCTTTGGTCCCAATACCATGTCATTTTTGTTATTATTGTTCTGTAGTATAATTTAAGATCTGGTATTGTGATGTTTCCTGCTTCACTTTTCTTGCTAAGGATTGCTTTGGCTATTCTAGGTCTCTTATTTTTCCAAATAAATTTCATGAGTGCTTTTTATATTTCTGTGAAGAATGTCATTGGGATTTTAGTAGGAGTTGCATTAAATCTGTATAATGCTTTTGGGAGTATGGCCATTTTGACAATATTAATTCTGCCTATCCAGAAGCATGGGAGATCTTTCCATCTTCTAAGGTCTTCTTCAATTTTTTTCTTTAGTGTTCTGTGGTTTTCATTGTAGAAGTCTTTCACTTCTTTTGTTAGATTAATTCCCAAATATTATTGAAAAATCATATTCTTTTTATTTTTTTTAGTTGTAGATGGACACAATAACTTTATTTTATTTACTTATTTTTATGTGGTGCTGAGGATCAAACATCATGGCTCATGTGTCAGGCAAGCGCTCTACCATAATCCTAGCCCACAAAAGCCTATTCTTAAGATAGTTTGGACTGTGCCTTTTGCTTACAGCATGGTAGGTAGGTTATAATAAAAGGATTTTGGAGAGGGCTGTGGTTGTGAGTCAGAAGTAGAGCACTTGCCTAGCATGTGTGAGGCACTGGGTTTGATCCTTAGTACCACATGAAAATAAACAAAATAAAGGCATTATGTCCATCTACAACTACGAAAAATTAAAGAGAGAGAGAGAAAGAGAGAGAGAGAGAGAAAGTGTATTTTGAAGGTGAGATAGATATCTTAAGGCCAATCCTATGATGCTGTACAATGTCACCTTCACCACATTAGGACTGGTCTTATGATCAAAATAGCTCACAGGGTCAGTCCAGATTTTAAAAATTTTTCCATATTTTTTATTGGAAATTGTACACAGTGGTGGGATTTATTGTTTCATATTTGCACATACATGCCATATAACAATATAATTTGATCAATATCATTCCCCAATATTTTCCTTTCCCTCCCGTCTTCCCTCTTCCTGGTCCTTTTCCTCTACTATACTGATCTTTCTTCAATTTTCATTAGATTCCCCCCAAACTTTCTTTCCTTTTCCCTCTGTAGCTTCCATATGTGAGAGAAAATACATGATTCTTGAATTTATGCCAGTTCAGTTTTTGGTTAGTCTACCCACTGAACAAATACGGAGCACCTAATATATTCTGCATGACATCTAATATATATATATACCACACATCCTGTCGGTACAGGAGCAGCAAGTAGGGCAGAGGTGAGTAAAGCAGGCTAATCTGTAATTGCATAGAATTTTTATTCTATATGGGAGTAGGGTAGGATAACCAATAAACAGATGTAGAAACAACTACATAGCATAATATGAGAGAATGATAAATATTATGAAGAAAAATAGATCAATTAATGCATGCTCAGTGCTGGAATAACTAAGATGAGGCAAACAATGGTGGGTAGAGCTCATCTCCAGACGAGAACACCACTGTCATGAGAACATGGCCTCTGTCCATCCTCATAGTTCCTAGACTTATTTCCATTTGAATAATGTTCATGTAAAACCAAACTTGTCAGAGCAAGATCTGGAAATTAGATGGCAGAAAGGCCTGGACATAAAAATTAACTCAACTGTCATCAGTTTCCACCTGCATTTTCTCATTTGCTGATAAACCAATAACTGAAGCAAAAAGGGGATGTACAGTATTGGGTGGTACATTATAACAACAAGAAGTTGGTTTGAAGGAATTGAAGATTCCTTGTAGCCCCAGTGCTGGGAATTTCCTCTATTTCTTCAAACCATCTTATTGTTGTAATATCTGATCATTAAGATCCAAGGAAATCGTCTGGGGTTGTGGCTCAGTGGTAGAGTGCTCACCCTGTATGTGCGAGGCCCTGGGCTAGATCCTCAGCACCACATAAAAATAAATAAAATAAAGATATTGTGTCAACTACAACTAAAAAAAATAAATATTAAAAAAAAAGATTCAAGGAAATAAGTCCTCAGGACACTGAAGCTAGTACTAGTCTTAAACTGGTTTTGTTTATCTGGTGCCACTGAAAATTTCTTATCATGGTCACCGGTGACATACTAATACTAATGCCAGTAGTTAATTCTCTCTTTTAAACTCTTAATTTATCTCAAAATTCTCCTCCTTTCCTCTCCTTCTTTCTTTTCTCTGCTCCTCTCATTTCACCTCTGTGTAGACTTGCTGAAATCTCATCCAGAACCATGGCTTACTAAACCATCTATATGCTGGTGACCCTAATTCATGTGCTCAATCCTGGCTTCTCTCCTGAGCACTAGGCTAGTATATCTAACTTCTTATTTGATCTATAGACTTGTATGCCAGGCACATGGTGTACCTGACTACTCAGGAGGCAGAAGAGAAAGAATCACTTGGTTCTAGGAGTTTCAAACTAGCTTGGGCACTCAGTGATATCCCATCATAAAAAACAATGATCGAAAACAGTATATATCAGAAAAGGAGAAAAATGCTCAGACACTTGGGGCCCAGAGGCCACATCTAGCAAATACCTAGGCAGAGAACTGAGCATGGGCAGCAGTGTTTAATGGTTAGATGAATTAATAAAATACTTCTTTAAATCCATACTTTTCAAAGGATAAGAATCTCTATACTTTCCTGTGCAAATCACTCTTAAAAAAACTACTTATTTATTTATTTATTTTTGTGGTGTTAGGAGTCAAATCTAGGAGTTTGCACATTCTAGGCAAAACACTCTATAGCTGAGCACATGCCCAGTCTGAAAATCACTCTTTTTCTGGGGAGGGGGTACTGGGGCTTGAGCCTAGGGGTACTTTACCACTGAGCTACACCCTAGAACTTTTTATCTTTTTATTTTGAGACAAAGTTTTTCTTTTTTTAATATTTATTTTTTAGTTGTAGTTTGACATAATACCTTTATTTATTTATTTTTATGTGGTGCTGAGGCTCAAACCCAGGGCCTCGCACGTGCTAGGCGAGCGTTCTACCGCTGAGCCACAACTCCTGCCCAGAAACAGAGTCTTTCTTTTTTTTTGTTTTTTTTTTTTTGTTTTTTTTTTTCAGAGTCTTTCTTGATTGTTGAAGATCTTGCTAAGTTTCTGAGGATGATCTCAAACTTGAGATCCTCCTAACAGGTACATGCCACCACACCTGGCTACAAATAATTCTTAAAGAGAAAAACTAGTCTGTTAATCCAGATTAGTTCATCACACTAGCCACCTAGCAAAGAGCAAGTCCCTGAGGGTTATGCTAGGGAAAGAAAACTCTGAGAGAAGATTTAGGACAGAAAGTAAGAGTACAATGGTATTGAATGTGTTTTTTTGTTTGTTTGTTTTGTTTTTTTCCGGTACCAGGGATTGAACTCAGAGGCACTGACCACCAAGCCACATTGCAGCTCTATTTTGTATTTTATATTTTATTTAGAGACAGGGTCTCACTGAGTTGCTTAGCACCTTGTTTTTTCTGAGGCTGACTTTGAACTCGCAATCCTCTGGCCTCAACCTCCCAAACCATTGGGATTACAGGTGTGCACCACCGTGCCTGGCTAGTACAACAGTATTAAATGAGGAGCATCTGGAAAAGACAAGCTCAGGTGGCAGGTAGCATGCCAGAGACAGGTAAGGGGTGGCATGAGTTTTCAAAATATTTGGGGAAGTAGAAGAAACAAGAAAAGGGAGGAGGGTGGTGGAGTAGTAACAACGAATTTCTTTTGTTGTCACCATTTTTGTTAGAACTAATCTTTTAATCATTAGAGGGAAATGGGATCAGGGTATCCAAAAAAATAAAATAACATTAACACACATTTTTCTACTTGGGTTTGGAATGATTTTTTTAAAAAAATTCATTTGAATATAAGCCTATAGGAGTTTTCAAAGTAAATATCATGAAGACTTAACTCAGGAGAAGTAAAGAAACTAGTTTTCCTATGAAGAGTTTAAGGTCTAAGACTGACTTCTAATCATATGGTGGCCATTCAGCCTTTTTGGTATAGAAATGAAACTCAACACTCACAGCTCTTAGTTAAAGAGGAAGTTGGGTAGCAGTTCAATTTTGAAAGGATTTTACAGAAGAACTCAACATGCAGTGTGGAGCCATCCATAAGGCTGTGAATAGTGTGATTTAGACATAAACTTTCAGTAGTATTGTGATACTGAGCCTGCAGGTGCTCAATAAAGCCACTGAATGAACAAATGCAGCAGGTAAAGTAAGTGAAGCATCAGAACTTAAGCTTTGCTGCAGAATGTTTTCTAGGGCTGGTTTTTCCCAGGAACATCCCCACCATGTCTCTTCATGAAGCTGTGGCCAGATCAGACATGCAGCCTTATAGTTATTTCCCTTTCTTTTCTGCCTCATTTACCTGTTTTTTTTTTTATTTTTATTTTTTTTCTGTTTTTTATTCTCAATGTCCTCAGAGTATACTTCTGAACAGAGTGCTAGTCTTGAAATTGGCTTGGTTTCATTTTCTACATAACCCAGGCTAAGCGAATGCCCAGAAGTGCATAAAAATAAGTGCTTAAGAAGATACTTGAAAAATAAACTTAGAATAAAAATTTGCAGCAAATATAGAGATATCAGTCATTTTTCTTTGGTAAAACTCAGAATACTTGGCAATAAAAAGCCCTAAATTTGAGATTAAAAAAAAAATTCAATGTTTATGACACTGATTTTTTGGAGAATGTTTCTCTTTTTATAGAATGCTCATGATTTGGGATTTGTCAGATGTTTCCTTATGTTTAGATTCAAGTTATGTGTATCTGGCTGAATACCATATAAGTGATTGTTATGACTTGGATCTAAAATGTCCCCTAAAATCTCATGTGTTGAAGACTCGGTCCCTGGTACAGCAGTGTTCAGGGCTAGGGCTTTTGGGATATGATTGGATCAAGAGGGCTCTGACCTACTCAATGGATGAAGCCATTGATGGGTTCATGACTTAATGGGATATTGGGAGATGGTGGAAACTTGAGGAGTTGGGGCCTAGCTGGAGGACATAGGTCACTGTGGTGTGTGCCTTTGAAGGGGACATTTTGTTCCAAATCCTTCCTCACTCTCTCTTTGCTTCCTGGCTGCATGAAGTGAGCATCTCCACTCTATCAGGTGCTCCCTGCCATGATGTCCTGCCTCCACAGGCCCAGAAACAATGGAGCCAGAGGACGATGGACTGAAACCTTGGAAACCTTAAGCCAAACCAGTCGTTCTTCCCTTCAGTTGATTTTCTCAGGTATTTTTTCTACAGTGATAGTTTTACAAAGACATAAAACACCTTAATTCTCAATATTTCTAATGCCTTAAATGTCAGCATACTAAGTAAACCATAGCTTTACTACCCTTTTCCATTTCTTTGTACATGTATAACCAACAGTAAGAGTTTTAATAAAAAATTTAAAGATCATGGAACAACTGCGATTTTCCCATTGATAAGGTCCTTCTCAACGTTTCCGCTTACCCTCTTGGTTTTATAGTTCTGCGGTCTCTGCATTTTCTGCATCTAAGTTAAATACTCAGAAATGAAACAGAATGTCCTTACCATAGTCATGATCTGAAGAAAAGGAAGAACCATTAGAGATGATAAACTATAGATGTTAATCTCCCACTTGGATCAATTCCATATCTATAGCTCTAGCTTGCATTTCCAAGTGCTTTCTGGGCATTCCACCAGCACTTCATAATACATCTAAAACTGAATTTCGCCCTAACCCTTCCACCTCCCAAATAGCTCCACACATCTTGATTATCACGGAGCACCAATTAGAATTAGTTTTGATGGCTAGTAAGAGAACTGAAATAATAGTAGCTTAAATAAGATAAAGATTTACTTATTTTTATAAAAATAAAACTTCAGGATTAGGCAACCTAGGGCTAGTATGGTGACTCACCAATTACTGGGAAGTCAAACCTTTCCCATTTTTTGTTATATAATCATTAGCACAAAGCTTCTATTAACAAGTTACCTCATGGCCACAAACTGGTTTCTGGTGCTCTCACCATCACATTTCAGACAGAGAGAAGGAAGGTGAAGAAAAGGTGCTACCACCCTGCCAACCAATACCCTTTAGGAGTTCCATGGATGACCTAGCCAAAGATGTGTGTTTATTCTTGTTAGTCCTATCTGCAATGGAGATAGGGAAATGTGGCTTTTAGCACGTTGCTATCTCTTGAATTATGTAGGTCAGTTACATAAGAAAATGGATGGAATGAATATCAGGTAAACAATGGGCAGCCTCTAGTCAGACACATTCATTATTCTACCATTTGCCTTGCCTTCCAGCCAGAGACAAAGGGATTAGCTGAGCCTCCTTGGCCTCCCTCATTGCCCATAACTAATGTTAATTTATTATACTTTCTAAATTCATTCTCACTTGAAACTTCACTTTTTTTTTCTTTAAAGCTTTATTTCTGAGAATAGTACATGATACACACTATGCTTATAAATGTTTGTGGAATTCTGATTCAAAAGATGCTTTTTATACTATGGGGGAAATTATCTCAGGGTCTTCAAAGAATATTCAAAGAATATTCCTTAGAATTAGATATTCCCCTTCAATTAGACTATTCCAATTAGACTATAAAGTGTAATTCCTGGAATATAAAGCAATTCCCTAGTCTTCACCACTAGTGGGATTTGAATTACTTATTCAGCTTCAATGATATGAAATATAGGCAAACACACTCCTTTCTGTAATATTTAATTTTTTTTAAATTGCAGAATATTGTCTGTTGTTAGCTTTTATCTCTTACACTCTCCTCCAAAAGACCTCCACAAGACATCCCTCAGCATGCCCATGAACATATCACATGTGTGTGTATACACACACACACATACACACACACAGACACAGACACACACACACAGAGTAATGGCCTCAAAAATCTCATTCCTTAGCAAGTCAGAATGTCAAACATCTCAGTGGCAGGTATGATAAACAGTAAGCCTGTCCCTGCTGAGCCACCTGCTGAACATTCCATATGCCAGGTGCTAATTTTAGGAGAAAGAAAGGAAAGTTTAAAAATGTATTCTCTTTTCACTGCTCTGCAAGAGCCTGCTTTTCTTTTCTTCTCAAGCAGCTGCAGCAGAAGCTTACATGAATGCAAAAATGCAAGCAGGACTAGAAACAAGGCATAATTTAAAAGAATTCACCAGATGACTTAAACAAATAAACCTATTGGGTTAAGCTTATTGTTCCGGAGAGAAAAAACAACACGACTAGCCTTGGATTGATGGAATTCACTGGAATAGAGCAGAGCTGACAAATTGGGATAAAATATTTGGCAGTTGTACTTTGTCCTGGGACAAACGACCAACTTACTTTAAATTCATTTCCTGCAGCTGGTGAGTGGGTGGCCAGGTCTGCATCCAACGCATTGTCACCAAGTAACATTTCTTGACTTTGACAGGTTGCCCTCATTTGATAAGATATTTTACAAAACAATGTACGCTGCAGATCATTTTCCAAATGTTTTTGTTTCTCCAATTCCTGACATTCTAGTATAAATGAAGACCTCTGCAAGCCCTGAACAGGCTCAGAGAATGGGTTGTTGTGACAAGTTAAGAGAATAGACTATTTGCCAGCCGTCTGCAGGCCAGAGCTTTAATAGTAGTTATACTGCAAATGCTACTTTATCTTTGCCCTTAAATTGTTCCTCCATAGCTCTAAATATTTCATTTGCTCACATGATTTATTTTACCACAGCAACAGTGGGGTGGGAAGCAGGAGCTCAGGGTTTATAACACAAAGTATTGTTGTAACATTTTTTATTGTATTTGAAGGCATAATTTCATTAATTTGTTTTTTCAAACTAAGACTTACACAAAATTGATTACTTTATTATGAATATGATAATATATAACAAATAAAAAGTGTAAAAATTCAGATATCCAGAAGTTATGAAACAAGGAATCAATAAGATAGAGACGGTCCATGACTCACTGTGGAAGTATCTTAGGCTTCCTGTGCCGCAGTGGTAATAGATGTGCCCCCACCTCCACCTCCTGGTTCCTTTGCTTGTGGAAGCTCTGTGACTACTTCTCCTTGTTTACTTATTGCCCCTTTCTTTTTTCTTTTTGAAATCTATGCCTCTGTGATGTTTCCTAACGTTTCTATTTATTCATTCTAAAAGCTAGCAATTTCTCCAAAATGCTAAGTAATCAGTTAAGAACAATTCTTTATCCCTTTAGCATGTTGTGCTAAATGTAAATGTAAATCTAGGTGCTTTATATTTTGATTTGGGGCTTAGTTAGAGATAATTTAGTTTTTTTTCTTTATTCTTAGATCTGATTCTGTGATTGAAGACAGAAGTTCTTCCTAAAGTACTGCTTTTCCGATTAAAAAAAAAAACATTTTAGCAAGAGCAAATTAAGATTTAAATGAGAGAATCCTCCAATCAACCTTCAATTGATAGCCATAATTTTGCAAGGGAAGGGAGTCTATTAAGTCCCACTCTTCCACCACACATCTTCCTCTGTGGTCTTGGGCCAGCTGTGTGATCTTGGGCCAGCTGTTTAACATCTCTGGACCTCAATTCTGTTATCCTTGAAATATAGATAATCATAGTACCTACTCCTAGAATGGTTATGAGAATTAAAAGAGTTAATATGTATAACATGCTATGAAACATACCTGGCACATAATAAAGATTCAAAATGTGTTTAGCTATAATTATTTCATAATTACTCCTATATGGATATGTTTTCCTATTCTTTCTGCTTTCCTTTCTCTTTTCTATATCCCTTTGTAAGGATACACTTCAAGTGTACTAGGAAATTAAGAAGTGTGAGAAGGAGCCATGGTCCTTTTTATAATCCCCAAATATTTAAATCTCAAAGAAAGTTCAGCAAGACTGCTATATTGCACAATATAGGGCTTGCGACCCACCTGGTCGTCAGAGTGACTGCTATTTCTAAATCTGTGTGGTGGACAATCCATGCAGCAATACATACATGGTAGCTCTTGAAGCCCACCATCCATTCACTTTGATGTTTTATCTTTTCCTCTCCATTTTCATTGTTCTCTTTTTCATACACGTATAGGTATCTATGCTCACTCGGTGACACACACACATTAAAGCTTTACACATTGGTTCCCTTGAATAAGTTCTTTTCTTCTTTCCAAACGTGTTGACATTCACCTGTGAGTATGTTTATATACATAAAAGCTCATCTTCACCCATGTGAAGTATTAATAGCAATAGAAAAATATAAGAAATAAAGAATAAATTATATTTTCCAGGATTGAGAATGCTCAGGGTTTATAAGCAGGATTCTTCTTTCTGGCTTTTACGAGATGATTACATCTCATAAAAAAAGTCCTTTGCTTTGACTGGATCAAAGCAAAGGACTTGAACAGAACCAAAACATTCAATGCACTGACCACCTGCAAGGGGTGGAACCAGTAGTAGAGTCAGGCTTTTCCGTCTCTAATACCAACATTCTTTTTCTTGCCACTGGAGAAGGAACAGACAATCTGGGGAGAGTATGACCAGATCTCTCAGGGATGTCTGCATCTGCTTTCTGTCATCTTCATTCATGAACACTGCCCATGATCTGAATCAATGTAACATTTTTTAAAATTGTAAATAAAATGCTACATTTCATTAGTTCTCTAGTTGACATGAAGAAAGATTATTCTCTGATGAGCAACTTCAAGAAATATCCTTTGGGGCTGGGGTTGTGGCAGAGCACTTGCCTACCATGTGTGAGGCACTAGGTTTGATTCTCAGCACCGCATATAAATTAATTAAGGATAAAGGTCCATCAACAACTAAGAAAATATTTTTTTTAAAGCGAGAGAGAGAGAGAATTTTTTTAATATTTATTTTTTTAGTTTTCGGCGGACGCAACATCTCTGTTTGTATGTGGTGCTGAGGTTCCAACCTGGGCCGCACGCATGCCAGGCGAGCGCGCTACCGCTTGAGCCACATCCCCAGCCCCAGAAAATATTTTTTAAAAATATTTATTCTTAAGTTTTAGGTGGACACAATATCCTTATTTTACATTTATGTGGTGCTGAGAATCTAGTCCAGTGCCTCGTGCATGCCAGGCGAGCACTCTACCACTAAGCCACAACCCCAGCCCCAAGAAAATATTTTTTTTTAAAAAGAAATATCCTTTGATATTTGACAGTTTTATTTAGATACAACTTATAACCAGTAATAGAACTCCATACTGGTGATACTGGATTTTAATGAGTTCCTCACTGTAGTTTTAAGCAATACAGATGTTTTCTTGATTCATAATGAGTTAATTTCACTGCAACTCATGAAAAAGGAAGGAGAAGGTACCCAATGTTTTATGCAGCTAGGGGAAGTAGAAGCAGCAAAAAGCCCAGCTAATTTACAAATTTGATAATTCACTCTTGAGTAATTGAAAGTTTAATGTATTTGCATTAAAAACATGTGAATGGAGAACAATAAAGTTCAATACATTTTGTGCTAAAATTGAAATAGCACCGAGATGGACTGAGACATGTGTTAGAATGTGCTTTGGTTTAGAATCTCCTTTTTTATTTTTATTTTTTTAGGAGTAGATGGACACAATACCTTCATTTTATTTATTTATATATGGTGCTGAGGATCCAACCCAGGGCCTCACGCACACTAGGCAAGCACTCTACGGCTGAGCCACAACCCCAGCCCCCTAGAATCTCCTTATTTGTGGAGGAATTGCCACTGAAAACAAATGAAGACTTTACTTCTAGAGATGAACAATCTGCATGCAATGATCCCTTCTTTCTCAAAATTATCATTCAGTACACATCAACAAACATCAATTGAATATTTTACTGGTTATTTTTGGGAATTCAGAAGAATAAAACATAGTCCCTGTATTTAAGTAGTTTTATCTCAATTCAAGTGATTGAAAGAGAGTCAAGGGATCAAGGTACTGGGTTGGGGAGGTAGGGAAGAGGCTGCAAAAGGGTGTAGGGAGGACGTTGGGTTTTATTCTTTCTAGAACTCTTTTTAATAATCACTACCAAATTGTTCTCCTGACCAAATTACTTCCCCATATCTTTGCCAACTCTTAGTATTGCCAACCTTTCTTGTTTTTACTATAATAAGATATTAATCTAATGTAGATGTGTTGTAAAATTCTGATGTGTAAGTAACTTTGTCAGTGCTATCAGTGACACAGTGACTATCTGATGGCAGCTTACAGAATGTTAATTGAGAAGCCATGTGAACTGAACCCAAGACAAGTCAAATGATGATTAAAATAATAATAAGAATCTCACAAAGTAGGATCACTGTGCAGTCAGAGTTAAGTGTGGAGAATCAGGTTCTTTATCAAGATTACAACACTGGTAAGTAATAAAGCTGGGATCTGAGGCCAGGCTTTTCCGTCTCTAATACCAACATTCTTTTTTTTTTTTAATTTGTTTTACTCAGTTATGCATGACAGTAGAATGCATTTATGCACTTTGATATATTATACATAGTTGGGAGACAATTTCTCATTTTTCTGAATGTACATGTTGCAGAATCATATTGGTCATGCAGTCTCATGTATACATAAGAAATAATGTCTGTTTCATTCTACTATCTTTCCTATCCCCACATTCCCTTCCTTCCCCTCCCATCACTTTCCTCTACCTAATCTAACACTATTCTTCCCTAGTGCCCCCCGCCTTATTGTGAATTAAATACATCCACATATTAGAGTAAACATTCGGCCTTTGGTTTCGTGGGACTGGCTTATTTCACTTAGTATGATATTCTCCAACTCCAACCATTTACTGTCAAATATGCCATAATTTTACTCTTCTTTAAAGTTGAGGAATATTCTACTGAGTATATATACCACATTTTTTTTTATCCATTCATCTATTGAGGGATGCCTAGGTTGGTTCCATAGTCTAGCTATTGTGAATTATGCTGCTATAAACATTGTTGTGGCTGTGTCACTACAGTATGCTGATTTTAAATCCTTTGGATATAAAACAAGGAGTGGGATAGCTGGGTCAAATGATGGTTCCATTCCCAATTTTCTGAGGAATCTCCATACTGCTTTCTATAGTGGTTGCACCAATTTGCAGTCCTATCAGCAATGTGTAAGTGTACCTTTTTCACCACATCCTCGCCAACATTTATTGTTGCCTGTATTTTTGAGGATTGCCATTCTGACAGGAGTGAGGTGAAATCTTAGAGTAGTTTTGATTTGCATGTATCTAATTGCTAGTGATGTTGAACACTTTTTCATATATTTGAATGATTGTATTTCTTCTTCTGTGAAGTGTCTGTTCAGTTCCTTAGTCCAGTTATTGATTGGACTATTTGTTTTTTTGGTGTTAAGTTTTTTGAGTTCTATATATATTCTAGAGATTAATACTTTATCGGAGGTACATGTGGTAAAGATTTTCTTCCAATCTGTAGGCTCTCTCCTCATGTTATTGTTTCCTTTGCTGAGAAGAAGCTTTTTAATTTGAATCTATCCCATTTATTGATTCTTGATTTTATTTCTTATGCTTTAGGAGTCTTGTTAACAAAGTCAGATCCTAGCCAATGTGGTGAAGATTTGGGTCTATTTTTTCTTCTGTTAGGCACAAGGTCTCTGTTCTAGTGCCTAAGTCTTTGATCCACTTTGAGTTGATTTTTTGTGCAGGGTGAAAGATAGAGGTTTAATTTCATTTTGCTACATATGGATTTCGAGTTTTGCCAGCACTATTTGTTGAATAGACTATCTTTTCTCCAGTGAATGTATTTAGCACTCTTATCTAATATGAGATAACCATATTTATGTGGGTTTATCTCTGTGTCCTCTAATCTGTACCATTGGTCTACAAGTCTATTTTGGTGCCAATACCATGTCATTTTTGTTATTATAACTCAGTAGTATAGTTTAAGGTCTGGTATTGTGATGTCTCCTGTTTTACTTTCTTGCTAAGGATTGTTTTAGCTATTCTGGATTTCTTATTTTTCCAAATAAATTTCATGATTGCTTTTTCTATTTCTATGAAGAACGTCATTGGGATTTTAATAAGAATTTCATTAAATTGGTACGATGCTTTTGGTAGTATGGCCATTTTGCCTATCCAGGAGCATGGGAGATCTTTCCATCTTCTGAGGATTTTTCTAATTTCTTTCTTTAGTGTTCTGTAGTTTTATTTTTTTCACCTGTTTTGTTAGATTGATTCCCAGGTATTTTATTTATTTTTTTTTTGAGGCTATTGTGAATGGAGTAGTTTTCCTAATTTCTCTTTTAGTGGATTAATTGCTGATATATAGGAATACATTTGATTTATGGGTGTAGATTTTATATTCTGCTACTTTGTTGAATTCATTTATTAGTTCTAGAAGTTTCCTTGTGGAATTTTTTGAATCTTCTAGATATAGAATCATGTCATTAGCAAATAGTGATAGTTTTGAGTTTTTCTTTATCTATTTGTATCCCTTTAATTTCTTTCTTTTGTCTAATTGGTCTTGCTAGAGTTTCAAGGATGATGTTGAATAGAAGTGTTGAAAGAGGACATCCTTGTCTTGTTCCAGTTTTTAGTGGGAATGCTTTCAATTTTTCTCCATTTGAATAATGCTGGCCTCGGGTTTAGCTTTTACAATGTTGAGTATATTCCTACCATCCATAGTTTTTCTAGTGCTTTGAACATGAAGGTATGCTATATTTTGTCAAATGCTTTTCTGTATCTATTGAGATGATCACATGATTCTTGTTTTTATGTCTATTAATCTGATGAATTACACTTATTGATTTCCATATGTTGAACCAACCCTGAATCCCAGGGATGAATCCATCTTGATTGTGGTGCACTATCTTTTTAATATGTTTTTGTATGTGATTTGCCAGAATTTTATTAGGAATTTTTGCATATTTGTTCATCAGGGATATTGGTCTGAAGTTTTCTTTCTTTGATGTGTCTTTGTCTTATTTTGATATCAGGGTGATATTAGCCTCATAGAATGAGTTTGGAAGAATTCCCTCCTTTTCTATTCTATGGAATACTTTGAGGAGTATTGGTGTTAATTCTTCTTTGAAAGTCTTATAGAACTCAGCTAAGAATCCAGCTGGTCCCAGGCTTTTCTTGGTTGATAGGCTTTTGAAGGCATTTTCTATTTATTTATTTATTTATTTATTTATTTTTGCATTACAATTCTTAGTACACCATTATACCATAATTTATCATATCTCTGATTATATAAGGTATGTTGACACCAAATTCACATCTTCATACATGTATTTTGTATAATGATGAGGATCTCCTTTCATCATCCATGCTATTCCCTTCTCCCTTGATGGCATTTTCTATTTTATTACTTGAAATTTATCTATAAAATCATGTATGACCTCCTCATTCAGTATGGGTAGGTCACATGTCTCCAGAAATTTGTCAATGTCTTTGATATTCTCTATTTTATTAGGGTACAAATTTTCAAAATTTCTTCTATATTTCAGAGGTGTCTGTTATGATATTTCCTTCTTCATCTTGTATTTTAGTAATTTGAGTTTTCTCTCTTTTTCTGTTCATTAGCATGGCCAGGGGTTTATCTATTTTATTTAATTTTTCACAGAACCAACTTTTTGTTTTGTCAATTTTTTCAATTGTTTCTTTTGCTTTGATTTCACTAATTTCAGCTCTGATTTTAATTATTTCCTGTCTTCTACTGCTTTTGGTGTTGATTTTTCTAGGGCTTTAAAATGTAGTGTTAGGTCATTTATTTATTGACTTTTTATTCTTTTAATGAATGCATTCAATGCAATAAACTTTCCTCTTAGTACTGCCTTCATAGTGTCCCAAAGATTTTGATATGTTGTATAAGTGTTCTCATTTATCTCTAAGAATTTATTCATTTCATCCTTGATTTCTTCTACCATCCATTCACTATTCAATTGTGTATTATCTAGTCTCCATCTGTTACAGTAGTTTCTATTTTTGTTTTACAGTAACTTCTATTTTTTATTTTCTAATACTAACATTCTTTTCACTTAAACATCAAAGTTAGCAGGGTTTAGCATAGAAATATGCAACATTGAAAATGTTTTCATCTTTTCATGTGGAGCTCCTACTAATTATTGTAGTTTTGATTCATTGAGTATGTGTCTGTTAGGGCCTTTTTCATTCTTTGATTTCATTCATGACTAGAGAGAAATTCATCGGGGGGGGGGGTGTGGGGAGGTATTGGGGATTGAACCTAGGGTCTCATATGTGCAAGATAAATATTCTACCACTAAGCTATTGCCCAAGTCCTTTTTATTTTATTTTGAGATAGAGACTAAGTTGCCAAGGCTGGTGTTGAACTTGCAATCCTTCTGCCTCAGCTTCCTGAGTAGTTGGGATTATTAAAGATATGTGCCACTGGTCCCAGCTCATTGATTCTTTACAATGCAGTGGAAAGAATATAAGTATGGAAATACATTGATGGCTACTGAGGGTCTTCAATTTTCTCAGCTATAAAAATCTTACAGAGTTGTGATAGAGATTAAATAAAATAATAAATGCTATGTCCATAGCATAGTTTTTTTTCACTGAGTAGCCACTCCAGGATGGTGACATATCTTCTTTTGAGTTAAGAGAAAATATGCCTTTGAGTCAATCCAAAACAACATATTAGAGCTAGCACATAGGTATTGAGGGAGTGTCTTTTTTACCTTCATATTGCACAGAGTTGAACATGGAAATCCAGTGTGTTGATATTCTTTTCTCAAGGTCAAATAGACATTTGTGAGCAGAATTTTATCATATTTTAGTTACTTTTCTGTACCTTGGCAAAGGAACACATCAGTCCCCAAAAGTATACTGGAGAACTGGTCTGGAATTGGGGTACTATTGTCATCCTTTTATAGTGTCAATAAGATTGTGGGAAAATAATTTGTGTTTCTTTAATCACAAATGATATTGAATAGTTCTTTTTTTATAACTACATCAGCCATTTTTTTTCTGTTATTTGTCTTTTAACATTCTGGTCTTTTGATTCTTGGAAGATTATAGAATTTCATCTTTTGATGTGATAGCAACAGAAAATAGAAAACAGACTTACACCATCTATATTACTGAGGAATATTGCTTTGTGAATTTCTTTTATCATCATATCTGTTCTGTTATCAGGGAGATTCAGGATATTCAGAATCAGTTGAAAAGTATTTTCTCTTCCTTAGTTTTTTTTTTTTTTTCTTTTTCTGTTTCTGTACTGAGGATTAAATCAGTGGTTCACACATGCTAGGCAAGAACTCTACCACTGAGCTATATCCCTAGTTCTTCATTTATTTTGAGACATTTTATTTTGCTAAATTGCCCAAGCTGGCCTTGAACTTGCAATCCTTCTGCCTCAGGGTCCTGAGTGGCTGGGATTACAGGTATGCACCATCCCATACAGCTCTTGAATCAGTTTTTTTCAAAGAAGACTTTGTGTAAAATTAAAATAATTTCTTCCTTACTTGGTAGAATTCATAAGTAAAGCCATCTGGATCTGAAGTTTTCTTTGTGGAATGGTTTTTAACTAAAAATTTGATTTCTTTAATAAATATGCATACTTTAAATCATCTATTGCTCCTTAAATGTACTTTGATAGTTTGTATCTTTCATGAGTTTATTCATTTCAATCGTTGAATGTATTTGCAAAAATCTGCTCACAATATTCTCTTATTATACTTTTAATATTTGTAGAATCTATGTTGATGTCATCTCTTTTATTTTGATATTGGTAATTTGTGTCTTCTCTCTTTTCCTGTTAAGTTTAGCAATTTATCAATTCATAAATACCAGTTTTTAATTTCATTGATTTTGTCTGTTTTTTTTCTGTTCATTTTTTATTTCTTTTATTTCTGCTTCTGATCTTTATTTTTTCCTTTCTTTTGTTTTTATCAGGTTTAATTTGCTCTTTTTCCCCCCTAGTTTCTTAAGGTAGAAATTTATGTCATCAATATGAGATTGTTCTTCTTTATCACTATAGGCTTTAGTGCAATAAAGAACTTCCATTCCAAGTAGTGCTTTTATAAAGCTCAGAAAGTTTTATGTTTGTTTTCACTCTAATTTGGTGTAAAATAATATTTAATTTCTTTTTCTATTACTGCTTTGATCCATGGGTTGTTTATAAATATTTTATTTAGTACTCAAATATTTGGAGATTTTGCAGAGATCTTTCTATCATTGATTTCTGATTTAATTTCTAAGTTCAAGAATATGCTTCATATGACTTGAATCCTGTTACATTTATTGTGACTTTTTTATGGCACAGAATGTTATCTATCAATATATTAAAATAGGGTTGGGGTTGTAGCTCAGTGGCAAAGTGCTTGCCGAGTACACGTGAGGCACTGGTTTCAATCGTCACCGCCACATAAAAATAAATAAATAAAATAAAGGTACTGTGTCCATCTACAACTAAAAAAAATTAAGGTATTAGAATATTCCATTCACACTTGGAAAGAATGTGTATTCTGCTATTGTTGAGTACACATCTCTACACATTAGCTATGTCAACTTGGTTGATAGTGTTTGTAAAATCCCTACTCTACCATTACTGATTTTCTGCTACTTTGCTCTTTTAACTATTGAGAGGAAGGTTATTGAAATCTTCTATTACAATTGTGGATTTTATATTTCTCTTTGTAGTTCTATCAAGTTTTGTTACATGTATTTTGAAGCTATCTTGTTTGGTGAATGTTTTTAGATTATGGTATGCTCAAAATGACCCCTTCATCATTATGAAATGACCTGTAAGGATCTGATAACATTCTTTGTTAGTGATTAGTATAGGCATTCATTCCTTCTTTTATTGGTGTTAACATGATGTATTTTTTTTTTTACTTTTTAAACTTGTAACCTGTTGATATTTTGTATTTAAAGTATGTTTCTTATAAACAGCATATCATGTTTTCCTTTTTATCCAATCTGACAGGCTCTGCAGTTTAATTGAGTATGTTTAAGTTATTTACATTTTTGCTTATATTTTTATACATTTAATTGAAAATTAAAATCACATATATTTATGGCACATATTTTTTGTTGTTGTTTTGTTTTGGCACTGTTAGGTTTCAAACCCAAACCTCATACATGCCAAGCAAGTGCGCTGCCATTGAGTCAAGTCCCCAGTCCCAACATGATGTTTTGAAACAAATATTCATTGTAAATGGCTAAAACAAGCTTATTAATATGTTTATCACCTCACATACTTCTTTCTTTTTGAGATGAGAACACTTTAAATCTACTGTCAGGGCTGGGGATGTGGCTCAGTGGTAGAGAGCTTGCCTTACATGTATGAAGCCCTGGGTTTGATCCTCAGCACTGAAAAAACAAAACAACAAAAACCTACTTTCTTAGCAATTTTAAGTATACTATATATATATATATATATATATATATATATATATATATATTTTTTTTTTTTTTTGTAATATTTATTCTTCAGTTTTCGGTGGACACAAGGATCGAACCCAGCGCTCTGGCATGCCAGGCGAGCGCGTTACCGCTTGAGCCACATCCCCAGCCCTATACAATATAATTTTATTAACTGTGATCACCAAGTTGTACGCAGATCTTCTGAACCTATTTCTCCTAACTGGAATTTTGTGTCTTTGACCAACATCTTCCCAATCCCAACCTCTGCCTTCACCACCCCCATCTCCTAGTAACCACCTTTCTACTCTCATCTTCTAAGTTTGACTTTTTTAGTTTCCATGTGTAAGTGAAATCAGGCAATATTTATCTATCTATGCCTGGCTTATTTCACTTAACATTACGTCCTCCGAGTTCATTCACTTGTTCTAAATGACTGAATTTGCTTCCTTTTAAAGGGAGAATAGTATTCCATTGTGTATGTGTACCTCATTTTCTTTTTTGGTGGGGGATACCAGTGAGTGAACTCAGGGGTACTCAACCAGTGAGCCAGCCCTAATTTGTATTTTATTTAGAGACAGAGTCTCAGCTACTTAGTGCTTCACTGTTGCTGAGGCTGGCTTTGAACTTGCAATCCTCCTGCATCAGCCTCCGGTGCTGCTGGGATTACAAGTGTTCACCACTGTGCCTGGCTGTATGGCCCATTTTCTTTATTCATCTGTCCATTAATGGATACTTAATTGATTCCATATCTTGATTACTGCGAAAAATGCTGCAATGACTACGGGAATGCAGACGTCTGTTTGACTTACTGACTTCAAATCTTTTTATTTTAAATACACAATTTTTTAAAAAATATATTTTTAGTTGTAGGTGGACACAATTCCTTTATTTTATTTTTATGTGGTGCTGAGGATCGAACCCAGTGCCTCATGTGTGCCGGGCGAGTTCTCTACCTCTGAGCCACAACCCCAGCCCCACAACTTTTTTAATATTTATTTTTTTAGTTATAGTTAGACACAATACCTTTTAATTTTATTTATTTATTTATTTGTGGTGATGAGAATCGAACCCAGGGCCTTGCACGCGCTAGGCATGTGCTCTACTGCTGAGCCACAACCCCAGCCCCTGACTTCAAATCTTTTAAGTAAATATCCAAAAGTGTGATTGCTGGATCCTATGGTAGCCATATATTTAATTTTTCAAGGAACCTCCATACTTTTTTCTACAGAGACTATACTAATTTAAATTCTACCAACAGTGTATAAGCATTACAATTTCTCCACATCCTAACCAACACTTGTTATCTTTTTTTGAAAACAATAATTTTAACAGGTGTAAGGTGATTTCTCTTGATGGGTTTAATTGGCATTTTCCTGATTAGTGGGTTGAGAGTTTTTTATGTACTTTTTTGGCCATTTGTATGTCTTCTTTTAGAAATATATATTGCATTTATAAAGCAGATTATTTGTTTTCTTGTTATTGAGTTGAGTTTTTAATGTATTTTGAATAGTAATTCCTCATCAGAGGTATGGTTTGTAAATATTTTCTCCCATTCAGTAGGTTGTCTCTTTAGTTAATTGCTTTCTTTGCTGTGCAGAAGCTTTTGTTTTGTTTTTTTGGTGGTGGTACTGGGGGTGCTCTACCACAAAACTTACATCCCTAACCCTTATCACTTTTTGTTTGTCCAGGCTGCCCTTGAACTTGCAATCCTCTTGCCTTAGTCCAAGTAGCTGGAATTCCAGGCTCATATCACCACACCCAGCCAGAAGTTTTTTAATTTGATGTAATGCTTTTTGTCTATTTTTGCTTTTTTGGCCTATGTTTTTAGGTTAATATGAAAAAATCATTGTTCAGACCAATGTTATAGAACTTCTCCCCTATGTTTTTCCCTAAGGGTTTTATATTTACATTTAATGTTATCATTAGCTGTAACTTTTTTTTTCCTGTTTTGCTGGGGATGGACCCCAGAGCCTCACTCACAATGCTAGGGAAGTGCTCCCCCACTGAGCTGTACCTCCTATCCTAGTTATAACTCTTTGTTAGAGATTTCTGTAGGGGTTATAATGCATATTTTCACTTCCTTCAAGTGATATTATCATCTTACACTATACTTTATGTATAACAGCCTTATAATATGAGAGTTGTCTTTATACTTTTACATATATTATAAACTCCATGATATAGGGCTATTATTTTATTTGTTAATGTCTTTAAAAGTTATTTACATAAAAAATTCTTATATATTTTTTAGAGAATTATGATTTCCACTAATCTGCCTTCTTTTGTATAGATCCCTAATTTCCATTGAGTATCATTTTTCTTCTACCTTAAGGATTTCATTTAACATTACTTGTAGTGCAGGTCTTCTATGAGGGATGTTTCAGCTTTTATATATATGTTTGAAAAAGTCGATTTCACCTTTCTTTGAAAGATATTTTTATTAGGTATAGAATTCTAGGTTGACAGGTTTGTTTTTTTTTTCCTTTTGGTATTTTAACAGTGTTGCATCACTGGCTTTTCTATTGCCTGTGTCTGATAAGAACCATGCTATTATCCTTATCTTTATTGCTCTCTCCGTAATGTGTCTTTTTTTCCTCCAGCTACTTTTTACATTTTCTCTTTATCACTGGTATTGAGTAATTAAATTATGATGGGCTTTGGTGTAGTTTTTCCTCATGTTTTTATGCTCAGGAGTGCTTAAACTTCTTGAATAGGTTGGGTTTATAATTTCCATCAAGTTTGAAAGATTTTAGTCTTTCTTCAAATACTTTTTTTTTTTTTTTATTTTGCCACCATATTTCCTCTCCATGAAGGACTCTAATTAAGCATATGCTAGGCTCCTGAAATTATCTTGTGGATCATCCATGTTCTATTTATTTTAAAAATTACTTTTTGTCTCTAGGTTTTATTTGCTATTTCTATAAATCAATTAATCTTTCCTTCTCTGTTATTAATTTCTTCTAACAATGTCAAATCTGTTGTTAATATCATCCAGAGTGTTTTCCATTTCATCCATTGTAGTTTTAATCTCTGAAAGTTTTAGCTGAATTTCTTTTTTCGTATGTACTATATCTTCATTTAATTTTTGAACAAGTAGCAAGTATGCTGTTATAATAATGTTTACTAAGTTTTTCAGCTTTGTCAATTCTGGATTGGTTTCAACTGATGGAATTTTCTCCTCATTATGAGTCATTTTTCCCTTGGTGTTTTTCATGTCTGGCAATTTTTTTACTGGATTCAGGATATGGTGATATCACCTTGCTGGATGCTAGATATTTTGTATCCTATATTTTTGACCTCTGCCCTGGAACACAGTTAATTACTGTACAATAGTTTGATTCTTTCTAGTCTTATTGTAAAAAGATTTGTTATGCAGAGTGAAGAAGAGCTCAATCTACACCTAACTTTTTTCTCACTTTGGAGGCATGATTCAGCTGTAGACCCTACCCCAGTGTCTTGTGACTCATTAGGTTTTCCAGTGTGGCTGGGGGGGGGGAATGGTATATTATGCATCTTAAGAGTCTGTCTTCTTGTATTCACATTATGTCTGTAGGATTTATCCGTGTTGTTTTATGTCTCAGAGGCTTGCTATTTATTTATTGGTATTGAGCATCCCAGTGTATGAACAAACCATATTTATTGATCCATTTTATTATTAATGGACATTTAGATTATTTGGGGCTATAATAGAATTACTATGAACATTCATGTACTAAGTGGTTTGACAGGTGTTATGACAGAAGTATGTGGGCACTAATGCTGTGGGATCACAGACGGATGGTTCTGGGGAAGGTGATGCTTCAGCAGAGTTTTCAGTAGAATAAAAGATGATTAAACATAAAAGAAAAGGAAAAGTTTCTACACAGAGAAGAAGAGTCATGAAAGAAAAGGAAGAAAATCACCATGAATTAACAAGGAAGAAGGAAGAGAAAGAGACTAGACTGATAGGTAAATATTGCCAGAAATTTGAGGGTCCAAACTTTACCTCATAGAATTTCAAGCATGTAGTCACATAACCAGATTTTCTTTTTTTGAGAAGTGTTGTCTGATCACAGTGTAGAGAATGGATTGGAGGAGGGTGAGATTGGAGATTGGGAGGCCTGTTAGGAGATTATTGCAGTAACTCAGAAGCAAAGAGGACTGCAATAAATCAATGACTATGGGAGAAGTGAACAGAGGAAGGTTTGAGAAATCTTGAAGAAAGTTTACTGGGGAGAGAGAGGAAAGACTCAGTGGAGATACAAAGATGTTTGAATTGGGTGATTTGATATGGTAGTCCAGTAACAAAATTTTGAATAAGAGGAAAAACTTTCTGGGAAAGCTAATGAATTAAATTAGAAATGTAAAAAGTTAAAACATTTTTGTGTGGGGGATGGGGCACGTACCAGGGATTAAACTCAGGGGCACTCAACCACTGAGCCATATCCCCAGCCCCATTTTGTATTTTATTTAGAGACAGGGTCAGTTAAAGTCAAAACGTTTATATATATAAAAATTGTGGGCAGACACAATACCTTTATTTATTTATTTATTTAATGTGGTGCTAAGAATTGAACCCAATGCCTCATGCACGCTAGGCAAGAACTCTACCACTGAGCCACAATCCTAGCCCTAAAATCAAAACATTTTTGAAAAGAGTTTTGATGAGTGGCTTATGATACCAGATAGCAAAATATTATATAAAGCTATGGTAATTAAATCACCATGGTACTATACCCAAAAAGATAAATTTGAGGGGATAGGATTGAAGGTCAGGGGTACATGTGAGACACTGGGTTTGATCCTCAGCACCACATAAAAATAAATAAAATTGGGGCTGGGGATGTGGCTCAAGCCGTAGTGCGCTCGCCTGGCATGTGTGCGGCGCTGGGTTCGATCCTCAGCACCACATACAAACAAAGATGTTGTGTCCGCCGAAAACTAAAAAATAAATATTAAAAAATTCTCTCTCTCTCTCTCTCTCTTTCTCTCTCTCTCTTAAAAAAAAAAAACCTTTCATTTAAAAAATAAATAAATAAATAAATAAGTATATTAAAAAAAAAGAAACTTGAATATAAGATCTGTGATACCACAATAAGAGAGAAAAAAAACAAACCGGGGAGAAAATATTTCAAAATATGTAGTAGACTAAAGGTAATTAAAGTATATTAATTATATATATTAATATATATAAAATATATTAATTATATATCTCAAATTCCTTGAGATAAGTAAGAAAAAGACAAAAACTAATAGGAAAATAGGTAAGGGACCTAACAGGACATTTACAGATGAAATACAAATGGCCAGTAATCGTAAGAAAATATTAGTTATTGCCTAATTGATTATGTCTAAAATTCAAATAATGAGGAAAAATTTTATGTCTAATAGTAAAAAATGCCTAAATATTTTCAATATCAAATGCTGACTTAAGAATAGGGAAACATTTAGATACAGAAGAAAACAATTTCACACTTTTGGGACAAATATTAGGGATTGAATCCAGGGGTGTTTATCACTGAGCTATATCCACAGCCATTTTTATTTTTTATTGTGTGACAGGATCTCATTAAGTTGCTGAGGCTGACCTCAAAATTGCTATCCTCCTGCTTCAGCCTCTTGAGTAAATGTAATTATAGGCATGTGACACTAAGCCCAGTTTTGAGACACACACACACACACACACACACACGTTTTTTTTTACCTTGAAACAGTTATTGGATCTTATTGCTTAGAAATATTTGCACAAAGATATACTTCCAAGGATATTTCTGTGAGTGTTGCTTATACTAGTGAAATAATGGAAGAATCTAAGTAGGGGTTTGATAAATTATGTCATGGTCATACAATGAAACACTATGCATTTATTTATTTTTAAAATTAATTTATTTAGGTGGTGCTGAGATGGAACATAGGGCCTCACACATGCAAGGCAAGAACTCTACACATCCCCTGCCCTACATTTAAAAAAATATATATTTTTTGTAGTTGTAGATGGACAGCCTGCCTTAAGTTTATTTGTTTATTTTTATGTAATGCTAAGGATCAAACCCAGTGCCTCACACATGCTAGGCAAGTGCTCTCCTGCATTTATTTTTTTTTATGAAGCAGATCTATATGCAAAGTATAAAAAGTACAGAAAGATATTTATAGCATGCTGTTGGGTAGAATTTATTAGTTGGAAAATAATGTAGCTATGATGCCATTTTTATAAACGGACATTAATTAAGTTCAGAATATGCCAAAAATCGGGCCATCAACTAGAGAGCCATAAAAGAACAAGATCTCTGCAGCTGTGGAGTTGACAAATAGTTGACAGTGATTCCCCCGGGGAATAAGAATGGTGGCAGTGGGCTGGGAAAAGGAGGTACTTTTTGCTTTATACATTTGGACTGTTAAATTTTTATCAATAAACAATTTTTGTTTTGTAATTTGAAAGCTAAGCCTTAAAAGAAGACATTTATATAATTTTTCTTGTATTTTTAAATATTTAAAGCAATGGTGAAGTTAATTAACATTTTTGAAAGTGTGAAGAAATGGGTACTCTTAAACTTTTGGTGTGAGCTTACATCTGCATAAATATTTTGGATTGTAATTTGGCAATGTATATATATGTATGTATATTTAAGGCCTAAAAATCAGCTTTGATACAAAAATTCTAGGAATTTATCTTGAGGAAAAATTAAAAATATAAAAATGTTAGAAATGTTTATTGTAGCTTTCTTTATAATAGTGTAAAATTAACAACCTAATTATCTTTCAACATGGGATCACTTTAATTAAATTATGGTACATAGGTAAAATCAAAATGACTGTTGACATCTCACTGGTTGCCACCCCAACAGTCGTTTCTTCTTCTCCCTTGGAAATAGAATTGCCATTTTTTTTTTTTCAGTTATTGAGTGGCAACATGATTGGGGGAGGTGGGCAGTCTAGGCAGCGAATTGCAATTGATGATAGATATTCTATATCCGTGTATCTGGTTTAGGGTTTGACAAATTTATTTATAGCTAATTAAACATCTAGGTAGTTCTTCATGGAGCTTTTTGGGAAGATTTTCACCCTGAAAAAAAAAATGTATGAGGAAAAATCCCTACCAATTTTCAACTGTATTTTAATACTTTGTGTGAGCATGTCAGAATGTGATCCTTGGAGCTGGGTGGTGATCTGTCACTCTGAAGGAAAGCCATGAGAATCACACAAAAGCCAACCAAAGCCTTGCATGTTAAGTTATTTATGCCCAGCTTTAAAAGTAGCTGGTGCCAGACTTTTTCATTGTTTATATTTCCTTTAGTTGGGCATTACAGTTACATACAAATGAAGCCACTTCAGAAAGTGCCCCAGCTCGTGAAATGAGTTCCAACTCAAGAATTAACCTGGGTTGAAAGCTTGGAAAGCTCTTGAGAGTACAACTCAGCTTTAGGACATGGACTGTTTCCTTAAATTGTCAACGCCTTGGGTTTCTTGTCTGTAAAACAGGAATAATAGTATAATTTCTATCTTACAAGGTTTTAATGTGAAGGTTGAATGCATGTTAAGCATTTAGTAACAGTAAACCAAGGTGATTTGGCTGGAGAATAGGCTTATTCATGATGAATCACTTTTTAAAAAAAAAAACAAAACTTTTTTTAATTTCCTTAATTCTTTTTTTTGAAAAAAATATATTTATTTATTTACTTTTATGTGTTGCTGAGGATTGAACCTGGTGCCTCACACATGCAAGGCAGGTGCTCTACCACTGAGCTACAGCCCCATCCCATGGATCCCTTTTTTCTTTTTTTAAGAGAGAGAGAGAGAGAATTTTAATATTTATTTTTTAGATTTCGGTGGACACAACATCTTTTGTTTTGGTGCTGAGGATTGAACCCGGGCCACACGCATGCCAGGCGAGCGCGCTACCACTTGAGCCACATCCCCAGCCCATGGATCCCTTTTTTGAAGACACTGCAAAGTCTAGAACCATTCCAATTTGGGTTACTACTTTTTAATTATGATTATTGCATTTATGTTCATGAGTGAGAATGAGTTGAAATTTCTTCCTTGTAATAACCTTGCTTGACTTTGGTATCAAATTATGTTATCATTATAAATTAACTTGTAATTTTTTGTTTAATTTTCAGGTTGTTTTCTAAGTTGTTCTCTTCGTTCAAGTTCTCAAATTTATTGGCATACATATCTTCCTAATGTTTTGTGTTAGTTTTTTAGTGTATGCTGCATCTGTACTTTCTTTCTAATACTTTAATTTATTCCTCTCCTTTTTATTGAATAGTCTTTGTTGCCAATTTTATCATTGTTTCAAAAAATAACTTTTTTTCTTTGTTAATGCTCTTTGGTATATACTTATTTTTATTTCATTAATTTATGTTTTAATTATCTTCCAACTTTTAATATCTTTGTTATGTTGCACTCTTTCTAATATTTAAAGTTAGGCCTAGGGCTAGAGATGTAGCTTAGTGGTAGAACACTTGCCTTGTGAACATGAGGGTTCAATTTCCAGCATCACAAAACAAAAACAAACAAAAAGTTGGGTCTTATTAATTTTTAGTTTTTATTTTTTCTAAAGTTTGACTATACATATATTCCTAGTCCCATTTTTTTCTAATTTTCATGATGAAAATTAGACTTAGAAGTATGTTTTAAAATTTCCAAATTTGTATCTTCATAGATTTAGTATAATCAGCAGCATTGCAGTCATGATGTTTTCTGTGTGATATTGATTCATCCAAATTTATTGAGACACTGTATCTCCTGACACCTGATCAATTTTCGTATATACTCTATGTGATTGAAAAGGTTACACTTTTTTGTTTTGCAGTTGTTGTATAAATATGTATCTATTAAATCAAACTTGTTCAGATATTCTTTATTCTTATTGATCTGGGGAGTGGAACTGGGTGGGAATCTAACCTAGGGCCTTGTGCATGCTTCTTGATTTTTAAAGCTGCTTTACCGGTTATTAACAAAGTTCATTAAAATCTCTCACTTGGATGGTGAATTTGCCAGTTTTTCTTTGGAATTCTGCCAATTTTTAATTCTATATATTGAAGCTAATAATATAATAAAATAATATTGTTGTTATTTGAACAAGTTTTTCTCAACATTTTATTTTGAAAAGTCATTTCTCTATAAAATTTGAAATAACCCTTCAATAAACACCTATATGTATTATCCCATTTTCAGCTCTAACAAATAAAATCCAAAGCTAGATATTTTATTTAAAAAAAAAAAAAAAAGGTTTCTTTGGGTTCCAGTTTTGGAAGCTGAAAGTCCAAGATTGGGCAACCTCATTTGTTCAGTCTCTGGTGAGGGGTCCCCTTGACTGTGTTACCACATGGTAGACAATCAGAAGGAACTGTGTGCAGAAGGAGCCAAGTGCGTGGTGTGGCTTTGCTCTCTAACAACCAACTCCTGTGAGAACTAACTGGGTTCCTGCAAGAGCAACGATAATCCCTTCTAAGTGCAGAACCCCCATTTGACCTAATCGCCTTGCACTAGGTCCCACTATCTCTCACAGGACTCCACTAGAGACCAAGCTTCCAGCATGTGAACCTTTGAGAGATAAACCAGGTCCAAATTATGGTAATATCTTACATTCTTTTTCCTAAGTTCACAAACTGCAATCATTTGCCATATTACTTTCTTAGTCTTTCACCTCCTTAAATTTATTCTAAGGTTTTTTTGTCTTTTGGATGATTTTGTAAGTTGAGTTTTTTTTTTCTTTTTTTTTTCACCTTGTTTGCTGTTGTTGTATAGCAATAAAATTGATTTTTCAGTATTGATGTTATACTCAAAACTACTGAATTTGCTTAGTAGCTCATTTTCTTTTATGGGTTTTGGGAGATTTTCTATATAGAGGATCATGCCATGTGCATAAAGAAATAGTTTTACTACTTCTTTATAAATTGTATGTCTTCTATTATTATTTTTTTTACCTAATATTTCTCTTACCTAATATTTCCAATACAATGATAGCATTAGTGAAAGTGGTCATCCTTGTCTTGTTCCTGAGGGAAGTTTTCAGTCTTTTGCCACTGAGTACAATACTAGCTGTGGGTAATCAATAAATGCCCTTAATTACATTGAGGAAGAGCTCTTCTATTCCTAGTTTTCTCTGTGTGTTTTTTTTTTTCATTTTGTTAAATGATTTTTTTTGCATCATTCAGATGACCACATGGTGTTTTCCCTTCATTCTATAATCTGATGAATTACATCATCTGCTTTTTAAAAAAATGTTGAATCATCCTTACATTTCTGGTATAAAAACCATTTGGTTCATGGTCTGTAATCTTTTAATATTCTGTTGGATTTGGTTTACTAGCAGTTTTTTGAGGATTTTTGCAATCTATATTCATATATGTTGAGAATGTCAGCTTGTAATTTTCTTTTCTTTTCAGCTCTTGATCTGGTTTTGGTGTCAGGGTAATGCTGGCCTCATATGTTGGTAGGAAGTGTTCTCTAATCTTTAGTTTTCTGAAAATTTTGAGAAGGATTGGTGTTAATTTTTCTTTAAATGTTTGGTATGATTCAATGCTGAAGCCATCTGTTCCTGGACTTTTCTTTGTTGGGATTTTTTTTTTTTTTAAACTACCCATTTACTCGTTAGGACTCTGCTCAGATTTTTTATTTCTTCTTGAGTCAATTTTGTTGATCGTGTGTTTCTAGGAATTTGCTCGTTTCATCTAGATTATCTAACTTTGTTTTTCTTACACAAGGGCATGAAAATTTACCTCTGTGTTATTCTAAGAGTTTTGTAGTTTTAGCTCTTACAGTTAGAGCTTTGATCCACTTTGTGTGTGTGTGTGTGTGTGTGGTACTAGGGACTGAATCCAGGGGCACTCTACCACTGAGCTATATCTCCACATCTCCAGCCCTTTTTATTATTATTATTATTTTTTAAATTTTGAGACACACAAGGTCTCACTAAATTTCCCAGGCTGGTCTCAAACTTGTGATCTTGCCTTAACCTCCCCAGTTGCTGGGATTATTGGTATGTGCTACCATGTATAGCTATTATTGATTTTTTTGACATATGATTGTTTGTAGTATTCTTTTTCAATCCCCCTTTTTTTTGTCAGCTTTCTTTCACTCTTTTTCACATTCTCCCATTTACTTTATTTGATTTTTTTTTTTTTAATTTGCTTTAAGGGGCTGGGGATGTGGAAAAGCGGTAGCGCGCTCGCCTGGCATGCATGCAGCCCAGGTTCAATCCTCAGAACCACATACAAACAAAGATGTTATGTCCGCCGAAAACTAAAAAATAAATATTAAAAAATTCTCTCTCTCTCTCTCACTCTCTCTTTAAAAAAATTGCTTTAATTAGTTATACATGAAGTTGAATGCATTTATGCACTTTGATATATCATGTATAGATGAGATATAATTTCTCATTTTTCTGAGCATACATGTTGTGGAATCACATTGGTCATGCAGTCACATATATACATACAGTAATAATGTCTATTTCGTTCTACTTGTCCTATGTTACTAAGCTCTGATATTTGGTAAATAAGTGTTAAATGTATTAAGTACATTTTTGACTTATAATATCTTCAACTCATTATCAGGATGTTATAATGCTATAATAAATTTGGGAGTATCTACAGATGTTTATAGCTATGAATTTTTCTCTGACCCTTGCTTTTGCTGTATCCTGTAAGTTCAGGTATGCTGTATTTTCTTTTTCATTCATTTCTAAGTATTTTTCTAACATTCCTTGTTATTTCTCTTTGATCCATTCATTATTTAAGAGTACTTTTTAATTTCCCATTTTATGAATTTTCCAGTTTTCCCTTTGTTGTTATTTCTAGGTGCATTCCATTGTGGTCAGAGAATGTGCACTGTATGATTTTAATCTTTTAAAACTCATTGAGTCTGTTTTGTGGCCTAACCTGGAGAATGTTCCATACTCACTGGAGAAGATTGTTAATGCTGTTGTTAGGTGAAGTTTGTTAGGTCTTGTTGGTTTGTAAAGGTCTGGTTGGTCTAGGTTGTTTAAAATACTGAATTTTTCTTTTTTATTTTCTCTCTGGATGCTGTAGTAATTTTGGGGTATTGAAGTTTCCACCTAATGTTGTAGAACTTCCTTCAATCATGGCAATATTTTTCCACATTTTTGAGTTATCCTGTTGGTGTAAATGTGTATGATTTTTACATCCTTTTGATGAATTTACTGTTTCATCAATGTAAAATCACCTTCTATTTCTCTTCTGGCAGTTTTTGGCTTAAATTGATATTCTTGTAGCCATTCCTGTTCTGTGTTGATTGCTATTTTCATGGAATACCTTTTCCCCCTCTGTATTAGTTTCCTAGGGATACTGTAACGAAGTGTCACAGAGTGGCATAAAGTAATATGAACATCTTTCTCACCATTCTGGAGGTCAGAAATGTTGAATAGAGGTGTTATTGGGGTCAGGCTCCCCTCTGGAGTTTCTCAAGAACCTTCCTTGAATCCTTCCTTGCCTCTTCCAGCTTCTGGGAGTCCCAGGCATTCCTTGGCTTGTGGCTACATGGCTCCCATCTCTGCTGCCTTTCCACTTGGCCTTCTTTCTATCAGCTTTCTGCTCATATTGAACTAGGATCCACCCTAATGACCTCATCATACTTTGGTCAAAGACCCTATTTCCAAAAGAGTTCACATTCACAGATAGTTCACATTCACAGGTATTGGGTGTTAGGATTTTAACACATTTTGTGGGGGATGTAAATTCGATTCATGGCACCATCTTTCCACTTTCAATCTATTTGGGTCTTTGGATCTAAAGCGAGTCTCTTTGTGGAAAGTGTTTACAGTTGCATCATTTAAAACACACGTGCTGCCAATCTCTTTATCTTTTGATTTCAAAATGTTATCTATTTACATAAAGGAATAACTGATAAGAACGGAATGCCATTTTGCTGTTTGTTTTCAGTGTGTCTTATCCTTTTCTGCCTTATTTCTTCTATTACTGTCCTTTTTTATATTTGGTTGACTTTGTGGAATGTAAATTTTGATACCCTTCTTCTTTCTTTCTTTTTTAAAAATATTTTTTAGTTGTTGATGGACCTTTATTTTGTTTATTTGAATGTGGTGCTGAGGATGGAACCCAGTGCCTCACACATGCTAGACAAGCGCTCTTCCCCTGAGCTACAACCCCAGCCCTACCATTCTTATTTCTTTCATTTGAGTTTTAAAGATTTTTAAGTGGTTGTCATGGGGGTTACAATAAACACTCTAAACTTAAAACAACCTAGCTTGAATTGATACCAATTTAGCTTCAATATCACATAACCTCTGTTCCTATACAGTTCTGCCCCCTGCTTTATGTTGTTATTGTCACAAATTATACCTTTATACATACAAAATGATATAATGTTTGTTATGTATTTATCTTTAAAATCATGTAGGAAATAGTTACAAACTAAAAGTTGTGTGGTTTTTATTTCTTATATGGTTACCTGTATTGGAGTTCTTTCTGTGGCTTCTTCATATGGCTTCCAGTTACTCTCTCATGCCCTGTCATTTCAGCAAAAAGTGTTCCTTTAAAACATACTTTTGTAGAGTGGTTTATCAAGACCAAACTCTCTCAGCTTTTATCTGGGAATGTCTTAGTATCTCCCTCATTTTTGTTGTTTTTAAAAAAAATTTTTTTTTAGTTATAGATGGACACAATACCTTTATTTTGTTTATTTTTATGTGGTGCTGAGGATCGAACCCAGTGCCCCACATGTTCTAGACAAATGCTCTGCCACTGAGCCATAACCCCAGTCCCTCTCCCTCATTTTTGAAGGTTAGTTTTGCCATGATAGGACTCTTGATTAACATAAGAGAAAAAGAGAAAGAAAAGATTTAAAAGCGGGAAGATGGCAGGAGAAAGGGGAAAAGAAAGAAGAAAAGCTTCTCCCAGTCTTGGGAGATTGGCTCCAACCTAGAACACTCCTTCATCACTCAGACCGGGCTCCACACCTCTGCCTCAGCCTTCTGCTTCCTGCTTGCCTGGAGCCTGGAGACCAGCCAGAGGCAAAGGCTTCATCTTCTCAGGCCTTTTCCAGCATGCGTCCCACCCTCGGCTTGCACGTGGCTTTCTAAGTCCTGAGAATATCTGGCTATTTAGAACACCCTAATTCCCAGAAGTTCTTTCTCTTTTTCTTCCAGGATTTCCATTTCAATTGCTTTTATTTTCTGGTAAATCAAACCATCTGTTGAGTAGGGGTGCTAAAGGTAACTCACACTCATAAGAGCTGCAATTCTTGTTATTATAACACATATCAATTGTACAAATCAATGGATTTCACTGTGACATTTCCACATATGCATTTATTGTGCTTTGATCATTCCACTCTCCCTTTACTCTCTTTTACTCCCTTCTCTGTGGTCCTCTTCCCCTTTCCTTTTTTTTTTCCTTCCAATTATCCATATGTGAGAAAACATGAGAAAAAAACATATGGTACTGGTTTTTCTGTGGCTGGCTTATCTTGCTTAACATAACCTCTGGTCACCCCATTTTATTGCAAACGACATGATCTGATTCTTCTTTATGGCTGAATAGTACTCTCTCTCTCTCTCTCTCTCTCTCTCTCTCTCTCTCTCTCTCTATATATATATATATATATATATATATATATATATATCTCATATTATTTTATCACTTCATCTGTTGATGGGCACTTTGACTGTTGGCTATTGTAAATAGTGCCACAATAAACATGGGAATGCAAGTATAAGAGCTGCAATGCTAAGATCTCATCTCATTCCAGTCAGAATGGCAGTTATCAAGAATACAAACAACAATAAATGTTGGCGAGGAAGTGGGGGAAAAGGCAGACTCATACATATTGCTGGTGACACTACAAATTGGTGCAACCACTTTTGAAAGCTGTATGGAGATTCCTTAGAAAACTTGGAATGGAACCAGCATTTGACCCAGCTATCCCATTCCTTGGTCTATACCCAAAGGACTTAGAATCAGCATACTATATATAGTAACACAGCCACATCAATGTTTATAGCAGCTCAATTCACAATAGCTAAACTGTGGAAGCAATCTAGATGCCGTTCTTTAACTTTAATTGAGCAAAGGGGAGGAAGTGGTGGGGAAGGAGCATGGGGGCAGGAAAGATGGTGGAATGAGATGGATATCATTACCCTAGGTACATGTATGACTGCACATATGTGCAACACTACATCATGTATAACTAGAGAAATGAAAAGTTGTGCTGCAATTATGTACAATGAATCAAAATGCATTCTGCTGTCATATATACCTAATTAAAATAAATTAGTTAAATAAAAAAAGAGCTGCAATTCTTTTTTAATATTCTTCTCTGCCCTGCTCTGTGTTCTATAAGGCTGGTTATCATTTGGGTTCCTTTGCCCTCTGATTTCTGGTTAGGTTCCTAAATAGGACATTCCATAAGATTGAGAGGGTGGCTTCCTCTATCTGGCTGCCTTCTGTCAGAGGCTGTTATAACCACAGTCTCTTATGGCCACAGCTCCTATCGGAGCTACAACTCTCATTGAGGTCCAATGACAGCTTTCATTTCCTTCCCTTTTGGGCCTTCTAGTATTGGCTTCCCACTGTTGCCAGTCTCAGTATCCTTACTCTCCCTTCTTGGTTCCTTTAGCCTTGCCTCAACTCTAAATATGTAGATTATTTCCTTGAGATAGTTTCTGAATAGGAGTTTTGGGGTCAAAGGTAAAGGGACAATTGATTTAAAAGAAGTTTAGGAAGTAGCATCAATAAGACTTGAATGTAGGCGGTGAGGCAGAGGAAAGAATGTAGGATGAGACTTAAATTTTTGGCTTAGGTATCATAGTAGATGATGATGTCATTGACTAAGATTGGGAATAGAGGTTAAGGTGGGTGTGTGCGTGGGGAATGATAACAAGTTCAGTTTGGACATGTTGCATCTGCGATGTCATGTAGGTAGAGAAATTTTTAGTAGGTAGTTGGAAATACAGGGCAGAGGCTTCAGAGAGAGGGATTTGGGCTGCAGATACAGATCTGAAACTCACAAAGTTGGGGTCCCCAGATCTCTGGGATTTTTTCACATTTATTTTCAGGGATTTGTGTGTTTACTACATTGGTTTTTATATTCATGCTTATATTCATGTTTTCATTTCAACCAAAATCTGGATTATTTGGATGACCACCATGTAAGTAAGTATTGACAACTTACTCTAGTGACAGCATTTGTGTTTCTGTTTATAATCTTGCTGGTGCCAAGTGTCATAGAGCCAGGCATAATATGCAAATGATGCAATCAGGTCAAGTGTCATTTTGTGCTTGCCTATGTGAAAGAAGTTTCATTGTAGTTTGAATAGAGAAGAGGGGTGGGAGAACTGAATCATCACACAGCACTCCGCTGTATTTCAATTAAGAAGAGACATGTTATTAGCAACCAGTTCTGTATTTACTGGTGAGTCGGCAATTTAGTTTCAAAAAAACAACATCACTACCACACAAATTAATGTTTATTTCATTTTATGAGGGTTTTCTTTCAGATGTTTGGTTTTATTTGCATTCATTTCGCAAAGTTTTAGTTGTAAAATCATATAACAACTATAAACATAGAAATTTAATTTTATATTTAAATAAGTAAGTAATGTTACAATAAAAATAATTTGTCACCATTGAATACCCAGGAGTAATCTTTTCCTTTAAATGGTATGTGTACATATATAGATGTGTGTGAGGGCTGAGGCATAAATGAGACTTATTATTTATAGGAGAAAATAAGAAGGAAAGGTGCCGAGATCAGAACCCTGGGAAACATCAGTAATTAAGGAATGAATGAAGGAAGAAAGAAAAACCTAGAAGTAAACCAACAGGAAGAGGAGAATAAGGAAGCCAAAGGAGAAGCAAGTTCTCAATTTAAAAAATGTCCTTGAAAGGCACAGATGGCTTTAGACCACACATTTTTAGTAGAATAGTAGTATCAAAGTTGGATTTTGGGGGCTGGGGTTGTGCTCAGATGTAGAGTGCTTACCTAGCATGTGTGAGGCACTGGGTTGGATCCTCAGCACCACATAAAATTAATTAATTAATTAAAATAAAGGAATGTGTCCATCTACAATAAAAAATTCTTTTAAAAAAAGTTGGATTTTTGAAGGAGTGACTGAGAGTTGAGAATGTGTAAACTTTCTTAAGTTTTGTTATGATGAAAAGAAAAGAGTTTGTGGAATGGGGGACAAAGTCACCATAAATATCATATGCAAGCATGTTTACATATTGAACAGGAGGTGCAGATGGAGTGAGGATCCCTATTCAGATAAAACAAAACTATTAGTAGAATAGGGTTTCAGAGGGCTGCAGTTGTGGCTCGGAGGTAAAGCGCTTGCCTAGCAAGCGTGAGGCCTGGGTTTGATCCTCAGCACCACATAAAATAAAAAATAAAGATATTGTTTCCAGCTGTAACTAAAAAATAAATATTAAAAAAAAAAAAGAATAGGGTTCCAGAGGGGATGGGACTCCATGAGACACAGATAACAAATGACAGGATTACTCTTGAAAAGTGTTGATAATCGTTTGCTATGGGCGATGAGAAATTTTAGAGGTGAAATCTGAACTTTGTGTTAAGTAGATTTTAATTTCCCTTGAGGTAGGGGGCCAGAGTGATGGGAAAGTAGTAGGTTCATGAAAGCAGTAACGTTGTTTTGGGAAATGGGCAGGGAATTTTCTAGCAATACCAAATGCCTTCTGAGATCTGGGTTCTTGGCTGTGCTACTGACTAGCTCTGAGTGGGAAAACCAGTCTGAATATTTGAAGATTTGAAATATTTGAGGAATTTGAGCAAGGTAATTTCCAAAGTGCTTTCTAGCTTAATTTAGAACTCAGGCACTAAATTGTTTATAACAAGTAATCTAACTCAATTGATGCTTCTTTTCCCCCTTGTAAGAGTTACTTTGGGAAAAAAAAAAATAAGCCATTTTAGATTACATCTCATTTGAAAGTCCACAGTGGGGGAAAAAAACCAGTTAGAATAAAAAGAGAAAAGAAATGGGAGACTTATTTTTTTCTCTTCATTTGTTAAGTATCTCTCTCATCTACCAAAACAAAACAACACTCAGAAAGATCCAGGAACTAAAGAGGGGGAAAATGATGAAAGAAATTGACTCTGTCTTTTTGGCCTCTAGCTCCTGAGAATCTCTAAGTGAATTCCAGCTATGGGTTAAATTATCATGAAATTCCAATGAGGAATTGAGGAAAATGACATAGCCTCAAGGAATTTCTTGTGAAGAAATCCACTCCCAAGACCTAGCTGCCCTGCCTCTGTAGAAAAGGATGGCTGGGAATAAATAGGCTTGACAATGACTGAAAATGTAAATTTGGTGGTTCCCTCTCTGTGCTCTCCAGCATTTTGTTGGTAATTAAGCTTTTTAGAATCTAACCTTAATTTTCAATTTGAAGCATAAATCAAACAAAGTAATTTCCTAAAGACCATATCTAGCCTTGCAATGAGAGTTAAAACAAGACTATATTCATCAACTATTGGATACCTAACTCATTATCTTTCTGGTGAGAAAGTTCTTTAAAAATCAAAGAATAAAAATCAAAGCAATAGTAATGCATCTGAGTTGAGCCTGAAATGCCAGAAAATCCTAGGATTTACTGAACAGTTTAGCCTGGAACACTGGGGAGCTATGCATTTATCCTGGGCTCCTTGTGTCTAGCTCTCAGATACCTGTGCTTCCCAGGAGGAAGAGGAGACCACCTCCAGTAGAAGGCAGGGTGCTGACCCCACCAACTCTTATGCCCTTTATCTATTTACACTTCTGTTTCTCTTACTAGACTGTTAGCTCCTGGAGGGCAGAGAAGTTGTCTCATTCATCTTTTTTATCCCTAGTGCCTACAGTGGCAACCTGTGCATAGCAATTTCCTAAAATATGCTTACAGGATAAATGAATGCAATAAACCAGATTCAGTGTTCCAAATAATTAAAGGAAGAGGGTATAATAATTTCCAAACATTTTAATGGTACTAGCAATAATAGTTCTTTTCAGTTGTGCTAACAAAAAGAAATGGCATCTGGCATCTTTGAAAATTAAGAATGTGTATGTATGTGTATATATATATATATATATGTGTGTGTGTATATATATACATATACATGTATGTGTATATATACATATATATGTATGTGTATATATACATATATATGTACATATACACACACACATACACACATATATTCCTGAGTACATGTATGAACATATGTTGTTTTGATTATTTCCATACGTCTCATGCCTGCCAAACTTTTCCAAAACACCATCTCTATTTTGTTATTTCCCAATTAAGGGCCCATGATGTCTTCTAGTTACATGATGCATTGGTATAGAGCCTTAGAACAACTTAATTTAAAGCAGAGTTTTCAATCAAGTTCAAGATTTCATCAGCATTGTGCAATAGAAATTATATAGATTTGTATTTTTTAAGATTTCATCAGTATTGTGTAATACAAATCATATAGACTGTATTTTGTGGGCATGATTATTAATCAGTTCTTACTTGAGTGTTAGGAACAGAAGTTCAACTCAATTTAGTTTAAGCAAAAACAAAAAAGAAAGAAAAAAAAATACTCCTTGAGTAGCTGGGAAGTCTAGGAGATCATATCTGGCTGTAGGCCTGCCTTCCAGAAGCCCAAATATTGCTTTCAGAACCTTGTCTCTCATCTTTCTTGGGTTCACTTATTTCTTCTTGTCTTCAGTCTTTGGTTAAGATTTCTTCTCTACAAAGATAAGATGGCCTCCAAGTGCCTTGGGCTTACATCCTTCAAGTTTAGCAATCTCTTAAATAGAGGAAATCATCCCCTTAACTTCAGAGGAAAAATTCTGGGGAGGACTCTACTTGGCCTAAACTCTTTCATACACATAATCCTCAACTAATTACTGAGATCAAGAAAATGTACTATGTTGATTGGGAGGGTATCCCCCTCATGTCTTCCCATATTGATTGGCTAAAATGCAGATTGCTTGCTTCTCCCTTGTGACCCAGGAAAGGTAGAGTCCCATGATGGCCATTTCCCCTGAGGGAGGGCAGGTCGACAAAGGAAAAAGTGTGGCTGCTACTGGAAGGGAAATGGATGAACAAGGTTAGCTTTACAGTCTACTACAACAGGGCTTCCATGTAGGTGTGTGTGCAAGGTCAGTGAACCAACTGGCATCCAGCCAGATTGTTCAGGGGTTCATCTGAATGTTAGTTTACATGCTGTACCACTGTTAACTATTTGAAATATCATCCTTGCATGACAGTATCTCACTACTTATGAGTTAAAAATAACATACGTAATGTGATATGAGCACTGTTGAACACGTGAAAACGACATTTCTTTTTATTTAACATAAATTATCCCTTGCACTTAGAACACATTTTTTTTTTTTTTTTTTTTTTTGGTCAGAGTATTTTTCAGAGCTCGATTAGATTTGGGTCAGGGAGAAAGAATTGATGAAACTCAATGCTCCCTTTTTTTTTTCCTCAGCAAGAAAAATAAATAACATGTATAAATGGTCCTTCTTGAAGTATTTATATCATTCTCCCCAATATCTAAAAGTGGTTTGACTTTCAGATAATAAGACTGAATACTTCTGTCAGTAGTGAGCTTAGGGAAATACACACCAAAGCAAAGCTAAGTCCCAAGTCCCTAAGATGCCCTTCAAAAGCAGTCATCCATTTAATTTGATCTATTAAACAAACTTAGCAGTTGGGATGCCCACACAGTGAGAAAGGCTGCTTAGAGATGGAATTTTGGCTTTAATTGGAATCTTCTGTCCTTTATTAGACAACCATAAGCTTCCAATTTTACACACCATCTTCATTTCAAATATGGATTTATAAAAGCTTATGAATTTTCATTCTTAGCAACAGATTTAGGAACAAAAACAAGCTCCTGTCATGAACAAATATGAGGGTTTTCTTTTTATCTCTCCTTTTTTTTTTTTTTGCTGTACTCCAAAAGATTATTGATAATTGATCAAACGCCCACTTTGTATCCAGAGCTTTGTTAGTGACTTGGAGCAATTATAAAGAAATTTGAAAAATAATGCCTGTCCTTGAAGAATTTAGGTAATATGTCTCAAGAGAGAAAAATTAGCATACCTGGAACAATCAGGTAACAATTAAGTGGTTGCTTTGCAGTTTCCACTAATGATGTAATTAATGACTTTACCTCCATTGTAGTCTGTTGAAATTTTACCCATTCTTCAAAGTCTGTCTCCAGAACTTTTCTTCACATACCTTCACTTAATTGCTTCAATATAAGGAGGGGTCCCCATCGCTCTGAACCACCCTCCCCCAACACTTGATTTAAGTTGTCCCACTTAACAGTGTCTCCACTGCTCTTCATCAGAGCCCCTTACCACCTTTCTGGTCTTTTCCCCTTCTGTTCCTTTATTTGCACACTATTTTGAAGGCAAACCAAATCCTAGTGCCAAACCCAAATCTACTTGAGTCAAAAATTTGATACCAAAACCAAAGTCACCAGATATTGTAAATTTCCACATCCAATCTTCTCTGTCTGGAATGGCCTTTTCCTTCCTTTCCCTCCCCCAGTAAAGGCCTGATGAACTGCTGTTCCACCATTAACGGAGCCGAGACATCAGTCTCAGTGAGGTCTCTTCCCCCTCCACCCCTCTAGACTGTACTGTCTCTGAGTTTCTTGTGCCTACTTTTATGAGTCTGGGTGACAAAGATTTGTTTTTGTGTTTGCATTCCCTTTCTACTCTTAGCACCTTGAGAATAGGTAGCACCTGTGCCTTTCTTATCTTGGAATTCAACTGTCTAGTAGAATGCCTACCACGTGGCAGGTCCTCTATAAAATTTTATTGACATGAATGAGGTTGTATTGAGTTAAGTTGGAGTGCAGAGGAGGTAGCTAAAGACCCTAACTGAGCCCTCAGGTTTTTGTTGAGGTTGCAAATGGGCAAAAAAATCTTAGAGAAGGCTGAAATGACAGAAGCAATGTCCCCCAGAAGTGAGCCTGAACTTGGCAAAAGTTGGAAACAGAATGGATGTTCCTGGTTGGAGTGGAGGCTTTACAATGGGGAGTGTAGGGAAATAAAGTCAGAAAGGTCAGTCAGAGTCATGGAAGATTTCGAATGTTAATTAGAGGTGAAATATGATGCAATATGTAATGCAATTCAAGAAAAGAAATTTTTAGAAATATCTATGCACAAAATGAGCCTTATCCCTTCAATAAGGCATCTAATTTGGAATTTATCATGCTGTTATCATTAGTATGTCATTGGCCCCAGCAGGCTTTGGTCATCTGAGCATGAGTGTTGTGTTTTGAAGCCAAGTGTGATGCATGGGGAGTGAGAAGCCCTGGAGTTGAATTTCTACTCTGGTACTAATGTGTTACCTGATATGGTGAAATTGTTTTATGACGCTAATCCTCAGTGTTTTCATCTGTAAAATGAAGGTTTGTGCAGGTGGACAACATGATTCAAGAATTTTATTTGAGCTCTAGGACTCAACATATTCTTCACCAACTTCTTAATGCCCCTGGTCCCTTGGTTTTATTTGCTTGTTTTGTTTTTCTGTTTTCTGGTGTCAGTTTTGCTTTATTAGACTGGTCTCTGACAGTCCCACAATCTGCTCTGCTGAAATCAGCCTCTGAGGCCTTGACCATTCTGTCACACCTGGAGAGTTCTCAACTTTCCACCCTTCCTTCAAAACCCATCTCCAGCACAAACCTTTCTTAATTCTTTTCCTAACCTTTCCATGACTCTCTGATCTCTACCCCTTATTTGTGGTGTTTAAAGATATTTTTTCCTGAATTATTTAATTTTTTCACATTGATGTTTATCTTTCCAATTAGTTTATAAATGTATTAAGATAAATAACTGCTAAACACAGTGTTTGTTCATCTCCCTCCACCTTTCCCCCTGTGACACAAAGAAAGGCATAAAAGGACACAATAAGGTTTTTGAACATTGAACTCAATGATGGTCAAGAAATCTTACTGAAAATAGAAAATTCAAACCATCAAAAAAGACCTCTATTAAGTTTGGAGTTGAAATGATGTAGTGTATGGATGACTCTGTAGATGGTATTTTGTACCTAACAAAAGACTTGTTTTAAGACAGGGTGATCTGTGAAGTTTCTGGTCTGTGGGCTTGTCTTCAATTAAAGAGTGGGTGGTACTAGGGCCTAGCCAACTTAAGGAAAAGAGAAACAGAGAACTGTTTACCGAGTGACTTTGCTGTTGGATACATCCCAACTGCAGCTTGGGAACATCGGGCAGAGTTACCACCCTGCTGCCACAACCTCTGCCAACTTGGATAAGAAGCAGTGAAGTTGACCTGTCTCTTGGCTCTGGAACAAGGCAAGTGAGCACACCAGCAGGCATGGGAAGGAAGAAGTTGTGAAATGAAAGACATGAAAAAGAGATGACTGTAATCCTTTCCTCTCCCACCCCACTGCCCTGCTTCCTTGACAACCTGCAAGGTGGTATTAACCAGAACTTTGCATGGTGCACCAAAGGGTGCATGGGCCTTAGGTATCCAGATCAGGATGACAGAGGGCGATAAGATCCAATTGTTTGAGATTGTTTTGTCCCCTAAAGTGGTCCTAGGTTTGAAAAGGTTTGAAATCACTGTTCCAGGAAGGTAATTAGCTTCGAACCACAAAGCACTTTTAAAACTCAGTGTTAAATACAGGAGAATACTCATTGCTTAAAGTAGTTGAGTTTTAGATCTGATAGATCTCTTGATTGTAAATTGGCTCATGGAAATAAAACAATCTGAGGTTAGGAACTCCAAATCTTACCTCTACTCTCAGATTACCTCAGTCTGTCTCCAGGCAAAAAGTCTAGATTCACTGGGTTCATCGTATTACTCCCATCTCTGATTTACTCCAAAGCTTTTAGTGTTTATAACAGGAATTCTGCATTGGGTTGATTTGTCTTACTGTATAGGAAAGTGTAGGAATAATTCCAATGTGTCATCAGCCATTTACTCAGCACTCATTTCTCTAGCAGGGGAAATGGTAAGATTTATTAGGGAAAGTATCAGTCATCCCATATAAATAGATGCACAGTTAAAGCAGATGCAGCAGGCCGGGTGCATGTTCCTGTGAGACTGATCACAAGGAACTTATTAGCAAGAATGCTTGAGAAAAATCGTCATTCAGGAAGATGGCAAACATAAGGGTACACTTACATTTTATGTAAAACAGTCTTCAAAAGAGTGATTTTGGCTTTAAGTGGGGTACGAATCATTTTTAATTAAAATAATTTTTGCTTTAATTTTTTCTTATTGAGAAAATATATGCAAGTGATAAACAGCCCAATAATAGAAAAAATTTACATGAAATAAGTTTTTTTCCATAATTGACCCCTGCTCTCCAATTTCCCCCCTCCCTCAGAGGCCAATGCTGTTGGCAATTTAATTTTGTATCGTTCAGAAATCTCCAACAGAACAAGCAGAGCCTTCCTTTTAGGTTTTACACAAATGGTGGTCCATTCCTTACATTCCTCCACAGCTTTATTTTTTCCTTAACAATTCTGGAAATCATTTCTTATTGGTCTGTGAATATGAGCCACACCCACTGTTCTTAGCAGATTTCACCAATGTTGACATGTTGAGATAATGAATGTAAATCTTTCTGTTTGTTTTAATACTACAGATACATTTTAACTACAGCTCCCCTGCCCAATTCCACTGCTCTCTGCCCAAAGTAATCACTATCCTGAAATTAGCTTGTATCCTTCCAGCCTCATTTTTATATATTTAGTATGTGTGTATTTGTTATTTGTGTTGTGACTCCAGTACCAATTATTTATCCACAGTTATATTATTTTTGAAAGTTTAGGTTCTTTTTAACCGTTAAAAACATTGCCACAATAAACATCTATTTCATGTCTCTTTAGGCATATGTATGATAATTTTTTTTAGGCTATATACCTATAAGAATTGCCATATCACAGGGTATGTGCACACCAACTTTATTTGATATCATAGTAGTGTTCTCTAATGTGGTTTTTAATGACACATATTCACATCAGCCATATATAAAAGTATTTTTTCTTTCTTTTTTCTCCTCCCCCTCCTCTTTCACACATCCTAGCCAACACTTAACCTTCTCAGACTTCCTAACAGTGCCAATCCTACAGGCGTGAGAAAGTACCTTATTGTGGTTTTAAGTCACATTTATCGCTGAAGTTGAGAATTTTAAAAAACTTTTGTTGGTTATTTAGCTTCCTTTTAACAATTAAATATTGACAATTTTTCTGCTGCACTACTTGTATTTTCTAATTGATTTACGAGGATCTTTCATTTTCTGGATACCAATACCTAATAATATGTATTATAAATAACTTCTCCCAGACTGTTTATAGTGTCTTTTGTCTAATGGACTTTTTATATTTTAATGTAAGTTATCATGCTGTTATCATTTATGCTTTTGGTATTTTGTTTAATAAACCTTAAGAAATGTAAAACAAACATTCTCTTATACTTTCTTTTTAAACACCCTCCCACAACCAATATTTAAGGTTTTAATCCATGCAAAATGTACTTTTGTTATGGCATGAAGTGAATATCTGAATTCTCTTTCATTGTATACTATCAGTTGACTTAGCATCATTTATCTAATGTTTACCTCTTCCTACCGATATGTGAGCCAGTTTGTTCCATACCAAGATTCCATGGATATGTATGTGTGTGTGTATGACTGCACGTGTGTGTGTGTGTTGTGAGTGTATGTGAGTATGTATCCTTTTATTATAGTCTTATAATTAGCCTGGTAAAGCAAATCCCCTCTCAGTTATCTTTTTCAAAAATTTATTTGCAACTAAACACGGTAGCACATGCCTGTAATCTCAGCAATACAGGAGGCTGAGAGGAGGATTGCAAGTTCAAGGCCAGCCTGGGAAATTGGTGAAACCCTACACACACACACACACACACACACACACACACACACACACGGTTGGTATGGTACTTAATGGGTAATTTTTTTCTTAAACTACATATTCAATTAATTTAATGGTTATAAATAGATTGCCATGTTTTTCATCTCACTTTTAGTAATCCGTATATTTCTAGAAAACTGTCCATTTACATTTTAAAATTTATTATTATAATAATGTTTATTGCATTCACTTATACTTAAAAATATCAGCTTTAGAGTCAAGACCTTTTTTTTCCATAATTTTCCTATTTTTTCCCTCTCAATCAATTTTGCCAGGTCCATTTTATTAGTTTTCTAAGACAAACTAGCTTTTCGATCTGTTGACTTTTCCCCTTTCATTTATATCTCTTCTTCTGTTGTTTCTTCTTTCCTTCTATTTTCTTTATTCTGGATTTTTAATTAGTCAATTAATTAATTGGTGCTGGGGATTGAACCCAAGGTATTGCCCATGTTAGCATGTATTTTACCACTGAGCCACACCTCCAACCTCAGGATTTTTTTTTAATCTTTGGGATATATGCATCCTTTTCTTCCAGTATTTGCATGTAAAGCTCTAACTTTCCTTCTAAAAGAAGGAAATCGTGAAGTTATGAACTGAACTGCATGCCATGTATCTTGGTAGGGGTTTTCATTGTCTGAGCAGCACTATACGTTTGAAATTTCCATTCATTTTCTCCCTTAATTGTTATTTAAAAGTTTCTAAAATGGATGGTGGTAGTGTAAGTATTGGTTTCTGATTATATTGTTTCATGTCAGAGAACATGTTTTATGTAATTTTAGACCACTGGTATTTGCTTGAGATTTGCTTTAGACATAGTCAGCTTTTTTTAAAAAAATGTTGTAGTTGTAGATGGGCAACATGCCTTTATTTTGTTTGTTTATTTTTTTAATACAATGCTAAAGATTGAAAAGCGCTCTGCCACTGAGCTACATACAGCCCTAGCCCTATAGTCCGATTTATACATGTTTCATATGTGCTAGAATGTGTCTCCTGTGATTTGGGTGTAAAGTTATATGTTGTTAACATCTTTTAAAACTGATTATTTTCTAATTTTGACAATGTATCCCTCTCTCTCTCTCTCTCTCTCTCTCTCTCTCTCTCTCTCTCTCACACACACACACACACACACACACACACACACACTGAAGTTCCAAATGACTATTTCATCAGTATGAATTTTTCTTATTTTTTTGTCATTATACCTTATATATTTTTAAAAAAACTTTTTTAGTTGTAGTGGGACACAATACCTTTATTGTATTTATTTATTTTATATTGTGCTGAGAATAGAACCCAATGCCTTCCACGTGCTAGGCAAGCATTCTACCACTGAGCCACAACCCCAGCCCTATCCCTTATATTTTTGCCTTAAAAGTCAAAAAATTAATAATATTGTTATATGTTTAATTTAAAAAATATTGTTCTAGTACATTTTATCTATCTTTATTTATCTATGTCATCATGTGTTAGGTATGCCTCTTACAAGCAGTACATGACTGAATTGCTTAAAATTCTGAAAATCTCATCTGGGTATAGTGGTACATATAGTCCCTCTAATTTGGAAGGCTGAGGCCAGAGGTTCACTGGAGGCCAGCCTGGGCTACATAGTAAGATTCCCATCTAAAAAAAGAATTCTCTGCTCTTTAATAGGCAAATTCAGTATATTGATATTTACATGTATTTTGATTACTGAAATAATTTGTTTTCTATTTACCATTCTTTAACTTTGATTTGTTCTTCTTCTCTCCTTCCTTGAGTTGATATAGTTTTTTTGTCCTTCATTGTCCCCTTCATTTCTACTGTAAGTTAGAGGAGGTCAGGATTAAAACTAAAAGACTTCTGTGAGAAATTCAACACCCAAGTTTCATTGGAACTTTTCTAAGCTGGAGGGTGGAACTTTTCTACTTCTTTTCCATGGCAGTGGGTGGTCCTCAGGGGGTTTCCTTCAAGGACATGTGTGATCTAGACTCTGTGTCTCAGAGAGCTCAAGGAGATCCCTTAAGCAGCTTCTAAACTTGGACAGAGAAGGTGGCCAGGTCTCCAGTTGAGTTCTGGGCCAGCCTTCATCTGCTCAAAGCCAGGGGTCAGTATGAGAGACAAGGGCACTTGAACAAATCCTCAAGGGGAACCAAATAGTCTAACAATCAAAGGAACCAGAGGGCCAACTCGGATTAAATCCCTGTGGTTTTGTTTCCTCTCTTTATTATAAAATCATTTTCTATCTTTTACATTCAGCTGTTTATTTAAAAGTTATTTATTTATTTATTTTTTACTGCATTGCCAGCATTTCTATGTGTAGGTTCCAATCTGCTACACTCTAAAAAGCTGTGGGAGTTAATTTACTTATCTTACAGAATGTTTACAACTTCCAAGTCTCACCTTCCACCTCAGCTCTTTTGTTTTTGTGTGGTTTTCTCAGTTTCTGTTTAGTTGACTTTCGAGTAGATTCTCTTTCTCTGTCTTGCTCCTCTGCTCTGATCATTCATTCTGAAGTTCTGGCTTCTCCCTGAATCCCCTTGCCTCTCAAATTAAGGCAGGTAGGCTCTTCTCTGCACACATGCTCTGCTCATATCCAGAGTGCAAGGAAGAAAGTTAGACATCATTCTCCGTGCTGAAGTTCCTGGGTGTGTTGCCTTTTCTTTGTCCTCCAATAGTTTCTAGAATGATGGCTGTGATGGTCTCAGCCCTTCTGGATGGACACCGCCCTCCCCCACCACCCCCTGCCATGATGGAAACATATGCAGACAGAAGCAGCTTACATGCCCTGATCTTTCAGTAAGGGGCTTTCCAGTACATGTTGGGGCCCTCACTTCCTGTCACTTGATTTGGCTAGTCAGTTACCTCTAGCCACAGGCATTTCTTGGGCAGCTGTCTGAGTTAACATCTGAACTTGGCCAGCACTGGTGCAGCTGTGGGCTCTGGCATTGCTGCTCATGAGCACATTCCCCAGTAAACCCACAGAGATGCCTTGATTTCTCTTCGGGGTGTTATTATCCTAGAAAAGGCCAGCTTCATAGGTGTGAAATCTATGTTGTCATATTGCGCACACACACCCCACCCCAAAATAAAAACCCAGAACTTGGATTATTTCTGTCTTGAAATTTTTGAATACGATTCTGGTTTTGCACTGGGCTCCACAGTGCAAAATTTATGTAGCTTCCTCTTAGGAAAAACAGAGAACAACAATGGCACTTGGGGAAGTAGGTGGGGCTTTATTGACTAACCCATCTTCTAGAGAATCCAGAGCAAGAATTATGACAAGTAATTGTTTCAAAGTGTATTTTCAGATTTAGTGTCACATTCTGTAGAACTTCTTACAGGAAGCTTCATACCCATTCAAATAAGACATTTTACTGATTTAGAAAAGGAGGATGTGTAGCTTTCCTCTAGAGTAGTTGTTCAATGTAATTTTCCACAATGCTATTGATGTTGTACATCTTTGCTGTTCAATGTAGTGACCCCTGTCACATACGGCTACTGAAAACTTGAATAGTGGCTAATGTGAATGAGAACCTGAAATTTAAAATTTTAATTGTTTAATTATTTTAAATTTAAATAGCTACCTGGAGCTAGTGGTTATCATATTGCACAGAGTAGACCTAGAACAACAAAGTAAATTTTTATCTTTGTATTTTGATTATATTTTGCATTGATTCTACAGAAAGACTTAGTTGGACATTATCCAGAAAGATTTCTGAAGTTCAGATTTATTATAGCCTCAAATCATAGTCTTTTCCTAAAGGTAGAGAAGATATCCTTTCCACTTGTAAAAGCTAGGTCATGAGGCACATTGTTCTAGCCTACAAGAGAGATAATATATGAATGAATGAATTGCCTAACCAATGCCCCACCCAGTTCCAAGGGATATGGAAGAAACAAGGAAGGCAAAGAAGAGGCAAGAAGGCCAGAGGCCAGATTCTTGGCAAGGAGTAAGAGTGAGGAGGTGGCAGTGGGAGGAAGGTTGATATATGCGCTTGAGCCATCATTCCTGGGCCCACATGGCGGGGTGTTGTACAGATGATCCAGCAAGTCCTCTGTGTTCTGACGAGACACTGAAGTTTTGAGAGCACAGAGATACATCAGAGGACTCTGGTCAAAACAAAGGAGTAGCTGAATAGGAACTTTGAGGTGACCAGAATCATAATTCCAGAGATAATCACTTTATTTCAAAAGGTTAGACAGGAAAAATGGTACTTTTGTGGTCACCAGTGCAGTCACTCTGCCACTAAGGAGTAAGGATCCAGGTAATAGCACTTACATGGCTTATCTAAGCTCTCATAGACTTCAGTACACACAGACATTAACTTGAGAACAAGACCATGGAGAGAAAAGTGTAAATACTTAGTGTTTTACTTAAGGAAACTAAATAGAGTTCACATAAAGGAGCCATCTGAAGCATTGAACTGAACTAAGTTTAACTGAATGGGATAAATTTTAGAGTTCTTTTTTTCAATTCCTTATGGACGAGTGGTAAGTCGTAGAAAAATAAAGAAGTGGGCGGCAGTTTCCTTGCCCATCTGAGCATAGAAGAAATGAATTTGTGATCCCACTATAAATAATATGTTTGGATTTTTGCCAAGCCAGGTATGGACAGCAGTTCTAGTCCCAAGCTTTGGCACAGGTGGAGTGTGGGGGGAGGAGAGGCAGAAGGGAAGGATACTAACCTGCTATATTGAGTCTAGGAGCCAGCTATACCAGCATCATGACAGAATTGACCATTTAACCCATAGATGCCCCTCTTTTTTTTTGTGGTACTGGGGATGGAACCCAGGGACGCTTTACCACTGAGCTAAATCCCCAGCCCTTTAAATGTTCTTTTTGAGACAGGATGTTGCTAAGTTGGCCAGACTGACCTCCAACTTGTGATTCTCCTGCCTCAGCCTCCAAAACTGGAATTGTAGATGTGAGCCACCACACCTGGCTAGATGCCCTTTATTAGATATTAGCAACCTTACATGGGAAGAACATCTTGAGTGTATCTGGAAGGTTTTTTTGCTCGTCACCTATCTGCACATGAAAGAGCTTATAGATATCTCCGGCTACCAATCCAAGAGCTTTGAGATCAATGGGAGAGGGGTAATCTGACATTGGGGTGTCCTTTTACCTGTGCAGTGTCATTGTCATCTTCTTGGGCTGAATGAATCATATCTGGGTGCAAGATCTACTTAGACAAAATTCTAACAACAGGTATCTGGATCTAATGTCCCATCTAGTCTTTGCCTATGTAGTCCTCTGTGGGCTACACCACCACCTGCAGGCCAGCCCTGAAAAGTACATGTTAAAGAAAATGGAGGAATTCCTAGACGGAATTCTGTCTAGCCATGTTATCTGCTTTATGCTTCAAGTCTTCATAGTCCTAAAGCAACAGCCCATATGATTCATCAAACATACTTATCATTTCCTGGAATTCATTAGATAATTTCTTACACATTTCTTCTTGATTTTGTAATAAAAACTGACATTCTCAAAAGGGAAGGGAGCTTTTCTTTGTTCTCAGATGTAGATGTAGCCTTCTAAGAAGATTTGCTTAATTCCCTTCAACCTTTCCCTAATCTTCCTGACCCAGTCCAGTCCACGTGATTGTCTTCAACCACTGAGGTTGAAAACGGTAGACCTCAGGAGGACCCAGCCCTGGTAACTCCACCCATGAGTTTCCTTTTTCTAGGAAATTGTTTTTTGGAGAAGTTTAATTGCTCACCCTCCTTGAGAATAAGAATCATTTTTCAAAGAGGCTTGAGTAGCTAAATGAGAGGCAGAAACTCAGTTTGCAGCAGAGTCACCTACCTCAAGCAGATTGGATTTACCATTTCATACCATATTGAAGAGAAGACCACAGGACCACCCCTGGAAATCATCTGCTGGGAATTCTGAAGACATTTCTGGTCATCACTAATAGTGGTAATCAAGTCAGGCAGGGGCTCACACAATTTGACTATTGTGATGTCTAGGTACATGAGGAATAACGTAGTCAAAAATGAGTCTTAAGTTTATTTCCTGAACTACTTCAGTCAACAGCTGCATGAAGAAAACTGGGAGAAATAGGTTTGGGAGATAAGATCAAGTTCTATTCTGAAAATGTTCATTTTAAATGCTTATTAGACATCTAATGGAAATGTCAAGTAGGTGGTAGGATTTGCTAAGTCTGGAGCTCAGGGGAAATGTCAGGACTGGAGAATATATATCTGAGAGTTATTAACAGAGAGATAGAAATTAAAGCCATGGGACTGGATAGGATCTCCTACAAAGTGAAGAGTGTATTTAAAGAACAGAAGAAGTTTAAACAGTTTCAAAATTGGGAATAAGAGGAAGGAGACAACAGACTGAGAAGAAGCCAATCAGGAACATAGAAGGAAAACTGAGATGGAGCGTTGACTCAGAATCTAAGTGGTCTCAGTAGACCACTTAGATTATAGCACTATATCATTATAGCACTGAAAGGTCCAGAAGGAGAAGAACCAGGAATTGTTCCAAGGATTTGGCAATATGGAGCTCACTGTTGATCTTGAGAAGAATGGCTTCAGTGGAAATATAGGGAAGAAAACATGATTGTAGAAGTCACAAATGCAAATATGAAGTGAAGAAATATGTGGAGACCTTAAGTATTAGTAACTCATTTTAGAAATGGTAATGTAAGAAAACTTGAATGGCAGGAGGAGAAGAGGGGTTCATTTACATGTTGATGGCAATGATTGACTAGAGAGGGGGAAATGTAGAGATGCTGGGGACACTGGGTGATGGAAAGAGCAAAATCTTTCAATAGGTAAGAGAGGCTCCAGGGCTTGAATAGCAAGGTCTAAAAGGGCTTAGACTCTAGGACAGTTTTTCCATTATAGCAAGAAAAAAATAGTAAATATGATGATGGAAATGCTGTAGTTGTCTTCTGGTTGCTTCTTAGTAGAAATGAGGTCCAGGGCTGGGGATATAGCTCAGTTGGTAGAGTGCTTACCTCACATGTACAAGGCCCTGGGTTCAATCCCCAGCACCACAAAAAGAAAAAAAGAAATGAGATCTATTTCCACCAGCTCTTGCTAGCCTTGTTCCCTGAGACTTTCCCTTAGACTTAAAACAAATGAGTTAGAAGAGCCTAGACATCTTGCAAAAGTGTCTGGATTCCCAGCAGAGCCACAGTCATCTCTAGTAACTTGTCCAATAGAAAAGATGGCAGTTAAGAGAAGCAAATACATGAAATGTCCCCACCCAAATGAGATCCCACCTAAGCATGTTCAGGCTTGGCAGCCACTCAAACTGGACAACACAGTCCATTGAAGTGAGAAGAGGAAGAGTCAGGCCTGGTTAGAGCCTCCACCCACATCAGGGTAAGGCTGCTGGCACCCTATAAAAACAGTCAGGAAAACTACCTTAATGTGTGCTAGCTTTTACCTGTGTTTAAGTATAAACATTTATATTCTGTTTATAACTTGCTTGTTCTCAGTTGGGGTTCCTAGTTTGTCATCATATTTGGATTCTCTCTCTCTCTCTCTCTCTCTCTCTCTCTCTCTCTCTCTCTCTCTCTTCAATCTTGTAAAGTGTTGGCTATTTGGAACTAAGTGGTTTTTAATTCAGGGTCCCCCTAAAATATTCCACCTCTTTAGCTCCAATTAGCCTCAGATATGTCCCATTCTCACACGGCCACATCCCTTCCCAGTCTTCCTCTTTTTCATGGAGGCAGGTCCTCATACAAATGGACTTTAAAGAGATAAATTATGGATTATTCAAAGTGGTTGCAACGGACCCTTCTGAGCAAGGCTTTGTCATCTGATCCTCTTCATCTCTCTCTAGCCCTTAAAAATGCCTTCTAAAGGAACAACACATTTCTTGGTAAAATGAGTGAACATGCAGATGAATTAGTTTGGAAAAGAAGATGATAAAGAAAGTTGTTTCCCCATGGAAGATCACGCACACGCGCTTACGCACGAGTGCACACACACACACACATACACACACATATACACGTTCTCTCTCTCTGTCTCTCTCTCTTTCTCTCTCTCCTTACTACACACAGTAACTACATTTACTGTAGTTTACAGATGAATGAATAACAAATTTGAATGAATGTCTTTTTTCCAAGTAAGAATTTTATAGCAACATATAAAGAGATATTAATATAAAATGAAAACATACATGATTGTACATAAATACTTCAATTTACTAAGCAAGCTGTCTTTAGCTGAACATTGTGGAGAAGTGTTTGGATCTTGTATTTGAATCAAAGTATTTAAGTACAGGTTCATCAAATTACATAGGAGTCAGGGTGAACATTATTTTCTCACATAGTATATGACTAAATTAATTTTGGTTTTGGTTTGAAATAACGCTTATATTGAAAGCTAAACACCTAGCTTATCATACCCCATGACTTCAAATACATTTGAAACATATTGTTTGGAATTACCTAAAGGGCCTTTTTTTTTTTTTTAAATAGGGTGATGGACCATGCTAAATTTTCCCAGGACTGAGGAGTTTCCTAGGACACGGGACTATAAAACTAGGAAAGTCTTAGGCAAAAATTTTTTGTTTACCTGAAACTGAGGAAGATTTCCAGTCTTAAAACTGGGAAAGTTCCAGGAAAAATGGGTTGAGATTTATCACCCTGTTTATAAACCACACAAGAACCATTAACCAACACATTGCTTTATAATTTTGACATTGTTACTTAATTTAATACTCTTCTTGTACTTGGCCCTAAATGTCTTTTGGCTGTTTCTTTTCTTTTTCTTTTTTTTTTTAAGAGAAAGAGAGAGAGAGAGAGAATTTTTTAATATTTATTTTTCAGTTTTCGGTGGACACAACATCTTTATTTTATTTTTATGTGGTGCTGAGGATCGAACCCAGTGCCCTGTGCATGCCAGGAGAGCGCGTTACTGCTTGAGCCACACCCCAGCCCTCTTTTGGCTGTTTCAAAGATCAAATCTATCTACCCCACAAAATAAATATGTAGCCACACTCAGAACAGACTGAATTTGGAAGACAATGTTACAAACCTTCCTGTCCCTGCTCTTTCCCTCTCTCCTTTCCTTCTATCCTTCTTTTCCTTCTTTCCTCCTTCCCTCCTTTTCATGTCTGGGTCACAGTATGTAAAAGCATACAGTACTACAATGATGGTGCATGCCTGTAATCCCAGAGACTCAAGAGGCTGAAGTAGGAGGATCACAAGTCTGAGGCCAGCCTCAGCAACTTAGCAAGACCCTGTCTCAAAATTAAAAAAATTTAAAAAATGGGGATGTAGTTCAGTAGTAGAGGGCCCCTGGGTTCAATTCCCAGAACTTAAAAAAAGTATGTAGTACTAGTGTGTTTATGATTAAGTCTCTTCTCGACCTAACTTTAATCACGATCCTCTGAACCATCTTTTCAACTAGGTTTCTACCATGACTCTCATCCTGTCTGTGGCCTGTCTAGCCCAGTTTTAATAAGAATCCTGCTAAGTCAATATTGAGAATATTTGATATCTGATCACCCCTGATATCAGATTAAATTCCTTATCTCTTATCCCTTGATATTGGAACACCTTGGCCTGCCTTCAGCAACAGTCTGTCAGTTTAGCAAGAATCCCCTACCCTTGATGTCTCCTCTTAGGCATTCTGCTTGTTGGTCACAAATCCCCACCTGAGGACTGAGGTGACCACTTCCTCTTACTGCAGTGGAGTTGACCCCTATTGCAATAATCTCAAATAAAGTCTTCCGTATTATTTTAACAAGTGTCAGGATAATTTTTTACTGTAACAGACACATGAAGAAAAATGGGGTTTCTTAATCAATAAATAAGCTACAAGAAACATTAGAATCATCATCTCTACTTTAAAGGTCATTTTGTCCTATTTTCTACCCAGTTTTGGAATCCCTCAAACCTCAACTGTAGCACAGTTACATTATTCTTTCATTTTACTTTTGGCTGCTTAACACATTTCATGGTAATCACTAATTCATCACATGGAACTGAATAAGAACCATTTAATATGATTATCTTCTCCATTAAAGCTGTCATCATAATTAGAGCTGCAGTGAACTGTTTGCCAGGAATTATAACTTCTGCCAAGAAAAACTTGGGTGTCATTTTAGAAAAATTCTTAGGTGGGGGAGGAGATCAGGACCATCTGTGTGGGGATCCGAAGCTAAATAACGATCAGTAAAGCCCCTTTTCCCTTCTGTCTGCCAAACTCTGGCCAGTCAGCCAACTGGACCTTGCCAAAGACATTGGAATGAACCAGCTTTCAAGGTAGTCCAAAGAGCACACCCTTCTCTCCAGAGAAGACAGCTTTTGGAAAAGGCAGCAGCAAATAAAAATTAGGCCTTCGTGCATAAGGCTTCTTAAAAGTTGTTCCAAATGGTTTTGTTTGCCACCCTACCGTTTCCAGGGCAACCACCTAAGCCAGGACAGAAGTAGAAGGAGACATGAGGCTAGAATGGGACCACCCACTGCAATTCTCATTTTATCCTGATGGCAAGAACCTTTATATGGACTCAAAGTGTTTGTCAGGCCTCTCGCTGTGAATCACTGGAATAACATTTTGCCTGATGGAAGTGTGTCACAGGCTGCTGCTCCCTCATCCCCCCATACTGAGGTGTTTTTAAATGGAATGAAATATCCCAGGGGAGTTTTCTCTGCACTACAAGCATTGCTTTGTCACACATTTTTAGATTACACACTGTAAATTATAGATAAAAAATACATTATGCAAATTTCTCCCGTGGTGTCTTTTAGTTATTTTTAGGAAAAGTGTCTTTGGAATTCAGCTTCGCAGGTAAATGTTTAAAATGAAGAGAATAATAAAACCATGGTGGGGGATGCTCAAGGCTTAGACTGTAGCTGCCTCACAGTCTGGCTTGTTTTGTCTTGTTTTTGAGATGAGAGTCTCATGATGTGGCCCAGGCTGCCCTCAAATTTAGGATTTTCCAGCCCCAGTCTTTGAGTAGTTGGGACTCCAGGCGTGCACCATCACACCTGGATCTGAAATTGTTGGGATGTGTCACTTTGGAGCAATTTGTTTCATTTTTCTAAGAGATTTCCTCATCTTTGAAATATGTCTTCGGCAAGACCTCTAAGGTGACTTCCACTTCTTGCACTCTGGGGTATTCCATGCTAAACTAAGTAAAATGTCCTCAAATCATTTGAGCAGATTATATAGAATATCTCTTAAAAGGATGAATAAACTCAACCTGTGAGAATTTTAAAAATTCAACAGCACAAAGTCTTTCAGCTCGTACTCGTACGCTCTCTTGTCTCACCGGGCAACTGATTTTTTCACACGGCATGCTGGATCTCCCCCTTGGCCCCATCAGAATCTACTCCCCATCTCTCTCCTCCACCCTGGAAGGCTATCCTGGATGGATTATGGCACCATCTATTGTCCTCTGGCTTCCAGGTGGGTTCAGTGAATGTGCAGAGCTTGGAAGAAGGGCAGATTGTAAGATGGTTCCCTCCCTGTGGGGTCCAGTGAGTGGTTGCATTTCTCAACCTCAAGCCACACCTCCTGTAAGGCACCCTCCCCACCAGGCTTTCTCCAGGTTTCCACAGTGTCTTCCTCCATTTGCTCCTAGAGTCATTGCACAACCTGTGTGGTCCTCCAAACCCTACCCATTCCTTTAAAAATTAATCTTTCTTGAAGTCTTCCCAAATTGTCCATTGTGAATGAGCCATGCTTCCTGCCAGGACCCTGACTCATACACTCAATTTCTTGAGATTGCAAGAGTGGCAAGACCGTCAGGCACAATTGTGCACACCTCTAATCCAGTGTCTTGGGAGACTGAGGTAGGAGAATCCCAAGTTAGAGGCCATCCTGGGCAACTTGGTAGGACTGTGTCTCAAAAGACTGGGAGATATAGCTCAGTGGTAAAGCACCCCTGGGTTCAAGCTCCAGTACAGAAAAGAAAAGGAAAAAAAAGAAAAAAAAAGGTGACGACTGAAAAGGCCATGATGCTTATTATTGGAATATAAAAATTGAATACATGTTCTCTCCCCTTAATTGCAACACTGAGGAAAGATGAGAATCTCTGTGTATTGCTTGGTTATATTGTGCTTGACCTCTTTACATGCTAATTTTAGAAAGGATTCAAAAGAAGTAGAAACCATTCAACTAGTTTAAGCAAGGAAGGACTGGATATAGGGATCAGGTACTCAATTTCAAGGGCTGGACGAGTGGGCTCTGGGCTGGGTTTCCAGGAATGCTCCCAGTACACTATTACAGAGCTGACCTGTCTTGAGAATGTCTCTCAGCAAAAAATTGGGAAGCTGGGGAATCAAGAAGCCCTATGGCACCTGCCAACTCCAGATCACACTGGCTTGTCATAACTCAGGAATCAGAGAGCCACAGCCTCCATTCTTGGCCCTAAAATCTTGCTGTACCTGATTTGTACCATCAAAATGAAGTCCTCAGGGAGGTTTTCCTCCTAGTTGAGTCAGTTATAAGTTCAATCTTCACACAAGTGCATCTAATTGGTAAAGTCTAAATCATAATTGGAGTTGAAAGTGAGTCTGGGAAACATGGCTTTTAGATTTCTAGCTTTTGTATGGGAAGAAACAGTAGAAGATTGGAATGAATTCTGAGTAAGCCAATCTGTTCTATCTGCCACAAGATGATTTCTGAAAACATTTTTCAAATGACATACTACAATAGTATGGACTTTGGAGATTAAAACAAAAGGCTAAAATTCAAATCTCTGCTCTAGAATTTGTTAGCTATGTAGCCTTATTAATATTAGTTATTAATTATTAACATTGTTAATATGAAGAGAAAGATGTGTTAAATATTACTGAATCTATTTTTTATCTGTACAGTGGTGTTATGGTTTGGATGAAATATCCACCAAAGGTCCATGTGTAAATTTGGTCCCTAGGGTAGCGCTATTGAGAGGGAGCAGAACCTTTAGAAAATGGAGCTTCTTAGAAGGTCCTTGGGTCATTGGGGATGTGCCCTCAAATGGGACTGTGGGACCCTGGTGTGGTCTTCTTGCTCTGCTTCTTCGCTTATGATGTGAATGATTTATTCCACCCCATAATCCTGCTGTGATATACCACCATCACCAGAGGTTCAAACCAATGGAATTACTGATCTTGGATTTGAACCTCTGAACTAAGTAAAATCAACTTTTTCTCTTTACAAATATCCTTGTTTCAGGTATTTCTTTGTAGGAACACAAAGGTGACTACATTAAAAATGGGAATATCTCCCTTTCAGAATTGACATTCAATCATTTGTTCATTCATTCATTATATATCCACATATCAAATTACTTACTGATTGTAAATTAGTACAAGAACTTTTAGTTTAAAGTGACAGAAACCTAGCTGGTTGGTTAAGCCAATAAAAATTTGTGAAAGGATATTAGGTAGGTCACAGAATTGCCAAGAGGTCTGAAGAGTTAGGCTCAGGCTGAGTTTTTAGGACACCACCTAAAACAGGTATCAGAATGAGCCTAAAGATGCTGCTACTGCTTCGACCTCCTGGCATCACCAGGAGGAACTGAACTTTACTGACGTGGGTGCTCCTGCCAGTTATTACCAGGAACTCAGCAGTGCCACCTCTGAAGGCCAAGTGGCAGTGGTGTCACTGTCACTGGCACAAGTAGATGCCATATGGCATTTCTTTCTCACATTACTCTCTTCTCAAAGGAAGTTTCTCAACAGTGTCTGATAGGACTGGGTCACCTACTTGTGTACAGCTGCAAGGGGTGCTAGCGAAGGACGATTTCTGATGTCTAATTTGCAGAGGAAGGAAACTCTCTAGCCAAAGGGAAGGTGTTCTCAAGGTGCTAGGCTCCAAACAAATGTTCATGACATATACTCCAAATGGCTAAGCAAAAAGGATATGTATTGGTTCTCATTCTTTGGTTCTTACTCTGCTTTGCTTTGCTCAAGATTCATTTTCAAGGACTCTCTACCTGAAATGGTAGAAGGTTGATCCCTGAGAGTGCAAACTTACATTTTATTTATTTACTTATTTAGACATGGGAATTGAACTCAGGGGTACTTAATCATTGAGCCATATCTCAAATATTTTTATTTAGAGACAGAGTTTTGCTAAATTGCTTAGGGCCTTGCTTAGTTGCTGTGACTGGTTTTGAACTAGCGATCCTCCTACCTCAGCCTCCTGAGCTGCTGGGATTATAGGCATGCTCTACTGCTCGCAGCTGCAAATTTACATTAGATCAGTCAAGAAGTCTCTATGTAAATAGAGTGTCTCTTTCTCAGTCATTCAATCAAAACTATGAGTCTGACTCTATTGATAGAATTTGGAATACATACATTTTCCTGAATCATTCATTGTGCCAGGAGGATTGGAATAAAATTATACCCCAGGTCTGCTTTATACACTAACCAAGCTGGAAGGTTAGTGTATAAATATTATGATGTGAATGATTTAATAGTATGGAGAGGTATAGGTTCAGTTCTTCTAGAATTGTTTAACTCAAGTATGGGGGTGAAAAAGGTTTTGTAAAGGAAACCTGGGTGCTGGGCAGGTAAAAGTCATTTCTCTAGTGTAATCCTCCTGACCATTCAATATCCATACACACATTCTCCTCATGCATACAGTGTCATAACTATTACCATCCATGGCAGTACAACTCTTCCATGTACATCCTGAAACTCCTTCCTTCCCCAGGTTCTAAGCCAGTTATTGCTTCTAGCTTTAGGGTTTCTTGGCAACATTTATCACTCTCAGGTTGGCCCAGAAGCTTCTGTGTATTGGCAAACTCTGGTCAAATTAACCTAATAAAAGTGGAAGAGTATCTGGATGCATTAATTAAAGAAAAAACAAAAGCCATGTGGAACAGAAAGGGGAAGAAACAGCTTAGAGTGGTCACTTACCAATAGCATTGATCATATTCTGCTTCCTAGGCATGGAATGTACTCCCTGCCCCAGTGATGGGGTGAATCCCTTAGTCAGCCAAAGTAGTTGGTTCTCTCCTCCATGAGTACAATCAGTGTCCACTGTGGTTATATCTGAACAAGACAGTGGAAGGATCACTTGTGGGGGATAAGCTAATTTAGGATTCTATTTTCTACTGAGAAGAGTTCTGGAGACTCCCTTGGAAGACATGAAACCAACCTGGGCTTCCCTTCCCAGGAATTTCAGTGGTTGGGCTCTAAAGTAGGGGCTTAGTGAAAACTTTACCAGGCAAAGCAGGGCCAGTAGGAGGTGCTTGGTAAAGCTCATCCAGGACCCTGTTTCATCTTTTCTTCAGTTTCCAGAATTGTGGATTTTGCTTCCATTATCTTTATCTTGGGTCACAGAATTCAGCTCAGGATTATTTACTTACCCTCTTTGACACAGACCACAGTTACAGAGCATTTCTTAACAGTTTCTGTTCTCTGATTTCTTTTTTTCTGAATGGTAATGAGGATTGAACTCAAAGTTGCTTTACCACTGAGCTATACCACCCCAGCCCATTTGTTTATTTTTTTTTAAATTTGTTTATTTATTTATTTATTTTTGTATGTGGTGCTGAGGATCAAACCCAGGGTCTCGCATGTACAAGGCGAGTGCTCTACCGCTGAGCCACAATCCCAGCCCCCATTTGTTTATTTATTTTTATTTTAGACAGGGTCTCACTAAATTCTCTGTCTGGCCTTGAACTTCAATCCTTCTGTCTCAGCCTTCCCAGTCACTGGGATTACAGGTGTGAGCCACTGTACCCAACTTTCTCTCTGATTTCTGATGAGCCAGTTGTCTCTTACTTGTAACTTATCTTGCACTGTAAAAACCAACCTGATCCAACCAGGTAACATTTTTCCTATTGACTCTTCCAAATCTCCAGCCTGAGTGGACACCTTGACTGAGTTTCTAGATAAAATATGCTTATGAAGATTGCCATCTTCTCAGCCAGGAGAGGGAAATCCAGTATTTAGCCTCACCATGAGCTTTCCAATCTGTTACTCAGCAGTCACTTTGTACTGCATTTATTGTACCATACTTATTATTGTTATGCTATAGGATTGATGAAGAACATAGCTAGAAAAGTGTCCTAGGTATATCTGCCAAATAGATATTTTTATGCAAGAACAATATCTTGAGTATTAAAACCACTGTGAAGTTGGATTTTCTGTTCTATTTCTGCTAATTCCTATAAATATAATCTCATAAACAGTAGGATCATGGTTCTTCGAGGTCAGGGATGTTATCTGCCTTAGTCATTACTGTATCTATCTCTAGAATCTAGAATGATGCATAGTGCACAGTAGGTTTTCAGTAAATATTTTTAAGGGAAGGAATGAATAAAATACTAGATGAGAATGAAAAACCAAAACTAATGACTGAGACCAGTGTTTCCCACATGTAGAGTTTTTCGTAATTAAATACACATAACATAAAATTTATCATCTTAGTTATTTAAAATATATACATATTTTAAATTTATATTTGAATTTATTTAGTACCACTGATCTCTCTCTCTCTCTCTCTCTCTCTCTCTCTCTCTCTATATATATATATATATATATATATATATATATATATATATATATATTTGTTGTTGTTGTTGTTAACTATCCTCATCATCCATCCCTAAAAATTTTTTTCAACTTGAAACACTGAAATCCATATCCTTAAGGAATAACACACAATTCTCCACTGCTCTTCTAGTCCCTGGAAACTACCATTCTTCTTTCTGTCTCTATAGATCTGACTATTCTATATAACTCATATAGGTAGAATCATACATTTGTATCGTGTGTGTGTGTGTGTGTGTGTGTGGTGCTGGGTCAAATCCAGGGCCTCACACATGCTAGGCAAGTGCTCTACCACTAGACTACATTCCTGGTCCACATTTATCCCTTTCTGATTACTTTGTTTCATTTAACATCATGCCCTCAAGTTCCAAGTGTAGCATGTGTCAAAATTTTCTTCCTGGCTGGAGTTGTGGCTCAGTGGTCTAGTACTCTCCTATCGTGTGTGAGGCACTGGGTTTGATCCTCAGCAGTAAATACATAAATTAATTAATGTGTTATGTCCATCCATAACTAAAAAATATTTTCTTCCTTTTTAAGACTGAACAATATTTCATTGTATTTATATGACCACATTTTGTTTGTCTATTCCATCAGTGGACACTTGAATTTCTTCCACTGTTTGTCTCTTGTGAATAATGCTGTTATCAATTAGGGTTTGCTGAGGATGTTTTTAAATTTTTCAGATTACTTAGATTCTCTGATTTACTGAACCAAAATCTTGGAAGTGAGAGAAGGGGGGATGGCAGCAGTTTGGAAGATGTATTGTAAATGTTTTCCAGGGATTTTGGAGTATAGATGATGTAGTTCTTGAATTGACAATTGGAAGCTACTGATCCCACACAGTAAGTGTACCAGTCTAGAGGTAGAGAAAACACAGATAATAAGGTTGTAAGGTATGAATTTTCTGTGTTGTTAAAAACAGAAGAAGCTGGGTATGGTGACATGTGCCTGTAACCCCAGAGACTTGGGAAGCTGAGGCAGGAAGAATGTAAGTTCAAGGCTAGTCTCAGAACTTAGAGAGGTCCTAAGCAATTTAGCAAGACTGTGTCTCAAAAAAATAGAAAAGGAGAATGTATCTCAGTGGTAAAGTGCTCCTGGGTTCAATCCCCAGTACCCAAAACAACAACTATCATCACAACAAAAACCCTGAAGAGAATTTAGATTAGGCAGAAATGAGAGGGGAGGGCATTTCAGGTTGAAAAAAATAAATTTAGAGATATAAGCATTATGATTTCACCTTTTGGGGAGATGATACTGAGGATTGAACCCAGGGTGTTTTATCACTGAGCACATCCCCAGCCCTTTTTATTTTTTAAGACAGGGTCTCACTAAGTTGCTTAGGGCCTCCTAATTTGCTAAGGCTGTCCTCAAACTTGTTATCCTCCTGTCTCAGCCTCCTGAGTAGCTGGGATTACAAGTGTGGCTATAGTGATTGGCTTATGATTTCACGTTTTTAAAATATATATTTTTTAGTTATAGATGGACACAATGTCTTTATTTATTTATTTTTATTTGGTGTTGAGGATCAAAGTGCCTCACACGTGGGAGGCAGGTGTTCTACCACTGAGCTACAGTCCCAGCCCCAATAATTTCACTTTTATAGGCATCCCCAATTGTGGTATTATAGCACGTTTAAAGTTCAAATAGACTCACAGTTGCATTTTTCATTCAACCATCATTGTTAACAACAATGTAAGTAGTGTTCTACTAAGTATATTATAAATCATGGCTTGGTGTGTTAGTGAATGCCTGTAAGTCCCAGCACTTAGGAGGCTGAGACAGGAGGATCCTGAGTTTAAGGTCAGCTTCGGCAACTTAGTGAGGTCCTAAGCAACTTAGTGAGAACCTGTCATGAAATTTTAAAAAAATAAAAAGGACTGGGGAGGATGTAGCTCAGTGGTAAAATGCCCCTGGGTTCAATCCCCAGTACCACCACCACCACCACCACCACCACAAAAATATATATCTATATCTCTCTATATATCTATATATAGATATATATCTATCTATCTGAGTAACAACATTGCCAATTTAATTTTCTCATACACACCTATTATTTCTATGGTATGAGGACAGATCAGCAGGAAAAAATTGATACAGAAATATGACCTCTTAAAACTGAAATTCATCTAAAATTGTCTTTTGACTATGATGGAAACCTGTGAAATTTGTAATTCAACAAAATCATTCCAAACTCATTTTTCCAATAGCCAAAAGTCTTTATATCAAGACTTGATCCAACATTTAAATGGAATTGCAAACATTTTAACAGCTTCTTTGTTGTGGCTCTAAACCAGAGGAGGAAATTTGCCAAAAATTCTGCTTTTCCCCCAAGTTACCCCATTTACTTCTAAATTAATACCTTGGTCATATTCTGCCCCCTTTGGTTGAGTTATATTAAAAGCAAGCTTAACTTTCAACCTTTTACCCTAAAAGGGTAATTCAATGTTAATTCAACTGTTTAATTTATTCTCCAGATAAAATAATGTGTTTCCAATACATCTGTTTTAAAACTTTCCCATTTTTGCAAATTGCTTGGATATGACCAGATGAATCCTCTTACATGGCTTTCAAATAGATTTTACTAACTTATTTTCACTTTGTAAGCAAAACAGTAATATTTGCTACGACTTACTGCTCCCTTTCACATGAGGTTAACTGAAACTCATTATGGTAAGAGATTGTCTTCCTCTCATTGGCTTTTAAGACTCCTTAATACATTCAACAACAACAACAACAAAATGTTAAATACTTACTATGCGTCAGGGACTCTCATTAGTGAGCAAAAAGAGACAGTTTCTTTTTTTCTTTTTCCTTTCCTTTCTTTCTTTCCTTCCTTCCTTCCTTCCTTCCTTCTTTCTTTCTTTCTTTTTTGTATCCGGGATTGAACCCAGGGGCGCTTAACCATTGAGCCAAATCCCCAGTCCCCTCTTTTTAAATATTTTATCTAGAGATAGGGTCTCTAGACCTTTATTTAGTTGCTTAGGGCCTCGCTAATTTGCTGAGGCTGGCTTTGAACCTGCAGTCCTCCTTTCTCAGCCTCCCCTTAGCTGTTGGGATTACAGTCATGAGTCACTGTGCCTAGCAGAGACAGTTTCCTACATGTAATTTACAGTTAAGAGAAAGGAATAGTTATTGGTGAAATAATATAACAAATAAATATAAATTTTATGTACTTACCATTACCAAAAGGGAGTCCCTACTGTGCCTTAAGAGTGAATAACAAGGGGCATCTGGTCTATTTGAGGGCTTTGAGAGTAAAGAGAAAAGTAGGATAAGAGGCATAATATTGGGTGTGTGGGAGGCCAAAATGTTTCAGGAACAGGGAGTGGCATGAACAAAAGTTAAACGTAGGCCTCTGTGGATGGAGCCAATGCAGCAAATGCAAATGTGCTTTCAGCTCTATGAAGGACTTCTGCCTTTCTTTCATGTGCATGGCACATTAGTTTCAAAGGATATTAACTACAAATCTTTGCACTGCAAGAATGGAAACCCTAATCCAACCTGCTTTATTTTATTTTTATTTTTAATTTTTTATTGTGGGTTGTTCAAAACATTACAAATTTCTTGACATATCATATTCCATACTTTGATTCAAGTGGGTTATGAACTCCCACCTTCACCCCATACACAGATTGCAGAATCACATCAGTTACACATCCATTGATTTACATATTGCCATACTAGTGTCTGTTGTGCTCCGCTGCCTTTCCCATCCTCCACCCTTCCCCCTCCCCACCTCTCCCCTCCCCTCCCCTCCTCTCTCTCTACCCCCTCCACTGTATAACCCTGAGGGTCTCCTTCCATTACCATGCAATTTCCCTTCTCTCTCCCTTTCCCTCCCACCTCTCATCCCTGTTAAATGTTAATCTTCTTCTCCTGCTCTTCGTCCCTACTCTGATCTTAGTTACTCTCCTTATATCAAAGAAGACATTTGGCATTTGTTTTTTAGGGATTGGCTAGCTTCACTTAGCATAATCTGCTCTAATGCCATCCATTTCCCTGTAAATTCTATGATTTTGTCATTTTTTAATGCAGAGTAATACTCCATTGTGTATAAATGCCACATTTTTTTTTTATCCATTCGTCTATTGAAGGGCATCTAGGTTGGTTCCACAGTCTTGCTATTGTGAACTGTGCTGCTATGAACATCGATGTAGCAGTGTCCCTGTAGCATGCTCTTTTTAGGTCTTTAGGGAATAGACCGAGAAGGGGAATAGCTGGGTCAAATGGTGGCTCCATTCCCAGCTTTCCAAGAAATCTCCATACTGCTTTCCAAATTGGCTGCACCAATCTGCAGTCCCACCAGCAATGTACAAGTGTACCCTTTTCCCCACATCCTCGCCAGCACTTGTTGTTGTTTGACTTCATAATGGCTGCCAATCTTACTGGAGTGAGATGGTATCTTAGGGTGGTTTTGATTTGCATTTCTCTGACAGCTAGAGATGTTGAGCATTTTTTCATGTACTTGTTGATTGACTGTATGTCCTCCTCTGAGAAGTGTCTGTTCAGGTCCTTGGCCCATTTGTTGATTGGGTTGTTTGTTCTCTTATTGTCTAATTTTTTGAGTTCTTTGTATACTCTGGATATTAGGGCTCTATCTGAAGTGTGAGGAGTAAAGATTTGTTCCCAGGGTGTAGGCTCCCTATTTACCTCTCTTATTGTTTCTTTTGCTGAGAAAAAACTTTTTAGTTTGAGTAAGTCCCATTTGTTGATTCTAGTTATTAACTTTTGTGCTATGGGTGTCCTATTGAGGAATTTGGAGCCCGACCCCACCGACTGTAGATCATAGCCAACTTTTTCTTCTATCAGACAGCGCGTCTCTGATTTGATATCAAGCTCCTTGATCCATTTTGAATTCACTTTTGTGCATGGCGAGAGAAAGGGATTCAGTTTCATTTTGTTGCATATGGATTTCCAGTTTTCCCAGCACCATTTGTTGAAGATGCTATCCTTCCTCCATTGCTTGCTTTTAGCCCCTTTATCAAATATAAGATAGTTGTAGTTTTGTGGATTGGTTTCTGTGTCCTCTATTCTGTACCATTGGTCCACCCGCCTGTTTTGGTACCAGTACCATGCTGTTTTTTCCAACCTGCTTTAAACAAACAAAAATTGTTGTCTTATGTAATGGTGAAATCCAGAGTTTAGTTCCCATTCCAGGCAGTTTCATCGATAGGACGGAGTTTTCGTGCCTTAGCTCTGGCTCTCTGGGATCCATTGACTCTATCCTCATCTTTGTGCTACCTTAATTTTCTGTCTGCTTCCTATCATGGTGGCATGAACCCGTCAGTTTACCTGATTTGATATGATTTTGTCACATTCCCACCCTGAAAAAAAAACTCCTCTGGGTAGGGGAATGCTGTGCTCTCAGTGAATTAGGCATGGTTAAAGTGTCCTTCCCTAAAATACCCTCTGTGGCTAGGGAAGAGCAGACCAATTAGAACATCCGTCACTCGAACTGGAAATGGGATAATCCCACACTAATGGGGGAGGTGGTTTCCTGCAAGTAATTCTGTTATTGCCACAAGGAAGTTGGGAATTTTCTGGAAGGATATCATTAGATGTCCAAAATACTTTGCAGTTTTAAGGGAGTGTAGAATGGAGGAAATAACAAACAGATCTTCTTTAAAGATAAAACAACAAAGATGGCCTCCAGAGTGGAAAAAATGGGTTAAAATGGATGAAAGGGGAGAATGCAGGGAAGACCACTTAGTATTTTAGACTACTAGTCCAGTCTGATGATAGTGTGGACAGAGGAAGGAACAAATGAGTTGGAATAAGCATAGAGTCAAGAGAAAGCTGGAAAATGAAATGAGTACAACTTGTTGATTCATTGGATATAGAGGAAGTAAAAGCAAAAATGTTATTAAAAATAACTCACTGATTTCTATGTTCCATTTGCAAGTTTGCAAAAGTCATTATCCTGATAAGGGACAGGAAAAAGAAATTGGGTTGAGGAGATAGAGTCTCAGTTTCATATTAATTTTTTAAACTGTTTTAGTTGTAGATGGACCCAATACGTTGATTTTATTTATTTATTTTTATGTGGTGCTGAGGATCGAACCCAGTGCCTCACATGTGCTAGGCGACTGCTCTACCACTGAGCCACAACCCTAGCCCCTTCAGATTAATTTTAAGGTTTTCTTTTTCTTTCTTTCTTCTCTTTTTAAGACAGTCACATGAAACTGGCCAGATGACAATTTAATTGTTTTGATTTACTCAGATACATTTATTAAAGGTTTTGGAACAAATCACTTTTCAAAGATGGCTAAATTTCCCTAAATCTTTTCTCAGGAAAAAAAAAGCTTTCCATTTCATCTAACTCCTAGAAAGAAGTGTTTATATTCTTACTGTAATCTCCCCTTTATTCGCTGCCTAATAAGACAATTAAGAAAAGAATCTTCTCATAGCTAGGTGTTGTGGTGCTCACCTGCATGCCAGTGACTAGGGATGCTGAGGCAGGAGGATGGCAAGTTTGAGGCCAGCCTCAGCAATTTAGTGAGACCATCTAATAATAAAATAAAAAAGGCTGATTATGAAGCTCAGTGATAGAGCACCCCTGGGTTCAATCCCCAACACTGGAAAAAAAAGGAAAAAAATCTTCTTTTCTTTCTGAAATCTTTTTTGACTGGGTGTACCCTTGTTTCAGTGAGCTTCTTCTTCTTTTTTTTTTTTGTCACTGTGACCAAAACACCTGACAAAAACAATTAGAAAAGTTTAATTTGGCTCACAGTTTCAGAGGTCTTAATCTGTAGAAAACTGACTCCATTGCTCTAGGCTGGAGGAGAGGCAGAACATCATGGAGGAAGGGTATGGTGGAGGAAAGCAGCTCAGGACATGGCAATCAGGAAGCAGAGAGAGAGAGAGAGAGAGGGTGCTCTCCTTACCAGGAACAAAATATAAACTACAAAGGCACATCCCCAGTCATACCCTACCTGCCTTCATTTACCACCAGTTAATCCATATCATGGATCAATCTATTGATTAGGTTAGAACTCTCATAATCATTTCACTCTGAACATTCTTGCATTGTCCTACACAAGAACTTTTGGGGGACTCCTCATATTTAAACCATTACAACTCTCATCTCCATTAACAGATCTCTTGGTGCAATGGAAAGTACGGAATCTTGGTTACTATTGATGCTGTACCATTCCCTGAGGATTGAGGTGCTGTTAAAGGGTGTTTATAGTGGGGGGAGGGGGGACTCAATATTACAATGTATTCCTGTCAGTTTTGGAGTTGCTTTTCCAATTTTTGTATATAGTATTTTGTTTGCAAGTGATTAAAATCCAATTAAAAATAACTTAAAAAGTAAAAGAAAATCTTATTTACTTTTTTTTTGGGGGGCGGGGGTATAGGGGATTGAACCCAGGGCATTTTACCACTGCACTACATCCCAGTCCTTTTAATTTTTTTTCCTAAAGACAGGGTCTCCTCACTAGTTGAGGCTTTCCTTGAACTTTTGATCCTCACTGAGATTACAGGTGTGAGCCATAGCACCCAGAAGAAATTTATTGACTCTTCAAAAGAGAGATACAAGGAGAAGCTGCTTTATAGGGTTTTGGTGACTTACAAACTTTGCTAGGTCTTGTTTGCTATCCTTAACCCCTTCCTTTCCTGCATATCCCTATGCGTTTCTTTCAACCACTTCAATTGAAGATGGACCTTTCTTCTCATGCTGTGGTACCAACGACATGTGAGAGCTAGGCATAAACAAATTCAAGTTTACGTCACTACATCTTTGCAAACTGAGGAGATCAAGATAGTTTCTTTCCTCCTAGCCCCTTAAAATATCTAAAGGCAGAAGTTTTATCTGGTGTGGGTGGTATACCAAACTTCCAGAAAAACAGGGGATTATGACTGACAGTTGTGGGGTATCTGTACCTTTTTTGGAACAGGGACAGAGTCTCGCAAATTGAGGGACAGGTAGTTTCTCAAAGGATGTATGCATGAATATGCGACAGTAGAGTATAGGGAGCCTACAGTTACGAAAAGAGGGTAGAAGGGATGCTGAGCATCCAAAACAATGATTGGTCTTTCAGGTGTCAGGTTATTAAAGTCTCTTCAAGTGTTTGCTCCACAGGAAAAAAGAGCTTTTTCATTTTTTCCTAGCTAAGACTTAGGGGTTTTAAAGATTATACTTCCAATTTAAGTACCTGAGAGAGAACATCTGTTTGGCTTTACTAGTAACCATTGTGACATTTGAGCAGTGTCTTAAGTTGCTTTCCCACAGAAGGTGACTTGGAGGCCAAGATTTAAGAATTGGTAGTTAATTTGGGAGGTGGTTCCTGGAAGCACTTTTATGTGAGCAGGGAATTGAGACCGGGAAGGCAAGGAATCCAATAAAGGATTCATTATAGAGCAAGTTACTGTTGTGCAACTGGATTTGACTCCTCCAGGAGAACTCTGGTCAATAGTGTAGAATATTTCTCAGAATTATTCCAGTTGAGAGGCAAAGAAGTTGGATACTTTCCTACCATTTCCACCTGTCATTCACTGAGGGCTGATTCCAGCAGCATTAACTTCCATCTAGTTTGCCCATTTCCCTCATTGTAAACTGAATCAAGGAGTATGGAAGGGGATATGCATAGGGAAACAACCAACAGCATCTCTTGTACACAAAATCTTGTTCTGAACAAATCATAGGTTGATGGCCTTTGAGTCAGTATGTAATCAGCTTTGGCTCCTATAAAGATGATAGTTATATGTTATGAAACAGTTTAATACACTCTTGTTTCAGGAGGACTGTGAACACAGCAGGAAGTGTTGATTAGCATGTTTAGTACAAAGAAATAAGAAATATGAAGATACAATAGCAGATCATCTGTCTAAAAGTCTAAATACTGTAGCTGAATAAAATGAATGTTATAAAATGGTGATACAGATCAACCTATAATAGCAATAAAGTAATAACTATGTCACATGTTGGTTATGCACATGTTGTGATAATTCTTAGTTATTTGTAGATTTAGGCACACACACAACTGCTTTTGGAGCATCTTGTGCAGTTATGTAAGTATGTATTAGGTCCTAATCCATTGAATGGAAAGAACAAATTAAGAAAAGACTCTGTCTCAAAATTAAAAAAAAAAAAAAAAAGGACTGGGGATATAGCTCAGTGGTAAAGCACACCTGGGTTGGGTTCAATCCCCAATACCAAAAAATCAAAAAATAATTTAAAAAATCATCTATGATTTCTGTTCTTTAAGATTTAATCCCAAAGTCGTGTGAGCAGCTGGGAGCAGAGGGGATGGGCAGTAGTGGTGGTTACTTGACATAGTGTAACCTGAGCAGATGAGGAGGGCATCCACATGGGGTGCTGGCAGGGGCAGCCTAGAACAAGGTGGCAGAGCACAAGTGCACTATGGAGGATATTTATGTGGAGGGGTGTCCGCAGCAGTGGAAAGTAGTTACGTAAAAGGAAACTGAACAAATACTATCTTGAGGACAGTTGCTAGGATTCTCATTGTCGGAGAGGGTAAATACAAATGAGAAAATAAGAATAAACTGTGTTTTTTGGATTGGAAATATTGGAGAATTCATGAAATTGAATAAGTGGGTAAGTAAGTAGATAGAAATATAAAGTTGCAAATGCAATACATATACCGTTCACTGGAGGGCCTAGAAACAGCAATGTCCCAATAGCAATGAGGACACTTACCATACAGATTTTAAATACCATTCTTTAAGAAAAAGAACAAGGCGGAGTTGAAGTAGGGAAAGTATAACCAGAGTGTGAAATATCTTTTCAGAAGATAAGAAAGTGATTTTTAAAAAAAAGATGAGCATGTTAAAAGGACAGAAAAGCCAGCATTCAGAGGCCCTCTGGCCAAACCTGGGACAATTTGGACACCAAAATAAATAACAGTAATATGGCTTATACAATTGAAAATAATAAGGATTCATAAATCCAAACTGATTAAATAAATAAATAAATGGAGGGGAAAGACTTTCTTTGTCACAACTAAATGTTAAAGGAGCGATGGAATTAGAAAATCACTATTTGGCTGGGCATGGTTGTGCATGCCTGTAACTCAGGAGACCAAGACAGAAGATTACAAGTTTGAGACCAGCCTCAACAACTTAGCAAGAACCAATCTCAAAAAAAAAAAAAAAAAAAAAAAAAAAAAAAAAAAAAAAAAAAATTAAAAGGACAAATATGCTGAGAAAACTGGATCTCCATATGCAGAAGAATGAATCTTAATCTCCGTCTCTCACCCTATATAAAAGTCAATTAAGAGTGGACCAAAGACCTAGGAATTAGACCAGAATCTGCAACTGCTAGAAGAAAACATAGGGTCATCATATCGGCACAGGAACCAACTTCCTTAACAAAACTCCAAAAGTGCAAGAAATAAAGCCAAGAATCAATAAATGAGACAACATCAATTTAAAAAATTTCTGCACAACAAAGGAAATAATTAAGAGCGCAAAGAGAGATCTTTGCCACCTGCTCCTCAGATAGGGCATTAATATCCAGAATAAATAGAGAACAAAAAAACCCCAATAACTAATATCAAAAACCAAATAACCCATTAATAACTGGGCAAAAGAACCAAACGACACTTTTGAAAAGAATATAAATTAATTAATCAAATATAAACCCTTAACAGAGAGAAAACATTAATTACTAAAATTCATGATGAAAAAGGAAATATCACAACATACACTATTGAAAGACAGATGATAATCAGACTCTATTTTGAAAATCTATACCCTAATAAAATAGAAAACCTTGAAGACATCAAATTTCTACCCAAATTGAATCAGGAGGACATAGAAAATTTAAAGAGATCAATTTCAATCAATGAAATAGAAGACATCATTAAAAGCCTACCAACAGGGTCTGGGGTTGTGGCTCAGTGGTAGAGTTCTTGCCTCGCATGTGCAGGACCCTGGGTTCGATCCTCAGCACCACATAAAAATAAAAATAAGTGAAATAAAGGTATTGTGTCCAACTACAACTAAAAAATAAATATTAAAAAAAGCCTACCAACAAAGAAAAGCCCAGGACCAAACAGATCTCAGCTGAGTTCTATCACACCTTCAAAGAAGAACTAACACCGATCCTCCTCAAATTATTCCATGAAATAGAAAAGGAGGGAACCCTTCCAAACTCATTCTATGAGCTAGTATCACTCTGATACCCAAACCAAAGACACATCAAGGAAAGAAAAATTTCAGACCAATATTCCTAATGAACATAGATGCAAAAATTCTTCATAAAATACTGGCAAGTTGCGCATAGAAACATATTAAAAAGATAGTGCATCACACTCAAGTGGGATTCATCCCAGGGATGCAAGGTTGCTTCAACACACAGAAATCAATAAACATAATTCATCACATCAATAGACAAGAATCACATGATTATCTCAATAGATGCAGAAAAAGCATTTGACAAAATATAGCATCCATTCATGTTCAATACACTAGAAAAACTAGGGATAGTAGGAACATACCTCAACATTGTAAAAGCTATATTTTTAAACCCAAGGTCAACACTATTCTAAATGGAGAAAAATTGAAAATATTCCCTCTAAAAATTGGAACAAGACAGGGATGCCCTCTTTCACCACTTCTATTCAATATAGTCCTGGAAACTCCAGCTAGAGCAATTAAGATGAAAGAAATTCAATGGATATGAATAGGAAAAGAAGAATTAAAACTATCCTTATTGGTCAATATCATAATTCTATATTTATAAGATCCAAAAACTCCATTAGAAAACTTCTAGAACTCATAAATTAATTCAGCAAAGTAGCAGAATATAAAATTAACATCTGTTATGGTTAGACGTGAGGTGTTCCGGAAGAGCTCATGTGTGAGACAATGCAAGAAGGTTCAGGGAGAAATGCTTGGGTTGTTAAAGAGTCTTAACCCCATCAGTGAATTAATCCCCTGATAGGGATTAACTGAGTGGTAACTGAAGTGGTAAGGTGGAGCTGGAGGAGGTGAGAACTGGGGTGTGACTTTGGGGTGTATCTTTGTATCTGGCCAGTGGGGACCTCTCTGCTTCCTGGTCACCAGGTGATCACCAGAAAGCAACCACTAATTATTACTGCTACATTTTCACAACTTTTTCCTGATAGTTGGTCTTTATTTTATTTTATTTTTTAGAAAAGTAAAATGTTAGCTTGTCTTCAGCCTTCAAAGAGATGAGCCATATTTGCTGACTTATACAAGGTATTTTAAAAAACTAATTTTAGGGATTGGCAGATCCACTATGTTAAAAAGCATATGAATAGATTTCCACATGGGTTTGGGAAATATGAATAAATATAACATGGAAAACACTATAAAACTCAGATAGTTCTGCAGAAGTTTATTATCCATTCTTCTCTGCCTTAATAGACAATCAATTAATGCTGATCAAATGTTATTATTTCTGCAACAATCTATGAAATGAAACACAAAATTAAGGAAATGGGAACTATGATGTATTTTTTCATAAAGCTGTACAGAGATTTGAAATGGACAGCAGGGTACTCGGGTATATAGTTGAGTCTCCTAGGTCAGTTTTGGAGCATATGTAATGATGACAGAAAGTGCTGGTTATTGAAACAATATGAAGCTGGGAATCTGCACTGCCATCAGGATGAGTTATCATGACTCTGAAGACTTGACTCTAGGGTAGCAATCAAACCTGAAGGACTGTCCTCCAAGATATTTTATGTCGTCCATTCAAATTTGAGGAAAACCTCCTGTAGTTGTTAAACTGACCTCTGTCTTTTCTGAATGACCATTATTTGTAATGCATTATTTGTAACAGATACCCAGTATTTTAAAGTCATCTTTAATATAATATCATATATTTTTTTGTCCTTGAGCCACATTTTAGAACTGAAAAAAGCCTTAGAGATTATCTGGTCCAGGTGCCTCGTTTTGTAGAAAAGGTGATTGTTTCTCTTCACACTCATACATGTATTTCCAAAGGACCAAGTTATATATTATCATGTATATAACAAACTAATAGATTATTAGTTTTTCCTTCTTTTCTTTCCCCCCTTTCTTTCTTCTTCTGATTCTTCGGGATGAAGTCTCACTCTGTTGTCCAAGCTGGTCCCAAACCTATGGGCTTAAGTGATTCCTTTGCCTCAGCATCCCGAGCAGCTGTGAATACAGGTGCAGACTACTGTGCCTGATTCTCTAAATATTTTTGGGAGAAATAGAAATAATGTGCATCAACCAGGTTAATTTACTACTTTTAACAATCATTTAGTGAAAACATTGAGTATATTCTGGCTGTTTATAGCCTACAAGAACCAGGGTCAGAATCCTGAAGGATCAGCAATAAAACTGAAGGGGATCTAAAAATGAGAATGAAGAGTAAATTTGTGTTATGGGCTGAACTGTGTTCCCCTACCAAATTCATATGTTGAACCCCTAAGTGCCTCATAATGTGACTGTAATTAGAGGATCTTTAAAAAGGTATTTTAAAATGATATTGGCATGTTGAGTTTTAATCCAATATGACCAATGTCTTTATAAAAAGAGGAGACATACACACAGAGGGAGGATCAGATGAAGACACAGGCTTCAAAACAGAAATCAAGGAGAGAGGCTTCTGAAGAAGTCAACCCTGCAGACACCTTGATTTCTGACTTGTAGCCTTCAGAATTAGGAAAAAATAAACTTCTTATACTTAAGCTACCCTGTCTGTAGTACTTCTTCATGGTGGTTCTACCAAACTAATAGAGCTTGTAAAAATGTGGTATCCAGAGTTGAAGATAGTAATATGGTGACTCCACAGTTTTGCTTATGAAATTTAAGATTTTTAAAACTGCATATAGTAAAGACAGCCTGTCGCTGAAAGTTCAATCCAAAGACACATCTCAGATATTAAAAAATAATTGGAAAAAAATTTAATTTTACTTAATCTCTTAAACACATACAAAGTAAGGCAATATTCCTAACACATGACAATGTTTTCTTAAAAAAAAAAACCCACAAAACTCTTCTAATCTAAAAAACCTACCTTTAGTCTACGATATAATTCTTAACAAATACAAAAAAAAAACCCAATATAATTCTTTGCATATTATCAGATCATAATGGAATGAAATTAGAAATCAACACAACAAAACCCTACAGAAGCTACATAAACACATGGAGATTGAACAATATATTTTTGAATAATGAATGGGTAATAGAAGAGATCCAGGAAGAAATTTAAACATTCTTAGACTCAAATGAGAATAGTAATACAACATATCAGAATCTCTGAGAAACTATGAAGGCAGTTCTTAGAGGAAAGTTTATAAGTGCCTACATTAGAAAACCAGAAAGCATTTCTTTTAAAATCTTGGACAAGGATGTCCACTCTCACCTCTCTTATTTAATATAGTACTTGAAATTCTGGCCAGAGCAATTTTAAGGCAAGAGAAGAAAATAAAAGGTAAAACATAGGAAAGGAAGAAGTCAAATTATGGCTATTTGCAGATGATATGATCCCATACCTAGAAGATCAAAAGAATCCACCAAAAGACTCTGACAGGTAATAAACACATTTGGTTACAAAACCAACATACAAAAATCAATAGCTTTCCCATATACCAACAATGAATCTGCTGAGAAAGAAGTCAGAAAAATAATTCCATTTACAATAGCCCCCAAACAAAACAAACAAACAAACCATTACCCCAAACCAAAAACCTAGGAATAAATCTAACATAGGAGGTAAAAGACTTCTGCAATGAAAACTATAGAACATTGAAGAAAGAAATTGAAGAAGACTTCAGAAGATAAAAAGACCTCACATATTCATGGAAAGGCAGAATTACTATTGTTAAAATGGCCATACTACTAAAGGCAATATACAGATTCAATGCAATTCCTATCAAAATACCAATGAAATTCTTCACAGAACTAGAAAAAAACAAAACAGTTCTAAAATTCATTTGGAAGAATAAAAGACCCAGAAATGACCAAAGCAAATCTAAGCCAAAAAAGCAATGCTGGAGGCATCACATTATCTACTTCAAATTATACTACAGAGTTATAGCAAGAAAAACTGCATGGTACTGGCATAAAAACAGACATATAGACCAATGGTACAGAATAAAAAACAGAGACAAACCCACACATCTACAGTCATCGGATCCTTGACAAAGGTGCCAAAAACATATATTGGAGAAAAGACAGCTTTTTAAACAAATAGTAATGGGAAAATTGGTTATTCATATGTAGAAGAATGAAATTAGACCCTTTTCTCTAACTCTGCACAAAAATCAACTCAAAATGGATCAAAGACCTAGGAATTAGATCAGAAACTATGCAACTCCTAGAAGAAAACATAGGATCAACATTCCAGCTTTTTTTTTCCTATTGAGAAAATCCAGCCAATGACTTCCTCAATATGAAACAATGCCAAGAGTTAACAAATGGGATGGCATCAAATTAAAAAGCTTCTGCATAGCAAAGGAAACAGTTACGAATGTAAGGAGAGAAACTGCAGAATGGGAGAAAATCTTTGCTAGCTACTCTTTTGACATAGGATTAATATCTAGAATATATAAAGAGCTCAAAAAAACTTTACACCAAGAAATTAAATAACCCAATTAATAAATAGGCACGTGGGGCTGGGGTTGTGGCTCAGTGGTAGAGCGCTCACCTAGCTCATGCATGGCCCTGGGTTCGATCTTTGGCACCACATAAAAATTTAATAAATAAAATAAAGGTATTGTGTCTAACTACAACTAAAAAAAATTAAAAAATAAAAATAAATAGACACATGAGGTAAACAGATACTTCACAAAAGAAGAACTAAAAATGGCCAACAAATATAGGAAAAAATGTTCAACATCATTAGCAATTAGGAAAAATACAAATCAAAACTTACAATGCGATTTCACATTACAACCAGTCAGAAAGGCAGTCATCAAAAATACAAATAATAGTAAATGCTGGAAATGGTATGGAAGAGAAAATAACAGTATTACACTGTTGAGATTATAAATTAGTATAACTACTGTGAAATTAGTATGAAAGTTCCTCAAAAGGCTAGGCAGGGAACCACCATGTGACCCAGCTATACCACTCCTAGGTATTTATCCTGAAGAATTAAAGTCAGCATACTATACTGTTACATGCATGTCCATGTATATAGCAGCATAATTCATAATAGCCAAACTATGGAACCAACTTAGGTGTCTATCAACAGATGAATAGATAAGGAAAATGCAACACACATACACACACACACACACACACACATGAAGTTTTATTCAGCCATAAAGAAACATGAAATTATGTCACTTGCAGGAAAATAGATGGAACTAGAGACTATTATGCTAAGCAAAATAAGTCAAAGTCAGAAGGTTAAGAGTGGTATGTTTTCTCTCACATTTGAAAGTCAGAGAGGAAAAAAAAAAAAAAGATGGGGACAGAGCTCATGAAAATCCAAGGGAGATTAGTAGATAAAAGAGACTAAGGAGTGGAAGGTTTAGAGGAAAGGGAAAAGTTCAGGGGAATGATTTTGGCCAAATTATATTATTATATAGTGTAATGTGTTCATGTACGAATATGTAACAACAAGTCCCATCAGTAGTGGAACTATAATGCACCAATTAAAAAATATGGGGAAAAAATAGAATATAGACTTGCTCCCTCTCAAACTTATTTGAAATCTTCTCCAATTCACATCTTGATTTTCATAACATAATAAAACTTTTTTTAATCTGAAAGGCTTCAAATTTCATGTTTTACTTTTAATACTGGCTTACCTACTTATATCATAGAAGTATAATAATTTTGTGTTAGTTATGATTTCATGTCCATAGAGTTATTGAAAAATAAATGAAAAGCTTACCCATTAGAACACAACAACTAATCTAATTTCTTTCTCTTGATTTTTGTTATTATTGTTTTTTTCTGTTTGGCCTCACACTAGTTGGGCAGATACTCTGATGACATCCTTAGTCCACTCTTCTCTTCATAAACTTTCCCTTATTCACTCTGATGACATCCAGGTCTTTTCAGTTTTTGCCTTTCTCAGTAACTCCTCTCCATCTTCAGGATTTGTCTTTTTCCTTGTGCAACTCTCCCACTTTTCCAAGGGATTAATCAAACCCTTTTCCTCTTACTCAATCCACTAATCTCTTAATGAGGCCAAGGAACTGACTTTGCCAGGAAAGAACTCTCTTTGGCCCACGGAGGGAGGGGAGAGGCTATAATAGCCAGCCATTAATTTTATTTTTCCAGTCAAAAAAAATGCATTAAAAATTTTGGCAGCAATTTCACATTGTTAAAATATTAAGTTTACAGTGATTTGAATTGTGTTAGTGTTTGTGTGTTAAGTGAAATAATCTATTTTGTACTTTTTTTTGTAAACATAAATGCAAAACTTTTTTTTTTTTAATGATTTTGCTTATTTTCACCTTTTGGCCAAATGTTTCAAAAATCCCAGAATCTTTTTGAATCCTTTCCTGTCATCCAACGTATTAGATATTATTTCTAGTTTTATGAACTTGATAGCCTGGGACCACCAGCTGAGTATGAGTCAGCAGTATAAAGCAAGTGGTTTTATAAAGCTAACAGTGAGAGTTAAATATATTAATAGGTCTATGACATCCAAGAGTTAGGAAAGTATCCCTCTGCTAAACTTAGAATTGGTCACACTATTAAAGCAACATGCCAGTTTGGGGCACTGGCATTTTAATGCACATGTCAAATGGCAGAGAAGATTTAAGAGTAAGGTAACAAAAATGAAACAAAAAAATATGAAATGAAATGTGGTTAAAGCAGTTGGGATTACTGAAACCATAGCATTTGCTGTGAAAACAGTGAATATTTTTTTATCATGTTGGAGTAAGGAAGGCCTAAGTATTATGTAAAACCTAAGCCATAAAGTAAAAATGTATTTAGATTTCCATTTGGAAGAAATCAAACTGAAGAATGTTTAAAAGAAAACATCAGAATAAAAAATGGGCAAAATATTAATTTCTTTAATGTACAGGAAAACCGGACAAATCAATAAAAGAAAAACTACCCAATAGAAAAATGGGCAAATAATTTGGAGAAAAAGTTTATATTAAAATATGTGCAAATGTAATAAAAATAATACAAGTTGTTCAACTTCACAGATGAATGTATTTCATAACTGGGCCTAAATATATTTTTAAAATATCCTGTCAAAATGGCAAAGTTGAAAACGTTAAACTTAGAATTGTCAAGATTATATCCAAGCAAGGACTCTTACACACCATTGGTGGTACTATGAATTGGTACAACCATTTAGGAAGTAATTAGATGATATTGATAAAAATTTAAAATATGCATAACTTTTGATTCACTTCTAGAAATTTGCACAAGTACAAAAAGATATAGACATAATCTTTTTTTTTTTTTTGGTATTGGGGATTGAACTCAGGGGCACTTAGCCACTGAGTCACATCCTCAGCCTTATTAGCCCTATTTTGTATTTTATTTAGAGATAGGGTCTCACTGAGTTGCTTAGGCTCACCATTGTTGAGGCTGTCTTTGAACTCACAATCCTCCGGTCTCAGCCTCCAGAGCCACTGGGATTATAGGCGTGTGCCACTGCACCCAGTCTATAGACATAATCTTTTTAGGTGTCATTTTAGGAAAAAAAACCTAAAATGTCCATCAATTAGAAACTAAGTAAATTATGATAAATATATAATATGAAATTCTAGGCAGTCATTTAATATTCCTATATATAGACATGAGAAGATGTCTTAGATACAGTGTTAGATGAAAAATAAATTTTAAAAAGGCATTATATATAATCTTATCTTTGGAAAAAAGTATATATATACACATATATATGAATGGGTATATTTGTGTGAATGTGTATATCAATGTATTAAGCTGGTGGTCAGGTCTATATCCCTTAAATAAGAGAATAGAGGATTATTCTTTAATGAAACTGTCTGTCTAAAATAAGTACTAGCAATTAGATACTGGATCCTATTTCTTCTACAACAAAGGACTCATCGGTTGAGCAAGCTTCACTTAGGCACTATCTTGTCCACAGTTCACTTGTGCCAGGGCAGTGGTGTAGGTTGGAGATAGACCAAAGAAAGTGCCCAGTGACAACATGGTCATTTGGTTTATTGGAGAAGACTGCTCTAAGAAGATGGTGACAGGCTGATAGCACCTCCATCCTCCACGATGCTTTGCCAAGCAATGCCTCCTCTCCCTCACAGTGTTTCATTCAGTGGTGGCTGGCTGCATGAGTGACATAGTTCTTTCCACAGTGGCCTCAGTTCCATTCCCGTTCCCACTCAGAGAGGAGTTTTATATGTCAGGCTGCAGAGGCAGTGACATCATCAGCATTAGCCTGCTTAGTTTGCCTGTATGACCAACATTCCAAGGAGCAACTGTATTGGAAAACATGCAAGAAAGCAGCTTTCTACAGATCACACTAATTTGTCCTGGTTCCTAGTGTGTATAAGAAAAAGTCAGTGTCCCGCTAGACAATATATTTCTAGACTTTCTGGCCCCAAATTGCTCTCATCGTTCTCTTAACTTAGCTAAGTCTTGGGAGTAGAAAGGAGGCATTCAGGGACATGGTGTTTTACTGCCCCCCCTGCTTTTAGGAATGATACAGGCACTAATCAAATCAGTTTTTTAGTAACTCGCTAAATATGAAAAGACAGGATTATCAGACACTTGAGGAATGCCTCTAATATAAAGTAGGGACCAAAACAAACAAATGAAAAATAACCCAGGAAAAAACAACACAAACAATACTTAGAGGAAAAAAAAAGTTTAAAAAATGATAACTGCTGGTGCTGGACATAGTGGCACATGCCTGAATTCCAGCAATTTGGGAAAGTGAGGCAGGATGATAATAGGCTCAAGGCCAGCCCGAGCAACTTGTTGAGGCCCTAAGCAACTTATCAAGACTCTGTCTCAAAATAAAAAAGAAAAAGGATTGTAGATGTAGCTTAGTGGCAAAGCACCTGTGGGTTCAATTCCCAGTACTCTCCCCATCCCACCAAAAAAGTTAATAACTTCAGCACAAAAAAGAATTTCCTTCCTCCAAAAACAAAAGTAAACCTGCACGGGTAATAAACAGCTATGGAAAAACTCAATAGAAGAGCTGGAAGATAAAGTTTCAACATTTTCCCCCCCAAAAAATAATACAAAAAGATGAGAGAGAGAGAGAGAAAAAAAGATTATCATTTGAGAGAGCCAAGTCTGAATAACAGAAGTTCCAAGAACAAAAATAAAATACAGTAAAGAAATGATCACAGAAAAAACGAACTTTTACAGAATTATAGGATATAAGTTTGCAATTGAAAAAGCATAAAGAACATTGCAGGGTGAGGTGGTATACACCTATAATCCCAGTGATTCAGGAGACTGAGGCACAGGATCACGAGTTTGAGGCTGGCCTCAGCAGTTTAGCAAGACCCTGTTTCAGAAAAAGGGGGGGGGGCGCTGGGAATGGAGCTCAGTAGTAAAGCACTCCTGGGTTCAACCCTAATACCACATACACAAAACAAAAAACAAAAACATAGTAAATGATCAGCACACTAAATGAAAAACATGACCCGTATCAAGGCATATCATTGTGAAATTTCAGATTCCAAGCATAAAGAAGGAATCTTGGAAAGACAAGAAAACACACACACACACACACACACACCAAATAGTTTGAAGAATCATAAAGCAGGTATGTCAACAGCAATTCTGGAAGCTTAAACATAGAATACAGCCTTCAAAATTCTGAGGGAAAGTTATTTCATCTTATACTTCTATACTTAATCACACTACCAATAAAGTGAGGGAATAATAAAGATATCTTTGACTGTTAGGTGAAAGGAGCTTCCTCTCTGCCCTTGCAATTTCTAAAATTGAGTCTGCTGAAATAATCTGACAATACACAGATTAACAGGACAAAAGGCATACAAATTTATTTGTGTGCATGCACACAGGAGCCACACAAAATGTGGGACTCAAAGAAATGCCAGATGGTTGAAGCTTAAAAAGCATTTTGAGTTATAGAAAGAAATAAGAGGAAAGGTTTTCTTGAGGGGAGGGAGAGTAAATAATTTTTAGGGGAGATGCATGGGCCTGAAGAACAGACAATGCTTGGGACAAAGTTTGTCTGATCTCTGGGTATGGTGTCAATTCTAGTCTTCCTATGAGTTAGTTTTCCCTGTTAAATAATATTACAGAGAGAGAGGTCAAGAAAATTACATTCTTATTGTAAAATCTTCTCTGAGTCAGATAAAGGAATATCAGAGAGTTGGGCACCATGGTGCACACCTGTAATCCCAGGGACTTTGGAGGTTGAAACAGGAGAACTGCAAGTTCAAACCGGCCTGCACAATTTAGCAATGCCCTAAGCAACTTTGCAAGACCCTGTCTCAAAATAAAAATAAAATTAAAAGGGCTGGGGAAGTGACTCAGTGGTAGAGTGCTCCTGGGTTAAATCCCTAGTACAAGAAAAAAAAAAAAAAGAAAGAAAAAGAAAAGAAAAATAGGAATATCAGGGCTGGGGTTGTGGCTCAACGGCTCAACAGTAGAGCACTTGCCTAGCACATGGGAAGCCCTGGGTTCCATCCTTAGCACTACATAAAAATAAATAAAATAAAGGTATTGTATCCGTCTACAACTAAAAATATTTTAGAAAAAGAATTAAAGCAAGAAAAATATTGGAATTCAGGAAGCAAGAGATCCAACATAGGAGAGAAAGTGAAGTAAGATCAGAGTGAAAATTTCACTTCAATGGACCAGAACTATGGAGGATATCAAAAGTGGTGTTGTCAAAATGAAAAAAGGAAATGATGTTTTGGACTGTATTGACTTAAGTTTTATAGCTTTAGTGGAAGGTTTGGATCAGTTCCATAAAAACTAAGCCAATATGAAAACAAAAACAAAGACCGAGGTAATTACTGACTTTAGAAAAAATAAAAGTTGTACTAGAATTGAAATTTAGTTCAGGAAATTAAATACTTGTGAATAATGTTATCATTTTTTTTGCAGATTTTGTTTTAAAATTGTGATAAAACAAACCAAAAACATTTGTAGCAAAATATACATAAGATTTGCCATCTTAACCATTTTAAGTGTATAGTTCAGTGGCAGTAAATACATGTTTATTTTGATGTAAACACTAAATGATGATTTGATAAAGATTGTTATATATATAAAATTTGTCTGTATGTTGGAGGAAGAGTTCATGAGTTCTAAATTTTGGCTTGGCTTTGTAGAAGACATTTTTCAATGCCTGTAGATTAACACCTAGAAATAATTATAAAGGCATTTTAGCTAGACATATATAGATCTATTTTCAGGAGAAAGAAGTCAGTTCTAAGTATCTGACCTCAGGGAATGAAAACCAAAGAGGAGGAGGGATGGCACAGAGGACTGATGCAACTCTTCCTAAGTTTTAAAATACTATTTGATGTTAAAACTTATTATATATCATTTCAGTAAGACAATTTAAAAGGATTTCAAAGGAACATGATAGAATGGCAAAAACTTTAAAAAATATGAAAGCCTTATTGTCTCAGAAACCTGGAGCCTAGAAATGACTCCACCTGGCTTTTAGTTAGGCGTGTGGAATATTTTAAGAGGGAGAAGAAATGGAGTCCCTAGAACACATGTGTCAGCTTTGCCTCACTGTGACCAAAATACCTGACAGAAACGACTTAGAGGAAGAAAAGTTTATTTTTGGCTCACAGTTTTGGAGATTCAGTTCATGGTCAGTGGACTCCATTGCTGTGGGCCCAATGTGAGACAACATGTCACGGGGGAAGGGCGTGGCAGAGGGAAGCTGCTCAGGACACATGGACAGGAAGCAGAGAAAGGGGAAGGGACTGCAGGAAAGATGGACTCTCCCAGGGCATGCACCCAGTGACCTCCTTCAGCCTTGCCCCACCTGCCTACAGTTACTACTCAGTGCATTCCACCAAGGATGGATCGATTAGGTTACAGTTCTCATAATCCAATGATTTCAGTATTAACACAGGTGCTAAGCCATAATAATGCATATGGTGTAAATTCAAAGCAAAAAGGAGTAGAAGAAAAGGAAAAAAAAAAGAGAAGAAGTAAAGGATAAGGCACAGTGATGGTGACTTTCATCACAAATAAGGCATGGGATAAAAATGGGTCTTGTGAGGGGCTCAAGTGGTAGCGTGCTCACCTAGCATGTGTGAGGCAATGGGTTCGATTCTCAGCATCACAAAAAAATAAAATAAAGATGTTGTGTCCACCTAAAACTAAAATACAAATATTTTTAAAAAATGGGTCTTGTGTAGCTTACATAAAACACTTTACTCATTTCCTTCTGGAACCCTGTGCTTGGCTACATTTTTAGGACTTGAAAGTTTCTCTGATCAATTGACGTAAAATGTAATGGAAATAAGGAGCTTCTTTTCCTACTGCCATGACTGCAACCAGACAAATATTCCCGATATTCCATCATAAAATTCTTAATATATTTTCCCACAAAAAATGTTGCAGAGGTAAACGCTTAATTTTCCCCCCCTTAGCTCAGTTCTGTTTGTATCTTGAGCCTTTTCCCCCCAACAATCCTCACAATTCCATTATCCAGCTACACCATTTGTAGCAGAATTTTTCACTTCTCTGGTTGTACACGGAGTCACACCATTCATGCAATCATACATGTACCTAGGGTAATGATGTCGGTCTCATTTCATCATCTTTCCTACCCCTTGCTCCCTCCCTGCCACTTATGCCCCATCCAAAGTTCCTCCACTCATCCTATCCACCCCCCAATTATGGATTAGCATCCACTTATCAGAGAAACATTTGGCTCCAGGTTTTGGGGAATTGGCTTATTTTGCTTAGTATGATATTCTCCAACTCCATCCTTTTACCAGCAAATGCCATAATTTTATTCTCTTTTAATGCTGACTAATATTTAATTGTGTATATATACCACAGTTTCTTTATCCATTCATCTATTTTGTGTGTGTGTGTGTGTGTGTGTGTGTTTACAACAATTAAGATGCTAACTTTTGGCAAAGTTCTTTGCAAATATATCTTGTTTTTCTTCTCCTTTTCCTTTTTTGGCTTTCTATTCTTATTTAATTATCCTTATATCACTTGGTTATTTGTTAATCTATTAATTCGCTATACAAACTAAAACAGCCCTGGACCTAAATTCAGCATCTTATGGACAGAACTATTCCAACTGAATTACTTACCGTTACAGGTCCTTAGTGGTCCATTTAAGCCGCTGTTCTGACCATGCCTGTAGTGGTGCTAGACTATGTTAGGACAACTGAGATGTCCATCATTGTTGGAGTAACAAGGTAAAACGAGGTACCTACTCATCCATCCACTTCCATTCATCTATTGAACGGCATCTAGGTTGGTTCTATAGTTTAGCGATTGTGCTGCTATAAACATTAAAGTGGCTGCATTACTGTAGTATGTCGTTTTTAAGTCCTTTGGGTATAGACTGATGAGAGGGATAGCTGGGTCCAATGGTGGTTCCATTCCAAGTGTTCTAAGGAAACTCCATACTTCTTTCCAGAGTGTTTGTCACCAATTTGCAGTCCCATCAGCAATGTATGAGTGTGCCTTTTCCCCCACATCCTCACCAACATTTATTGTTGCTTGTATTCTTGATAGCTGCCATTCTGACTGGAGTAAGATGAAATCTTAAAGTAGTTTTGATTTGTATTTCTCTAGTTACTAGAGATGTTTAACATTTTTTCATATATTTATTGATCAATTGTATACTGAGAAGTGCCTGTTCAGCTCCTTAGCCCATTTATTGATTGGGCTTTTTCTTTTTGGTGTTAAGTTTTTTGAGTTCTATATATATTCTAGAGATTAATGCTTTATCAGAGGTACATGTGGTAAAGATTTGGATTGTCTGTTTTTTTGGTGTTTTTTGAGTTCTTTATATATCATAAAGATTAGTGCTCTATTGATGTGCATGTGGCAAAAATTTGCTCCCAAGATGTAGGCTCTTTCTTCACCTCATTGATTTTTTTTTAACTGAGAAGAAGCTTTTTAGTTTGAATCCATTGCATTTATTGAATCTTGATTTCTTGTGCTTTAAGAGTCTTGTAAAGGAAGGAAGTTGGGACCTAATTTGACATGATGGTGATTTGGTCCTACTTTTTCTTCTATTAGGTACAGAGTCTCTGGTCTAATGCCTAAGTCCTTGATCCACTTTGAGTTGAGTTTTTTTGCATGGTGAGAGATAGGGGTTTAGTTTCATTTTGCTGCATATGGATTTCCAGTTTTCCCAGCACCATTTGTTGAAGAGGATATCTTTTATCCAATGTGTGTTTTTGTCACCTTTGTCTAGTATGAGATAACTGTATTTATGTGGGTTTGTCTCTTTGTTTTCTATTCTGTACCATTGGTCTACATGTCTATTTTGGTGCCAATATCATGCTGCTTTTGTTATTATAGCTTTGTAGTATAGTTTAAGGTCTGGTATTGTGATGTCTCCTGCTTCACTCTTCTTGCTAAGGATTGCTTTGGCTATTCTAGGTCTCTTACTTTTCCAAATGAATTTCATGATTGCTTTTTCTTTTTCTATAAAGAATGACATTGGGATTTTAATTGGAATCACACTGAATCTGTATAGCACTTGAGGTAGTATGCCTATCCAAGAGCATGAGAGATCTTTCCATCTTATAACATCTTCTTCAATTTCTTTCTTTTGTGTTCTGTAGTTGAAATAAACATCTTGAGATCCTAAGGGATAGGTCAAAAGAATCCCAAAGATTGTATCCTGATATCCTTGAGCTACTAAATCAATGCTAATACCTAACCCTAGATTTCTTAGTACAGGACAAACATAAGCCTAAACTTTGTTTAAACCCCTATTGGTATTTTCAACTAAATGCAGCCCAATGTAATTCTTCACTTCTTTATATCTTTACCTACTACTTCTACTGTCTGATATATTCTTCTTCCACCTTGTGTAATAATGAACTACAACTAATACTTCAAAACTCATCTAAAGGTATTATTTTGGGGCTGCAGTTGTGGCTTAGTGGTAGAGCACTTGCCTAGCATGTGTGAGGCCCTGGGTTCAATTCTCACCACCACATGCCACCAACATCTAAAATAAATATATTTAAAAAAAATAAAGGTATGGGCTGGAGGTGTGACTCAGTGGCAGAGAGCTTGCCTCTCACATGTGAGGCACTGGGTTTGGTCCTCAGCACCACATAAAAAAATAAATAAACAAAATAAATTTATTAAAAAAATAAAGGTATTATTTCCTTGTAAATTACCTTTGTAAATTCAGCTAATTACAAATTATTTTGTGCTCTCATACACTACAAGTTGCTAGTACTTATTGTAAGCCCTTTTGATGATCTATGTAATGATTTATCTCTGATACTTGACCTTGAACTCCTAGAGAGAAGAATTGAGTTTCATTTACTTTTGTATTTCTTTACACAGTCATAGACACATGCAGGGGCTCAATAAATATTGGCTAAATGAATAAAATCAGACTACCTTGAGTACCCAAATTACCCATTAATTTCCTGATTGTAATTGATTCTCTGAAGTGCACATGTAATATAATTTTGCCTTTTGTGTCACAGACTTTAGCACCATGAAAAATACTAAAATAAAATATGTGGGCATTAATTAGCTTAAGCTGAATAACAGTAATAAAAATTTATATTTAAAAATCTAAACTAGGTAGAAAATGAGGGAAATGAATGTTCATTGAACCCATATTATGTGTTAGGCAGTAAGTTCTGATGCTTATCTCATTTTACCGAACCAAATTTACAAGTTAGGTTAGGTTACCAAAGCAAATTTACAAGTTATGAATTCCACATAACCAAAAAAGAAACTGAGGATATAGATACTAAGTTTGTATCCTTAATATAGAGTCAGTAGGAGTCACAAAACTAGTCAACGCTTCAGTCACAGAATGCCTTCAGACTTTTTTTATGGTTTAGATAAGAGGTGTCCCCCAAAACCTCAAGTGTGAGACAATGCAAGAAAGTTTAGAGGAGAAATGAATGGATTATGGCTCTTAACCTAATCAATGAATTAATCACCTGATAGGGATTAGCTGAGTGGTGACTGTAGGCAGGTAGGAGGTGACTGTAGGCAGGTAAGGGGTGGCTGGAGGAGGTGGGTCATTGAGGACATGCCTTTGCGGTATATATTTTGAGAACTGAACTTAGTATGTCTCTGCTTCCTGGTGTCATGCTCTCAGCTGCTTTCTTCTGCCACATAGTCTATGGTCTGAGACCTCTGAAATTGTGATCGCCCAAATAAACTTTCTGTCTTGTAAAATTGTTCTTGTCAGGTCTTTTAGTCTTTTTTGGTCATAACACAAATCTCATCTGTGTTAGAGAGATTGTTAAAATTGTCTTTCTACCACCAAGATTTTTTTTTTTACTTTCACACAATTGAAGTGGTTCCACTTCTTCTTTCTAATGCTATTATACCTTACTTATATTGCTTTTTTTTAACATTTAATTTTTCTTTGTAAACTGTTTTTTTCCTCCATACTATATTGTAAGCACCTAAAAGGTAGACCATGCAACTTCATTTTTTAATCCCTCTTCCCAACATTGAGTATGGACATAGTATCAGGTGCTTAATTGTTAATGAATGATAAAATGTACAAATAATTGCATCTTGCTCATCATTGCTTTTTGTTTTCTAATTTTTTTCATATGTGGTATTGCCTTAATTTCAAACATGAATGAAAGTAGGCTCACAATTTCAGTATTGTACTTTCAAGATGTTAAATAAGTCTATTTCACCTCTATTTCTTCTCATCCTCATCAAGTTATATATTATAATAGAAAAGCAGTGAATAAAACCAAGCATTCTAAGTATGTCACAACAGCTGGGTGTAATGGCACATTCCTTGTAATTCCAGCTACTCAGGAGGCTGAGGCAGAATCACAAGTTTGAGGGCAGTCTGGGAAATTTAGAGAGACTCAATCTCAAAACAAAAACTAAAACAGAAAGGGTTGGGGTGTAGCTGTCAGGGTAGAGCAACTGCCTAGCTTGTATGAGACCCTGGGTTCAATTTCTAGCACAGGGAAGAAAAGATTTCAGCAATTAAAAAATTTAACAATCAATTAATTACCTCAATAGAAAATGTCCTAAAATTTTCACTTGCCACTTGAAGCTGTGGGCAACCAATAATGTAGAATGACTATTACTAAAAAAAAAAAAAAAAAAAAAGAAAGAAAGAAAGAAAAGAAAAAAGTCTATTTATCTCTTTATGCAGGAACATACTGGAGAGGGCAGCCATACAGATTCAAAACTATTTGAAAAAAGAGGCTAAACCCTGAGAAATAAGAGACAAGACCCAGAGAGCCAGTTGGAATACAGAGTTCGAGTCCTTCACTATTGTGGACACTAAGAATGAGAGATCTTAGTAATACCAGAAACTTGAACAAAAAGGGAAGAGGCACACAGTTAATTGCTCCAATGAAATTTTTAGGAAAACTTGCTACAAAAATACCAGAGAATTCTACCATCTGTGAACAGTGCAGTCAACAAGTATTTCTAAGCTTCAGTGTTACCTGGGGCTAGAGGTGAGGATGGGTGTGCTACCCTACAGATCAGAACTTCTCAAGGATGGTGAACATTCTAATCACAAAAGACAATAGGAGATTAAAATAAAAAGTGGCTGGAGTGGGAAGGAATATATACTTTACCTTATTTAAAGATAGTTTAAAAATGAAAGAGTAGTCAAATTCATAGAGACTGAAAGTAGAATGATGATTAGCAGGGATTGGGAAGGAGAATGGGGACTCACTCACTGGTGAGCATAAAGTTTCAGTTTTGCAAAAGAAAAAGAGTTCTGGAGATTGGTTGCAAGGTATTCTAATGTTCTTAATATTACTGACCTGTTTGCCTAATAATGGTTAAGACAGCTGACACTCTGGCACGTGCCTGCAATCCCAGCAACTCAGGAAGCTGAGGCAGATGGATCACAAGTTTGAGGCCAGCCTCAGCAATTTAGTGAGACCCTGTCTCAAAATAAAAATTAAGACAGATTGGGGATGTAACAAAGTGGTAAAGCAACTGTGGTTTCAAACTCCAGTAACCCCCCCGCCCCGCGCGCCCCTGCCCCCACAAAAAGAGGTTAAGATAGTAGCATGCTGGGGCTGGGGTTGGTGGCTCAGTGACAGAGTGCTAACCTAGCACATGTGGGGCACTGGGTTCAATCCTCAGCATCACATAAAAATAAAATAAAGGTATTGTATCCAACTACAACTAAAACAAAATATTTTTAAAAAGATAGTAGCATTCTATGTTGTATATATTTACCACAATTAAAAATTTTTAAGTTAAAAATTATGAAAGGAAAGTAAGACCCAAAATGATAAAACTCTTTCCAAGTAGCTTAACTAGATCCTAAAAACAAGATCCTAGAACAATTTAAATTTTTATAATATTTTTAAAAAATTCATGAGGACTGTATCTCCTCATGAGTTTTACAGTGACTTCCTTTCAGAGAGTACATATGGAAAGGGGAAAGGGTAGACAGTAACTTTTCAGCCAAAAGACCTGACTGTAGACTACTTCTACGGGCTGATCAAGGTTAGTTGACATCAGCAACATTGAGTCACATTGATAGTATATGCCCTGGAAACAATATCACAAAAATGTCACTCTATCTCCCTGGTCTTGTTCTCTAAAACACTCAGTCAAATCATGGCAAAAACATTGGATAAATCCCAGTTGAAGGACAGTCTATAAAATACCAGACCAGTACTTCTCAAAACTGCTAAGGTCATCAAAAAACAAGGAAAGTCTGAGAAACTATGAGAGCCACGAGAAATCTTAGAAACATAACAGCTAGATGTCATATGGTCTCCTTGATAAGACCCTGGAATAGAAAAATTACATTATGTAAAAACTAAGAAAATCTGTATGAATGATGGATTTTAGTTAATAATAACATTATTAATTATCAGTGTTGACACTGTATTACACTAATGAAAGATGTTAATAATGAACTGGGTATGTAGCATAGGGAAACCCTTTGTACTATCCCCTCAGTTTTTCAGTAATTCTAAAACTGTTATAAAAATAAAATCTATTCAACTACAGACAAACAAACCATATCCAGGTCCCAGTCTAAGTCAACTTAATCAGAATTTCTTGGAATAGAATTCCTGCCATGGTATATTTTTGAAGCTCCCTATATGATACTAACGTGCAGCCAGGATTAAGAGCCACTGTGGTAGATCCTTTCATTGATTCTAGAAAAGTACTGGCAATCTGCTGCTTTTGGAAGTTTATTAGGTACAGCTGGAAGTAACATAGACCGATGAAGTTATTAACAAGCCACATGAGGAAGTTCTTGCTTCAGAACTGTAATTTCCCCTGTAAAGATTTCCTGGTACATTGTAGAGACACCAAAGATGTTTGTGGATTGAATAATATCTAAAAGAAAAAGATAATTAACAAACAGAATTTTGGATATAAACATTTTGTCATGGGAGAAGAGATGAAGAAGGGCCCCAGGAATTCCTGGAGAAAAGAGGGAACTTGACTTAGGACTGGCAGGGTTCTTGGCATGTGCAAGAGAAAAGAATTTCAGCACTCACCAGTTAAAGACATAGACAGATTTTTTTTTAGGAAAATAGACACCAATTCAAGAGAGAATGGGGCTTTCTCAAGAGAAAGATGCCTTTGAATAAAGCAAGGAATACCCATTCAAGGGAGAATGCAGGCCTTCTCCAGAGGGAGAGACAGCAACCCTTTGGTGTGGGTTTTAATAGTCGTAAAGGGAAGATTGTTAAGGGCTAGACTAGAGGTGGAGCCAGGATGGAGTAACACAATTTTGTGCCAGTTTTCTCTGAACTTGCTCATCACACTCTGTTACTTTTGCAGATAAGGTCATGAGTCAAAGCATAGGTCAAGGGCAACTGTCGGTGAACACTTTGTGCATTTGAATGGTTTGTGGGTGTTATCCTGAATTTCAATAGTTCATGGGCACCTCCTTTGAGACTCAGTGTCTCTCCCTTTATTCCCAAATTCCAATCTCAATTTGTCAGGTACAGTTTCCTGTTAAGAATACTTAGATTGGGCTGGGGTTGTGGCTCAGAGGTAGAGAGCTTGCCTACCATGCGTGAGGGACTGGGTTTGATCCTCAGTACCACATAAAAATAAAAATGAAAATATTGTGTCTACCTATAACTAAAAAATAAATATTTTTTTAAAAAAAGAATACTTAGATTTACGTGGGGTCAGTGAATATATGTATCTTAAAAGGTACTCGAGTACCAATAATAAGAAACTAGGAGGAAAGATTGATTACCAAAAGCTGAGTTATACTGAGAGTGCATTTTTTTTTTTTTAGCTCTTTGGAGAAATGTAACATTTGCCTAAAAGGTGAAGAAAGAAGAAGACTCTTTTACATTTTGGGAATCTTGGCTTGAAGAATGGAAGGCTACTTGGAGGACTACTACAAGAAAAGGTTGGAAATAAGGTTGATGACAAGGCTACAAGAAAATTATATTTTAGGCTTTAAAGAATAGAGGTGGGAAGGGATGATACCTTTCTTTACCTGCCATAAAGGTCAAGGCTGACAGCCTCTAACAAAAGACAGATTAACAAGAGAAAGCATAGCATATTTATAATTAAAATTTCACATAGCACAGGAGACCTCAGAAATGAAGGTCCAAAGACTGAGGAAAAAATATCTATTTTCATATTTACGTTCAACAAAGAATAGACACCTGTGTTAGAAATGTGGTTGAACAAAAGAGGTATGATATAATGGTAAAACGCTGACAGTGGGCGGGGCGGGGGACTCAGGAAAGCGGTATCTGTTCAGATTCTTCTTGGTCTCTCTGTGTAGCATTCCTTTTTCCAGATGTGGGACAGGACCCCTCTGCAGTGAGAGTCTTCTAGAGAAAGAAGAAGGGGAGAGAGTGACCTTTTCTAGGTTTTATGGCTTGCTTTTGGGGAAGAGGCATTCCAGTTTAAAGGATCTGCCCTGAGGAAGAGGAATACTATGACTCAGTTTGGGGAGAAAAAGGGGTGAGAGATGGGAAGCCAGGAGAAATTCAGGAGACCGTGCTTCAGAGGCCTTTCCAGTCTCTGCAGTACTGAGCATGCCAAGGTGCCAGATTTTGGAGTAGTGTGTTCTATGCTCCAACAACAGCTTAATTTTATTCTGAGATCAGAGGCCAGCCATTAAAAAATAGGAAGGGGACGGTTGGTGGGGGGTGTAAACAATGGCATTTTAGAAAGATTTGTCAATATTGTTGTGGAGAACGGACCCGAAGGTGAAGGGACCCATACGGTGGTAAGAGATATTAAAGGACTAGAGCAACTGTATAGTCATAAGAAGGGGCCTTGACTAGATGGGCTATGGTAATACAAAGATATAAAAACAGTTTTAGACACGTGAGACATCTGGGTATGGTGATGGGTGCACACTGGTTAAAAGGAAAATATAACATATGCCATCCTTAAGGAAAGATCAAAGTGGGGAAATATCTCTATAAACTTTATCCTCTTCCTAAATGCAGCAGTTTTTCATTTTTATAATGTAGCATATTCTTTTAAAAGGCTATTTAAGAGCAGATCTGTTTAAAGCATACTAAATCAGGAAATGATGCTGGTAAAAATTGGCTCTCCTTTCCTCCATTTGTGTTCTTTTCCTGGATGATAGTGGGCAAGTCATTAATTTTTGTAAACATCAGGGTTGTATTTGTTTATTTGTTTGTTTTGTTTTGGTATGGGGATTTATCCCAGGGGCACTTAACCACAGAGCCACATTCCCACCCTTTTAATTTTTAATTTTGAGACAGGATCTTGCTGAATTTCTCAGGGCCTCGCTAAGTTGCTAAGGCTGGCTTTGAACTTGTGATCCTTCTGCCTTAGCCACACCAGTCACTGGGATTATAGGCATGCACTACCTCACCCAGCTAAGCTTCAGTTTCTTAATGAATAAAATGAGGACAAGAATACCAGTTCTTCTTGCCTTGTGGGGATATTATGAGAATCCATGTATTCTAGTTTAATACCTTTAAGATATTATTAATCATCTATGGTATGAAAACTCTATGCCAAGAACAATATTAAATATAAAGATGAATGAGAAAGCCTCTGAAATTATAGAACAAGATGATCAAACAAAAATAAAAGACAGAATAAGCATATTAGAGACGAAGTCCTTAAGGGTTCAAGTGAATGAACTCAAGAATAGCTGCACGAAAGAGTGAACATTTGAGGTAAGGCATCAAAAATTAGAGAAAGGAGATAAGAGAAGAGTAATTCATCTATCCATCCACTCATCTACCTATTCATCTTTTTAACATTCTAGGGAGACCCTCCTCTGTGACAGATCATGGTAGTAAATACTTTGTCCTTGTGTAGCACATAGTCTAGGTAGGAATTTAGTTCAGAACTCAAGGAGGTTGAATGGAAAATGATTTAGTACTGAACAAATTAAGGCAATGAGTATAAACTGCACAAAATCTAAAGTGGAAGAATCCTAAAATGATTACAAGAGCAAAGTACAGAGTGTTAAAATGTAGGGGTTGCCTGTATAACTAAAAGGTTTCTTTCTATTCAGAGAGTAGGAGGACTTTGGTTACATTTGAGTAGCAGAGACCAGGTTTGAGAAAGAGAAAATATTTAAATAAACAACCTGAACTAAAGATAACTTCTTACACATATATTCTATTTACTTTGGTTCCTTCCTTTTGGTCATGCTTCATAAATCTTGTGCAGGGTTCTGAGCACCACTGGAAATCCAGCTAAGGCTGAAGACTCTAATTGCACAGTTCAGCATGTCTGGTTATTATGGTTTTACTCTTTTTTTGGGTAGATCTTGAAAGCCCTTCTTTCTCTCCTTCCTCTCATGTCCTTGATGGCTAATATTCCTTAGAGTTTATGAGGAAAACTGTGGGGCCAACACATATTTGAGAGCATGCTTTAAGGGATAGGGAGAAAGGAGAAAGGTAAAAGGGAGAGATGGGCTGGTGGAATTGGTTGACTGGCTCTCGGGTACAAGAATGCTGTGTAATGTGAAGTGAGAACTATTGCTATTTCTGTTCATAAAATGGAATAAACACATGATTTTTGTAGAAAGTGGATATTTGGGATACGAACATGAAAATTTAGCATGTTAAAACTTAAATTTAAGTCAGGAAGGATGTGTTTTTCACCTCTTTGATCAAGGAATTAAGGAAAAAAGAAAAGACCTGTTCCTTACTGATTCTCAGTCCTACTTAAGTTTTCTCTTCTCAACTCTTCTCCAAAAAAGGAATTTACAGAAATGACACCAGTCGTACCTCATAATTAGACCAATTACATATGTTCTCTTAGATCCAAAGGGGAATATTCTCCCATCCCAAATACCATCATGTACCTGGAGGAAGTAGTCATTTGCTTCTCTCACAGCCCTCCTACTGCATCCCTTTTCCCAATTGCTCTCTCTTCTTTGAGTGAGTCTACATGATATCCATGACAAGAATCTTAAAGCCTTAAAACCTTGAATTCTAACATGCTTGCACCCTGCTAGTTCATTTCCCTTAATGATTCCCTTCTAAACTACAGCCCAAGCTGTGTGTACCATAAAAATGCCTGCAGCAGCCAGGTGCAGTGGTACATGCCTGTAATCCCAGTGACTCAGGAGGCTGAGGCAGGAGTATAGCAAGTGAGAGGACAGCCTCTGCAATTTAGTGAGACCTATCAAAATAAAAAATGAAAAAGGGCTAAAAAGGGCTAGGGGTGTGGCTCAGTAGAAGAGCATCTATGGGTTCAAGTCACAGAGGATGGGGGGAAGCCCGCAGCACAGTTGTGAAGATGTTGGAATTCTTCTATTCCCTCCTATTCTTAGCTTTAAACTTTTTTCCCCAGACAGAGTCTCACTAAGTTGCTGAAGCTGGCCTCAAACTCATGATCTTCCTGTCTCAGCCTCCAGAGCAGCTGGAATTATAGGCATGTGCCACTGACCTGGGTTTAGACCTTCTTATTCTGGTCTGGTATATTTTATCATTAGCCTTATTTATACTGAATTTTGTATTCGTCCACTAGCATCTTCAGAATGATAAATCAGTTGGACCACATGGCTTTCTATTTCATTTTTGCTTGAGGCTATGTCTAATGAATAACCCTGAACTCCTGAGTATGAGCTTCAATTTTCCCCCACACTGACACCCAACTCTAGTGTAACCATCCTTTGTTTATCCCTTTTATATCCTTCATCCAAACTCTTCCCTTTTCTTAGGGTAAACAGGATGGAGTAACAAAAGGAATAATGGACTTGGAATTGGAAGAAATAGATTCATGTGCTGCATAATGACATTTCAGTCAATGACAAATTGCATTTATGATGGTGGTCCAGTGAGATTATACTATAGCCAGTGTACAGTAGGCTATGCCATCTAGATTTGTGTAAGTACACTCTGGTGTTTGCACAACAAATTGCCTAATTTTATTGAATTTCTCATGACTGTAGTTTCCACTCTTCGCTCAGCTGTTTTCCAATCATGTAAACCCTGAAATTCACTCTTTGAACATGAGTTTTCTCATCTGTGATGCAGATGATGCTAATGCTTACTAATTAATAAGGTAGACGTGAGGATCAAGTGAAATAATGTGTGTTAAAGAAAATTTATCCTAGAAGGTGTTGTTTTCATTTTGAAGAGCTAGAGGGACTATGGGGGAGGGACAGAGAAGATGCTGGAAACTGGCCTACTTCTCTCCATGTGCACTCTATTTCATTCCGTTTTGTCTCTTCAAGCACGTTGTTCCTGGAATTATGGTCTGTGTCTCCTGCATCGGTAGTTTCTCCTTCTTTATCAGATAAATCTGATCAATATACAAATACGAATGCAACTACCAATATACAACATACAACTAGCAACGGGCCTAGATATCATATTGCCCCATGTTTGTTCTTCTTTATAATATGTATCTCCTCTTATTCTTAATCTACTCTGTATTAGTTTGGATACTCTGAAAATCAGGCACAAAGATGAAATTAGATGAGTAAGAGATTTATTGGGGGAAAATGCCTGTGGAAGATAAAGGGAGGGAACAGGGATAGTTGAGGAAAGCCTGCACTTTGCTGGCGACTGTGAGAGGTGGGGGAGCAGGAAAGAGGACTGGGGAGAGAGGGTCTGAGACTGCAGCAGAGTTCTAAAAAATTATGGTGAGGTTGATAGTGAGTCCTGTGGGAGGGCTCCTGTGCTAACTGTAGCCAGGTTCAATCTATCCTGGTGTAAACTTGGTCTAGTGGTGGATCTACAGGAGCTTCAGCTGGGGCTGTCATTCAGCTGTGCTCCCTGCAGCAGATCTGAATGACACATTTCCCTAGCTGCTACACTCTTGGATGAGGCAGCACAACTTCACTACAACTTCTTTTATGGAGAGCATTATTTCCACTTTGCCAAATTCTTTGGCAGTCCAATTTAGCCTTCATATTGTTTAATTACTCAGTGGCATTTGAGACTGGTGATACTTTGTTCTTCCCAAAATACTTTCTTCACTTAACTTCAAGGAAGCCATGTGCTCTTCGTTTTCCTCCATTTTCACAGACAGACACCTTTGCTGACTCCTTCCTTGTTGAAATCTCTAAATGTTGAAATGTCCCGTGACTCAGTTCTCAGTCTACACTCACTCCTTTGGTTATCTCTGTTAAATGCCATCTATATGGCAGTATTTCCTAAATTTATATTTCCAGTTGAAACCACTCCTTGAGCTCCAGAATTAAAGTCTATGTACTAGACAACTATTTGAAATCCTCAGTTGTCTAACATATCTTAACACTTAAAATGTTCAAAACAATACTTTTGATTTTTTTTGTGAGGAAATTATGGATAGTGGATGAAAATAGAACTATGGAACTCAGATAGAAGGCTATTGCTGAAATCCAGGTAAGACAGAGGTAAGAGATGTGCTAATTTGGATGAGTGCTATAGCAATTTTGCAGAGGTGATTAGTTTACACACCTTGAGATGGGGAGTTTTCCTGGATTATTAAGGTGGGTCCAATCTAATCACACAAGTCCTTGAAATTAAAGAGCTTCATTCAAGTTGTGGCAACATACAGAGCTGTGACAATGGAAGAAGGGTCAGAGAGATGTGATGTTCTGGGCTTTGAAGATGGAGGATGGATTTCTAAACCAAGGACTAAAGGCTCCCTATATCAGATACAAAAGTCAAGGAAACAGTCTTCTGTTGCATTTCTGACCTAAATAATTGTGAGATAATAAATTTGTATTGTTTTAAGACATGAAGTTGTGGTGATTTGTTACAGCAGTAATAAGAGACTAATACAACTTGTGTAGTGCAGTCCCAGTATCAAAAGCAAATGTGGACACTAACATGAAGTATGGAATTGTGATTATTTATGAAATTTGTGTTCTGATTTCTGAACTGAGACTGGATTTATGGTTAAAATGACACAGGTCTTTCTAGTACTTTGGAGTCATCAGAAAGGTGATGAGGCTTTCCCAGGTGTGCATCCAGGTATGAGAGGAACACCACCCATTCCATCTCACCTTCACTGAGTACAATTTTAAGGACAATAGTTACATTTTCTATAAACAAAATGTAGACGTGGATAAGGAGGGACAAAGTTACTAAATCAAGGTGGACAACAGTGTGACTCAAAGAACAGATCACATTAGAGAATATATGCAGACTTAAAATAATTTAATCACAAAACTTTAGATGGCTACAACCAAGTGAAAAAGAGGGAGTTTGATACTGTCACACAGAGAACAACATAGATTCCATTATTTCTCTACAGCGTTTAAGCTTTTATAAAATTAAAAATTTAAATTTACCAGTTATATTTGACCTGCAAGTTACTCTTTTAGCCAGAAGCTGAGAGGGAAAAGTGCCAAGCAGAAAAGCAGAGACATGGAATACACAACGCAGAACTTGCCACACAGAGGTAAGAATCCACTTAACAAAGCCCCAAGTGACATTTCAGAGAAAGGATATAGGAGGGAATTACTGTGAAAATCCCCAAGTGGAGCCTGAAATTCCTCTGGCTGCAGTCATGGAAAGAAGGATACTGTATTCACATTATAACCATTGTTTTTAAGCATGGTAGGCCAAAGTTCATGGACAATATCTGCATGTTTGCATGAAGAAAAGATGAATATTATATGTAAATTCCATGCTTAAAGTTCCCTTTTTTAGAAATTTGGCTTACTTGATTTATGTCTCCCTAATCTACTTAGGTAGAGACCTTTTCCTGTGTTTTAATATCAAACAGGCTTTAACTTTGTCAGGTCTAAGGGGACCTTGCCATTGGTGGAAGCTTAATAAGGTATCAGGAGATTATAGGTAAATTTCATTAAGAAGCTATAAACCTCTACCTCAGGAAAAATTGTGTGTGTGTGTGTGTTTAAAAGTAGGAAGCCAGGATACCCCTGCAATTTGCTAGAGCAATATCCTAGAAACACCCTATAGGATTACCTATAGATCTCTGATATCCCTTCAACTGCCCATGCCCAGTTATGAGCAAGCCACATAAACTCAGGGCCCAGGACTACCTGGACAATTTAAGTTTTTCAACTTTGAAACAAACAGTTGAAAAGAATATGGTTAAGTATAATTATTTTTTGGACATTGACTTTGTTAGAATATGTAAGGGTACTGTAATCATCTCTTGGCCAGTTTTCTCTCTCTCTCTCTTTCTCATCCTGAATTTACATCTTATTATTAAAAATAACTAAAATATGTTTTATCCCAGAGAAGGGAATATTCCTAATATGGCAGATCCTAAAACAAATAGAAGCAAATTTTCTTAAGTTCAATGCAATTAAAAATCAGGGTCAGTGCATTGGAGCATCTCTGTAATTCCAGTGACATAGGAGAAAACAACATAACAACAATAAGAATAAGAAAAACAGATAAGGTTAGAGCTTTATGAAGACTTCTATTTCAAGGAAGAAGTTTTGAGTCTTTGCATGTGAATACACACAATAATTACATGAAATTAGTCTTAAAAGCCTTGTGGCAAGGAAGCATCATTCTTATGCAGGATATCATAATAATATGAAAGGATAAGACTCAGAAGATGGTGGTAGATGTCCCAGAACTTGTTGGCTAAAAGAAGCAGTAGCCAGGACAGGGACATTGCCATTAGCCTTTCTTAGCTAAGAGGATTCACAGATTCTCCACAAGAGAGATCACTCTACCAGTGAACTCTACCTCCAGGCTCTTTTATCTGTTATTTTAAAGATACTTTCATGTCTGGAGGTCTGCCACCTCATGTCTCATTCCTTTCATGACTCTCCATCTTTCTGAGTCTTGTAACTCTGCTTTGTGGTCTTGTTTGACTGTGGGAAGCCATCAATGAGCTATGTGTGAACTGATGGATGTTGGAGCCATTATGCAGGGAACCCCAGGTGGAATCCACTGGTTCAAGAATGCCCAATTCACATTGGTGCCCTGTTCTAGCTCACAGTTCAGGTTCAAACACAGCTCTAGAGAGGAGTAGCCTGATACAGCCAGCCTCCTGGAGATGGGTGTAGCTTGCCAAACACTAATCAACCTGTTTATCGCAAGACCCCTGCCACACTGAGAAGCAAGCACCAAAACAACACTCCTCCCACTGAAACCTTATTCCTAACTTTGAGATGTACTCCCCCTTAAATAAAGAATTGAGGCTTTTTTTCAGTTGTTCAGTTCCAGTTCCCATCAGGATTGCTTTTAGAATTTAATCTTTGGCTTTGTATTATTTCTTACTGATTATTTCAGGCTTTTTATTTTCCCATGTGGTTCACATCTCCTGAGAAAAACCTGCTCTGTCAGGGTGCTGGTCACCCCATCATTTGACTTTTTAAAAATTATGGTAAAATATATGTAACACAATACTATTTACTATTTTAATCATTTTAAGCCTACAACTTTGTGGCACTTACATTGTTGTGCAATCATCACCTCTATCCACCTCCAGAACTTTTAATCTTCCCCAAATGAAACTCTGTACCCATTAAATAGATAATTTGCATTTTCCCCTCCCTCCCTGGCACCTTGCAATCAGCATTCTACTTTCTATTTCTATGAATTTGACTATTCTATGGATTTATTAAGTGGAATCATACAGTATTTGTCTTTTTATGACTGGCTTATTTCATTTAGCACAGTGTCCTCAAGGTTTATTCATGTCGTCTCATGTGTCAGAAGTCCTTCCTTTTTAAGGATAAATAGTATTCTCTATATGTATGTATGTATATATATATAGTCTTGTTTAATGGATAGGTTGCTTTATGTTTCCATGGCAAAACATTCAGTTTGAACTTTCACCTGTTCCACAGAAATACTTCTTTGATCAGTGCTCACCTGCACTTGTTTTCCTATTCCTTTTCTTCTTTGTCCTTATAAAAATTCAGAGACATGTGAATGTGTGCACAAATATGGGTGCGCGTACACACACACCCCTTGGTTTATTTTATTTTATTTAAAATTTTTTTTTAATTATAGATGGACGTGATAACTTTATTTTATTTATTTATTTTTATGTTGTGCAGAGGATTGAACCCAGTGCCTCACACATGCTAGGCAAGTGCTCTATCACTGACTACCACTCCAGCCCCACCTTGGTTTATTTTTTATTCTTGTTTTGCACTGTGGGCTTTTCTTGACCAGTTATTTGCAACTGGTTCATATATCGGAGATGCTAGAGCTGTGTCCAAGGCTAGCAGCAGGCTTCTTAGTGCCTTCACTTAAAAGTGAGAGTCCATTGATCTGTTACCTCTCCCCAACTGCCAGAGGTAAGCAGATATCAGACTGTCATCAGGCACACTCTATTTTTAATCCTCTGTCTCACCAACAGACTATTTCTTAAAATATGGTTTGTCAAGGGAGTCCTTCTTTAATCCTGCTACCTCTGCTTTTCAGAATCAAACTAGTACATGGTTTCTTTTGTCACTACCTCCCATGCCCTCTCCCTATAAGGACACTGAGGATGACAGCTCTGATTCTTGGGTGTGCTCCTCATTTGGAGGAGGTGCCAACTCTCTCAGGGATTTGCATTCACAAGCATCTCCTACTCTTCCTCCCACATCCTGTTTGTTCTTTGCTGCTTTTGGCAGCCCTTCTACCTATTTGTGGCTGGAAGTTTAATATGTATCTTAGCTTTCATTTCTGTTTCTCATTCTTCTTTTGGGTGATCTCCTAGAGGAGAAGGAGGAAATGCCAATTGTACTCCGCTACTTTCAAAAGGGAAATCTGTATCTAATTCTTCTTCAATAGTTTAGGTTATGTCATTCTCAAACTAATGTTTTATTTGTTTTTAAACCTCCAATTTAGAGAATGCTTTGGGTAATATGGATGTTTGAACCAAAAAGATCCAGCTGACAACTGCAATCAAGGGCATTGTAAGAGGGCAGAGCAGGAAACAGCACCTCTCACAAACTGTGGTCTGAAATGGTTTATTCCTAGTTGTGGATGTAACATCTTCTTGTCTTCTGATTCTGTAATCAGAATCATCAAGTCTTTACTATCACCCAAGTGACAGTTTCAGACTTGAAGGAAACAGCTATCCTTGGCCAACTTTGGGATTGTGATCTAACAACTCCCCTTCCTGCAGTTAAGAATACCTAATCTGTAGTTCTGTCAGTCAAGTGTTTATATACATGGGTTATAGCGAAGCTTGCTCACCGCAGAAAAGATAGTGTGGATTCAGGTGAAATACATCACTGATCTACGTGCAAAATGTGAAATTCCATCATTAATAATTTACTACTTTGTGTTACTATGACCTCTTTCAAAATACCTACATTTCTTTGATAATAAGCAAGTTTTCACTAACATATTTGTGTAAATAACTTTAATAATGTTTCTAGAGGAAAGAACATCAAGAAAGGAAACAGAGGAAATGGATATGAAGGAATCCCAAGATAAACACTGCCCATCTAACAATTTGATCTAACTGGACTTATGTAAAAATAAGTCACATTATTTTATTAATAGTTAAAATTGTAAAGATATATCTTCAGGCAAAACAAACCTTAAGTTTGATATTTGAGTCCTTCCTGGTAAGAAGGCAAAAACTTAAAATGCCCATAACTAAGTTTCTGATTTCTTTCACTATTTTATGGAATTTTTAAGCCTTTCATTCCACATTAAGTCTAGTTGACTTTACTGTTCTTTCTAGAGCATACTTCTGCTCTATGGAAGCTTAGCTACTGTTCTGTTTATACTCTGTAAAGCAATACTGGCTGTACAGTTAGTTTAAGGGAAATTAAAAGGAGATCCACCTTGGGATTTTGCAATAACAACAGCACTTATTTTGTATGAAGAGTGATGTTAGGATTAGATTTAAGCTTTCCTGTACCAGGCTGGCATGAATACTTGTTGCTCAAAGTTAGAATTATCCAGTCATTTCATTTTTAGAAATGGATTTTTAAAAATAAACTGACAGGGAAATATGGACATTGAATAGGATCTAAACCCAGCAAGGATTTTAATGTAAAATACAAGTTTTCTGAATTGGAAAGTATCTCCTGACAGAAATGTTGTTTTGATTGACAGTCTCATAAGGACATAATATAATCATCCATACATCATGTATAAATTTACCATTATTTCCAAAGCCAAGCAGAACACATTGTTACTCCTTCTCAAAAGTACTCTTAATCCCTTGGCTTATACAACTGGGGTGATACTGCCAAGACAGTCATTTCAATTTCTTATCCCATAAACAGAAGCACTTAGGCACAAATACTTGGAATAAGAAGATATTTTGAAAGGCATTTTATTAATAGTTATAGCTTTGGAAATGATTAGTTAATAGGAATTGTGCCTATAATGAATATTATGTTCTGGATACTCATTTATCTAGTGATCATTCACCTAATTGAGACCTTTACAAAGTTCAATACTTTTTTCTTCTTTCCTACCTTTTAGTCATCTCACATTTTACTACTAAGGCCAAGAAAAATGATAATAGCCAAAAGTGGCAATATTCTAAATGTCCATCGAGTGCTAGAATGAATAAATAAAATGGTATATACATACAGTGGAATATTATTTGTCAATAAAAAGAAATAAGATACTGATATATGCTACAACATGGATAAACCTTGAAAACATTATGCCAAGTAAAAGAAGCCAGTAACAAAAGACACACATAGTATGCTCTCATTTACATAAAATATTGCAATAGCAAATCTATAGAGATAGAAAGTAGATTAGTGGTTACCTAGGACTAGGCAGAGGGGAGCAGGGTCAGAGTGATTACTAAGACATGAAGTCTCTTTTCAGGGCAACAAAAATATTCTAAAATTGTTATAATGGCTGCAAACTCTGTGAATACACTAAAAATCATTGATTTATATACTTAAATAGGTGACTTCTATAATATATGACCTTTATCTAAATTAAGCCATTAAAATGAAAAGGGATTGAGATTTTTACATCGGTCAAATTTTCTGAGATAACTGTCATTATAGGAAAATATAGCAGTTTAATATAGAGTATCAATGAATAATTAATGATACCACAGAAATTGTTACATGTTCTAAATTTTTTTTTTTTACTGACAAAATGTTTTTACTACTTCAATGCTTAATTTAGTGCTTCCTCACTGGATTATTAGCCAAGAGTGCTTTATTTAAGCAACTGACTCACTGGCTCATAGGATGGTTGAGGCTGGTAAGTCTGAAATCTGCAAAGCCAGCCACTAGACTGGAAACTCAGGGAACGAATGATATTGCAGCTTGAGTTTGAAGACAGTCTGGAAGCAGAATTCCCTCTTCCTCAGGAACCTTTTCTCTAAAGGCCTTCCTGAGAGGATGAGGTCCACCCACATTATAAAGGGTAATGTGCTTTACTCAAAGTCTTTTGATTTGTTAATCTCATCATAAAAATATCTTTAGAGTGACATGTTGATCAAATGTTTGGAGAATGTGTCCAAGCCAGGATGACATAAAATTAATCACTCTACGCACTTACATGAGAAAATAACTAATTTTAATCCCAATTTGGCTATGAGCAGAAAGAGCAGGCCAACTCTCTAACAAAGAGAATCCAGTAATCATACAAGCACCACGTCTGGCTTTTGGAACTTAATTTCTTTGCATGGATGGTGGAAGGAGACCCTCATTGTTATACAAAATACATGTATGAAGATGTGAGGAAAAAAAAATAGCGTTACCCTAGATTAGGTAGAGAGAAGTGATGCGAGGGGAGAGGTGGGGCTGGGGATATAGGGAGGATAGTAGAATGAAACAGACATTATTATTACTGTGTGTATATATGTGAATGCATGACCAATATGATTCTGCAACCTGTATAATCAGAAAAATGAGATATTGTATCCCATGTGATTCAAATGTATGATATGTCAAGGTCATTGTACTGTCATGTGTAACTAGTTAAAACAAATTAAAAAAAAGAAATTGGGATTTTACTAGAAAAAAAAGAAAAATTAATGCATACTTATTAGAAATTTTTTAAATGTCAAAAAATAGAATTAAAAAAATCAATCTTTCCCCATAAGTTTTAGTTATCATTTTCAGTTAGGCTTTGGTCTAGAATGACTTCATAAATTGGGAATTAAGGTTTTATATACATATATTTTTAATTTTTATTTTTTAGTTGTAGGTGGACACAATACCTTTATTTTATTTTTATGTGGTGCTGAAGATCGAATCCAGTGCCTCACGCATGCTAGGCAAGCACTCTACCACTGAGCCACAACCCCAGCCCAGGTTTTTATATAAAAAATTTTATATGAGTTTTATGTACAACTGATTTAAAAATCAGTTATAAAGTTTATTAAGAAAACTTATTTTATTATGAAGTAAATAAATATGAGTTATCCACAGTACATAGTAGATCATTGCTGCTCTTTTATACAGTGAAGTAAATCAGGAGACTTAAACAATGGTGTTCGTGAGGAGCTTTTTATGAGGCCATGGCCCTTACATTTACAACTGGCAGTTTTGCATTTAACACAAATAACGAAGTTTTACCTTTCATCTCAAAACGTTTGCACCCTACTTCTTACCCATAAATATTTTCTCCTCAAATTTAAACAAGTTGGCAATGAGTTTCTGTGATGAGAACTTTTTATCTTAATGGTTAAGCATTTGATCTGGTGACCACATGTGAAGATTATATTTATTCACTGAGAGTACACTAAGTCACAGATAGTTAATCTACTCTACAATGTTACTGGCCTGAGAGAAGAAGGGAATAAACATGAATGCATACTACGTATCATGTCCTAAGGCCTATAACATGATTTTATCTTTCCAACAATCCTGCAAGATGGATAACGTGTTCCCAGTTACTCATGGAGTGGCAGATTAAAGCTCAAAGAAGTTAACAACATTGACCTAGATGATGCAGTTAAGAAATTGGGAAGGCTTTCTCCTTCTAGAGATTATTTTTATCCTCAGTAGTCTCAAATAAGAGGAAAGTTGACATTTTCTGAGCCTTAGCCATTGTCCCTGGCAATCACTTTCCACTTCTTTTAGGATCTCCCAAGCATACTTGAGCTCCTGTGTTTCACCCTTCCTAAATATGTTCTGGTTTCCCAACAGATGTGAAAAACCTTGGTACTTATATTCCCTATATTCTCTGAAGTTGTCTTGGCAATGGTCCAGGGACCAATCTATCTAGCGAGAATACATAATTTGTTTTTTCTCTTAAAGTCTTTATAATATTTGCTGGAATTTCTGAAATTGGCAGTAATGTCTGAATTTGAGTCTATTTTCAGAGTGAGGTCTTTGCTCAGGTATGAGGAGGTGTACATGGATTCTTATAATTCCCGGGAAGTCCTCATGTGTCATAAATTCTGGGATGAAACCTTATAAAGGACTAGATGAAGAATCCAGTGAACAGAAGATGGTCCTTAGGTTTATGTCTTTGGCTATTAGGTAAATCATGATGCAATTTTCTGAGACTGGGAAGACTGGAAGCATTTTAGCAGGGAAGTTGCAAAGAAATATGTTATTTTGAACTTCAAGATTTTCCCTCATTTTTCATATTCAATCCATAATGGTGTATAGGTTAAAAACCACATGAAATGGATAGATTTGTGATATATGAATTATATCTCAATAAAGATATTACCAAAAAGAGGACCAGAAATAAATTTAATTGTCTACTCTTGGCCCTTGAAATATTTTAGATGACTTATACCCAAACTATTATAGGTTGCATTAGTAAACTTTTGTTGCTGTGACAAAACACCTGAAAAATCAACTGGTTTTTTTGGCTTACAGTTTCAGAGGTTTCAGTCCATGGTCACTTGGCCCTGTCACTTTGGGCCTTTGATGAGGCAGAAATCTTGGCAGGCAGTGCATAGTGGATTGGAGGTGCTCTTCTCATGGTGACCAGAAAGGGGAGAGAGAGAGAGAGAGAGAGAGAGAGAGAGAGAGAGGGGAAGGGGAAGGACCCTGGACAAAATATCCTTCCAAGGCACAGCCCCAGGTACTTCTTCCAACTGGGCCTCAACTGCTAAAGTTTTCACCACCTCCCAGTAGTGCCACCAGCTGAGGACCATGTCTTCAACATATTCCAGATTTGAACTATAACATAGGTACATGTTGAATTTCAGGTTAAAGGGTTGACAGATAGGAATAGATGGTCTCCAAAGGTCTTATATAATTGGGGTTTTTTTCTTTTCTTTCTTTCTTTTCTTTTTTTTTTGTATTTCTTTTCCAGTCATTTCTCAATGCTGGCTAGGAGATAAATTTAACTTTGGTATTAATTATATAATTTATCAATACATCCGGCATGTATTTCCTTTTCTGTGACAAGTGCCAGGTACTGTTTTTAATACTGAAGATGCAGAAGTGAACAGGACAAATTGCTGTCAGCTTACATTCTACTGAGGGAAACAGAGTTAAGTTGGCATGGGGGAATGACCTCTCTGAGGAAGTGATATTTGAACAGGGACCCGGATAACATGAAAATCTGGAGGAAGAAAATACCAGGTAGATGATGCAGAAGCATAAATATCCCAAGTTGAGAGGAAGTTTAGTCCATTAGAGCAGCGGTTCTCCAACTTGAGTGCACACCTGCATCAACTTGAGGACTTGTGAAAACAGATTGCTGGCTCCACACACAGTGTCTACATCAGCAGACCTGGGATGAGGGCCCCAGAATTGCATTTCTAACAAGTTCTCAGGTGATGTTGACACTGCTGGTCTGGGGACCACACTTTGAGAATCACTGTGTTAGAGGAATAAGAAAGAAACAAACGTGGCTGGGAAACTTGAGTAATTGAGAGAACAGTAGGTAGTGGCATGCTGAAGCCGCTTATACTAGCTCACAGAGCTGAAATTGCGCATCTTTTCCCAACCTTACGTTAAGTGATATTACACTGGTGGCCTGATACCAGCCACGGTGGATGTATTTGTAACTCAGAAATTGGTAGATGCTACAAAATCAGAGATTCCACTTCTGGTGGTAGAGATGAGATCAAAGAGGTAGGCAGATATCAGAACTTCAAGAATCTTATATTCCATGATACGGAAAAAAGATTTAAGTAAGGATAATGGGAAGCCAATTTTTTGGGGCAAAACAAGCACGATCTGACTTGTGTTTTAAAAGGAATATTTTGGCTACTAAGTCTAGTATAGTGCTATAGTTTGGATCTTGAGTTTTTTCCACAGGCCCATGTGTTAAAAGCTAACTCCCCAGCCTGTGGTGCTACTGGCAGGTGTGGGACCTTTACAAGGTAGGGCCTAATGAGAGGTTTTAAGGGTCTCCTACATGCACGTGTGCGCTCTCTCTCTCTCTCTCTCTCTTTCTCTCTCTCTCTTTGTAGCTACATTCAACCACTGAGCTACATTCCTAGTTCTTTTTTCAATATTTTTTTAGATGTAGTTGACACAATACCTTTATTTTATTTATTTATTTTTATGCTGAGGATCGAACCCAGGGCCTTGCACTTGCTAGACAAGCACTCTACCACTGAGCCACAATGCCAGCCCCCCATTCTTTTTTTTTTTTTTTTTTGAGACAGGGTCTTGCTAACTTGCCCAGGTTGGCCTCAAACTTTTAATCTTTCTGCCTTAGCCTCCTAATGCACACACCACCATGCCCAGTTTGCTCTTTTTTTCCCTGGCCACATGAGGTGAACATCTTACTCCACCGTATGCTTTACACCATGAGGTACTGACTCACTATGGGTCCAATAGCAATAGGGTCAACTGACTATGACCTGAAAATTCCAAAACTGTTAAAAAAAACAAACCTGTCTTCTTTTTAATTTTATTATCTCCAGTATTTTGTTATAGTAATGAAAAGCTAACTAAAACAGATTATAGGGAATATGATTATACACCCCAAATTCAATTTGTTTCTGTTTGGGTTTATTGAGCTACTCAGCCAATGGCTACATTTCTCAGCTATCCTTGCAGCTTCATGTGGGTGTGTACTTAAGCATATGACAATGATATATGAATAAAATGGTGTGTGAAATTTCTGTTACTGGATAAAAAAATTCTTTTTCCTAAATGTCCTCTTTTTCCTTGAAAGTCACAACCCAGACACAGTAGTGACCCAATGTTGCCCTGCAAATGATAACAATATTCCAGGAGATGAGAAATTGATTCAAGTTTCCCAGCCACGTTTGTTTCTTTCTTATTCCTCTAACACAGTGATTCTCAAAGTGTGGTCCCCAGACCAGCAGTGTCAACATCACCTGAGAACTTGTTAGAAATGCAATTCTGGGGCCCTCATCCCAGGTCTGCTGATGTAGACACTGTGTGTGGAGCCAGCAATCTGTTTTCACAAGTCCTCAAGTTGATGCAGGTGTGCACTCAACTTGGAGAACCGCTGCTCTAATGGACTAAACTTCCTCTCAACTTGGGATATTTATGCTTCTGCATCATCTACCTGGTATTTTCTTCCTCCAGATTTTCATGTTATCCGGGTCCCTGTTCAAATATCACTTCCTCAGAGAGGTCATTCCCCCATGCCAACTTAACTCTGTTTCCCTCAGTAGAATGTAAGCTGACAGCAATTTGTCCTGTTCACTTCTGCATCTTCAGTATTAAAAACAGTACCTGGCACTTGTCACAGAAAAGGAAATACATGCCGGATGTATTGATAAATTATATAATTAATACCAAAGTTAAATTTATCTCCTAGCCAGCATTGAGAAATGACTGGAAAAGAAATACAAAAAAAAAGAAAAGAAAAGAAAGAAAGAGAGGAAGAAAGAAAGAAAAGAATAAAAGAAAAAACCTCAATTATATAAGACCTTTGGAGACCATCTATTCCTATCTGTCAACCCTTTAACCTGAAATTCAACATATACCTATGTTATAGTTCAGATCTGGAATATATTGAAGACATGGTCCTCAGCTGGTGGCACTACTGGGAGGTGGTGGAAACTTTAGCAGGTGAGGCAGTTGGAAGAAGTTGTGCCTTGGAAGGGTATATTTTGTCCAGGGCCCCTTTCTCTCTCTCTCTCTCTCTCTCTCTCTCTTCACTTCCTGGAAACCATGAGGAGAGCATCTCCACTCCACTATGCACTGCCTGCCAAGATTTCTGCCTCATCAAAGGCCCAAAGTGACAGGGCCAAGTGACCATGGACTGAAACCTCTGAAACTGTGAGCCAAAATAAACCTTTCCTCCTTTCAGTTGATTTTTCAGGTGTTTTGTCACAGTAACAAAAAGTTTACTAATGCAACCTTTAATAGTTTGGGTATAAGTCATCTAAAAATATTTCAATGACCAAGAGTAGACAATTAAATTTATTTCTGGTCCTCTTTTTGGTAATGTCCTTACTTAGATATGATACCACACAATCTAACCATTTAATGTGATTTTGGTATATTCACCATTATGAACCTATCAACATAACCCATTTTAAAATATTTTCATCCTCTCCAAAGAAATCTTGTCTTTTAGCAGTTAACCCTCTCCCATTCTGTCTATTCTCCCAACCCGTGGCAAATGCTAATCTATTTTCTATCTCTCTGGGCTTGCCCACTCTAGGCATTTCATATAAATGGAATCATAAAACATATGGTGTTCTGTGACTTGCTCCTTTCAATTAGTATAATATTTTCAAGGCTAATCCATACTGCAGTGTGTGTCAGTACTTCATTTCTTACAAATAATATTGTATTGTAAGAACACAGCACATTTTATCTGTTCATCAGCTGATAGTCATCTGGGTATTACTGCATTGCACCATAAAGAATAATACTGCTATGGACATTATATTTTCATTTCTCTTGAATATATACCCAGTGGTAGGATTGATTGATCATATGGTAACTCTATATTTAAACTTTTTTTAAAAAAAAATTTTTAAAGAGAGAGAGAATTTTTTAATATTTATTTTTCAGTTCTCGGCGGACACAACATCTTTGTTTGTATGTGGTGCTGAGGATCAAACCCGGGCAGCACACATGCCAGGCGAGTGCGCTACCACTTGAGCCACATCCCCAGCCCACTCTGTATTTAAACTTTGAGAAATGACCATATTGCTTTCTAAAGAAGCTGCATCATTTTGCATTTCCAAAAACAGTATACGGATGTTCCAATGTATCCACATCCTTGCCAATATTTGTTATTTCCTGTATTTTTTATTAGAGCTATTCTAGTTGTATTGAGGTGTTATTTCTCATTGTGCTTTTTATTTGAACTTCCCTGATGACTAATGACATCAAATACTTTTTTGTGTGCCTATTGGCCGTTTGCATATCTTCTACAGAGATATGTTTATTCAGATCCTTCACCCACTTTTAAACTGGGTTATTTGTTTCTTTATTATTGATTTGCAATAATTCTTTGTTTGTTTAGATAGAAGTCCTTATCAGCAATATGATTTCAAAGTTTTCTCACATTCTGTGAGTTGTCTTTTCACTTTCTGATGATGTATTTTGAAGCAGAGTTTTCAATATTGATGAATTCACTTGTTATTTGTACTTTTGATGTCACAGCTAAGAAACCATTGTCATATCTAAGATCATTCAAGTTTATGCCTATGTTTTCTTCTAAGAACTTTATAGTTTATCTTTGATTCATTTGTGTTGGTCTTTGATCTCTTTTGAGTTAAATTTTGTAAGGGCATATGGTAGGGGTCCAACTTTATTCTTTTGCATATATAGAAATTCAATTATGCCAAGACCATTTTTTTAAAAACACGATTCTTTACCCATTGAACTGTTCTGTCACACTTGTTGAAAATCACTTGACTATAATTGTGAGGGCTTATTTCTAGACTCTCAATTTTATTCCATTGATCTATATGTCTATTCTTCTGCCAATGCTTCTGGTCCTTTAATCAACATCTATTTAGTCATATCTTAAGGTCCATTTCATTGCACAAACATACATCTTATTCTAAAGCAATTTTATCTGAATGTTTTTCATTCTAAAAATAACCAAATGCAGTCAGTTTCACCATCTTAGGGGAGAGGGAGACTGCAAATTATAAAAGGCAATGTCTACTACTTCCAGTGAATGGAAATTCTTCTGAATACCAAAAAAGAACTGGATGGCTTTAACCAGATGAATAGTAATATTAAAATTAGGATTTCTTCATCTGGCCCCCAGATGTCATAGCTAAGTCTTTCTAAGAAGAGAGAGAGTGAGGGAGGAAGTCATAAGCACAATGAACTAAAATATTTGGAGACGCTTATATGACTTGGCAATGTTAGTGCAAGGCTTTAGTGTCTTGATGAAAAATTAGCTGGTTAGCTCTTCTTACAAAATAAGTGATTCTTCTTGGGAAGTTGTGGTGCCAGCTTTTGCCAACTCCTCTCCACCACTTCTACCTACTATTCTCATATCTGAGGTCCTAGAGTTGCTGCTATATGAACAATTTATGCTGATAAAAACAGTTGCTTTCTCTTTTGTCAAATACGATTGATTTGATCTCTCTGAAAATGAAAATACCAAAAGTCTCATCAGATGTAGCTTTGGACACTATCCTAAAGTAGTTTTATCTCAGCAAAATCAAATACATAATATATGCTATGGTCGGTCAGAGAGAACTTCAACAGAGAGTGCTCTATGATTTCAATGGTGCTTGCTTCATTTTGGGAAGCACTATTTTTTGGATTTTAATTCAACAGTACACAAGAGACATTTTTTTTTCTGAGTACATTTTCAGTTTTTGTAACCATGTGTTATTTACAGAAAATAGAATTCATGTGTTTTTGATTCATTTACACTTAACTCATTAAAAAATTCCTGTTAAACCACTTGGTATTCAAGGACTTTTCAGTTTTCTAAATAAGTTTCCAAAAGCCTTCTTAAAGATATGGAATGGTGTTAAATAAATATGTACATGAGTTTCCAAACCATGTTCATAATTTTTTCTTCAGAATTTTGTGCCTTTAATTAGTAAAATGTGCTTTTTCTCTTAGCCAGAAAGAGATTAATGTGTGAAAATTTATCATTTGTCAATGCAAGAAACCCTTAAATTTACAAATAAGAAGTTTTAAATATCATCAATCAGCAAATAATTTGATTCACATACAAGCTACAAAATAAATGTCAGATAAAAATTACAAATTTAGGAGGAAGAAAGTGAATTAACAATTACTGAGCATACCTTGGGTAATATGTACTGGGCTTAGCTCTTAGAATTTAATCTTTAGGAGACGGGTATTTTCATAGATGAGAAAATTGAGGCTCAGATAAGCTAAATAATCTTCCCAAAGTCATATAGACAGTAAGAAAGAGCCAGGATTCATGTATAATAAGAATTGTAATGCATTCTGCTGTCATATATAAATTAAAAAAAATAACTAAAAAAAGAGCCAGGATTCAAAGGGTTGTATGATTATTAAATCCCTGTTATTTCTACTACTCATGAATCCCATTGGATTTTCAATAAAAAGACCTAATCTAAAATTACCATACTTTTACCAAATGCTGGGAAGATAAATGTGAATTAGCCTTAGCTTCTTTGAGTATAGAAACAGACAGTAAAGCTCACCTTATGAAATGTGATAATGTATACGTGTATGCAGCTAGACTGAATTGAGTTGCTTCTCTTACCTCTAACCTTGTCTTACTTCAATAAGTTTTCATACACAGAAGGTAATACTTTGAAATCTCAAATTTCACTGGCACGGTGGTGCATGCTTATAATCCCAGTCACTTGGGAGGCTGAGGCAGGAGGATTGCAAGTTCGAAGCCAGCCTCAACAATTTAGTGAGCCCCTTAGTGACTTAGCAAAATCTTGTCTCAAAATAAAAAATAAAAAGGACTGTGAGTGTAGCTCACTCGTAAAGCATACCTGGGTTCAATTCCCAGTACAAAGAAAAGAAATTTCAGATTTCATTTTTTTTTACCTTGTAAAATTTCAATGATTCTCCAAGATCTTTACAAATTCCAACTCCTTCTCTCTCTATTTCCCCAATAAAACTTTAATTTCAGTTGGATTAATTTACTACCACACCTATGGATCAACATGCACATTATACTTAAAAAAAACAACAACTATGGTACCTGGGGTTATAGCTCAGTGGCAGAGCACTTGCTTAGCACTTGTGAGGTACTGGGTTTGATCCTTAGTACCACATAAAAATAAACAAGCAAATAAATAAAATAACGGTATTGTGCATCTACAACTAAAAAAAAAGAAAGAAAGACAGAAAGATGTTCCTTAAAAAAAAACAACTATGGTAAAATACACATAACATAAAAGTTGCCATTTTAACTATATTTAAGTTTATAATTCAGTGGTATTACTTAGTAGTACATTCACATTTTTGTGTAACCATCACCACTATTTCACTTTTCTAAGCAGCATTCACATACCCCACAATGAAACTTTCTCCCCATTTCTGTATGTCCAACTCTCTGTCTTCTAGCCAGATCTAACTCAAACTACACGTCCTTACTGAGTTTGTCTTACTTATATCACTTATTGAGAGGCAGTTTTGCATAGTGGTTAAGTGTATAGACTCTGGGTCAGATTGAGTTCAATTCTATCAGTTACACCCTAACTGCATGACCTTAGGCAGGTAAATCAAGCTGTTAGTTTTCTACATATTTATCCAAATGATTTAAAAACTTGTGCCCACACAAAAACATGCACATGAATGTTTATAGTAGCTTTCTTCATAATTGCCTCAAAATGTGAGCAACCAATATGTCCTTCAGTAGGTGAATAAACAAACAAACTGTTGTACATCCACACAATGAAATACCATTCTGAGATAAAATTAAATGATCTTTCAAGCTATGAAAAGGCATGGAGGAAACTCAAATACGTATTGCTAAATAAACAAGTCAGTCTGAAAAGACTACATATCATATGATTCTAAATATACGACATTCTGAAAAAGGCAAAACTATCCAGACAATAAAAAGATCAGGGTTTCCAGGGGTTCAGTTGGTGGGTGGGAGGGATGAATAAGTGAAACAGGAATTTTTAAGGCAGTGAGTAAAACTATTTATCATGATGTAATAATGGTAGATACATGACACGCATTTGTCAAAACTCATTGAACTGTAAAACAGAGTGAATTCTAAGATCAACTATGGATGATTGTAACACATGTATTACACTAACACAAGATGCTAACAATAAAGGAAACAAGGGAGGTATGTGGGGACTGTGTACTTTCTGCTCAACTTTTAGTAAACCTAAGACTGCTCCAAAAATGAAGTGAGTTTATTAAAACAAAAGCAAGCAAACAAACAAAAAACAAGCAAAATTAGCAAACAATAACAAAAAAGATATCTGGGAAATCTTTAAATATCAGAAATTAAATATTACATTTCTAAATAACCTATGTGTTAAAGAAGAACTTATAGAAAATTATTTACTGAGTTAAAGTCTTTTTAACAAAGCAAAAGTGACAACACAAAATATAACCTGTGAGATGTGGCTAAAGTTGAACTTAGAAATTAATAGCATTCAGTGTCTGTTAGAACATAAGAAATAACTTCAGCTTTCACTTTAAGAAACTATAAAGGGAAAAGTCAAACCCAAAATAAGCAGAAGAAAGAAAAAAAATGCAGACAAGGGTAGAAATCAATGAAACAGAAAACAGATAAACATTAAAGGAAATCAATTAAAAGCTGGTTTGGGGGGAGATTTAAAAAAATTAATAAACTTTTATCCAGAGTGATCAGGAAAAAAATGATAATACACGAATTAACAATATTTGGACTGAGAGAAGTGATATCAATATAGATTATCCAGATGTTAAGAGGATAAAGAGAAGATATTATGAACAACTTTGTGTCACTAAAAATGACAACGGTTTGGATGAAATGAGCAAATTTCTTGAAAGACAAATAGCTAAAGTTCATCCAAGAAGAAATTGAAAACTCAAATATAAGTATTATTAAGAAAATGAATGCATGATTAAAAACTTACCCACAAACCATGTATGTATAATATGTCAAAATATACTCTACTGTCATATATGTCTAAAAAGAATAAAAAATTTTAAAAAACATACCTACAAATGAAAATACAGACTCCTATGCCTTCACTGGTAAGTACTACCAAACATTTAAGGAAGAAAAGAATACAAATTATACATAAACACTTCTTAAAAAAATTGAAGAGGAGGAAGGCCAGCATTACTCAGATACCCAAACCAAAGACATTAGAAGAAAACTAATATGGACAAATATCCCTCATGGACTTTGATGCAAACGTATTTTAAAATTTTAACAATTTGAATTCAACAATATACAAAAAGAATCTAGAGAGATTTATCTGAGAAATACAAGCTTGGGTTAACATTTGAAAATCAGTTCATGTAATTCACTATATTGAAAGATTAATGAAGGAAAAAACCAATCATCTCAACAAATGCAGCAAAAGCATTCAGTAAAATTTAGCATCATGACAAAAACTCCCAGCAAATGAGGAATTAAAGGGAATTTACCCACCTTTATAAGAGGCATTTAAAAAATAAACAACCCTCTATTAATGAAACACTAAATGTTTGTTTTCACCCTGAGATCAGGAGCAATGGAAGGATATACACTGTCACTGTATTCAACATTGTACTGAAGTTTTATCCAGTACATTAATATAAGAAAAGGAAAGAAAGGCATCTAGACTGGAAAGGTAAAAGTATAACTTTATTTGTAGACCACATGATCATGTGTGCAGAATATACGGTGGAATCTATTTTTTTAAAAAATTCTGGTAGGCCTACATAAATGTGTATCTCTGAAAAATATATAACTGAAAATATATCTCTGAAAAATAAATAACTAGTGGAACTAGGAAGTGACTTTGACAAGGTTACAGGTTATAATTCCTAGGTCTCATCTAATTCCTAGGTTTTTAATTCACTTTGAGTTGACTTTTATGCAGGGTAAGAGATATGGGTCAAGTTTCATTCTTCTACATATAGATTTCCAGTTTTCCAGCACAGTTTGTTAAAAAGGCTATCTTTTCCAGCTGGGCATGGTAGCACATGCCTGTAATCCCAGCTGCCGAGGCAGGAAGATTGCAAGTTCAAAGTCATCCTTAGCAATGTAGCTAGGCCCTGAGCAATTTAGTGAGACCCTGTCTCTAAATAAAATATAAAAAGGGCTAAGGATGTGGTTCAGTGGTAAGTGCCCCTAAGTTTAATCCCTGGTACAAAAAAAAAAAAAAAAAGAGAGGCTGTCTTTTCTCTAACATATGTTTTTGGCTTCTTTATCTAATATGATATAACTATATTTCTATGGGTCTGTTTCTCTGTCTTCTATTCTATTCCATTGGTCATCCTGTCTGTTTTGGTGCCAGTTCCATGCTAATTTTGTTACTGTAGCTCTGTAGTATAATTTGAGGCTCAGTACTATAATGCTTTCAGTACTGCTCTTTTTGCTCAGAATTACTTTGGTTACTCTGAATTTTATTTTTCCAAATGAATTTTAGAACTGTTTTTGTCTAGTTCTGTGAGGGATGTCATTAGTATTTTGATGGGGATTGCATTGAATTTATATATTGCTTTTGGTAGCATGGCCACTTTGATAATATTAATTCTGCCTATCTAAGAACATGGGAACTGTTTCTATCTTCTAAGGTCTTCTTCAATTTCTTTCTTTAGTAGTCTATAGTTTTAATTGTAGAGGTCTTTCACATCCTTTGTTAGATAAATTCCCCATTTTTTTGAGGTTATTTTGAATGGGATAGTTTTCCTAAACTTCAGGTTGATATCCTTGATGAACATAGTTACAAAAATTCTGAATAAAATCATGGCAAATTGCATATAAAACTATTAAAATATAGTGCACCATAATCAGGTGGGTTTAATCCTAGGGATGCAAGGTTGGTTCAACATATGCAAATCAATAAATGTAATTCACCACATAAATAGAGTTAAGGATAAGAAACACATGATTATTTCATTAGATGCAGAAAAAGCATTTGACAAAGTCCAGTACCCACTCATGTTTAAAACACTAGAGAAACTGGGAATAGAAAGAACTTACCACAACATTGTAAAGGCAATATATGACAAACCCAAGGCCAATATAACACAGAACAGAGAAAAACTGAAAGCATTTTCTCTAAAAGCAGGAATAAGAAAAGGATGCCCACTTTCACCACTCCTATTCAATATAAACCTTGAAACTCGAGCCAGAGCAATCAGGCAAGATAAGGAAATTAAAGAGATACAAATAGGAAAAGAGCTCTAATTATCTCTGTTTGTTGATGACATGACCCTATGTTTAAAAGATCCAAAAAACTCCACCAGAAGAATTATACAGTTGATAAACAAATTTAGTAAAGTATCAGGATACAAGATCAACATACATAATAAATCAATGGATTTCCCATACACCAATAATGAATCTGTTGAAAACGAAATTAGTAAACTATCCCATTCACAATAACATAATAGGTTTTTATTGAATAAATTAACAGTCTGATTCTATAATTTATGTGAAAATGTTTAGGACCTAGAATAGTCAAAACAAGTTTACAAGAAAGAAAAAAATTGGAAGGCTAACACCATCTGATTTTAAGATTTACTATAAAGCTACTCTAATAAGACAGTATAATGTGGGTATAAATATAGAAAAATAGATCAACCAAACAGAATAGTCTACAGATAGACCTACACATATATGATTGATTAATTGTTGACAAAGGTGCAAAGGCAGTGCAGTGAAGAAATGAACAAGCAAATGATCTTAGATTAATTTGACAGATATAGTCTATAAGTATGAAGGCATATAAATAAATAAATGTCCTTAATCCATAATTTGTACCATATGTAACCAAAATTCACTCAAAATGGATCATATCCCTAAATCTAAAACTTAAAACTCTAATGCTCCTAGGAGAAAACAGAAGAAAATCTTTGTGACTTTGGGTCAGTCTAAAATACAACACCAAAAGCATAGGCCATAAAAGAGGCTGATGAACTCCTCCTCTGTAGTAAAATTAAGATTTTTTGCTCTTTGAAAGACACTGTGATAAGCCACAGACCAGGAAAACATTTTCAAGTCACATATCAGATAAAGTATTTTTATCCAGAATACATAAAGATTTCTCAAAATCTAACTATTTAAAAAATGTGCAAAACACACATTTTATCAAGGAGGTTAGATGGGTTACAAAACAACACTTGAAAAGATGCTATCTTGGGTCAGTATTCAATTTAAAAATCAGGCAGGTTTCAGGAGGGCCATTCCATAATGAGAAAATAATATCTTGATGTTCTATGAATATTTTAATATAAAGATTTTAATGGCAAAGGGTCACAGTGTATTTAAATCATTCCAGACTAAAATTATTGCTGCTATGTTTCATGGTGTGGAATTCTACAAGGTCAGTTACCCATTTGTTTGTAGTTTAGAGGGGACACAAATTACTTTCTCAAGACAATTTCATCCTTATTTCTATACTTCATTTCTTTGGCACAACTCCAAGTACCAGGTGGAATGACTCTCTATTCAGCTGGCTTTTTGCATGTTTTAATATTCACCAGAAAATGTCAATGCTACCCCCCCAGCTCTGCTGGTTTATTAAAACATAAGGCTCTGTACTTAATTAGTCACAATGAATCACTGTATTCTAGGTATTTCTCAGGGGGGTTAATCTCAAATTCAGAGCTGTTCACTATTTTTTAAAAGCTAAGTTGAATACAGTAACACTGAAGAAAATTGCCTGAAGGATTTATAACATACCCATTCCTCTGGATACACTGAACTCTACCCTAGATAAAGGTAGACCATACATAAAATCTTGCCTAGGATGACTCAAAGAAGTTATTTTGTTGTGTTGTTGCTTTAATTCAAGCATAGTTTTGCTTTCCTAAAGAAATCTGTGTGCTTTTTGCATTATAGACAATATAACTGTCCACTTATGAGAAGGGCATGGTGTTGCACAACTGTAATCCCAGCAATTGAGGATGAGGCAGGAGGATTGAAAGTTTGAGGCCATCCTCAGAATTTAGCAAGACTCTTGGCAAGTTAGTGAGACACTGTCTCAAATTAAAAACCTTAAATTAAATTAAAAAATAGCTCAGTGTTAAAGCACCTCTGGGTTCAATCTCCAGTACTAAAACAAAATTTAAAAAAAGCAAAACTGTTTACTTCTGATCTAGTACTTTATTCCTGCTTTAGGGCTGTAACTTAGGGAAACAGGACATATGCATAACTTTGAATTCTGTCTTCTAACAGGCCAGTTGTTATAGACTCATCAAAATGGTCATGGTCATGACAAAATAAACTCTTGTTGTTTACTTTATTCTTTTATACTCATTTGTATCTCTGAACCTCAACACAATCCTGATTTTTCACCCCAGCTGGGGACATCAGTAATTATACAGATCTCAGGAAAGGTTAGAGACAAGTCACTTTGCATGTTTTATCAAAATAAAATAAAAATGTATAAGAGTTTCAATTTCAGTCAGTACTAAAATGTTCCTTGTTAAAAAAAATTGCATCAAAATTTTACACAGAAAATTTTACCCTCAGGAAACTCTTAATCTAATAAATGACAAATTTATCTAATAAATTTATTAAGCTTCAGCTGTAAGTTAGGTATTTGGTACATGGGAGTGACAGAGTGATGCTACCAAAAAAGCCAAATTTGAAAACAAAGAAATTAATTTAATATTTGAAAGTAATTTTGCAGAATCTACACATACTAGAGATAATTAAGTACATATAAAACAGCAGAAGAATGTATATAAAGTAGTAACTAAGTTTTGAAAAGAAAATGGAAATGAAATTTATTGAGTGTATTTATTATCAGCTGGTTCTCTGTTTTCATCTCATTGAGGAGCACCCAAAACTCCAAACAAGATAAATAGGGAGTAATCTCAAGCACAGATTATTGTACAACTATAATTTAATCTAGCTCGATCTAATCAATTTTACTATATTTTGACAGGAGAAACATTTTAATAAAGAGATAATATTCTGAAAGGCTTCTCTCATGGTGCAATGAACCAAAAAAAAAAAAATATATATATATATACACACGCACACACACACACACACAATTTTTAGAATGCTTCCCATTCATTTATGTGTTTTTTCATTCATCAAACATTCACTGAAGTTTGATAAAGATTTTAAGATAAGCACTGAAAATGTAAAGACCAATAAGAAATAATCTTCACCCTCAACAATCTTATAAGCCAGTAGAGAGCAAGAGTTATACCAGTAAATATAATATAGGTTAACTATTGCTAGATCTATTAATGATAATTCCATACTGTATTAGTTTGGATATGATACTGCACAATAGTGCATTAACTTAATTAGCAAATGTATTCTCTTGCTTTTAGGTTTGTGGGATGTCTCTGGGCTATAAATTCTAGAATACAGGCCATATACAGGCTGGGTTCAAGTCAACTCCATGTGTCCCTTGTCTTTGGACCTGCAGCTGCCTGGGGTGTGTGGTGGTTCCATGGGCTTTAACTCTGCAGTAAAAACTGAATAATTAGCAACAACTTGGGACTCTCTCTTCTCATCATTGCAGCAGGAGGGCTAGCTCAAACACACAAAAATATTTCAAGTCTCTGCTTGAATTACAAATGCTGACATTCTGTTGGCCAAAGAAAAATACCTGACCAAGTGCAATGCCCATAGGGCAGGAAACTGTATTTTGAGTACACAGAAGTAAATATTTGCTGAACAATGACCTAAACTCACACATACAAAGGGGCTGGGATTGTGGCTCAGCGGTAGAGCGCTCGCCTAGCAAGGGCGGGACCCAGGTTCGATTCTCAGCACCACATTAAAAAAAAAAAGTGCAGTAGGAGAGAGCAGGGAGGAATTATACAAGTCAAAGTCCTTGGTCATAAGCAATAGAAACAGATTCTGACTTATTTAAGCAGTAAAGGAATTTATTAAGGAGCATTGATTAGTATATAGTCTCTTGGCAAGATTAAAAACCAGAGCCTACACAAACACAAATAACTTCCAAAATCATACTGAACTAAGCTGGAGAGGATACCATTGTTACGGCCAGTAACAGAGACACTCCAGCTTGAATTGCCCACACCACGGATATAAGTTGCTCATGATGCCTCTAAAAACTGGTTTTAGGTTCTCTCTCTGCTGCTATTCAGTGTGAGTTCTGCAAAGAAAACATGCCTTTTTCACATCAATAGCTCCTAACCCCAAATATGGGATAGATGTGTCTAACTGGCAGATCCTAGATCATGTGCAGATACCCTAACCAAGGAAGGTGGGAACACAAGTAGCTGGCACTTTCTATATAGGTGGAAGCCTATGCCCAATGAAAATGGGGGCATCTCAAATGTAGGTAGAGAACTCAGACACTCTGGAGAAAAATGAAAAATTTCTACTATAAGCACACAGATGGTGGCAGACATATCAGGGAATGCTTCTCAGAGTAGGTAAGGTTCATTTGAATCTTAAAGAACAAATAGGAGTTGGAGAGTTGAAGAAGGGCAAAATGGCTTTTCAAGCAGAAGGAGTCATGAGAAAACATGGTGCGTTTGAGGATGTGCAAGTAGTTCAGCATGGTGCCAGTATAATTTGTGGGGATGGATGTGTATAGAGTGGTGATGGAGCACCATATTAGGTTGGTAAGAGAAAAAGGAGATAGATTATGAAAGTCCTTTTACATCATGTTAATTAGTCAGAGTGTAGTATAGATAATAGAAAATGTTTTAAGTATTTCAGATAGGAAGTTATTTAATACAGGGAAATATAATTTTGGTGGAAGGATTGGAGGAATAGATGCCAATGGGCTGCTAAGATTCATGGCTGAGATCTAGGGTTCAGGAAGAGCTTCTGTCACCACCATTGATGCTGTCTCAGGTGCCTCTCAAATCCATGAGAGACATTATAACTCTAAGTTCAACTCCTGGAGTTACCACTTAAGACATATCTTTATAACTTACCTTGCTAATAGCAACAAAAACAATAAAAATAACAACAATAATAACAATAACAGAGATGGTTTCTACCTGATTTTCATCTTCCAAATCTAGTGCAAGTGTATCAGTTTGGTAAAAACCTACTATATCTAGAACTTTAGTAGCAAAACTGTATGGGTAATATAATAACCCCCCCCCCCCCACACACACACACACACTTTCCATCATCTCTGATTAGAAGAGTAAAAGGGATAATGAAGCAGTCAATCCATAGATTCTACCACACAATACAAAGAGTATAAGTTTTATATCAAGGACTATGTAAATAACTGATGTGTTTTTTAAACACACATACTTGGATCTATTTTTTGAAAATGTGTTTTTGTGGCACTGGAAGGAGTTAATTACAGGAGTGTACAATAGAAGATTTTGCAGTAACTCAAGCAAGATATGGTAGAGAAACTGAAAAATTAGAGTAGTGCAAGGTTGGAAAGATAAAGTTAGAACCTTTGGAACTTGGTGCAGAGTTGAATGGCTATGGTGGGCACCAGAGAAAGACAAAGTAAGGGTTAGTCTCAGGTTTCAGGGTTGGATAACTGGAGGAATGGGGACATGACCTGACAAAATTAAATAGAGAAAAGAAAAAGAGAAAGGAGCACAATATATTCAGCTTTAGAAATGTTTACTGTCTTGGGCCTTTGGAACATTCAAATGGGATTGTCAAGTATGTGATAACACAAAAATAGATTCTGATGTTTTGGAGAAGGTATAACCTGAAAATAAAATCCAGCAATCATGAGAATATAGATGAAAGTTAATGTTATAGGAAGATTTTAAAATAATATATTTGAATAACTAACACTACTAAAATAGTAGTGTTGAATCTTAAAGAACAAATAGGAGTTGGAGAGTTGAAGAAGGGCAAAATGGCCTCTTTATGAGGCCCCGTGAAAAATTTCTCAAATTTTTAGTAGTTTAACATAAAAAATATTTCTTTTTTATTGGTTCTTTTTAGTTATACACAATGGTAGAATCCATTTTCTACTGTACAAGCATGGAATATATCTTATTCTAATTCAGACTTCAGTACTTCTCTTTCCTTTTCCCTCTCCCCACCCCCTACTCCCTTCTCTTTACTGATCTTTCACATTTACCCATAGTAATTTACTTTTTAAAAAATTGATTTTTATGGATGTACATGATGGTGAGATTCATTGCAGTATTTTTGTATATGTCCATAGGAAAGTTATGTCAGATTCATTCCATTGTCTTTTAAAGTTTATTTCTTACCTTATACTCTAGTACATCTGTATGTGTTTGGTGGAAGAGGGGTTTCTGTTCCATCAGTGATTCAGAAAACCTGGCTTACTTCTATCTAGTAGTTTCACTTTTTTTTCTAGAGCTCAAAATACTCTGGTGGATTTTCTGCAGCTGGCTGAACAAAGAACAAAGAGTTTCAAGAGATTTTGTATCAAGAGTATCAAGAAGGGGCTGGGATTGTGACTCAGTGGTAAGTCACTTGCCTGGTGCATGTGAGGCTCTTGGTTTGACCCTTAGCACCACATAAAAAATAAACAAATAAAAGTATTGTTCCATCTATAACTAGAATTTTTTTTTCCTAAAAAAAAGAGTATCATGAGATTTTGGGGGCCAGAATACTGGTTCTCAAACTATCTGTACTAAAGGGTCACTTAAAAAAAATTCCAACTATTCCAGACTATTACTTTTATAAAACATGATGAAAATGTTGTAATATGTTGCCAAGTTCTGGGCTTGGGATATATAGCTCAGTAGTAGAGTGCTTGCCTTGCTTTTATGAGGCCCTGTGAAAAATTTTAAAAGTACTGAAAAATTTTTTAAAAAGTCAAGTTCCTTTAAACATTCTCACTTTGTATACTTACCTAGTTGTAGACCATAAACAACTCATGGAACAGCACTGGTCTGTGAACCACATTTTTAGTGGTGATGGTATAGTCTATCTACATGTGGCCCAAAGTAGTCACATGCTTCAACTTCAATGTAAAAGACCTGTAAAAATTCAAAGGAAGAAATCAAAGGACTTGGTGAACACATAATATTTTTTTGTGTGTGCTTCAACCTACCCCTTCATTTTTTAAATACCTCCCTCACATTAACTCATCTCTAAGATATAGATGTCACTGTTTTGGCTTAAGATCTCAGGTGGTTCACAGGCTTTCCCAGCAGGTCTAGATGTGACTTCTCCTTGTGTGGTAACCATGATCCCAGAAGACAAACAAACCCCCACCCCAGCCCAGCCCAGCACTACTAAAAAAAATAAACAGTGGTAGATGTGAAGGAGGATAATTACACACACACACACAAAAAAAAAAAAAAAAGGAAAAGAGAAAAGTCTTGTTAGAAAAGGAGAATAAAAGACAGTAGTCACTGCTCCTTAGAAATGCTGAAATCCTGTTTATAAGACTTTTTATTTTTTTTGGAGGGGGGGTACCAGGGATTGAACTCAGGGGCACTCAAACCACTGAGCCACATCCCCAGCCCTATTTTATATTTTATTTAGAAACAAGGTCTCACTGAATTACTTAGTGCCTCACATTTTCTAAGGCTGGCTTTGAACTCATGATCCTCCTGACTCAGCCTCCCAAGCCACTGGGATTACAGGCATACTGTTTATAATACTTTTTTGTAGTCTTCCCATACCAGGAATGAAGAAATTTCCTTGATGAGATGATTAGGTCCTAACTCTTCTTTTGAGAGATAATCTCTTTTCTTTTGCTTTCCATGTTCTCTGGCTCTGCCCTCTGGGAGGTTTTCCTTGTCCATGATCTCCCATAGACACATCTGAGTGGTTCACAGGGACTTTTTTGGGGGACTGGAAGGGGCTGGGGGTCAACCAAAGATGGTTTGTAGCTTGAATAAATAAAACTGATTTTAAATTGGGTGTACAGTTTCTTTGGCAAATACAATTTCCTCAAAAATGTAGTTGACTTCTAATACATTTGTTCCCAGTCAGTTCAATATAATTAATAAATGTATTTATGTGGGTTGTCTCCGTGTTTTCTATTCCGTATCATTGGTTTATGTGTCTGGTGCCAATACCAGGTCCGTTTTTGTTACTATGGCTCTGTAGTATAATTTAAGGTCTGGTATTGTGATGCCTCCTGCTACATTTTTCTTGCTGAGGATTGCTTTTGGCTATTATAGGTCCCTTATTTTTCCAAATGAATTTCATGATTACTTTTTCTATTTCTATGAAGAATGTCATTGGGATTTTAACAGGAATTGCATGGGCTAAGGAATTGAACAAAACCTTCACAGAAGAAGAAATACAATCCATCAACAAAGTACCTTGGATTATACACAGGGGAGGGGAGGGAATATGGGGGTAGGAAGGACAGTAGAATGAATCAGGCATTGTTACCCTATGTGTGTATATGATTACATGACTGGTGTAAAGCTACATAATGTACAACCAGAGGAATGAGAAGTTATACTCTATTTATGTATAATGTATCAAAATACATTCAACTCTCATGTATAACTAATAAGAATAAATTAAAAAATAACTTTCTTTGATCTGCACATGTAGAACCCACAGATGTGGAAGACCAACTATAAATATCAAAGGTTATCTGCAATAAACATAGGACACAGATGTCTTTGACATGCTGATTCACTTTGGATATATACCCAGTAGTCAGATAGTCAGGTATTTCTACTTTTAGTTTAGTTTTATTTATTTATTTATTTTGTACTGGGTATTGAAGCTAAGGGTGCTTGACCATTGAGTTATATCCCTAATTCTTTTTATTTTTTGCAGGGTCTTGCTAAGTTGCCCAAGTTGTCCTCAGACTTGAGATCCACCCTCCCGAGGTGCTGGGATTACAGGCAGGCACCACTGTTCTAGACTCTACTTTTAGTTTCTTGAGGGACTTTTACAATGTTTCCTATAATGACTGTACTAATTTACATCCCATCAATAGTGTATAAGAATTCCCCTTTCTCTGTGTCTTCACCAGCATTTTTTGATCATAGCCACTCTAACTAGAGTGAGATGATATCTTCTTCTTGTTATTTTGATTTATATTTCCCTGATTAATGATGTTGAGTATTTTTTTCCATGAACTTGGCTACCTGTATATCTTCTTTTGAGAAATGTATATTCAGTTTATTTGTCCATTTATTTAATCAAATTATCCTGTTGTTTAATTCCTTGTATATTCTGAATATTAAAATCCTTTGACAGATGAATAGTTTCCAAATATATTCTCCCATTTTCCAGAGTGTCTCTTCAATTTGTTGATTATTTCCTTGTTTGTGCAGAAGTTTCTTAGTGTGATACAATTTCATTTGTCTATTTTTGCTTTTGTTACCTGTACTTTGCAAGGGGGGGGGGTGCTCTTATCCAAGAAATCGTCACAAATATCAGTACCTTAAAGTATTCCTCCTAAGTTTTCTTCTGGTAGTTTCATAGTTTGGGGTCTGACATTTATGTCTTTGGCCCATTGTCAGTTGATTTTTGCATAGGGTGAGAGTTAGGGTTTAATCCTAATTTTCTGCATTTGTAAATCCAATTTTCCCAGCACGATTTAATGAAGAGACTGTCTTTTTTTTTTTTTAAATGTATGTTTTCAGTGCCTTTGTCAAAGATCAGTTGGAAGCGTGTATGGATTTATTTTTGTATTCTTATTGTGTTCCCTTGGTTATGTATCATCAATACCCTAAAAGTTACGATTACTGTACTTTTAGAGTATGTATTATGATTACTGTACTTTTAGAGGTCAAGTATCATGATGCCTCCAGGTTTGTTGTTTTTGCCCAAGATTGCTTTGGCTATTTGTGGTATTTTACACTTTCATATGAATTCAAGGATTGATTTTTTAATTCTGTGAAGAATGCCTTGTTTTTTTTTGTACTGAGAATTGAACTCAGAGGCACTTTACTACTAAGCTACACCCCAAGCAATTTTAATCTTTATTTTGATACAGAGTCTCCTTTAGTTGCTGAGGCTGGCCTGCAAATTGTGATCCTCCTGCCTCAGCCTCCAGTTGCTGAGATTATAGGCATGCATCATTGGTATTTTAGTGGATATTGCATTGAATCTACATTTGATTTGGGTACTATGTGCTAAGGCACTATTCCCAAATTTCCAAATAATTCTCTGGGTCCTTTGAAAGTAAAGACAAAAGCTTTATTTCTGGTTGGGGCCATAAATGCAGAGAACCAAGCAGTTCTATAACACTCAACTCAGACCAGGGCAGGAACATGCTTATAAGGCCTAAAATCCACAAAACAGGGAGCAGGAGAAGCAATCTTAATCATATTTCATAAGTTACATTTTCAGAAAACCAATCTTGCATTAGTCCCAGAGAGCAAGGATATTGTGGTCAGGGTGCAAGGTGAGGGTGGAGACATTAGCTTCTATGTGAGTGGGCTTATGAGGAAGAGGGGACAATTTCACACAGGGTGAGATATCTGAACAAAATGGGGTAAGTCTGGGCTAATTTTCTAATCAGTTCATAACATTCCTCCCTTTTCTTGAAACAATCAAATCCTTGATTTCAACTCTTAAAAGGGCCACCAGGTGAAAGTTACAGAAATTTTCTGTCCAAACTGAAAGCCAAGTTGTATCGTTAGGTCCACCTCTGTCTTGACACAAGACCATGAGGGACAATAAAAATTAAAGAGATTCCTATATTTATGTGAGGAGGAGTCATCAGGATACACACACACATATATGTATATCATGCCACCTCAGGGTATAAGGATTGCCATTAAATTGGGGAACAGCATCATCTAAATGTACAGTTAACAAAGGTTTATCTAGGTCTGTGTGACCTGGTCTAGGAATCCATCCATATACTTGAGGTAGAATTCCATAGGAAGAAGACTTGGTAAAATTGTACCTGGGGAGTTCAGCACCCTGGGCCTTAAGACATAGTCCAAGAAAAAACAAACCAAACAACCGTAATTAGCATTTTTTTTCAGTTTTATATTTAGAGGATAGAAGGTGTCTTCGTGGGAGGTTCATTTCTTTGCAGGAAATGTCTTGGAGAGCTTCACTCGGGTATGATGAGTCCATGTAGTGAGCCCATCCACCTTTATGTCTGGGGGAATAGTAGGATGATGGAGTGAGGTCCTCTTCAGCTGGGTGTCAGTTCTTCCTTTTGGAACCATTTGATGTAGCTGTTGTCTCCTGGCTGGAACAGGTGTTGGAAACTAGTTGTCTCTTGGGCTTGGTTCTCAAGAAGGTCTCTAGAAGCCTTTTCTTCTTTAAGTATCTGCTGGAGAGACTTAAAGTAGTTAAAAAAGAGACTGGGGGATGACTTCATCCAAATGAATATCAGATACCAGGAGGAGCAAAGAGGATGGTCTCCTATACATGATCTTGAAGGGAGAAAGATTTCCTTTGTAAGGGGTGCATCAGGCGTGCAAAAGAGCAACAGGCAAAAGCTTTGGCCACCTAGCACAGGTTTCTAATGAAAATTTACTGAGGGTACTCTTTAGGGTCTGGTTCATGTGTTCAACCTGCCCAGAACTTTGAGGCCCATAAGTGCAATGAAGCTTCCAGTTTATATTTAAAGACTTTGATATTCCTTGTCCTATGGCTGCAGTGAGTGCTGGCCTGTTATCTGATCTTATGGTGACAGGCAGTCCATAGCATGGTTTGACTTCATTAAGAAGAAATTTTATTACAATCTAGGCAGTCTCATATTTGGTAGGATATGCTTCTGACCAACTTGAGAAATATCCACAAAAACAAGGAGATATTAATAACCATTGGAAGGAGGTCTTAACTCAGTGAAGTCAACTTCCCAGTGGTCTCTAGGCAACTCACCTCATTTGTGGACCTCAGGGGGGTCTGCCTTCCCTGTTTGACATTTACCTGTTGGCAGGCTAGACATCACTCAGAGATGTCCTGGGGTATTTACTTTAGTCCTGGGATGTAGTATGTTTTAGATAGAAAGTCAGTTAACTTGTTCTTTCCTAGTGGCAGTTTCATGTAAACCCAGTATTATTGTTCTTCCCAAGGCTTGGGGAATCGGTCTAGAGTCAGGCAGAGTCCACCAGCCTTCTGACTTTGTTCCCCGCTTTTCTTTAGCCTTCTATTCTTATTCTGGTAGATAGTGTGGGAGGCAAAGTAGGCTGGTTTGGGGATATAAAGACAGAGGAAGCATGGTGAATGGTTCTGGTGTGGAGTCCAGGGCCATTTGTTGAGCTATCTCATTGGCAAAATTATTGCCTCTGATGACAGAAGAGTCTCCTTTTTGGTGACCCCAGCAGTGTATGACAGCCACTTGCTTAGGTAACCAAATTGCCTCAAGTAGGGATAATATTTCTTCTTTATTTTTTATGGACTTTTCCTCAGTGGTTAGTAATCCCCACTCCCTGTAAATGGCTCCTGCTGTCTGTGTAAATTTTTTCTTTTTTACCTTTGGCCCACCTTAAAGCCTGTATAAGGACAAGCAGTTCTGCTTGCTGTGCTGAGGTCCTCCTTGGGAGTGCTTGAGCCCAAATGACTTCTGTTTCTGTTGTGACCGCAGCTCTGGCCTTCTGAGTCCCATCTATGACTTGGCTGCTGCTCTCTGTGAACAGGACAGCTTCAGCCTCAGTCAAAGGAACATTGGTCAAGTCAGGCCTTCCTGAGCTCACCTGGTCAAGCATATCCTCACAGTTTTGGAGGCACTCATGTGGATCATCTTATGGCATCAGTGAGGTGGGGTTAAAGGACCTTGCAGGGGCAAAGGTGAGTTGAGAGTGGTCAAGCAACAGACTCTGATGTTGAATAATATGACTATTAGTCATCCATCTATCTAGTGCACCATTTAGGAGGTCTCTACAAAATGTGGTGTTGTCACTGTGAGGGATTGTCCCAAAGTTAACTTATTGGCCTCCTTGACAATAAGGGCAGTGGCCATTATGATATGTAAGCAAGGAGGCCATCTGGATGCTACCAGGTTCGATCTCTTAGGTAGACAAGCTGTTGGCCTCTTTTGGATCCAAGATCCTGTGAGAGGACTCCTTTGGCAACCCTTTGACTTTCTGCTACAAACAGGTTGAAGGGCTTAGTAGCATGGGGCAGAGCCAGAGCAGGGGCCTTGATCAGGGATGCCTTGATGGCTTTAAATCCCTGTTGTTCCTTCTCAGTCCATTTTAAAGGGCCAGTTCCTGTAGTGGCTTCAAACAAAGGCCTTGCTAATTCTGCAAAGGAGTTAATCCAAAGCCTGCAGTAACCTGCCATTCCCAGAAATTCAGACTTGTCTCTTTGTGGTGGGGCTGGGTATCTGATTGATGGCTTGTTTATGAGCCCGTGATAATTGTTCTGAAAGGATCTTTCAAGAAACAAGTTTGGAGCCTCCTCGGGGCCCTGGAGTACCTCAGTATCTTTAGACACATTAATGGGCTTCTTAGCAGCCCCTTTTAGTCCTACAAATAAATGCCAGTGATAGGCATCCAAATGAGCCTGGCCTGCCCCAGGGTTAGGGTCCCAATCAGGACAGATGTCAGGAAGGGCCTCCTCAAACAACTGTCGACCTTCGGCTTCAGTGTGACCGGCCACTGTAAGAATAGCCCTCCTGTCCTCTGCCTTGATGTGATCCTGCTCATCAGAAGTAAAAAGTGCCAATAAAAGCTAATGGCAATCATCCCAAGTGGGCCAGTGTGTGTGAAAAACGGACTCAAGGAGAGAAATGAGGGCCTGTGGACACTCAGAGAAAGGAGGATTTTGACTCTTCCAATTATATCTATATATATCTGAAGTTGTAAAAGGGACATCAAAAAAGGGAGCGGTTCCATCCCTTCCTGAGGGAACTACTCGAGAGGCAACATGGGAACAATTGGGGCTGGGGGAGGAGTTGCACCTGGGAAGGTATCAGCAAGGGAGCCACCAAAGGGATATTCATGGGACCTAAAGTGGGAAGAGAAGGGGAGTGGGGACATCATCACTTCGATCAGGGGTTTATCTCTCTCTCTGTGGATGAGGCAGAAGTTATAAATCCCTTTGGTGATGAAAGAACAGTCTCAGAGGAACTTGGGGAGGACACAGATAAACAAGGAGGGGTTGGGGTTCACAGGAATTATAGGGAGGTGGAAAAACTTTATCCTCATCTGAAGAGGATAGAACAGGGCCAGAAGGATGCCAAGATGAGTTTTTAATATCCCGTCTGTTGCAACTCTGGGAACCTCTGATATCCTGAAGAGCCAGAACTTTGGCCAATTTAGTTATGCCCTTGAGACATAATTAAATGGCCAAAGACATTTGGAGGATTTAGAACCAAATGTAGCTATTGGTCTATATATGGGAACTGGTCAGGATGGCCAGGCCTGCCAGTTACCATATTTCAGAGCTTCTAGACAGTAAGGGGATCCAGAGATCCCTCAGATGGCCATCCCACATGGAATGTGGGCCATTCCACCTCACACAGGATTCAGAAGTGTCCCGGTGTCACAGGTACCCTATAATCAACTTGGGACCCAGATGAGAAGTTTCTTAACATACAGTGCAGAGGGGTCAGATGATGAGACAGATTAGATCCCACAGTAAGGCTAAGGGTTAGAACAACATGCAGAAATAGAAGGAAACTGAGAGACAAAAATTAATGAGATAGTGAGTTTGTGGATCCAGGGGCAGTGAGTCGGCGAGACGCTGATGGGTCTGAGCTGGCAGGGAGAGAAGGTTTTCTTGTTGGGGCATCAGTGAATAACTTTAGAGACCACTAGACAAGCACACATGGTCAAAAAAAGACAATTGTCCACAAAAAACAGACACTCCCTCCTCCCTTCCCAGTCTCTAGACCATTGTTACAGCCTGTTTATCAAAGGGTGTGAGCCAAGCCTGGTGCCTAATCAGACATCTTGCTAATTGAAATACCTACAGGATATTACAATCAAACTAGTTGAAACATCTCTAAGGATTTCCAGTCAACCTAAATGACACACCTCTGGGCTTTACATTCATTCTAGATGAAACACCACAGAGGATTTACCATCAATCTAGTCGATATACCTTAAGGCTTTATAATCAATCTAGTTGATATACCTTTAGGCTTTACATTTAAAACATATAGAAAGAACAAATAAGGTAACTTTAAGCACATGTAGCTCCTTTTGTCCTCCCTCATGGCTGGGCTTGAATTGGTTACAACGTAGGATTCAATCCCTGGCAAAACAGCGAGCTCCCCCAGCCAGAGGGGAGGGCATCCCTCTCTGTGTTTGTGGGGTGAAAATCCTGGGTGTCTGAGAGCCACAGCCTGGAATCCAGAAGGTATCTCACTGGGTCCTCCAAAATGTTAAGGTGCTATTCCCAAATTTCCAAATATTTCTCTGTGTCAAGAGCCATCCATGGGCTGTGTGTGGACTACATCAACATCACGGCCTAGTGAATAGAAACAGCTGGTGTTTGGGGACTTCCATGGCAGTCCCACTGGGTAAGATCACCCAAATACATGTGAATTTCTATTTCACTCTGCCTGGTCTCACACAGCACCAGAGATGAGGTGACCTGCTGTAGCGACACAGCCTCTCTGAGATGGGTGTGACCTGCCAAAATGCGAATCAACATGCTGACTGCAACACACCATGAAACAGGACTCCACCCCTGAAACCTTATCCCTGCCTTTGATATACCTCCTTAAATAAACCACGGGAGCCATTTTCTAATTGTCCAGCTCCAGCTCTTGTGTGGGCTGAACGTATGAGTACTCCATCCTAATTTAAAATTAATTTTGACTCTGTCTTTTGTTCTTCACTAGTTAACTTCTGACTTTAAATTCTTAGGAGGCTTATCCTTCTGAGCAGGCAAGAGTTCCCTGGCAAGATGCTGGCCCCCAGAGAGATCTTCCGGTCCTTTGAAGGTAAAGACAAAAGCTTTATTTCTGGCTGGGGCCAAGAATGCAGAGAACCAAGCAGTTTTGCAAGACCCAGATTTGGGGCAGGAACATGCTTATAAGGCCTAAAGCCACAGGGGAAAGGCAGGAGGAGCAATCATAATTATAAGCTACATTTTTTACAAATAGAAAGTTATAAAACAAGAGTCATATAGTCATATTTCATAAGTTACATTTTCAGAAAAACAATCTTGCATTAGTCCCATAGAGCAAGGATATGTGGTCAGGGTGCAAGTGGCGGGTCAGGTGGAGGTGTTAGCTTCTATGCAAGTGGGCTCACAAGGTAGGGGGATATGGAGAGGTGACCAGCACCCTAGCAGGGCAGATTCCTGCTCAGGAGGTGTGAGCCCCCTGGGAAATAAAAAGTCTGAAATAATCAGTAAGAAATAAAGACAGAGCCAGAAATTAGATTCATAGAGGAGTGTCTGGTGGGTCTTCCAGGCCTGATGGGAGCTGAAATAGAACAACTGAAAAAAAGCCTCCAATTCTTTATTTAAGGGGGAGTACATCAAAGGCAGGGATAAGCTTTCAGCAGGAGGAGTCTTGGTTGCTTCTCCTTGTGGCAGGGTCTTGCAATAAACAGGTTGATTGGCATTTTGGCAAACCACACCCATCTCTGGGAGGCTGTGTGGCTCCAGCAGGTCATTCCCATCTCTGTAACTATGCTAGAACTTGAGCAGGAGCTAAGCAGGACACCACTTGAACCAGGAATTCTCAAAACTAGTGAGGTTCCCGCTGGGAGTTCCTGATACCAGGCTTTCCTGCCTAATGGTTTCAACATCGCTTTAGTACATGCACAGTTCACGGATGGCTCCCAGCAGGAGAGCCAATTTCATAAAATGTGGATATCTGAATAAAATGGGGGTAAGTCTGGGCTAATTTTCAAATCAGCCCATAACATATGGACATTTCAACAGTATTAATTCTTCCAAAAATATGAAATGCTTCAAGAATTTATGTGTTATCTTTGTACAGGGGCCATGCTAATCTCTGTATCATTCTGATTTTAATATATGTTTTGCTGAAGCAAGCACCACTGTCTACTATTGTTTACAGAACTCTTCCCTTACAGCTATTATGTAGATAGTGATCTGTCTTCTGAGGTACTGTAAGCAACAGTTTAGTCACTGCCTAAAATGAATCTTTAGTTGTTCAGTCTGCTATATCTGTTTCCTCATTTCCCCCATAACTGTTGTGCCAAGCTAATGCCACATTTTGTTGTTGTCTGGTTTTTATTATGGTAGGCTACCACTTCCATTATTAATCGGGGTTCGTAATTGTAGCTACTGTAACAAACTTAAATTCTCAGTGTCATAACCGAAAAAGGTTTATTTTTTGTCCTAATCAGTCAAATGAAGATCAATATGGTGATGTGCTCCATGCAATCATTAAAAGACTACAGATCCTTCCTTTGATGTGGCTGCCATTCCTTAGAATTTTAGAGTTCTTGATCTGGCTGACGTGTGAAAGACAAACAGAAACTATAACATCACTGGTGGTGTTAAGAGTCACCATTATGTTTGGCAATCAGAGCTTCTGTCTACATTGCACTGGTCAGAAACAGTAATACAGCTTGCTTTGAGGTAAGAAAGTCAGAAAATAGGGGTTTGCTAGATGCGAAGATGGTAAATATGTATCATTGTCTCTCTTAATAGTGAGGGTACTTTTCAGTTACAGGTAACAGGAAACCCAACTCAAGTTGACTTTGTGGGCTCAATGATTGAGTGCCTATGTAATAAACAGAAAAGACAGCAGATTCTGATGTTTGTGAGTTCACAAAGAAATGTGACTCCAGGGGGTGGTTAGGTTTGGGGCCTTATATATTCCCATGAAAGTGTGGGAGAGAAGAGCACTCATAAGAAAACAAATGAAATTTTAGAAGGTGGGTGTTGGAAGTAGAAGCGGAAAGGTCATTTATAGGAAAACAAATAATATTTAGAAAAGACAAAATGGCCCTTCAGAGAATACATGGGCAATATGATAGTTTTTTGACAATGTCTATTTAAGGATGGTAACAATTCTCATAGTCACTGATGTTAAGAGTCAAGCTTCTATGATTGCTCCCTGGAGGGGATTTCTAACAATTGAGTTTTCTTTTTCTTTTTTTCTCCTTCTTTTGGAAAGCTCTGCTATTAGGTACATAAATGCATTCAGCTCAAAAAAGTTGTCAGGGCATCATAGCTTCTCAGCCTAAATACCAAAGGGGATTTATTTATTTATTTCAGAGAAGTCTAGAAGTAGCATGGGGTTCAGGCTGAATTTGATTTGGAAGGTTATGATGCTGTCAGGAATTGGCTTCCTTTTCCTGCCACAAATTGTCCCAACTCTCCCTGCCCCATGTGTTAGCTTTATTCTCAGTTGGTTTTCCTTAATAGCAAAGAAAAAAAAAGATGATTGTAGCTCTTCTGGTATTCACATTCCAACACCACACTATACAGAGGAAAAGTTTCTCTTTTCCCTGTAATATAACAACAATGATAGCTTCCCTCTGATTGGCCTCTGAAACAAAAATTGGTTCAGGGTAACTCTGATTGAGGGTAATTCCGAGAGTTATAGGTCATTTGGACCATTTGTGGACCTGTTGTGGGAGGTATGAATTAATTCCATCCAAATCACATATATGAACAATGAAGGAATTGTGGAACGGAAGCTGGAAAAATTTCCTGTATCACATCGGTCAGGGAAGAGTATGGAGTGAGTACTGAGGACACCCAGAGTGATGGACAACATGTAAAAGGATCTGACAATACTATTCATTAGAGGAAGAGAAGACCTTGAAAAACAGTGGGAATGTGGACAGTAAATAAGAGAACCAAAAGAGGGGTATTCTAGAAACCAATGGAAGAGTTTTAAGGATGGTATAGTTAAAATCATCTAAATGACTTTCTGTGTACTGATCCAACTTTCATCAGATATCCTTTGTAATTCAGCTTCTCATTTAAATACTCCTTTTGAATAGAAATATTTTAAAAAGAAAAAATTGGAATCTTGGTTTCTATCAGTCTCTAGTTAAAATTTAGTTGGCATGAATCACTCCCTCAAATTTAATTCAGTTTTGGGGAAGGATGCTGGTAACATTTAAGTTTTTGTTTCTACAAACCGAGGACCCCTCTCTAGAATACAGAGTGAAATCTTTGTTGTTGTTGTTGTTGTTCTGGGGATTGAACCCATGGCCTTGTGCATGCAAGGCAAGCACTCTACCAACTGAGCTATATCCTCATCCCCAGAATGGAATCTTAACTTCATTTTCATACTGTAAAATGCTTTGCTAACCTGTATGAACTACATTTGAAAAAATGATAAACTAAGAATACTTAAAGATTTGGGGAAACCAAATGCCAAATATTTTCTCTGATATGTAGATGCTAACACACAATAAGGGGGTGGTGGTGGGTGAGAATAGAAGTTCAGTGGATTAGACAAAGGGACTGAAAGGAAGGGAGGGGAGATGGGAATAGAAAAGATGGTAGAAGGAACAGTACCTAACTTTCCTATATTCATATATGAATCTACCTCCAGTAAAATGCCACATTATGTACAACCACAAGAATGGGATCCTAATTAGAATAAGTTATACTCCATGTATGTATGTCGGAATACACTCTACTCTCATGTATCTAAAACTAATAAATTAAAATAAATAAAGATTGGGAATTTTACTTTCCATGTTTATTTTTTTGATTATGTCTTGGTCTCTCCCTGGAAGGCTAATTTTCAGGACCAGCAGGAAAGGGAAAGCTAGGAAGAGTATGTGGGGCCAAGAGTAGGTCACAGCTACCTATGGGCGGAGGCAGCCCAGAAGGTGTCAATGCAAAATATGCCCCCTTGACATATATTTGAGCTAAAGGTAATTAACAAGCAGCAGATAGAAGAAGACCTTTTTCTATCCTTCTCTTTTCCTACCTAAAGATGGGATATAAATTCTCCTTTACAGGGGACAGCTCTGAATGAATTAGAAGAATCTACAAATAAAACTGAATCTATTAGTCTCACCTATATATTTACCTTCCCAGTTCCCACATTTGGAAACTTGAAACTGTTACCCACTGTCCTGTCATTTTCCTATAAATTTTTGTCCTTTGTTAAAGATGTTATAAGAGCTAGAGTTCTAAGCCATTGCCTTGAATTACCTTTCATCAAGGTTTCTCCTCGGGAGGTGCACTGCAGGCATTAATAAACTTGTTTTTCTGCTGTTAATCTGTCTTGTTACAGGGGTCTATCACAACAACAAACTTGAAGAAAGTTGAGGAGAAATTATTTTTCTCTTGGACATCTGCATCTATGCCAGGTCCCTAAGAATGATCCATGTGGCGTTTGGGAAAGATTAATCTGGAAAGGTAATCAATATGGAGGCTATAGGAAAGATAAACACCTGAGTAAAGCTGGACCATTTGGATGAGAAATAAGAAACCATTCATACAGGAGGCCAGAATTAGAAAGGCCTGTGTGTTAAAGATCTGGGCGGTTTTGGCAAAATCCTGTAATCCTTGCAATTCAGGAAGCTGAGGCAGGAGGATCACCAAGTTCTTGTCTCAGTGGGACCCTGTCTCAAAATAAAAAGGACTTGGGATGTAGCTCTGTGTTAAAATGGCCCTGGGTTCAAGCCCCAGTTTAAAAAAAAAATTCTTAGAGGCTGAAAGAAAAGTGAGGAACCAGGAGATGAGCGCACGAGAAATGAAAAGAAGGAGACCAGGCAGAGATACACATGGGAGTTTATTTTTCAGAACTAACAACTAAAGGTGATCTATCCATAGATGGAGAGAAGCAATGCAGGATTGTGTTCCATGACTTTTATGGGGCAGGCTCAGGGAATAGAGCCAGGCAGGTCCTAATTTGGGTAGTGAAGATTGGGGTTGGTATGAGGGAGTGGTGAGCCTTTCTCAGAAAGGCCCTTGAGTGGGAAAGTGAAATTTTTCTTAAAATGGTGGCTGTCCCTTAAGATGGCTATCCATATGCCAAGCAAGGACTTTACATTCCACCCCACCACCTTTTTTTGTTTGTTTGTTTTTGGGCCCCTTAAGGGACAGGGGCGTAGATCAATCTTCTGTAACTTCTTCCTGCTGAGAAGAGGCAGTATCTGGACCCTTGTTAGGGATGTGATGTGTCATTGAGGCAATGGTGATGGTCAGGAGGTGCCAGGCGATGCTGACTCCAGACAACCCACTTTGGTGAGGGGTTGGAAGTCCTGTAACAGAAGCTGGTTCATGATTTGGTTAGAGACCCTTTGAATCTGGTCTTGAATAAATCTAATGATGCAGGGGGCAAGCATTAGCAAAAGGCCTATGACAAGGAGAGAGGTCAGGAAAGGAAGTGCCCACTGGGGAAGGTGTTACTTAGCTGCCATCTTTCAGTTCCAATGGCAGTGGGAAACTTTGAGGCTTGAAGGAGATCGGAGATAGAGGGTGCATTAGTAATTGAAGTTCCCTTGGTGGTAAGGAATCCATGCTCCTTCCTGTTGGGAAAACATATAACAGCAGCAGCACCCCAGAGAAAAACCCCAACATGGCACCTAACGACCCTCTTTCTCCTCTTTTTTTCTTTCACTGGCACGAAACGTTCCTGCCGGCGCCAATGTTCAAATCCTGCAGGTGGGAAGCCTAGCCCCAATAAGAATTAACTTCTTGGGCTCCGGAACTGACATATGGAAGAGCTTGCCAATAAACGGGCAACCTGTTATCTACCTCAGCCCTGCTACCTGTCCTTAGATCTATATAAACACACAGCCTTTTATAATAAAGTGGAACCTCTCTGGTGATCTGTATCGTGTGGTGTCTCCCATTCACAGTGCTGTGCGGCGTCTGGCAGTGGTGCCGAAAACCCAGGAGACCGTGTGCTCGAAAAAACCGAGCCCCGTCTCCACCACCGCTGTCACCAATGACACATTTCGCCCTTGTCTGTCTTTTTGGGCGCTGGCTCCCTGCACTCACCACTGATCGGGTTTAGGTAAATTCCCCCCCCACACTGGCTCACCAACTCCCTTCGGGCTGCCAGCAGGGGACGCGACTGTGATCATCCGGCTCGCTCCTGACGCCCAGTAGGGAGGAGGGAATGCACCCAACTAAGACCTTCACTGGTCGCAGTGGACCCTCTGGCGTCCCGCTTCCCTTTGGGGCATGAGGCTTCTGGGTTTACGTGAGAGAGGCTCCCTGGTTTCTTCGTCCTCCGCGGAAGCTGCGTCCCGCCGGAGCTGTGCCCCGCTGGAGCTGTGTTCAGCCCGGAGCTGAACTTCCGGCCTGGAGCTGCGTTCTGCTGGGGTTCTGTCCCTTCCTTCCTTGACTCTCTCTTGTTCCGGGGGAAAAATTTTCCTGATGTCAGGTTGCCCGCGGCCTCGACCTTACAGGGTCACACAGACTGCACTTCGTCGGTGACAACCGAGCTATGCCCTCTGTGCCTACTCACAGTGGACTGGTCACTTCGGGGATGCCCACGTGACCCTCCATCTGCTCTATGCTTCCAGGAAGCCCCTACGGCCTGGGTTAATTATTTTTCTCCACTCTTTAACTATGGTTGCCTCCTCGTCTATACCTGAAAACTCACCACTCAAGTGTCTCCTTAAGAATTTGGCTACTTTCTCTCTTTCCCTGGATCTCAAGCCCAAAATTCTTATCAGATTCTGTACCCAAGATTGGCCCGCATATCCGTTAGATAATGACAATCATTGGCCTCCAGAAGGCTCGTTAGATCCAAACCCTCTTCAGGATCTTCTTAACTACTGCCTGCGCCTAAAAAAGTGGAGAGAGGTCCCATACGTTGAAGGTTTTAGCCTTCTTGCCCAACACCCCGCCCTCTGCACTTCCTGCTCTCCCTCTCAGGTCCTCCTTGCTTGTAAACCCCTCCTTTCCCCTACTTCTTGCCCTGGCTCTGCAGATTCTTCCTCATTTGACCCAGCAGATGAACCTCCACCTTATCCCCCAGCCCCTTCCGCCCCTCCTCTCCCGCTACACCCTCCGCTTCTTCCGCCTGATTCCACCAATCCTCAGCCTTCCGTTTCATCCCCCTCTCCCCTCTCTCTTCCGCCGGTCCCACCTCCTCCTCCGCTGAGACATCCCCTTCCCCTCCCTCTCCTTCCTGTCTGCCTCCGACTGCCTCTTTCAGTCCTCCTGTCACCAGGTCTAAGGGACCCCCTCCTACTCCCTTGACAATTGCACCCCTTCTTGAGGTAGCTGGTCCTGAGGGTGTTATTAGAGTACATATGCCTTTCTCCATGTCGGACATTACGCAGTTAGAGAGGAAGTTAGGCTCATTCACCACTGATCCCACCACTTACATTCGGGAGTTCCAGTGGGTCCTGCAGGCATACAGCCTTACCCATCACGACATCTACATGCTCCTGGCCAATACACTTCTCCCTGAGGAAAGGCGATGGGTCTGGGAACTAGCCCAAGCCCATGCTGATGAAAATCATAGGACCAATCCCAACCACCCCACGGGCCCTCATGCTGTCCCAGAGCAGGATCCTCTATGGGATTACAATACCCCTGGAGACTTACAGTCTTGTGACCTTTTTGCATCCTGCCTCTTGGCAGGCCTAAAAAAGGCCACCGGCAAGGCCGTTAATTTTCAAAAGGTGCAGGAGGTCATTCAAAAGAAGGAAGAAACACCTTCAGAATTCCTGGATAGACTAACCAAGGCCCTCCAGCAGCACACAAACCTCGACCCAGAAAGCCCTGATGGCCGTCATGTCTTAATGACATATTTCCTGGCCCAAAGCTACCCTGACATTAAAGCCAAACTTAAGAAGCTTGAACAGGGTCCTGCTGCTCCTCAGACCAAAATCCTCGCTGTCACTTTCAAGGTGTTCCATAGTAGAGAGGATGAAAGTGAATGTCGTAGGCAGAGGGCTGAAAACGCCAAATTCCAAATGTTGGCCCAGGTCATTCAGAGAAAGTCATCACCACACTGTCCCAATAAGACACCCCCTGGAGCTTGCTTCAAATGTGGTAAGGAGGGACATTGGGCCAGGGATTGTCCTTCGCCGAGGATACCTTCCACCCCCTGCCCAAAATGCCACCAAAGGGGACACTGGGGGGTAGACTGCCCAACAACCTGGAGGGGAGGTTGGTCAGCCACCCCACAACCCCAGCCTCTCCTGGGCTTGGCAGAGGAGGATTGACAGAGACCTGGGCCTTCCCTCCCGACTATTACCATCAAGAAGCAAGAGCCTAGGGTCACATTTCTAGTGGATGGACGCTTCATTACCTTCCTCTTAGACACTGGTGCCACATTTTCGGTCTTGAGGGAGTATTGGGGTCCTCCCAGACCCTCAAAAACTCCTATTGTCGGGATAGGATGTAAACAGATTTTCCCTCGAAAAACACCCCCCTTATCATGTTACATGCAGGGATCCCTTTTGTCCTTCACACACTCCTTTCTTGTTATGAGCCATTGCCCCATTCCACTTCTGGGAATGGACATACTCTCATTATTGAAGGTCACCATTCACATATCACCCCACACCTCCCCCGCCTCTCATTTCCTCATGATGTTCCTAGGGACAGATACACCTCCATCATGCACTCTCACACGACTATCTAAACCAGTTAATCCTGAGGTTTGGGACACAACTACACCCTCTATGGCTAAATGCAGTCCTATTCATATTGTCTTACAGGACCCTTCAAGATATATTAGTCAACCAAAATATCCACTCACAACCACATCCCTCCTCGGATTAGAACCCATCATCCAGGATTTATTACGGAAGGGGTGTCTTAGGCCTACACACTCTCCTTTCAACACCCCCATTCTGGCAGTTAAGAAACCTAATGGGTCCTACAGGCTGGTTCAAGACCTTCGCCTCATCAACTCCTCTATGGTCCCCATCCACCCGCTAGTGCCGAACCCCTACACCCTCCTCTCTCAGATCCCTGCTACTACCACCCACTTCTCGGTCCTAGATTTAAAAGATGCCTTATTTTCTATTCCCTTGTCCTCAGAATCTCAGGATATCTTTGCTTTTACATGGACTGACCCTCACACCCGCCATTCTCGTCAGTTTACCTGGACCGTCCTCCCGCAGGGATTCAGGGATAGTCCCCATCTCTTTGGCCAGGTTCTTGCCCAGGACCTCACATCCTTTCACCCCACCTGCCCTGACTCTACTCTCCTTCAATATGTCGATGACCTTCTTCTATGTAGTCCCTCTTGGGAACACTCTCAATCCCACACTGCCCAGCTTCTCAATTTCCCAGTGGATAAGGGATATAGGGTTTCTCCCCACAAGGCCCAGGTTTCCCAGTCTTCTGTCACCTACCTTGGTTTTTGCCTTGCACCAGGAAAAAAGGAAATAACACTGGATAGGAGGCAACTCCTCTCTAATCTTCTGGTGCCTCATATGAAAGCCGAAATACTATCATTCCTAGGATTAGCAGGTTATTTTAGGGCCTGGATCCCAAATTACTCTCTTCTAGCCAAACCCCTGTATGACCTAGCAAAGGGACCCCCTGGTGAATCTCTTGCCTCCTCCCCCCGCTACCACTTTTGCAGACTTCAGCAACTCCTCTTAAAGGCACCCGCCCTTCACCTTCCCGATCTTTCAAGACCGTTTCATCTATATGTCCATGAAAAAGGGGGGCAAGCACTTGGGGTCTTGGGTCAAAATTATGGGCCTACATTTGCACCTGTGGCATATTTGCCCAAACAATGAGACCCTACCATCCGTGGGTGGGCCCCTTGCTTAAGATCTCTGGCTGCTGGACAAATTTTACACAAAGAAGCCTCTAAGCTGACTTTCGGGGCCCCTTTAACTATCCACTCCCCACATCACTTGAAGGATCTTTTAGCTTATAAGGGCCTTCAAATCCTTCCTCCATCAAGAGTCCTGTCCCTCCTCACTTTCTTTCTGGAAATCCCTAATATTACGTTCCTCCCCTGCTCTGCACTGAACCCTGCCTCACTGCTCCCAGACCCCCACATCTGACACACCAGCTCATAATTGCTTGGAAACCTTGGATGATTTCCTCCCCTGTCATTCTTCCATTTCTGAGGGACCACTCACCAAGCCTGACCTTATCTGGTTCACTGATGGCAGTTCCTTTAGGCAGAACAGCACTCATTACTCTGGGTATGCCGTAGTTTCGGCCACTGAGATTATAGAGGCCAAAGCTCTGCCTTCAGGAACTACCAACCAGCAGGCCGAACTTGTAGCAGCCACTCGTGCCTGCCTTCTTGTGCAGGGCAAATCCCTCACCCTTTATACTGACTCAAAATATGTCTTCCATATTCTATTATCCCATGCTGCAATATGGAAGGAGCGAGGCCTACTTACCACTAAAGGTAATGCGATCACTAATTCGGCTTTTATAACCAATTTGATAGAGGCCTCCCACTTACCCACCCAGTTGGGAGTTGTCCGTTGTAGGTCCCATCAGAAGGACAGCTCTCTTATCACTGAGGGCAACGCCAAAGCTGACCAGGCGGCACGAATGGCTGCTACCACTTCCAATTATGACCCCCCTGGGGGACATATAATGGCCGCTTTAGACTGTCCATCTGAAGCCCCTACTTCTTCCAGTAAGAACAAGGATCTTTTTGAGTTCCTCTATACTCTATTCCATTCCAATTCTCAGTCTTTGACCCTCTTTTTACAGAGCTTCTTCTCCCTCACCCCCTCTGACAAAGCCATGCTACAGAATATAGCCTCTAATTGTCAGATCTGTCCGCGGACCAACCCTCATACTCCTTTAAGGCCTAAACCGTTTCCCTCCCACCAAGCCCAGGGACACATTCCTGCTGCTGACTGGCAAGTAGACTTCACCAACATGCCTGCAGTATGACATACTAAATACCTCCTTGTCTTTGTGGACACTTTCTCTGGTTGGGTTGAGGCATTTCCCACTTCCAATAAAAAGGCTTCCACTGTAGCTTCAATCTTACTGACAGACATCATCCCTAGGTTTGGTATGCCCATTTCCCTACAATCCGACAATGGCCCTGAGTTTATTTCTAGGATCACACAAAAGGTCTCTCAAGCCCTCTCCTTCAAGTGGCATTTCCACTGTCCATATCGCCCCCAGGCTTCAGGGATAGTAGATAGGGTAAATCAGACTCTGAAGGAAGTCCTTACCAAATTAACAATGGAATTAAACTTAGACTGGGTCAAACTCCTTCCCTTGGCTTTGCTTCGGATCAGAGCTCTCCCTAAGAAACCATCTTTACTGTCTCCCTTTGAGATAATGTATGGAAGACCTCTTATACCCCCTGGGTTGGTCCTTTCACAAGGACCTCTCATGAGATTTGTCTTTATCTCTCTTGTTTCATCTCCGCTCGGAACTCTGGAAATATCAAGACTGGCTTCTTCTGGACCCAGACTCCTCTCCAAACACTCCTCCCTTAACATCTGGGAGTTTAGCCTATTATAACACCCAGAGGAGAAAGGGCCTCTTGCCCCAAAATGGGAAGGCCCCTATCCTGTCATTCTCTGTACCCCTACCGCCGCCAAACTTTCCTTACCAGGCAACCGTCTCACCCCCTGGATTCACATTTCTAGGTTGAAGCCATATTACCAGGAGGCCCCATCTGCTGATGACAAGACTACCACAGAGGAGCCTCAAGTGTCACCTCCTAGACCTCCCGTTTACTCCTGCTCTCCACATTCTAACTATCCTCTAAAGCTTTGCCTGTCTCGCGTAACTGCCCATACTCCACCATGACTCCCACTCTTCTAAGTGGTATTTTCACAGTCATCACCCTTCTCCCGGGGACATCCTCCTCCTCCTCTTATACTTGGAGATTCAAGGTTAGAGAGACATATGTCCAAGGCAGCACTCATTACACTCGCCTAGTTTCTTCGGTTGATTGTGCCCCTACAGGATGTAATGCATCTATCTTCCTTCCCCTCTCCTCCCAGAATTCTGAACTTTTAAAAACAGCCACTAGGCCTTACCTTTGCTTCTTATATGATCAGACAGAGGATTACTGCAAATGGTGGCCCGAAACCTATGGGGGGTGCCTCTACTGGTCATGCAATGTTCATAACCCACGTGCATGCATCAAGGATTCCTGCGTTGGAAATTTCAGATTGATCTTGGGGGGGCTATCAATTGGCTATCACTGACCCTAACCATCCACGCTGGACCTCTAGGGTAAATGCTTCCTTCTACTGTGACATATCCTCTCCCACCCCCTGTGGCTCCATCTCCATCTCCCGAGAGCTTCAACCCTCCCAGCCCTCAGTAGCTATAATCTCTACTGACATAAAGCATTCTGAACAGCAGTTGTTAGACTCCATAAAGGATCCATATGAGCCTAATGTCAGGAGTTCACCACAGTATTCATGGCTACGACTACTTACTGAAACTGTAACCTTCTTAAATCTAACCCTCCCCGCCATTACACCAACTGATTGCTACTTATGCGCCTCTCTGACTCGACCTTTGCTTGCAGCGGTTCCCTTGAACTTCTCGGCTTCTGACCTCTCAAATTTCTCCACTCCATCTGCCCACCGTTCTCTCCGAACCCTTTCACCCGACGCTCCATTATGGGAGCCCGAGGAGTCTAACCATACTGTGATTCCCCAGAGCTGCCTTCTGGGCTTGGGTGTCTCCCAAAGTTTTGCCACTCTAATATCACTTTTAACTTCACCCTCTATGAACCACCTGGCTCATTCTTCTGGTGTAATGGTTCTCTCATCATTATCTTATTCACCAACACCTCTACCCCCTGTATACTGGTGATGCTTGTCCCACAATTGACTGTCTATACCCCAGCTGAAGTGCAGGCCCTCTTGTCTCCCCCAGTGCGGAATAAGTGGGCTGCTTTCCTTCCAATACTGGTGGGTCTCTCACTGGCTGCATCTGCGGGGCGGGAGCAGGAATTTCTGGTGGAGCTCTAGGACACTCCTTATGGGCTGTACAGGACTTAAATTCTAAACTTGAACAAGCACTCACTTCTATGGCAGAAACTCTAGCATCTTTACAAAGGCAGGTCACATCCTTGGCTCAAGTTACTCTTCAAAATTGACGAGCTATAGACTTACTCACAGCCGAAAAAGGTGGAACCTATCTTTTCTTGAGGGAAGAATGTTGTTACTACACCAATGAATCAGGCCTTGTGGAAACTAATGTAGTCAAGCTCACCGACTTGGCTACCTCTTTGAAAAATCCACCAAACCAAAACCCATTTGCCACCTTCTTTTTAGCCCACTTCCAATTGTGGCTGTTGCCTCTTTTAGGGCCCACATGTCTCCTTTTCCTGATGTGTCTGTTCCTGCCCTGTCTGCTTCGTTTCCTACAGGGCCAATTACGGAAGATCTCTAACCAAACTTTCAACCAGCTTCTGCTTAGGTACTACCAGCCTCTGATGACCGATGAACCCCGAACATCTTCAAGAGAACAGCTCACTCATTGCTGAAGCTCACTACCAGGCGCCTAACGACCCTCTTTCTCCTCTTTTTTTCTTTCACTGGAGCGAAACGTTCCCGCTGGCGCCAATGTTCAAATCCTGCGGGTGGGAAGCCTTAGCCTCAATAAGAATTAACTTCTTGGGCTCTGGAACTGACTTATGGAAGAGCTTCCCAATAAACGGGTGACCCGTTATCTACCTCAGCCCTGCTACCTCTCCTTAGATCTATATAAACACACAGTTTTTTGTAATAAAGTGGAACCGCTCTGTCTCCCATTCGTAGTGCGGTACAGCGTCTTACACTTCCAAATAGCAGAATGGGAGAGAAGTATGTGGAAACTATAGTTAGAATCAGTGTAGACATTGAGGGAGGCTCCCTTTGCCAAAGTGAAGGTTCTGACAAGGGGCAACAAGTTCAGCCTGCTGACTGGATGTATTATTGGGGAGGGGAGCAGCTTTCATAACCGATGTTGGAGAGACTATAGCATACCCTGCCTGAGGAACTCCCTCCTGAAGGAAGGAGGAGCCATCTGAGAACCAAGTGTATGTTGCCTGGAGCAAGAGGCCTTCCTGTAAGTGGAAGGGAGATGGAAGAAACTCCTCCAGAGTTTCAAAGCATGAATGGGTAAGAGGAGAAGAGGTGGAAGAGTCTTGATGAATGGGGAGGAGAGTAGCAGGCTTTAAAGGTGAGCACGTGTGGAAAGTAAGACTGGGATCTTCCACAAGGGAAACCTGTACAGATAAAAAGTGAAGGGTTTTTTTAACTAATGGGGAGGAGTTTAAGTAGGTGAGGAGTTTCTTTAAGTAATGGGGAACCAGGATGGTGAGTTGGGCCCAAAGGTGAGTTTCTCTGACTCATTAATATGAGTAGAGAGGCTGCGGCCAATGTTGTAGGCAAGGGACCCATCCCTGAACAGTAGGGTCAAGACTCTTTGATGAATAAGCCACATGGGCAAAGGTTGGCCCCAGCATGTGTCTGAGGACCCCTAGAGCAAATCCCTGCTTTTCAGGCACATTAAAGGTGAAATGGGCATGTGAGATCAGGGAGATAAAGAAAGTTTTGAAGCCATTCTTCTGTGTTGTAGCCAAGGGAAAAGTTAAATTGACACTTTTTTTCTTTTTCTTTCTTTTTTTTCTTTAGGCCTCTTATCAAGCTTGCTGAGTCTGTCCTTTGTATTTCTTTCTTTCTTTTTTTTTTGAGAGAGAGAGAGGGAATTTTAAAATATTTACTTTTTAGTTTTCGGTGGACACAACATCTTTTTTTAAAATATATATATATTTAGTTTTAGGTGGACACAATATGTTAATTTTATTTTATGTGGTGTTGAGAATCCAACCCAGAGCCCCACACACGCCAGGGGAGCGTGCTACCACTTGAGCCACATCCCCAGCCCTGTCCTTTGTATTTCAATGTTAGCTTCAGTGTGGCCTTGGCCAGGGAGATTGCTGCCTAGGGCTTTACAATGTAGGAGAGTTCTGGGTCCCTTGTTTGTCTAGAAGCCCACTTCAGAAGGCAGTAATGGGAAGGCACTGGCAGACAAAACAGGGGATGGTCCTAATGTAAGGGTGAGGAAAGGGGAGTAGCAGGTGAGTCTGGATGGAAGCGTATATGAAAGGAGAAGGAAAGCACAGCTCCCCAACTTTGCAAGGATGTTCCTTCCCATAAGGGGAACACAGCACTGTGGAATGACCAAAAAGGAGTGGATGAAAACTAGAGAGCCAAAGGTGCAAACAAAGCTAGATGTTTGCAAGGGCTGGTAAGGTTTGCCCTCCACTCCGACAATAGAGGTCATAGAACAAGTGGTAGGCCCCCAGAACTCCTTGAGGACTGAATATGTAGCTCCAGTGTTTAGGAGGAAGGAGACAGATCTACCTGAAATCCGCAGTTACCTTGGGTTCCTGTGGAGTGATGGTAGTGATCAGGTGATGGGGACCTGTGCCTAGTGAGTCTTCTGCAGCCAGTCCTAAGAGTTGGAAAGGGGAACCAGAAGGGCTGGATGCTGGGGGCCGCTATGGGCTCAGGGACAGTCAACAGCCCAGTGTCCCTCCTGATGGCATTTAGGACAAGGGCCCGGAGGCTTGTGAGGGCTTAGGATATGTACGAGCCCAGTGACTCGTCTGACCACATTTAATACAGGCTCGGGACAGTCCTGGAGGACCCTTCCATGGGCCAATGGAACCAGGGACAGATGCTGAGGCCGGATGGATGGCTTGAGTGAGCATCTGATATTTCTGCTTCCAGGCCTTCTTGTCTCTCCTGTTATACACCCAGAACCTTAGCTTGGAGAGTTAGGGGTCCCCTCTCGGGGCACCTTAGTTTGGTCTTAATATCAGGGAAACTCTGGGAGAAAAAGTTGGTCATTAGTAGTTGTCTCCCCATCTGGAGTCTCAGGGTCTAGATTAGTATATTGTAATAAAGCCTTGGTCAGGTGATCAAAAAATGCTGAAGGGTTTTCATTTTTATCTTGGATGACTTGCAGCTTTTCATAACTGATAGACTTATGGGCTGTCTTTCTTTCTACTAATTATTCCTCTGGGCAAATTATAATCCCAGTTGGGGTTCTGATCAGGGACTACTTCAATGCCAATCGGATGGGCAGGGGAGGTCTGATGTACCTCATCAGCATAATTTCTAGCTTGCTCCCAAACTCGCCTGCGCTCCTCAGGCAAGAGGGTGTTAGACAAGATCATATGGACATCATGGAAGGTCAAATCATGATTGGATCAGATATTAAAACTCTTTGATATATGTGGTGGGGCTTGAAGTATAGGACCCAATCTGCTTTTCTACCTGTGAAAGATCTGACAAAGAGAAAAGCACGTGAACCCAGATTACACCATCTACCCCAGCTACCTCGAATAGAGGACACAGAGATGCTGGTTGGGCAGTGGCAGCCTGTGAGTATCTAGCAGGAGGAGAAAAGGGTGGAGGGACAGTTGCTGCAGCAGCTTCATCAGAAAGAGAATTATGGTTTGGCAGGGGCTCGTCTGCTGGGTCAAAGGAGGAGGAGTCCTGGGTAGGATCTTCTGTCCCTTTGGAAGCAGGCTTAGGGGAGGTAAGAGCTAAGAGAACTTGTACAGAAGAGCAAGATTTGCAGACAGAAGGCTTAGAACATGGAGAGGAGAAAGCTTGAATGTATGATTTCTCTTTCCATTTTCCTGAATGCTCACATGATTGCCTCAGATATTGAAACTCTTTGATATATGTGGTGGGGCTTTAAGTATAGGACCCAATCTGCTTTTCTATCTGTGAAAGATCTGACAAAGAGAAAGGCACATGAACCTGGATTACACCATCTACCCCAGCCACCTCGCATAGAGGATCCAGAGGTGCGGGTTGGGCAGCGACAGCCCAACCTGATAATATTGGGATCTAGAGTGACATTAAGCAGCCATTTAGACTCCAAAGGATTTTGAGGCCAGATCTGATTGCACAAATGGTTTTAGGTCCATGGTTAGAGAGAGCCAGGAGGCAGAATGGATTAGGATCCGCCCATGGTGACACGTAGGAGGTGAGTTTAGAGGTGGGGTGTCCCCCAGTCTCTAGTATCACTCAATGAAGAGGTCAGTTACGCTCAGGGGGTCATCACCACCTCTGGGTAAGCACTGGGGGCAGGGCCTGTAGAGGCACTTGGGTGCCTGGCCAAGACTACATAATAAAGACAGAAGCCATAGAGACTAACCGAAGGCCAAGAGGTCTCACCAAGAACAACTCCCAATCACCCCTGGAAGTTCTTCTCAAAACCCAGGACCCAAATAAAAGACCACCTATAGACCCAGTCAATAGTAAGGATCAGCTGTAGCTGTGAAAGCTGTGGCTGTGGGTGCCCCTGACTACACAGTAACCCTGGGAGTGTTGGACTATTGATGGTCACTTCTCAAGATCCATAGATTGTTTAGATCAACTGCAGACAGGGGTCTTACCTGAAATGTCTGGTGGTGGGTACAGAGAGGGTGTTGGGCAGAACGGAGGACCTGGTCCCATGATGAGGGACTGGGGCCCAGGGATACTCAGTGACCCTGGAAGAGGGGAGCAGGCATACTGGGGAACCTGATCCTGGGTTTCGGCACCAATGAAAGGAAAGTGAGGAACTGGGAGACAGGCGAATGAGACATGAAAGAAGGAGACTAGGCACAGGAGCTTATTTGTCAGAGCTGACAAATACAGGCCATCTTTCCACAGATGGAGAGAGATAATACAGGCTTGGGTTGCATAACTTTTATGGGGCAGGCTCAGGGATTAGAGCCAGGTGGGTCCTAATTTGGGCGGTTAAGGGTTGGCTTGGTATGAGGGAGTGGCAAGCCTTTCTCAGAAAGGCCTTTGGGCGGGAAAGAGAAATTTTTCTTAAAATGGCGGCTGTCACTTAAGATGGCCATCCAGATACTAAGCAAGGACCTTACAGAGGCAAGATTTCAAGTCCTGGTCTGTCTTGAGAGCTGGACCCCTACTGCAATTGACCTTGTGAGGACTATGGGTAGAGAAAACTTTTCTTACAGATCAGAATACAGTGTTTACCAAGCGTTAATGAGAGCATGATCTTGCTTTCGTATATTTATACATGCATTGCCCTAACTTTTTTCTTTTGAAGTTAATACGTGTTAATATGCATATGGCAGGTAGAATTAAAGGATATTCAAGCAAAACCATATGTATTTTTGTAAATTTGGTAAAGTCAGCCAGTAAAAGAACCTGACTTCATTCCTGTTTCTCAACTGGTGTTCCTCTTCGCCCCTCTTGCGTGGCCTTTTTTACTTTTCAAGTCTGCGGAGAGGTACCCGGTGCACCTAGCAGGACCCAGAAGGCATTGTTGCAAGCTTGCAAATTCAGCGCAGCCCGTACGTGGGGATAGCTGCCCGGGGCTGGCCCCAGCGTACGCCAGCACCTACTGCAGTGCCAGGCCCTGCCCTCGCTCGGGGCCGGCGCGTGGCGAGCCCCCGTGGCCCGAGGCCCTGCGACGCGGCGCACATGCCGGCGCCCGCCTCCCGCGTTGGCGAGAAGACAGGGATCCCGGACGCACGGAGGCTGACCCGGAGCCTACCCATGAGGCAGCGCGTCGGCTGCTCGCGAACAACCCCCTTCCCACGGCTCGGCAGCCTGCTCCGCAATGGGAGCCGCGGCCGCTGCCGTGTAGTTTTTCGTGCTCCTCCTTTTCCTCCTCCTCTTTCTCCTCCTCCTCAGGGCTCCAGTCAGGCCGATCCGCTCCGCTCTCGGTAAGCGCCCCCCGCCCCCGCCCCCGCCCGCCCTGCACTGCAGCAGGCAGAGGCCCTCCCGCGCGGCCTGCGCCGCCTCACTCCGGGGGCGCAGAGCTGGGGGTCTCCAGGCCGGCGCGGGTCGTCGGGAGCGCCCTGGGCGCGGGGGAGGGGACCGGCTGCGCGGCGGCGGCCCGACCGCCATCTTGCGCCGTCCCCGAGCGGGGAGGGATCCCCGCGCGACGCGGCGGCTGCCCGGGGCTGCGGCAGGTCGGCGCTGCGCAGGCCGTCGCCTCTCCTCCGCCTGCGCGGGCTCGCTGCCCAGGCCTCTGCGCCGGCCGATCCCCAGCCTGGCTCTGGGTTTTCTCTCTGAGGGCCATTTCCTTTAGGCCATTGGTACCTTTGTGCGGATGTTTTGCGGAGACCCATGCTCTCACTCCACAGCCTACTCCGAGGCTCTTCAGTCGTAGGAAAGGAAACCGAAGGGCATTCGGAACTTCCAGGCACAGGGCCCCCGTCTTGCCCAGGTGACCGGTCGTTCCATGGGCACACCCTCATTTCATGTCAAACGGACTTCCCTGCCTTGCCGTAGAGGTCCCGTTATTGTCTACACGAGAAGGGCCCCATTGAGCAGTGAGTTGGATACACGATTTTGTAAATTGAGCTTTGCAGGTTTCACTTTATGAGCCGGAAAGAGTGATCACACTGAGGTTTTATCCTGCTCAGGAGATGGAAGGAATGTCTCCCAACTCATCTCAAGTTTTAACGCTTATAAGAAGAAATACACTAGAAGGGAAAACCCAACAACGTGAACCTGCTACTGCAAGCACGGGAGACCTTCGGCCAAGGGATTCTCTTTGTTTGCGAACATTTGGTCCTTTTTGAGAAATTCTGCCAACTTAAAATTTTGGCTTTATTGTTTTAAGGTTTGTACTGTGCATCTTCAGAATTTGACGTCTTTTAAAGTGCAGTTAAACATAAAATTAGAAGCGAGAAAGAGTTTGAAAGTGCAAGTCTCCTTTTAGCATTTGTAAGGTGTCCTGCTTTAAGGGTTTAGTATGTCAACAACCCACTCTTTCTGGATGCAGAAACTTAATGGGCCTGGGAGGACATTGGTTTTCTTTTAAAATTAAGTTAGGTTTGTGTGTTCTTATGGTCTGCCTTCACTACAGATATCATTGTATTTGTATCTTGAATTTCTGTCATTGATATCAGTTTGTTCCATCTAGTGCGTTTTGAGGTGGTCTGAGTTGATAGAACTGTTTTGAAGGTGAGGAAACTGCCTCGCAGAGATGACTAATGAGATCACCTGGCCAGTAAGGCCAGGGCCAATTATAGAACTGAGGCCTTCTGACTCCTTTTCAGTGCACAACTCATAGTATGTCTGTCCCTTCATTTTGAAATGAAGTGGTGGCAATAGACAAGGAGGCTTACCTGAAAAGAATGGAAGAAATACTATTCACTTGCCCTTTATCTCACTTTTAAGAAAATAATTCCCTCAACTTTGCAAAGTTTAAGTGATGTTATTTTTTCAAATATTTTGAAAACTTGTGGAATAAGACATTTGAACACTCATGTTCCATTTAGTTTTTTGTTTTTTGTTTTTAACTCAATACCTTTATTTTATTCGTTTATTTTTTTATGTGGTGCTGAGGATCCAGCCCAGGACCTCCCAGATGCCAGGCAAATGCTCTACCACTGAGCCACAGCCACAGCCCTTCCGCCTAGTTTTACAATACTTTTTTTTGCCATGTTTGTTTTTTCTACCTATCTCACGCTCAACATTTCAAAGAAGGTTTCAGATAGGACTTTTCACCCCTAGTTACTATACATATATCAGCATGTATCTCATAAGAAAAGCCCATTTTTCTGAATACTGTAATAAAATATTGTAATCACACTCTAGAAAGATGATAATTCCTAAAAATCAATTATATGTACATAGTGTGTATTTGCAATTCCTCATTAGTCCTCCAAATGTCATTTTTAATCACTTTTTTGAATCTAGGACCCAACCCTTTATTATATTTGTCTTAGTCTTTTTAAATTTAGAGTTGTTTCCTCTTTTTCTTTATTTTTTAAATTTTTAAAAATGACATTGATCTTTTGAAGAGAACAAGTCAGTAGTCTTGTAGAAAAGCCAATGTTCTATGTTTTGAGTAGTTCCTCATGATATTTAAATTCTTCCTTCTATACCTTTGTAAACCTCAAGTTAAGGTTGAAGGCTTGAGTAGATACAGGCTTAATGTTTTTGGCAAGAATATTTTATGAGTTATGCAGTATATTTATATAACATAAGAAGACTCTTTAAGTATGCTTGTCCTATTAATAATCCTAAATTTGATCTTTTATGTAAGATGTTGACAAACTTGTCTTTTCATTGAAGCATTTCTGTTTGCAATTAGCAAGTGATGTGTGGGGTGCTATTTTGGCCTTACTACTTGGTATGAAATTACTGCAGAAGGAATGGATATTTAAGTAAGAAGGAAAGGGCCAATTTTTGGAGGATAGAACTAATCTATTTAGTTTAGGGAACATGAAATTACTACTACCTGTTGGCATCAAAGCCTTGACAGGCTGGGAGTGGTGGCCTACTCTTGTAATCCCAGTGGTTCAGGAAGCTGAGGCAGGAGGATTGCGAGTTCAAAGCCAGCCTCAGCAACTTAACAAGGTGCTAACCAACTCAGTTCGACCCTGTCTTTAAATAAAATACAAAAAAGGGTTGGTGATATGGGTCAGTGGTTAAGTTCTCTGAGTTCAATCCCTGATACCAAAAAAAAAAAAAAAAAAAAAAAAAAAGCCTCCACAGGTGATAGAGGAGGTAGAAAGTCACAAAGATTTTTGCCTTTGAAAGCTTGTTGAGGTGGGTAAATTGGGAAGTTCTGAGGTAGTTCCTTGTTGGAAGACCATAAATCTCAGCATCATAACACTTCAATCCACTCTTTCCAGTTTGGCCTAATGTTCCATGTTTTACTACTCAACATTAGCTTTTTGTAGTAGGGGAGAAGAGGGCAAAGAAAAGAATTAAATAATTTTGTATTTTCTCACAAATTGTTTATTTATTGAAGAGAAAATTTAGAACTATATCAAGAGTTTATTTTCTATATAAATTTTTTTCTATGCAAATTGGAATAGCTTTTTTGTAAATAAAAATTTGATAATAATTTTAGGTGATAGGATATTGGGAATTTATATTGACTTTTTTTTGTTATTTCAGAAATAACATTTTAAAGGTGAGAAATGCAAAATATTTGGCATATTTACTAATTAAATATATAATCCTAGATAGCTTTTTTCTTTTTATTGTTTTTTTTTTTTGAGAAGGATTAAAAAATATTTGATTTTTTTTTCCATCAGATTGTTTTAAATGATGGTATAAACACAATTACATAGTAACTTGTATCAAAACATTGTGTGTTTAGAATTTTGGTTCATTTCTGTAAAGCAATTTTCTTTTAAGGATTTTATTAGCCCTCAGTATACCAGGAGAAATAGTTATCACTATTTACCATCTAGATCAAAAAGGATCTTTTAAACATTTTAAGTTATTTTATATAATTAACAGAAGACTAAAAGCATAATGTCAAATATAAGAATTAAGACACAATGTAAGAAAACTTATTGGAGTTTTGGCAAGAATTTAAACAGCAAACCTCTTTGTATATGCTGGGAACAATGACAAACAAATTTGTTTCATGTGTTTAATTATATACCACTCCTATAATGAATATGCATGAATACTTAGAGCAAGCGTTCTTATTAAAATTGTAGCACACTTTTTTTTTCTTTTAGTTTTTATATCTATACAAAGAATATCTTCCTTTCTTCTTCCTACATCTGTTGGAAAGAATGTTATGTTTAGAGGGTAAGAAAAAAATTATCTTTCTGGTTCTGGAAAGTTTTTTTTCTTATTACATAAGGAATTTCTTGGTAAAATTTATTTAGTTTTTGGTAGTGGGGTTTGAACCAAGGGGTGCATTACTACTAAGTTACATCCCCAGCCCTATCTATCTATCTATCTATCTATCTATGGTACCTGGGATTGGTAGTTAGTTAATTAACCACTGAGCCACATCCCTTTTAAAAAAAATATATTTAGAGACAGGGTCTTGCTAAGTTGCTTAGGGCCTCACTAAACTGCTGAGGCTGACTTTGAACTCTGTCCTTCTGTTTCAGCCTCGAAAGCTGTTGGGATTATATGTGTGTGCCACTGCACCCAGCCCCTAGCCCTTTTCTATTTTTTATTTTGGACAAGGTCTCCCTAAGTTGCTAAGGATGACCTTGTTTTATAATCCTCCTGCGTTAGCCTTCTGAGTTGCTGGGTTTATAGGCTAGACAATGCTTTGACCCTCTTTCTGAGTATATCTATTCATCCTATAATTTTTTTTTTCTCTTTCTTGTGGTACTAAGGATAGAACCCTGAGGTACTCTACCACTGAGGTCTATCTTCTGCCTGTTTTTTCTTTTCATTTTGAAACAGGGCCTCCAAAAGTTGCTGAGGCTAGCCTCTGAGTTGGAATTCTCCTGCCTTAGTGTCCCTAGTAGCTGGGATTACAGGCTTGTGCCACCACGCTGGGCTTTGTGACTTTTTTTATAATACAGATGACTTAGGTTAATTTTTTGTAGGTTTTCTTTTTTTGTTGTTGTTTAATTCATTGATGTTTTAGAATGTATTGAGCTAGGAAAACTCCAGTTTTCTTAGGATGTTAAGAACCTTGGGCTTGTTTGGAACCCAAATTGTATGTGATTAACTTCCCTTGCTTTTCTCTTTGTACAAAGTCACAGAAGTTCAACCCTACTTTGCCCAAAGAGCCATCTAAGTTTTTTTTTTTTTTTTTTTTGCTAGAAATACTCAGCCAGATGAGAGCCATTGTAGCAGTAGTAAGGTGTGATAAATAGAAAAGTTCTGAGATAGTTTGATGTTGGACAAATGTAAATCTCAGCATGTGCATCTCAACCCATTCTCTCCACTGATGCCTTACAGTATCCCAGTCCTTCTCCAATGTTTTTGCAAATTTTTTGTAAAAATTTGTTAAGTTATATTTCTGACAGAATTTTGATTTTTTTTTTTTTTTCTATTTTGCAGTATTGGGGATTGCAATCTGGGCCTTGTACAAGCTAGACAAGTGCTTTACCACTGTGCTAAACTGCCAACTCTTTTTGATTTTATTTTGAGACGGTATCTTGCTAAGTTGCCCGGGATAGTCTCAGACTTGAGACCTGCCTGCCTCAGCCTCCCAAGTAGTTGGGATGACAGATGTTCCCCCATTTTACCCAGCTTGAAATTATTTTGAAATTATTCTTTTGATTCTTGTAATACTTCTACTTCCTATCTCTTTTCTGAATTTCTCTGTAGATCTATATCTTTTAAGCTTATGATGTTTCACTGTCAAATGTTGCTCAGATTTTTATTTCATATCTTCCAGATTTTAAAAGTAGGCAACATTGTCTGAATGCAACTAACTACAAATTAAATATCATGCATGACCCTGGATCAGTTCATCTTGTTAATACTGACTTGAGGTTTCAAATGCTTCTGTCCTCCTTGTGAGTCTTTTTTTTTTTTTTTTTGCATATGCAACAACAAAATTCAATACTTAAAAATTTTTTGAAACTTTTGATGATCCATAGTTATCTTTTGTGCTCTACAGTTGTAAGATATTTTTTATTTCATATTTATGGTTAGCCAATTAGAATGATAATCCAGTGGATTTTAAAAATTTCTATATCTTCTGTTTCCTTCCATTCACTTGCACTTATGAATTATATCAAGTAAAATTTCAGCACTCAGATGTAAGGGATGAAAGAATACTGTCATGTGTCCTTTTAGCAAAACATCAGTGGCCCGCATTCTTATCACAACATACTGCATTTTTTGTTTTTTATTTCAAGGCAGGATCTTGCTAAGTTGCTGAAGATGGCCCTGAACTTGTGATCCTCCTACCTCAGCCTCCCCAGTAGGTGGGATTACAGGTGTGTGCCACAGTGCCCAGTTGGTGTAAGAATATTTTGAGCTGAAGGAAATTGAAACCTGCCTGATAGATGCAGGAAGAATTTTCTATTCTCCCTTTATTTGCCTAAAAGCAGGCAAATAAATTTTCTTTTATGAGGTTGTTTTAGTCATTGTTTTTGCTGCTGTGACTAAAAGGTCTGACCAGAACAATTTTGGGGAGGAAAAGTTTATTTGAGGGCTCATGGTTTCAGAGCTCTTAGTCCATGGAATGCCAGCTATATTCCACAGTGCTCTTGGTGAGGCAGAACATCATGACAGAAGAGTGTGGCAGAGGGAAACAACTCACCTGGTGATCAGGAAGCAGAGAGAGGTCTCCACTAGCCAGATACAAAGATACACCTGAAAGCCATGCCCCAGTTCCCATCTCCTCCAGCTCCACCCTACCACTTTAGTTACCCCTCAGTTAATCACTGTCAGGGAATTAATTCACTGATTGGGTTAAGACTCTTAAAACTGAATCATTTCTTCTCTGAACCTTCTTGCATTATCTCACACATGAGCTTTTGGGGGATACCTCACATCCAAACCATAACATTCTGTCCTGGGCCCCCAAAAGCTCACTCTTATCTGACAATGCAAAATACATGTAGTCCATTCCCAAGAGTCCCCATTGTCTCAGTAGTTCCAAGACTGTTCAGAGTTCAAGTCCAAAGTTTTCTGAGGCTCAAGGCAATCTCACATTGTGAGTTCCTATAAAATTAAAAGCAATTTACAAATATCCAATATATAAAGATGCTCAGTAAACATTTCCATTTACAAAAGTAGAGGCATAGAGAGAAGGGATGGGACCAAAGCAAGACCAAAACCCACAATCGACACTGTTGTTTTATACAGCTGGCATACAGGTTCTGTAGTTCTGTATCTGGCATCTGGAGCACATGGTAGATGTCCTCTCCCAAAGGGCTTGTGTAGCTCCACCCCTGTGGCCTTGTTTGCAGCCTAAGTAGCCTCTCTGTTGGTTTGTCTCTGTTTAATTCATGCAACTTTCTTAGGATGACATAACACATTACTGGCATTTCTTAATTGGGCACGGGGGGGGGGGGGGGGGTGCGGGTGAGGGGGTGTATCTCCACTGTAGCTTTGGCTTCCTCCTCAGATCTCCACACCTTGCCTTCTCTGGGAGTACCCACAAGGACTCTGACCTTGCTGCACTTTTTCTGGCCTCCAAGGCCTTCCTTTGAAATCTTGGTGGAAGCCTCCATGACCCTCTAACTCGAGTATCCTGCCTTCCTACAGAACCAGCACCATGGAGTTGATGCCAAAGTCTGCTGCCATCTTGAGCAGTAGCCGAGAGACTCTGGCTGCATCAGCTTCTGAATACCTGGGTGACCGAGCACATTGAAAAAAACTTCCTAGACCCCCATGTGGAAGAAGGATTTCCCACTGCTCTGGGCTCAAGAGAATTTTCACTTTTACTCCCTTGAGCCTGAGGTGGTTGTGGTCTTGCCAGATCTTGAGATGCCTTCAAGTCATCTTTCTTATTGTCTCTTGCAAAGTCTTTAACATTTCTTTAATGGTGATAATGTCTTTAACAACTGCAACTTTTGTTAGTCCTGGTTTTACTCTGGCCTTTCATGTCCACGTTTTTCAAATATTTTTGCTCTGCTTTCTGCTCCTGAATATCACAATGAACTTGGCTAAAAGCCTAGACATTTCTTCACCAGATAAAAGAAGTCCCTCACTTTTAAAATAGGCCTCACAGAAAGTCTCAAGACATGGGCAAAATGCAGATAACTTCTCAGCCAGAATATAACACAAATTGCCTCTACTCCAAATTCCAGAAGCATTCTCCTTCTCTGAATCCTCTTGAGCCCTGTCTTCTTTGTTCATAGTCCTGTTGGCATTCTGGTCTTCTGACCAGAATTGGCCATTAAGCTCCACTTACAAAAATCTAAAGCATTCCAGCTTGCATTGGTAAGCATTTCAAAATTCCTCCCACCAATTCCAAAATGCTCCAAAGACTTATGAACCACATGGTCAGATTACTCACAACAGTAGCCACACTCCTGGTAGCAATTTCTGTTTTAGTTAGCTTTTTTGCTGCATTGACTAAAAGATCTGACCAGAATAATTTTAGGGAGGAAAAGTTTATTTGGGGGCTCACAGTTTCAGAGATCTTAGTCCATAGAAGGCTGGCTGTATTCCTCAGGGCTCGAGGTGAGGCAGAACATCATGTCAGAAGAGTGTGGCAGAGGGAGGCAGCTCACCTGGTAATCAGAAAGCAGAGAGAGAGGTCACTACTTGCCTGATACAAAGATATACCCCAAAGCCACACCCTAATTACCACCTTCTTCAGCCACACCTTCCACTTAAGTTACCACTCACTTAATCACTATCAGGGGATTAATTCATAGGTAATGATTGGGTTAAGACTCTTAACAACCTAATCATTTCCCCTCTGAACCTTTCTTTGTCTTACACATGAGCTTTTGTGGGATACCTCATATCCAAACCATAACAGAGGCTTCCCACTTATATATCGGGAGGGGAAGAACACTTTTTTTCCTTTGAGATGGATTATCAACCCAGAGATGATGAATAAACATATCTTCTAACATAACCCTACTTGCATTAAGTTATTTCTTACATTTCCTAGTTCCTTCCCCATGATATATTATTATTCAAAACTAATCTCTCTTTTTCTTTATTAAAATGCTATATAAACCTCTAATTCTAGTAATTTCTTTGGATTTAATTTCTTTCTTTCTTTTTTTTTTTTTTTTTTGTGAACTGTAGTGCATGTAAATGTTAGTGAAGATTTTATGTCTTTTCTCCTGCCATCCTTTCTTAATTCACAAGTCCCTAGGTACTGAACCTAGGTGGATAGAGGGAAAGTTTTTCTTCACTGACATAGGTAATGAAGATGATGTTTTCAGTCTTCTGTATCTTTTTGAAAGTTGATGCAGTTTTTGTGCAAACCAATCTGAAAACTGAAAAACGTGATGAAAGATAATGCATTTGTCACATGGGTTTGTATTGTATCATCTTTCTAGGCAACTGAATCATTCTTCTATTTTCTGCCCCCCCCCCTTTTTAGCATTGTTTGGATTAATTATTGTGCCGCAATAAACTAATTAGAAAAATACTTCAAGATGTAGAAAAAAGTAAGATCCCATAATATATCTTAGATGTATAAAAGAACACTTAGTGATTATAAAATAGAATAAGATTTATTCTATTTAAAAGTAATAAGTACCTGTTACCTTCTTGTTTTGAAGATCTCTAAGAATTGATATAAGGCACACAGTGTCAGTCTTTACCAATAGAACTGACCCCCCCCCCCATCTCCCCCCAAGATAGTGCAGCCACTCTCTCTCTCCAGTCACCATCATGATAATCTTCCAGGACCTCATCAGCCACAGTGATCTTCTTCCATATCTGGAATATTATGGACAGGCTATGCCTGGAGGTAGAGGGCAGGATGGTCCCTAGGACAGAGGGTAACACTGGTGACACACTCATGGATACCTCTGCAGAAAGACCCAAGGGCAAAGGTGCCAAAAGCACAGTGATCACTGGTATTGATATTATCATGAACCATCCCTTGCAGGCAACCAGTTTTACAAAAGAAGCATACAAAAAGTGTATCAAAAATTATATAAAATCAAAGGCAAACTTGAAGAACAGAGACCAGAGGGAATAAAACCTTTTATGACAGGGGCTGCAGAACAAATCAAGCACGTCTTTGCTAATTTCAAAAACTACCAGTTCTAAAAAACAAAACAAAACAAAGCAAAAAAACAAAAAAAAACCTACCAGTTCTTTTTTGGTTAAAACATAAATCCAGATGGCATGGTTGTAACTCTTGGACTACCATGGGGATGGTATGACCCCATATATGATTTTCTTCAAGGATGGCTTAGAAATGAAAAAATGTTAAAACAAAATTGGCAGTTACTTTGGATCTAATATCTGTCATCATAGCCAACTGCTGCTTGTCATCCACACAACATGGAACTGATGTCGTCTCAAATACATTTATTTCGACCGTGGTTTATTTGTATTGGAGGCATTGTTTGTTTTTTTTCTGAGAAAACATGTCATGTAGGTTGTCTAAAAATAAAGTGCATTTAAATTCACTTGAAAGAAGTCCTTAGTTTAATATGTGTTTAAATTAAATCCAATCTGCAGTATTCCTGGAGAAGCTAGAGCCTGGTCATAGACCACCATTAAAAAGCTATCTTCAGATAACTCTCACAGTGAAAACTACTTCTGTAACTGGAATATAAAAAACAAGAACCAAAGTTTTTATTCTGACTTGAATGAAGCAAAAGACCATTTTCATGGCAGTGCCAACATTTGAAGTATGGAACCTTATACATTTCATCACCTACAAACAGAAGTAGTTAACCCTGGAAGAGATTACCAAAGGAATAAAAGGAAAACTGACTAAGCTGGAAAAAACAAAAACAACAACAAATATAACTACTCAAGAAAGACATTTTAAAAAACTAAAATGGCTTTCTTTGGATTCTGATAGCATACCAAAGGTTAATAGTTAATTTGGAGTTTGAGCCCTACCCCTCTCTAATACACATATTAAACCTACCTGCCTCTCCTTATCCTGTAATGATATTTTTAATCTATCGTATTACATCTCTAATGAATGTAGGAAATAAATAGAAAGTTGTCCCTTGAGATATCTGTTCTAAAATATTCTTGCTACCAGTTTTCCCTTCTGAGCTTTACCTTCAGAGATCCTATAGCAAAAAAAAAAAAAAAAAAAGAAGAAGAAGTAAATGTAAACCTGGAGGATTTATGGGTTATATTTAGGCTTTTTGGTTAACTGGATTAAACCAAAATATTTTTTATTTCAGTCACTTTTATTGTAAATGTTCCTGTTTTTCTGGTTTAGTATGCCAGGATGAACACAAAATGATTTGAGGATGATACGTTTTCTCCTTTGTGTTTTTAAACACAATGCTGTACACATGGTTAATGCTTAAAAAGTCTTAGTGTTGTACTATTCACTTGAATATTCATGTTTAATTGAGAATCACTTGAGTTTCCTATTCTAATATTTTAACAGTTTAAAATTGTTGCTTTACTCCTTGAATTTTTGACCATCAATATAGTAATTTAATTATCTTATTTAAACAAAGGCTCTGACTTATGTTTATTCAGCACAGCAGTTTTCCAAGCATTCTGGTGCTTGAGTCATTTTGAAGGTTCTATGTCTTCCCTTTAGTAGATCTGTCTTGTAAGGTTGGATTTTCTGTACTTTAGCAGGACAGTGTGGTGCAACATATTGAAATGCAGAAGCTGATAAGAGAATATAAGCTGTCTTTTTTTAAAAAAATATGTATATTTTTGATTGTAGGTGGACATAATGCCTTTATTTTTATTTATTATCTTTATGTGGTGCTGAGGATCAAACCCAGTGCCTCACCTGCCTTCAGTGAGCACTCTACCACGGAGCCACAATCCCAGCCCCAAGAATATAAGCTGTCTTTAAAAATATGTATTAGTGAGATTTGCAGCAGTGTTGAAAGTTATTTTCCATAAGAACATGTTAACATATAATAATTGTCTTTTTGATTTGTTTTGTTTTGTTACCAGGGATTGAAGCCAGTGGAGTTCAACCAATGAGCCACATCCCCAGCCCTTTTTAATTTTTTTAATTGGAGATAGGATTTTACTAAGTTGCTGAGACTGGCCTTGAAATTCCTATCCTCCACTGGAATTACTGGGGCGTGCCACTGCACCTGGCATTATTATTGTCATTTTAATTAATTCATATTTTAAAAAATTGCTCAGGTTTGGAATTTGTGCTCTCCAGGTGAAGTTTTCCTTCTTAGATGTTACTCAACACCACACACCTTATTTGCCCCACCACAAAGTTGTATTACTTTGGGCAAGGTACTCACCCTCCTGAATAGCTCACTAAAATTTTACAGCTACAAACAACCCTCATAGGGTTGTTTGAAGATTAGATTAAATAATTATGCATTTAATGTTAGCAAAGGTAATAATAATTGTTATATTATAACTATATAGTGATAACATAGTAATGAATGAATTAGTTGTGTTGAAGCTCCATATTAGGTATGAAATACTGTAGTTTGTTCAAAACAAGTAAAAGATGGTTATCACTTGAGCCATAAAGAACAAGTACCCTCATTCCTTCTTTTTCATGACAGCCTTTAAAATACAGTTATGTGTCTCTTAAATATGGGAGCACATATTCTGAGAAATATATCATTAGGTAATTTTTTCATTGGGTGCGTTACTTACTTCAAGTGGGCCTGTTGATGCAGTCAAGAGACTCAAAATTCAAGATGCATGAGGCACAACATAGTATATGGTTTCGTGGTAAAGTTTTTTTTTTTTTTTTTAAATCATTAGAAGGAGTATGCTTTAAACACAGATAAAAAAGTATGGTATAGTGAATATGTAAACCAGTAACATGGTTGTTTATTATCATTATCAAATATTATGTGATGTATATAATTACAGGTATATTGTATTATTTCAGGACTGATTCCAACCTTTCCCCTTTTCTATTTGCCATTAACATTCTCAAGTATATAACCATTTTTGAAATTATGTTTAATATATTTGGTTTATTTAAAAAAATAAAAAACAATTTATATTCCTCTTTTCCCATATAAAGAGTTTATTCTTTTGTTTGTTTTCATTTTTGGTATTGGGGATTGAACCCAGAGGCACTTTATTTTATTTTTTATTTGTTCTTTTTAAATATGCATGATAGTAGATTGTGTTTTGACATATAATACATTATATGGAATATAACTTCCCATTCTTGTGATTGTACATGATGTGGAGTTATACTGGTCATGTATTCATATATGAACATAAAGTTATATTCGATTCATTCTACTGTCTTTCCTGTTCTCATTTCCTTCCTTTCCCTTCATTCCCTTTATCTAATCCAATGAACATTTATTCTCCCCCACACTTATTGTGTGTGAGCATCCACTTATCATGATATGTGGCTGATATAGAAATGGATAAAGAAAAGATACACACACACACACACACAATGGAATATTACTCATTCATAAAGAAGAATGAAATTATGGCATTTGTTTTGAACAAACTACAACATTTCATATCTAATATGGAGCTTCAACACAACTAATTCATTCATTACTATGTTATCACTATATAGTTATAAAGCAATTATAATTATCATATAACAATTATTATTACCTTTGCTAACATTAAGTACATAATTATTTCATCTAATAATTATTTATTTTTACTTGTATTCTTGATAATTGCTATTTAGATTGGAGTGAGCTGGAATCTCAATGTAGTTTTGATTTGCATTTCTCTGATTATTAAAGATGCTGAACATTTTTTCATATATTGATGAATTGTATTTTTTCTGTGAAGTGTGTGGTCAGTTCTTTTGCCCATTATTGGTTTAGGGTTTTTTTTTTTGTTGTTAAATTTTTTGGGTTCTTTATATATCCTGGTGATTAATGCTCTATTTCAGGTGGTGGCAAAGATTTTCTCTTATCTATAGGCTCTTTCTTTACGTTCTTGATTGTTTCCTTTGCTGTGAAGTTTTTTAGTTTGATACCAGCTGATTTATTGATTCTTGATTTTGCTTCTTGCACTTTAGGAGTCTTGTTGAGGAATTTGGTTCCTAAAAGTAGACATGATGGAGATTTGGGCCTACATTTTCATCTAGTAGGTGTAGGGTTTCTGTTCTAATGTCAAGGTCCTTGATCCACTTTGAGTTGAGTTTTGTGCAGGGCAACAGAGAGAGTTTGGATTTCATTTTGCTACAAATGGATTTCCAGTTTTCCCAGCACCATGTGTTGAAGAGGCTATGTTTTCTCCAAAGTATGTTTATGTTGTCTTTGTCTAGTAGGAGGTAAGTCTATTTATGTGGGTTTGTATTTGTGTCTTCTATTCTGTACCATTGGTCTTTGTGTCTGTTTTGAAGCCAATACTATGCTGTTTTTGTTGCTATAACTCTGTAGTATAATTTAAGTTCTGATATTGTAATGCTTCCTGCTTAACTTTTCTCACTAAGGACTGTTTTGTCTATTCTGATTTTTTAAAAAAATTTTATTTTCCAAATGATTTTCATGACTGCTTTTTCTATTTCTATGAAGTATGTCATTGGAATTTTTATAGGAATATATTAAATCTGTATAGTGCTTTTGGTATTACAGCTATTTTGACAATATTAATTCCGCCTATCCATTAACATGGAAGTTCATTTTATCTTCAATTTCTTTAGTGTTCTGTAGTTTTCATTGTAGTGAAATGAAAAACTCTTTGTGTCTCTGGTTCTCTTTCTATGTGTGTATATCTATATCTGTGTCCTTTCTACCTATTTTTTTTGTTTAGCTAGCTAAAGCATGGTACAAGAGATTAGCTAACTTGTCCAAGGTGATAGGGCTAGTAAATGGTTGACCCAGGATTTAAATCTGGCATTTATTCTTCACATTTCATTGTTTGTGGTCAAGAACAGTTTAAAGTATACATCCTTAGATTTTTAGAAGTGAATTAAATCAGGGTCCTTCAGTTGATAAGTCTAGAATGGAGGGTGACTTGGCTGAAATAGGAAAACTAGCAATTGTAATGCAATGTTACAAGCCTTAAGGATATTAAAGTTCCAGAAAATGGCTACAAAAAATTATAATGTTAGGAAGCATTTTCCTATGACATCGTTAATTATTAAAACTTCACACCAGGTGCAGTGGCGTACTCCTGTAATCCCAGCAGCGCAGCACGACTGTAATTCCAGTTTCTGGAGGCTGAGGCAGGAGGATCTCGAGTTCAAAGCCAGCCTCACCAATTTAGAGAGGATTTAAGCAACTCATCAAGACTCTGTCTCTAATTAAAATACAAAAATGGGCTGGGGATGTGGCTCAGTAGTTAAGCACCCCTGGGTTCTCCCCAGTAACAAAACAAAACAAAACTTTACTATAAATGATGCTAAGAAGTAGTGAAACTTCTAAATGTTAATAAGAAATTACATATTTAAAAAAACTTGGACCAGAATTTTAATTTGATTCCTAAAAATTTTGTAGAAAAAATATTCTTTAAGTTATAGTTTAATTTTAGATACATAAAAGCTGAAAAATTAACAAAATAAGAATTAAAATTATTTATATGGGCAGTCTCCAAAAAAGAGCGGATTATATTCTAAAGGATCTTTTATAATCAGTTACTTGGAATTAATTCCCTCCCCTGTATATTAAACATGGGCATGAAATCTGTTACCTGACTCAGTAGCCGAAGCAGAGAGTTGTTTTTTTATTTTATTTTTTGTAATTGTAAATGGATAGAATGCCTTTATTTGTTTATTTTTATGTGGTGCTGAGGATTGAGCCCAGTGCTTTGCACATGCCAGGCAAGCACTCTGCCCCTGAGCTACAGCCCTAACCCTGAAGCAGAGAGTTCTTTTGTTCTTTTTTTTTTTTTTTTTTTTCTGTTTCAGAGCCAACTCTGAGCTGCAAAAGCAAGAGATCTTTTAGAGCTGCAAAATCCCCACTTCATATCTTTGCTGGATATTCCACTTCTCAAGCAGTTGATAGAATTCATAGAATTGTGTGCCTTACCACCAAAATTCTAAAGCATTTGCCATAGATAATCATATGATTGCTTAATAGAAATATACAAGAGTCTCATAGGCTGTGTAATTCTGATCCTTACCATTTTTTCTTTAAACTTGGTACTGATAGGTCCTTAATACTGAACCAGAATTATCATGTACTTACACTTGACACAAGCATTACACTGATTATAGTTTAGAGATAAGCTACAAATATTACCGATGAGTTTGGGATAGAATAATGAAAAAGTAAAACAATACAATCTGCACAAGGCTTTACTGGGGCTTATGCTTGAACACAAAGGAGTCAGTACATAGAACAGAATTCCTAGACTGGTTCTCTGAGAACTGAGAAGAGTGAAGGATTTTTAGGCAAGGAATAGGCTCCTGCAGAGTCAACTGCTGACCCAGAATTTCTGCACTATCATGCTGGTTCTTTGTGCTCTGCACTGGGGTTTGTGTGTGACATGGTAATCCACACAGGCTCATTGGGTTCATTTGCACTTGGCTCTTGCTGAGATGGTGGAGGTGCTCACTCACACAACCCTAGAAAGCTGCAGAAAAGTCCCTTGGCAGGCTTCAAGGGCCATTGCCCACCAGGTCCTGGCATTAGTGGTTGTTGGTGGTGATGGTTGTTGCATAGTGGCAGGGAAAGAGTGGCATCTGCTGCCGCCTTCTAAACTGACCTGGTGGCACCTTAGCACTGGTTTTTATCTCCACATCATCTCCACCCAGGCTGGGTGCTATTGCCCCCTGCATCCTGTTCCAACAAACCCCAGGAGGTTCTGGTCAGCTACAAAGACAACCTGTATTTAACAAAAACACAGAAAAGTACAGAAAACAAAAACCTATCTTTTGGGTAAGATTAGGCTTCTCCTGTTCTGTCTCACCACTCTTTAAATAATTGCGTTAAAGAGGTTTAAATAGCCAGACCTCAGAATTAGGAGAATTTAAAGACAAAACTCATGAAGAGCCTTCTGTAATAGTAATTAAAATATTTGTAGTAATTTATAGTAATAATTCCTGAAGTACTTTTAAATAATTGTTTTTTCTTTTAGAAAAAAAAATTATGCAGTCCAAATAATTTAGAAATGGGAAAACTTGCTGTGTTCTCAGGTTGAGAGTAAAGAGGAATATGAAGATTGAATTAGTTATGTATTCTAATATTTTAGATTTCCAGTGTCTTAATTTTTTACTCTTTTTACTTTATAACTAAATGGATTTTTAAAAGCTTATTATATAAAATTTATGTTGTTCTGTATACATGAAAATACAGATAACAAATTCTTTTTTGTGTTGTTAGGATATTTAACCCAGAGCATTGTACTTGTTTGGCAAACACTGCCACTGAACTCTATCTCCAGCCCCCCACAGATAACAAATTCTTGGTTCAAATAAAGCAGTTTAATTGTGTTTTTTTATGATAGTGTGTTTTTTTTTGTAACAGAATTTTTTAAGTCCAATGAATGACAGACATTCAGTCATAAATTTCTGAAGACTGTGGCTGAGACTTATTCATCTGTTTCCCCTTAGAATTTAGCATAACACCTTGTTTACAGAAGGCCATGAGTGTGTGTGTGTGTGCGCGCGCGCATGTGTGTGTGTGTGTTTAATTTATATATGACAGCAGAATGCATTACAATTCTTATTACATATATAGAGCACAATTTTTCATATCTCTGGTTGTATATATAGTAATTCACACCAATTCGTGTCTTTATACCTGTACTTTGGATAATAATGATCATCACATTCAACTATCGTTAATTGCCCCATGCCCCCTCCCTTCCCCTACAGCCCTTCTGCCCTATCTAGAGTTCATCTATTCCTCCCATACTCCCTCTCCCTATCCCACTATGAATCAGCCTCCTTATATCAAAGAAAACATTAGGCATTTGGCTTTTTGGGATTGGCTAACTTCACTTAGCATTGTCTTCTCTAACTTCATCCATTTACCTGCAAATGCCATGATTTTATTCTCTTTTATTGCTGAGTAATATTCCATTGTGTATATGTGCCACATTTTTTTAAATTCATTCATCTATTGAAGGGCATCTAGGTTGGTTCCACAGTTCAGCTATTGTGAATAAACATTGATGTGGCTGTGTCCCTGTAGTATGCTATTTTTAAGTTGTTTGGGTATAGACCAAGGAGAGGGATAGCTGGGTCAAATGGTTCCATTCCCAATTTTCCAAGAAATCTCCATTCTGCTTTCCATATTGGCTGCACCAATTTGCAGTCCCACCAGCAGTGTATGAGTGTACCTTTTCCCCCGCATCCTCGCCAACACTTATTGTTGTTTTTATGCATAATAAGTGCCATTCTGACTGGAGTGAGATGAAATCTTAGAGTGGTTTTGATTTGCGTTTCTCTAATTGCTAGTGATGATGAACATTTTTTCATGTATTTGTTGATTGATTGTACATCATCTTCTGAGAAGTGTCCCTTCAGGTCCTTGGCCCATTTATTGATTGGTTTATTTGTATTTTTGGTGTTTAGTTTTCTGAGTTCTTTGTATAATAGAGATTAGTGCTCTATCTTATGTGTAAGGGGTAAAGATTTGCTCCTAAGATGTAGGCTCTCCATTCACCTCACAGATTGTTTCTTTTGCTGAGAAGAAACTTTTTAGTTTGATTCCATCACATTATTGATTCTTGATTTTAATTCTTATGTCATAGGAGTCTTATTAAGGAAGTTGGGGCCTAATCCCACATGATGGAGATTAGAGTGTACTTTTTCTTCTGTTAGATATAGGGTCTCTGATTGTATTCCTAAATCCTTGATGCATTTTGAGTTGAGTTTTGTGCATGGTGAGAGATAGGGGTTTAATTTCATTTTGTTGCATATGGATTTCCAGTTTTCCCAGCACCATTTGTTGAAGAGACTGTCTTTTCTCCAATGCATGTTCTTATCTTTGTCTAATATAAGGTAATTGTAGTTTTGGAGGTTAGTCTCTATGTCCTCTATTCTGTACCATTGGTCTACCAGTCTGTTTTGTTGCCAATACTATGCTGTTTTTGTTACTATTGCTCTGTAGTATAGTTTAAGGTCTGGTACAGTGATGCCACCTGCTTTTCTCTTCCTGCTAAGGATTGCTTTAGCTATTCTGGGTCTCTTATTTTTCCAGATGAATTTCATGATTGCTTTTTCTATTTCTATGAGGAATGCCATTGGGATTTTGATCAGAATTGCATTAAATCTGTTTAGTGCTTTTGGAAGTATGGTCATTTTTATAATATTAATTCTGCCTATCCAAGAGCAAGGTAGATCTTTCCATCTTCTAAGATCTTCTTTGATTTCTTTCTTTAGAGTTCTGTTATTTTCATTATATAGTTCTTTCATCATTTTCATTAAGTTGATTCCCAAGTATTTTATTTATGTATTTATTTATTTAGTTTTGAGGCTATCGAGAATGGGGTAGTTGTCCTCATTTCCCTTTCTGAGGATTTCTCACTGATATACAGAAATGCCTTTGATTTATGGGTGTTGATTTTATACCTTGCTATTTTGCTGAATTCATTTACTAGTTCTAGGAGTTTTCTGGTGGAGAACTAGAAAACTAGTTAGGGTGTTCCAGGTATAGAATCATATCATTAGCAATTTCTATTTCCTGAAATAAATTGGAGATTATTGGTATTAGTTCTTCTTTAAAGGTCTTGTAGAACTCGGCTGTGAATCCATCCGGTCCTGGGCTTTTCTTGGTTGGTAGACTTTTGATGGCGTCTGCTATTTCGTCACTTGAAATTGATCTGTTTAAATTGTGTATATCATCCTACTTAAATTTGGGCACATTATATGACTCTAGAAATTTGTCGATGCCTTCGATATTTTCTATTTTATTGGAGTATACGTTTTCAAAATAATTTCTAATTATCTTCTGTATTTCCGTAGTGTTTATTGTGATATTTCCTTTTTCATCATGTATGTTAGTGATTTGAGTTTTCTCTCTCCTTCTCTTTATTAGCATGGCTAAGGGTCTGTCAATTTTATTTATTTTTTCAAAGAACAAACTTTTTGTTCTGTCGGTTTTTTTCAGTTGTTTCTTTTGTTTCAATTTCATTGATTTCAGCTCTGATTCTAATTATTTCCTGTTGTCTGCTGCTTTTGGTGTTGATTTTTTGTTCTTTTTCTAGGGTTTTGATATGTAGTGGTAAGTAATTTATTTGTTGACTTTTTCTTCTTTTAAGGAATGAACTCCATGCAGTGAACTTTCCTCTTAGAACTGCTTTCATAGTGTCCCAGAGATTTTGATATATTCTATCTGGGTACCTCTAAAAACTTTTTAATCTCCTCCTTGATGTCTTCTGTAACCCATTGATCATTCAGTAGCATATTATTTAGTCTCCAGGTGTTAGAGTGTATTTTATTTCTTATTTTATCATTGATTTCTAATTTTATTCCATTATGATCTGATAGAAAGGAGGGTAGTATCTCTACTTTTTTATATTTGATAAGAGTTGCTTTGTGGCATAGTATATGATCTATTTTAGAGAAGGATCCATGTGCTGCTGAGAAGGAAGTATGTTCTCTCGTTGAAGGTTGGAATATTCTTAACTCAGTTAAGTCTAAGTTATTGTATTATTGAGTTCTATAGTTTCTTTGTTCAGCTTTTGTTTGGAAGATCTATCTAGTGATGAAAGAGGTGTGTTAAGGTCACCCAAAATTATTGTGTTGTGGTCTATTTGACTCTTGAACTTGAGAAAAGTTTGTTTGATGAACATAGCTGCTCTGTTGTTCGGGGCATATATATTTATAATTGTTAAGTCTTGTTGGTGTATGGTTCCCTTGAGCAGAACGTAGTGTCCTTCTTTATCCTTTTTGATTGACTTTAGTTTGAAGTCTACTTTATTTGAAATGAGGATAGAAACCCCTGCTTGCTTCTGCAGTCCATGTGAGTGGTATGCTTTTTCCCAACCCATAACCTCAGCCTGTGAATGTCTTTTTCTATGAGATGAGTCTCTTGGAGGCAGCATATTGTTGGGTCTTTTTTTTTTTTTTTTTTTTTTTGGTCCAATCTGCTAGTCTATTTCTTTTGATTGGTGAGTTTAGGCCATTAACATTCAGGGTTATTATTGAGACATGATTTGTATTCCCAGCCATTTTTGTTTATTTTTGATATTTAACATGACTTGGTTTCTCTTCTGATGAGATTTTCCTTTAGTGTAATCCCTCCCTCTGCTGATTTTCATCATTGTTTTTCATTTCCCCTTCTTTGAATATTTTGCTGAGGATGTTCTGTAGTGTAGGCTTTCTAGTTGTAAATTCTTTTAACTCTTTTTTTTTTTTATCATGGAAGGTTTTTATTTCATCATTAAATCTAAAGCTTAGTTTTGCTGATATAAGATTCTTGGTTGGCATCCATTTTCTTTCAGAGCTTGGTATTTGTTGTTCCACGATCTCCTGGCTTTGAAGGTCTGGGCTGAAAAATCTGCTGAGATAAGAATAGTCTCCCCCTATATGTGATCTGATTCCTCTCTCTTGTGGCTTTTAAGATTCTATCCTTATTCTTTTTGTATGTTAGGCATTTTCATTATAATGTGCCTTGGTGTACATCTGTTGTAATTTTGTACATTTGGTGTCCTGTAAGCCTCTTGTATTTGGTTTTCCAATTTGTTCTTCATGCTTGGGAAATTTTCTGATATTATCTCATTCAAGAGATTGCGCATTCCTTTGGCTTGAAACTCTGTGCCTTTCTCTATCTCAGTAACTCTTAGATTTGTTCTTTTGATGCTGTCCCATAATTCTTGGATGTTCTGTTCATGGTTTCTAACTTTCTTCACTGTGTGGTCAGCTTTATTTTCCAGATTGTATACTTTGTCTTCATTATCTGACATTCTTTCTTCCAAGTGATCTAGTCTGTTGGTTATGCTTTCTATTGAGTTTTTTATTTGATTTAAGCTATCCTTCATTTGAAGGATTTCTGACTTTTTTTTTTTTTCAGAGTCTCTATCTCTATCTTGAAACAATCTTTTGCTACCTGTATTTGCTCTCCTATTTCTTTGTTGGAGTGATCAATTTGTGCTTGTATTTGCTCATTTAGGTCATTCTTTAATTCACAAATCATTTTGATTATGAACCTTCTGAACTCCTTCTCTGACATTTCATCAACTTCGCTGTCCATACGTTCTGTTATTATAGTGTCCTGTCTTGTTTGGGGCACTTTCCTCTCTTGTTTTTTCATGTTGTCTATGTGTCTTCCTTTCTTGCAGTGTGGATCTGAGACATTACAGTTTCTTCCCTATATTCTTGTGGTACCTGTGCAGATTATCTGTACCTCACCTTGATGTTGGGCTTCCAGACCCTCAATGGATGCTACTGCATCCTGGATCTGGGCCCTGCAGAAGCTGGTGTGGGTGGATCTGGGCCACTGGGCTTGACCTCCTGTGGTAGTCTGCTGGTAGAAGAGGTGGTCTTGTGCCAAAGGCTAGGCTCTGGAGGTGTCTGCCTCGCTGGGGGAGGGGTGAACCCGACCTACTCAGAGCCTGAACCCAGTGCGCTGGAGTGGCAGTCTGGGCTGGATCTGAGCTCCTGCAGTAGTCGACTGGTCAGACAGGGGTGGTCCTGCACCAGAGGCTTGGCTATGGCGAGTGTCTGCCCCGCTGGGAAAAGACTGCTCTCCTGGGCCCTGTGCGCCTGGGCCCTGCGCGGCAGAGGCCAGTGTGGGTGGATCTCGGTAGTTATATTTTGAATGTATCAATCTATGATGAAATGTATCCAACCAAGTTTTTGTTCCTTTTCAGTTGCTAAAAAAATAGAATAATAAACTAGAATTTATTTTAACTTTTGTTTTCTTACAGAAATTATTACATTTCTGAAACGTGAAAAGTAGGTAATAAAGATGAATGCCAATTGGCATTTGAAAAGTCAGATTTACTAAAACAATACATCATGAGGTGATTGATTACTAGTTTTTATGAGAGAATATTGTTTAAAAATTGTTTTTATTTAGTAATTCATTTGTTCAATTATTAAGTGCTTACTACAACCATCATTTTATTTATTTAATTGGGTTTATTTAGGGATGAATCAGTTATATGAGTTATGTATATATCAAACATATCCAACTTAAAAATTGAGCTTTTTATAGGAAAAAAGAGTTTATTGTAGTTTAATTACCCCACCCTAATGATAATATATCTTTATTTTACAGGAAGGAAAACAGATATAACTTGCTGCCTTGTTTGGAGTCACATGGTGAGTTTTAAGATCAAAATTCTCCCCAATAATTTCTTAATCCCAAGTTCCATGTTTTAATATTTAGTGTTCTTTAAAATGATTCATAAAATTGACTGATCTCATGTATCAGTACTTAGGTGACAATTTACAGAAAATCAGCTCTGCAACTTGATGGGCGACAACCCTTTTCAACCAAAAGGTAAGTGTTGTGGCTACAACAGATGACAGTGTGTATGGCTTTTGTTTAACTGCTTCAAGAGAAGGTGGAGGACTTTTTCTTAAAAACTTAAAATTGTTGGAGTAGCAAATGTTCATATAAAAAAGTAAAGTAGAAGTGAACTTTATTCTTTTTGTTAACAGAGATAACTATCAATTTAGTATATTCATGTGTTTCTTCTATGCATAGACAAAAAATATTTCTAGAAAACATTAAAAAGGTGCTATGTGACCTTAACGTTTTTCTCTGCAGTGTGTTCTGGATATTTTAACAATGGCAGAGTCCTGTGAGAAAGAACAAGGAAGATCTTTGCATACTCTTATCAGTTCTCTAGGGCTGCCATAACAAAGTACCACAGACTAGGTGGTTTATAGGATGGAAGTTTGTTTTCTCATAATTTTTGAGGCTAAAAAGCCAAGATTAACTTGTTGGTAGGGGTGGTTTCTTCAGAGGGCCACAAGGGGAGGGCCAGGCTTCTCTCTTGGGCTTGTAGATAGCCATGTTCTCATTAGGTTTTCACATGGTCCTCTCTCTATGCATATGCCTACATCCCACTTTTCACTTCTGTTAAAAGACACCAGTTATATGGATTTTATTGCCACCCAAGTGACCTTTTAAAAAAATATTATTTATTTATTTATTTATATGTGGTGCTCAGGATCAAACCTAGTGCCTCATGCATACGAGGCATGTGCTCTACCACTGAGCTATCACCCAGCCCCTAGTGACCTTATTTTAACATAATTATTTCTAAAGGTCTATCTATAAATATAGCCATAGTCTGAGGTAGTGAGGGTTAGGAATTTAGCATATGGCTTTTGAGAAAACACAATTTAACCCATTACATATATCAGCTGGAAATAAATAGTACTTTTATTATCAGTTCACAGTGGATCTTCCTAATTTTTCAAAATTAGGTACTATCTTACTTCACCTTGTCTATACGTTATCTCATGCTGTGGGTATGTTGATTATCTAATGTTGTGGGGGAAATGTATTCCCAGTGAATTAAATTTGGCTGTGGCTATGTAAAATTAAGATGTGAAGAAAGAGAGTAGTTTGAGATCATGTATTTTAACATTTGAATTGAATGATATTGACTGTCAATGTAGTTCAAAATTCAAAGGAAAATAAAAATATAATGGTTTATTGAGGAAGTTATAATTGAACCAAGGATTAGTGCAAATGGGCAATTAATTGGTTGAGTATCTAGTTGAAAATGGATGTTTTACATGGTGTTTTCCATTTTCTTGAATGTATATAAAACTTAGGTAGATATCATAAATAGCTTCAAGTAATTTCTTCAGTCATACAATTACAAGGCAGTGAAGATTTGAACCATTCAATTTGATTTCAAGTCCATGTCCTTTTTATGTTGTAGACTGGAATGATATAGACTGTAAAGGTAAGGTACTCTGTGCAGAAGTGATATAGATTTTAGTATTTTTAATGATCTGAGTTGAAAAACTTAAAGAACTCTTATCTAACTAGTAAAATAGTACAATTATAAAAGGAAGGGGTCAGTTTGTGATGTTGATGACATCTGAAAAAATAGGAAGGCCTTTGATAGGTAGATTACTAAACACTTAAATATTATACCAGGGAATGGTTTGTGACATACTTTTCTATATATTTATAAAAGAATGGCATCTAATTTGTTGAAATATTTGTTTTGTATGCTGTCTCCAGAGCATAATTTCAGTTGATATCTTTCAGTTTTATGGTAGAATATTGCTTGAATTTTGAGTTAGAAGTGGAAATGATATTATTTTAGTATAATAAAAAATTACCTTTTAAAAATGATGTATTAAAGATATTGCCAGAACCCTGGAAATTTTTATTTCTTTTGTGGATAGGAGGTTTTCCTAAAATCCTGGTGTTATTGGTGTTCCATCTATATCTAAGTGCTTCTTAGGAACTCAGTGTACTTGGTCATAATTTCTGAGAAGTGGTATTTACTGTATGTATTGCTTTGATCGGTTTCTTCAGGTGAGAAAATATAATATATTCTGGCTGGTATAAGCCTCCCTCATTTTCTGTATTTTAATTTAGCACCTATCCCTGCTTTGCTCTGTGCCTAACATTCCTGAATTTGGTAGTAATTCTAGTTTGTTTCCTACCTGTTATTTCTTAGTCTTAGTCTACCTGTGGTTAATATCTCTTTAGAAAGATAATGATTAGATAGAATATGTTTATCTAGGTGTACTACTGAAGCTCACTTTGGATTTTGTTATTTCTAAGTTTTCTATCTATGGTAAATAACTAATATCTTTCGTTTTCTGTCTTTCTATCTACCTCTTAATCTATCTTAATTGTCTAGTTTTTATCCTAGTGAGGTTTGAATTTCTTATTGTTATTACAGGGTACTGACTACGAATATCAATTCAGAAATTGCTATTAGAATTGTTAAAGTAGATCTTCAATATCAGGTATTATAAAAATGTTTTTACTGCCAGGCACGGTGGTGGTGCATGCCTGTAATCCCAGCAATCTCAGCAGCTTGGGAGGCCAAGACAGGAGGATCACAAGTTCAAAGCTAATCTCAGCAAAAGCGAGGTGTTAAGCAACTCAGTGAGACCCTGTCTCTAAATAAAATACAAAATAGGGTTGGGATATGGCTCAGTGGTCTAGTGCCCGCTAGTTCAATCCCTGGGACTCACCCCGCAAAATGTTTTTATTTTTCTTTTTGAAAATAAGGTTACTTCTCTCCTTTTGAAAATTAGATAATTTTAAAATGGCAGAACTCTTTATGGAATGTGAAGAAGAAGAACTGGAACCATGGCAGAAGAAAGTAAAAGAAGTTGAGGATGATGATGATGATGAGCCCATCTTTGTTGGAGAGATATCGAGTTCAAAACCAGCAATTTCCAGTAAGCATTTACTTTTACTAAAGCCAAATTTTATAAGATATTATTTTTAATGGAAAACTTGTGAATGTCTTATGGGACTCAGTGTACTTATTCTACTGTAAGGAGTTAGGGATGAGAGATTAGGGGGAGGCCAGTAAGAACTTGAGAATCAAAATGGGGATGTGATTGGAGACTAGAGGGAAGCTAAAGGTTAAATATCAGAGGTGTGAGAGAGAAGTAGGCTTAGATTGGCTTGTCGCATTGGAGGTCTTCTGAGATTGGAAATAATTTCTAGTGAAACTGTGTATCCGAGTAAACTGTTTATCTGTTTATTTCTGTCTTTTCTCATTTAGCAGTTACATAAGGAAGGATCTGGAATGCTTAGATTAAAATTTGGAATATACTAAGTGTATATTAGTCTCAGGTGGAAGTTCTCACATCTAGGCCTCATTGCATTGTCATTCATACATGGCTAAAACTGTATATAGGCAGTGAATGATTCAGAGTCTCTGGCTTAAGTCCTCGATGGGTTGTAGATTCTGACCATAACCATTTTTCAGCAACTTATATTCATGAAAAAGAGGGACATCACCTATAGCCACTGTACTTTGATGATGTAGCAGTTAGCACACTTAAATCCTTTTAACTTTTTGGCAGAATAGCCTCTGTGGATTACTAGCTTTCATATACAGTAATTGGGCTGGACATTGTTATATTGTTAGAGTAAAGATACCAATACTTGCTAAGATATCCACTCTGAGATGTCTGAAGTATAGAGAAATAACATAGATTTCAAGTAGAAGGAGAAAATAGATCCTTTCTGATTTTATTTATACATTTGTTTTAAACCAGGAGAATTTATCAAAGAATGTAATGTGCCCTTCATATTACTGTTTTCTTAACTTACTATGGCAATGCTTAAAAGTGTGAATGAGTCTCAAGTTTCTGTACAACCTTGTCACCGTTCAAAGAAAGATGTAGATTGTATATAAATACATTTTAGAACACTTCAAATATGTAGACTCTTTTTGTGTGTTGGACTGCTGTTGAATGTGTGTACTATTTCTTTGTGTTGCAGAAAGTTTTGACTTGTGTATAATCAGATTTGTCATCCTTTTACTTCTGGCTTTTGGATCTTGAGTTTTAATGAGAACAGTTGTGCTTACTCTTTAAAATAGTTAAGGCTAACAATCTTGTTTCTTTTGTTTCTTTGGAAGCTAAAGATGTATGTGTTTAAAATTAACTGTGTTCTTAAATTAGTGATAATTTATATATTCTTTCTAGTAACCTGTTTGTTTTCAATTTGTGATTTCTATTTTCTTAGTACATATTTTAAAATTAATATAATTTTTTTAGATATTTTGAACAGAGTTAACCCCAGCTCATATTCAAGGGGAATAAAGAATGGCATACTCAGTCGAGGTACAGTATTATTGTACTATTTTAATTTTTAAATAAAGTATTTTGACAAAATTAATAGAAACATATTCAATATATTGTGTAATTTTAAAATACAGGTATTACTGCTGCATTCAAGCCTACAAGTCAACACTATACGAACCCAACATCAAATCCAGTTGCCGCCTCGCCAGTAAATTTTCATCCTGAATCTAGATCTTCAGATAGCTCTGTTATTGTTCAGCCTTTTTCTAAACCTGTAAGTGTTTTTGAAACTACATAGTCAGCCCAGGGATACGTTTGATATTATTTATCAGTATCAGCAGTACTCAGTTAAAATTCTGGACTGTCACAGGTAGTTATCCAGTAAGAGCAAAATCATAAGAAAATGTCACCATTTTTATAATAGCTTAAATAGTACCCAAAGTAATAGTTGCAGGCACTAAGTCCCCAGCCTATTAATAAGTCAGGTAATATGCTTAAGTTGAGTAGATATAATGTTGAAAACTATGTATCAAAATATGAGTTAAAATATTAATAATGAATATTGCATAATGGCAAAATATTTAAGATCACAAACTGGGTCAGGTGTTCTTAATAGGGAAAATTATTGAGAGACCATCATAGCTTTTTATTCTAAAAACATACCTTCTTGGTTTAGTTTTAAAACCTTAATAAAAAGTAATAGTTAATAGTGATAGTTATCATTTATTGAGCTATTAATATACATAAGGATTTATGCTAAGTGCTATGCATAAATTAATCTTATTTAATTCTTAAGCATCCCTAGGAAGTATGTGCTGTTATTATCCCCATTTTATAGTTGAGGAAACTTAGGCTTATAGAGGTTAAACGATTCACTCAAGATCACACAGCTGGCGAGGATCTGAGATTTCATTGTAGGCTAAACCATTCTTTATGTGTGGGTACACACACATAACTATACATTGTATATGAATGTATGCTTTCTAAAAATTGGAAGCATTGCCTAGTTCTATCAGTTCTCAATGGATAGTCTGTGAAGTCCTCTGGGGTTCCCTAAAACTCTCTCTGGGTTTGGAAATCAATGATATTGTCATCGCAGTTGAAGATACTAATTTTGCCTTTTCTACTATGTTGACATTTGCATTGATGATGTTGAAGCAATGGTGTGAGTAAGCTACTGATGCCTTAAGTGGGAATCAAAGTAGTGGCACCAAACTGTACCAGTAGTATTCATATTAGTCACCTACCGTATATTCACAATAAATTCACAATAAAAAATTTTAATTGTGAATATACGGTAGGTGACTAATATGAATGCTCATTTCCTTGATGAAACTACTAAGATCTATTAACACCAGTTTAAGTATGAAACATTAATGTTATTAATTTTTAAACTCTACCCATTAATATTTGTCTTTTAAAATATTTTGCGTGATGAAATAGTATACATAAAGTACTTCTGTGTCTGAAGTTTGGTGCTTGTGTGATTGAATTACGAGCTACACTATCTGTTTTTTAAAAATAGAACATCGTATCTAAATAGACATTTCCCAAATTTATTCTTGAACTAAATATTTAATAATAGCTTTATAATGGAAGTGATCCCTATGTAGGGCATATAGGTTTTTTCCTCGTCTCATTATACCTGAAAAAGGTGACCGTTATGAACCTCCCCTGTTTTCTCCCATAAGGCGGAGACTATGTGTAAGACGTCTACTTAATCCATAATACTGGAATGCTTTTTCCCTAGATATTACTAATCCCAAATTATATATAATCCTTTTGTTAAAAGACTGTAGATTCTTATAGAAGAATTAGCTCTTTTCTAAGCCTAACAGTTTGAGCGGTGTGCGAAGTCCTTTTCAGAGCACTTCATTGAAAGTTTCATGAAATCGGTAGATGGCACCAGATGGTCTAAGGGGTAGGGATCCAGGTGAGTTTCCAGGTCATGACCTTTTGGATTTCGAAACTAACAGTTATTTTTCTGCTTCATTTTAATTACCTTTCAATATTGGTCATGCCTTACCTAGACTATAAATGGAATTGGGGTATGAAAATTTGAAAGTTTGAGTTTGTTTTACTTATATCTTAGGAAATTCTCATTCCTTAAGCCCAGAATTAAAAGAGTTATCTTTTTCTTATTGTCTTATATTCTTTTTAGTCTAAATTTTCTTTCCTTGTTTATCGCATGGTATATGGAACCCTTACCTGGTAATTTAGTGGCTACAGGCATAGAGTTTTACTGGATAACACATGGATAGAAGAAGGCTGTTTTTTTGGTTTTTGGTTGTCTTCCCTGTGTACCAGGATGTTTCTTTGACATTTCACTCTATTCCCTGTGTATCCAGTTTTACGCATAATAGATGGTATTGTGCTCCTACGTATCTGTTGATCTTGCTGGTCCCTTACCATATCTTTACACAAGTCCTCCATGTCAAGTGATGTGGAGATAGAGCATCCTATACTTATGAATAGTACTCCAAAAATGCAGAAAGGGAATCATTACACCAAACATAGATAATCAGACCCATTCTGTGTATAGATACATAAACCTGGGCTCAAATTTTTCCTACAATGTGCCTAATCAAGTTTGAGTGGTTCCTACCCTATCCTCAAGCAGCTGTTGATGGTTTTACTGGTAAAGGATAACTTTTGGTAGAGGAAACTATAGGTCCTTTGCACAAGATTGCAGACCTCTGTTCAGGGACTGTAATCTTGTACTTATACAACTACGTATATTGTATCTTTCACACTTCAGAAATTCTCCCCATCTTATCTTTTCTTTCCTTTTGACCAGGACTACATTTTTCAGGTAATCCCTAAGAACCAATAAATAATTCTTTATAAGAAATATAGTAATGGATTTAATTTGAAAAATATATGCGCATTTGTGTACATTGTATGACGCGAGACTTCCTTATTGTGCTGTTTTTATTTTTTATCTTTATTTTTTGGCAATTGTAAAGGAATAAAATTCCAAGATTAATTACAACAAAAATTAGAACACCATTTTTACTTGAAACAATGACTGACAAACCATGGTGTGTTATTTATTTATTTTTTTGTATCAACATTATCACATATGTATGTGACTTAAAACAACACATGCATTATCTCACAGTCTTATGTAATATTACTGTGGGTCAGATCATGGTTTAGCTGGCTCCTCTGCTTTAGGGTCTCACAAGGCCGCTTTCAGTATGTGGTTCCTGAAGTTGCAGTCTTATCTGAAGCTCTGTGGGGGAAGTATCTGCTTCCAAGTTCACATGGTTGTTGGTAGCATTCATTTCCTTATAGGTTGTCAAACTGAGTCTCAGTATCTGACTGTTTTTTGGTTCATTCTTTGCCAGATGGGTCTTCCCAGGTTGGCTGCTTGCTTTCTCAAAGGTATTAAGGGAGAATCCTTAGCAAAATGTCATTAGAGTCTGAAGTAATGTAATTACGAATAGAAAATCATGTTTATCCTATTACTTTTGCTGTATTCTACTGGTTAGAAGCAAGTCAGAGGTCCTACACAAAGGGAGGGAATCACACAGGATATGATTAACAGGAGGTGGGAATTGTGGCGGCCACTTTAGTATATATCTGCCAGGCACAGTTCTTCAATTTTGGGTAGTTGGCAATCACTTCCTCAAAATTGAACACAGTGTACCTGCCATCTCAAGGAAAATGACTGATAGTAGTATTTCTTGATTATGGTAAAATTTGAGCTTTCAAGCAAAGATTAGAATTTTGGAAAACTTAACATCTGCCACTCTGATCTTGACAGCATCCTATTATTTCTTGAAGTGAGGTGGAAGGCTACCCAGAATGTAAAAATTATTTGCTGTTAGTTAGAATCAAATTAACTTAATGGTGTTCTCATGATTGTCATAAGCTGTTTGGCATTTAGGGGGAAAATGAGAAAGCGAAAACTCAATTATTTAATGAAGTTTATAAATAAAAATATTTCAAACATAACTTGGGGGGAAAAATAACAAAGCCAGGTGGTATCTTTGATGTTACAAAGTTAAAAACTAGAGACTTTTTTGACTTGGACTATTGTGTTTTTGTAGGCCTAGTTTTAAAATCAAAGTACTTCAATTGGTGGTTCCCAATTCTTGGATTCTTTAAAAAAACCAAAAAAAAAAAAAAAAAAAAAAAAAACAACAGTTTTGCCAGTTGGTCTGGGTGGGGCCTGGAAATAATAGATTTTTAAGAACTCCCAGGGATCTCCATAAAGTTAAGAATGATAGAGGTGTATTCTAGAATGAATTGAGAATCCTATTTAAGGAACTTTCTCCCCGTATTTTGGAAGCCATTGGTTTTAATAAATTGATTAATAGTTTCCCATTTTATGTCATGTTTTGTATGTGTGTATGTTTACTTTTTCCATGAACTGTCTTTGTATTTCATCATCTCTTTCAGGTAGGCAGGGATGGAATATATTATTACTTATAAAGTTAGTATGATACAGCTTAAGGGTCAGACCAGGATTCTAATTTCGGCTCCATCCAAAATAAATGGTGCTGTATTGGGAACCTTCCTCAACCAGGAAGGGCTTTATTAGTTCTTTTGTGATGACTACTTGATATATTTACTATGACAAGCAATTACATATAAACATAATTGTGGCTGTTATTTGTCGGAAGATGAATAACTTGAAGTTCAGAAGTGAATTGCCCAAGGTTACATAGTTAAATAAAAATGCAAATCTTCTGAATGCCAGTAAAGTGCTTGTTCTACTCTTATTATTGTATATGACATTTTTCTGGACTGTTTTTATAATTCATTAAAAATTCTCAATTGGAGAATTATTTTAATTATTTATTTGTTGATTAGTGGATTGCCTGCTCTCTGAAATTGTGATAATTAACCAGAGTTTTCTTCTAGAAAAGTGTTTAACAGCATTAACTTTATTATACTTATGTTAAAAGAACTATTTTAGAAAATGAAATTTTCAATTCTTAAAGTGCATATATTTAGAAAAAATATTTAAATTGAAGTAAAATTTTGCTTAGTTATAGTTCAGTATGGCATTATTGATTTTTTTAAACTACATTTTAAGGCTCAGATATCCATATCTGCCTTTTTGGTCCTAAATTCTAGATGTTACTTGTGTTACAATAATAACTTATTTCTATAACTTCTTAACAACCCTGTGTCAATTGGAAAGTTAGTAACAAAGCAAAATTCTTAAACTTGATCAGCCCTCAATTTATAAACAAAATATTTCAAATTTTGTTATAAAATAATATGTATTTTGTGAGGAAAGTTTAGAAAAGAGAGAAGAATATATCAGGACCATGTTGTATATGTCAATATGTATTTCACTTTTTACTGAACATTCTACTTGGATCATATCATTGATTATTTCTCAAAATCTTAATGTTAATAGTTGCATGATTATCCATCAATTTATTTTACCACTCCCCTATTGTTGGATATATAGGTTTTAATGTTTCTGCTATTATAAATAATTTTCCATTACACTTTCATTTCCTCATCATGAATCCTTGAATGTAGAATAATTTAATCATGTGAACCTTTTAAAGGCTTTGGTAACTACTGCTAACATTATTATGCAGATTATACCAAAATATAACCTCTACTTTGCCAGTAGTGAATGTTTCATCATTTTTTAAAAAAATTATTTATTTTTTTAGTTTTTAGGTGGATACAATATTTTTATTTTTTATTTTTATGTGTTGGGGATCGAACCTAGCGCCCCATGCATGCCAGGCGAGCGCGCTACCGCTTGAGCCACATCCCCAGTCATCATTTTTAAACTTTAACTTTATTCAAACTATCATTAGTCTTTTTAATTAAATTATTTATTTATTCTAATTTGTTATACACAATGGCAGAATGCAGTTGATTTCATATTACACATATAGAGCACAATTTTTCAAGTCACTGATTGTGCACAAAGTATTTTCACACCATTCATGTCTTCATACATATACTTAGGGTAATGATGTCTAACTCATTCCACATCATTCCTACTCCCTTGCTCCCTTCCTTCCCCTCCCTCCCACTGCTTAAGGGAACCATATATCAATAAGACATAACAGTTCTATCATTAGTCTTACAAGAAAAAAATAATTCAAACAGTTCCTATATTTCTCTTACCCATTTTCCCCCAATGTTAACTTTTTATCACAGGCAATTAACATGAACTAAACCTCAGACCTTAATAGAATTTCACCAGTTTTTCCATTAATGTTCCTTTTCTTTCCAGGATCCTATTCATGATCTCACCTTGTAGTTTTTTCTTAGTCTTATGTTTTCTGCAGTTATTAATTCTTTTTTTGATCTTGATATTCTTAAGAGTAGCCGCTAATTATATATTTTGTAGTATTGAAGAATGCCAATTCAATAAACACTATTATTTGCATTTCTTTGACTAGTATGTTGGAAAAAAGGTATTTTGAATATATTGGCCATTGCATTTTAGTTTGAATTATCTCAGTTTATGTCCTTTGCCCATTTTTTTTTCTAAAAGTAGCTGTCTTTTTTTCCAGTTTGATTTTTAAGCATTGTTAATCTTAAAACTTGCTTGCTATATATTACAACATGTAGAGTGGTCTGGCTTACTCTCAACAATGATTGTCTTTTATGAAAATGGCATTGGAGCATAATATTGTGGTGTGTGTTTTGTGTATGTGTCAGCATTCTTAACATACAATGCTATTTGAATATTCCTAAATTTATTGACCACAATTTTCATAATTATTTATAATAAGTGTATGTGTATATTTTCATATAAATGTATATATTACTGTATATTTGACCACAGCATAGTTCATCTCATACTTTTCACTTCTGTTTTCTTGAGATCTTCCTGCTAGTTTGAACCACCCTTTCTCCTCATGGAAGGGCTGAAATTTCCTTTGAGGCTCTGGTCTCTAGGAGCAGGGCTGCTGACCCAGATCACTTCTGTAAATAACTTCTATTCTATTCCCTGTCTGCTTGGCATTCTTACTGGCCAGGTTGCTTTTATATTTGCCTTATAAAAGGGGAGATTGGCCTACCACAGCTTTCTGTGGGATGATAGGAAGAGTGAGGGGACCAGTCTTTTCTGACCTATAGTCAGAAAAGATAGTTCTGACCTATAGTCAAGAAAGATAGTTCCAAAATTCATATTGTGTGATATATTCGTCCTTTCTGTTTGTTTGTATTGATATTTTGAAAGCAGGATTTTAAAAAAATATTTTTTAGTTGTACATGGATGCAGTATCTTTATTTTGTTTATTTACTTTTATGTGGTGCTGAGGATCGAACCCAGTGCCTCACATGTGGGAGGCAAGTGCTTTACCGCTGAGCCACATCCCAGACACCAGGATGCAGAATTTTTTTAGACGCACAAGAGCTTTTAATTTTTATAACCATGTTAATATGTTTTATACTTGTCTCCTTGTTTAGCCCAAGATTTTGCCCAGTTCTATTATTTGCTTTTTGATGGTGATACAGCATTTTTAGAATCCATCTCAGAGTGTATCACTGTTATTAATGTAAAATGGATTTACTTTTCTTTTATCTTGAAAATGTTGGACTATAATTTTTCCTTCAAATTAATTGGCTAGTCAGGAATAGACCAGCTCTATTAGCTTGCTTTCAAAGTTTAGTAAATTATAATTTTGGCAAATTAGAAATCATCTTTGTGTTTTTAAGCTTATTAATAATTGAGGCATCAAAGGTTATTCTTAGAATATTGGCATATAATTAATTTGCATTTATAAATTTTATGAAAAATAATTATAACTATAATGAATAAATGTAATATTCTTTCTCTGAAATATTTTAACAGGGTTACATAATGAGCTCATCACGAGTTGTATCTAATAATTCTTCAGAGTTACTATTTGACTTGACCCAGGAGACAGGAATATCACATTACCAAGGGGGACCAACACTTTCTATAGCAGGTTGGTATTAGTACTTTTTCCAAAAAGTTATAAAAGAAACTTGATGAATTTGCTTATGGAATTAACTTTCTATTTTGAAGCTCATACTCTCTTGTGAAGTCTTTCATATATTGTAACATGGAGTTGTGCTAATAGTTTTTGAATGCCTTTTTGGGTAACTTTATATAAAATCTTGGCTAAACTTCTTTGAACTCATTCTCACTTGGAGCCAAACTTAACACCTTAAAGTAATTTATATGAATTAGAGAGGTCCTCATATGCCCTAAATATTCTATTTTAAAAATTAGTTTCTATGACCACTTAGGGGAAAAAGTGTTTGTTATTATTGATTTCTTCATTAGGTTAGTGTCACTCTAGTCCAATAAATGGTCTCAATATGATAGTAAAACATGATTTTAAAGTGTTAGTGTAAAGTAACCACATTAAAGAAATGATTTGTACATAGTAAGTACTCAGTAAATGCTATTTGAAGAAGTAATGAAATTTACCTATTGAAGAAGATTTTAAGTTCATTGAGGGTATAACAAAATTCTTCATTAATCTAAAATACATTTGTATAGTATGAATTTTGTCTTATTGAAAATTTTCTGTAATCAAAGTACTTAATCTTTATATACTGGCAATTTATATGTGTTTCAAATATTTGATGAAGTAGAGATGTATATGATTTTTTTGGAGTTTTTAGGTTGTTTACTAAACAGATCAGTGTGAAGAATCTACCAAACTCAACTTCTGTCCATTCTTTTTCCATAGTAATAATGCTTAATGTTTTTCCTTTTTTTTGTGTGTGGTATAGAGGATTTGAATCTAGGGCATTACATGTGCTAAGCAAGTATTCTACCACTGAGCTACTGTATCCCCAGAGCTTTATAAAAAATATTTTTACTTGAGACTAGCTGTTGTTGAGTTGCCCTCAAACTTTCAATCCTCTTACCTCAGCCTCATGAGTCAGTCATTGCGATTTTAGATGTACACCACTGTTTTTCTTTTCAGCAATATTTGATACTCACTTCTCTTGGTGTCACTACATACCTAGTAAACTTCTAGTTAATAAAGTAGGTAAGACCCAAAGAGAAATGGGGATATATTTGTGCTAAATCTGGTTTTACAAAACGCATGGACTTTTATTCATAAAAAAGATATGAATTCTTGAAACTTCTTAAAAGTAAGGATAATGACACCTATTCTCTAGCCAGGTTTTCTGATATAGAGAATGAAACTTTAGTCTGAGCAGTAAATAAGGTAATTTGAAAGAAGTAAGTTTGAACCTCTAATCTGGAGAATTTTTAGTCAGTTAACCTCTTTCCACTTTTGTTTTCTGATATTATTCAAAGTAGAGATACTCATTTTTCTTATATTATGCATTCATTCACCATACCTGAATCAGCCATTTGGAGATTTTACTTAAATTCTTTTTTTTTTTTTAAATATTTTATTTTTTTAGTTGTAGGTGGACACACAATATCTCTTTCATTTTTATGTGGTGCTGAGGATTGAACCCAATGCCTCACGCATGCTAGGTGAGCAGTCTACCACTGAGCCACAACCCCAGCCCTTTATTTTAATTTTTAATATAGTTTATTCCAGGCTTTTTTTTTAATTTTTAAATTTGTTTTAATTAGTTATACATGACAGGAGAATGCATTTATGCACTTTGATGTACATAGTGGGATATAATTTCTCATTTTTTCTTAGTGTACATGTTGTAGAAACATATTGCTCATGCCATCACATATACATAAAGTAATAATGTCTGTTTCATTCTATGATCCTTCCTATCCCCACATCACCTTCCCTCCTCTCCCCTCCCTTCACTTCCCTCTACCTAATTTAAGGTAATGCTATTCTTCTGTAGTGCCTCCCACCTTATTGTGAATTAGCATCCAGATATTGGAGAAAGCATTTGGCCTTTGATTTTTCGGGGTTGGTTTATTTCTCTTAGCATGATATTCTCCAACTCCATCCATTTACTGGCGAATGCCATAATTTCATTCTTCTTTAAAGCTGAGTAATAATCCATTAAATATATATACCACATTTTCTTTACCCATTCATCTATTGAAGAAAACCTAGATTAGTTCCATAGTTTAGCTATTGTGAATTGAGCTTCTATAAACATTGACATGGCTGCATTACTCTAATATGCAGATTTTAAGTCCTTTGGGTATAAACTGAGGAGTGGGATAACTGGGTCAAATGGTGGTTCCCTTCCAAGTTTTCTGAAGAATCTCCATACTGCTTTCCATCGTGGTTGTACCAATTTTCAGTCCCACCAACAATATATGAGTGTACCTTTTTCCCCACATCCTCACCAACATTTATTGTTGCCTGTATTCTTGATGATTGCCATTCTATTCAGGGCTTTTCTGATGGCCAAATAAGATAAGTAAATTTAAAAATGCATTTATAAGGTTTAAATGACATGACAGCAGTTATGTATGATAAATATGAATAATTATATGTACTATGATGTTCAGTAACACTGTCGAAATTATGAGGGTTCAGAGAAGATTGAATTTGAGTTTGATCTTGAGTGAGTATAGGATTTATACTGGCAGAGATAGAATTTCTTGAAAGTAGGGAATAACACAGCCTAATAGAACAGAGATAAGTTAAAGAATCAGAAGTTCAATCAAATGCAAGTGACTTTTTTTAACATTGAGATTTCTTCTGTTAAATTCTTCCATTAAAGCAATCTATTTCTACTATTTAGCCTGTTGTAAAATCAATTGATTCATTTGAAATGGTAGCACTTAGTGGTTTTTCGGTTAACCTAAACATCTCACAAGAATGCTAAAGGGATCTCATGGAATCTTTCTTATAGACCTGCAGTTTGTAATAGAGTGCTTCATTAGTGGGAGATCATTTTTATGTTATCTCAAAGGATGGAACAGAGAAGCTAACTACTATAATACTTTTTATTTTTATGGCATATTTGCTCTTACTATTATATCTGTTGGAATAATTTTTTTCCCCTCTAAAATAAAGATGGAAAATATTTTGTTAGTAATGATAGTAGCTTTCACTTTCTACTGAATGCTTTTTATGTACCAAATATTTTCTTGGGATATTTTAAGTATATTATCTTTTTCTTAAATAGCTCTGTAAAATAAGGCATTATAACTTATTTTACAAAAAAGGAAGCTGAAACTCAGAGAAATTAATTAAATAAGCTTAAGAGTGCATAGCTAGAGAGTGACATAATCTGGATTTGAACTTATCTTGTCTGACTTAAAAGCCTAGAATGTTTGTAGTTTATTCACTGCTTCTACTTTTAGTGTATAGTTGGCATTATTAAAATTTGATGTTCAGTTTCAGAATCCATTTTTACAAAGCCCATTGTGTATTATTTTCTAAAAGGACTTTGCCTGGCTTGGTTATAGTCTAAATATCCCCATTTTTCTTAGTAATGCTCTAAATAGGTCTAAATCCTTTATCCTTAAGGTAATGGTTTTTAAATGGAAGAGTTTTTTTTTTTTTTTTTTAATGAAATTCCTGTACAAACAAAATTTTATGTGAATATCTAATAAATAAAATGGAAAAGTGTTTTTTTATCAGACATGGCCCAATATATTCCCTAAAATGACCCCATTAAATTCTGGGGAACATAGTATGAAAATTCTTATACTAACTCCCTGCATTATGTGCCCTTTCATATGAATGAGTAAAATATTATTCAAACTTAGTTGTTTCCACTTTGTACATGGCAATAAGTGGTTAAAATCACCTAAAGCTGTCAGTAGACCACTCTGCAGTTTGTTAGGTGAGAAAAGAGCTAACATTGCAGTAGACATTTTAAGTTGCTAAATAAAAAAGCATATGAGGGTATCAATTTTTGGAACAAATAAAAGTTATTGTCAGATTTTTTTTTTTTTTTTTTAACAAATTCTAACACATGTAAGTATCCAAAAGTAATTTATTTCTGGGAACTTGGTTCAGTGTTTTCTGCTTTAAAATTTTTGGTCTGGCTTCTTTTATAATAGCAGTTTATATATTTCTGTTTGAAGCCACAGTTAGAATTTCTTGCATAGAAAGGTTATTTTACAAATTATCTTAATTCTTGGAGTTTATAATAAATGTTTATACTATTTCTGTATATGCTCTGAGTTTGGATCACTTAATTTTTGTTGTTATTTGTGTGATATGGTAATTAATTATATTATCTGTAAATTAACTCCAAAGTATTTGTACTTAGTTATGAGTAGTATTCTAGGTGTTCTAAAATATTTTTTCCACTATTTAAATCATTGTAGGTGTGAATGAAAGTTCATTTTTATCAAAACGTCCTTCTGCTTCTGAAGTAAACAGTGTTAATCCAAAAAAGCCTAAGCCCTGTGAGGGTGTTTCTGGAACAAATTCTCCAGCTGAATTTCCTTCAGTTAAATCTCCTTCACTGACATCTTCCCAGGCTATGCCATCAAAAGGTAAATATGAAATCTGACATATAAATAAAAATTACTATAGTATTTATACATAAATTTTAGAAATTATTATAAATTTTGAAACTATCAGTGATTATTTAATGTTAAAAAGTGATAAGTTTTGAATCATAAATGTTCTGAATTTATTTTAGGTGCAAACACGTCATCAAATCAATCTAAAAATGGAACACCTTTTCCAAGAGCTTGTCCAAAGTGCAATATTCATTTCAATCTTTTGGATCCTTTGAAAAATCACATGAAGGTAAAGCTTTCAGAATTTAATTTTTATAAAGGTTGAAACCAGGCATGGTGGCACATGATTATATTTGCAACTACTTGGGAAGATGAGGATAGAGAATTACAAGTTCAAGGCCAGTTGGGCAACGTAGTGAGACTCCCCCTCTCAAAAAGGAATTTTTTGAGATTTACAGTCAATATGGTCTATCTCAATATTTAGATCAGAAATCTTCTCATAATGGAATTTCTATTTAGCTTAGATAAAAATCTGCTTTCATAGTAATTATGTAAGACTGGCATTCCTTAATCATCAGATTTAAGAAATTAAGTTCATATATTTATAATGGATGCTTATTCTTATTTTATTTAAAAAAAATCAATATTTTATTGGTCACATTGTTTTTCAAATTTAGAAAACATTTATTGTTTAATTTTTTAATAACTTAGATATTTTGTTACCTTATTTCATAATCGCTAACATGTACATGTCACATTACATATGAAAATCTGAGTTTTTACATTTTAATTTTTAATACTCAGACATAAACTTCAAATGGTGAAGTGTTTCATATGAAATAATTGTTTTAACACAGTCCAGAGCATAGTTTATATAATTCTCTTGAACTAGTTTGAGCTTTTTATTATTGTAGGAGGCTCTGAAATTCAGATTTTAAGGAATTTTTTTAGATTATATAAGAAAAAGAAGGGTTCTGTGGCAAAGAAGTAAGGAAAAGTTCTTGCTCACTATTTCAACGATACACAACTTTTTTGTCGCATTTTACAAAAAAAGAAAGAAAAAAGCAAGGGGATCCTTTTAAATTTTTAAATACAGGCTCTTTATTAATGTACAGACTATATTTGATCTATACCATTTCCAGCTTTAGTAGTAGTGTAGTGTAGCCTCTAATCACTTCAATTTAGTGCTTAGGTTCTATATGAAACTATTCCCCTGTGAGTATTTTCAATTTCCTCTTCTTTGTAATGTTTTGGTGAGACACCTGATGTTTTTTATGTTTTGCATTATAGATGGAGAGGACAAAAAAAAGGCTACATTCAGTCCTCCCTGCAACTAATCAGACTTTAATCTTGTAGTTATTCTTTTGAAATTTTTTAATTTTTAAATTTATAATTATTAATATGTCCTTATTGTACAAATTAAGAAGTTTCACTGTGATGTTTCAATGCATGTATATATATTGTGCTTTGGTCATATCCATCCACTTTCCTACCCTCTCTTGTCCTTCCTTTCTGACCCCTACCTTTTGTCCCTTTTCTCTTCCCTAAGAATGTCTTTCCTATTTCCAGGTTATCTTTATGTATTTTGGGCAGTACTGGAGACTTGACTGGCCCCAGGGCTTTGTGCGTGCTAGGCTCTACCACTGTGCTACATCCTAGCTATTTTTTAAGTTTCCACATATGAGAAAAAAATATAATGCTTGTTCTGTCTCTTAATTATTTTGCTTAATATGGTGTCCTCCAATTTCATCTTTTTTTTTCTGCCCATGACGTGATTTCATTCATTTTTATGGCTGAATAATATATAACGTATTTTCTTTATCCCACTCATATGTTGATCAGCAACTAGTCTAATTCCATAGCTTGGCTATTGTGAATAGTACTGTAGTAAAAATGGATATGTAGGTATCTCTTGTATGCTGACTTCATTTCCTTTGGATAATAATAATATACCCAGAATTGATAAAGTTGAATCATATGATAGTTCCAATTTTAATTTTTTAAAAATTTTTTGGGGAACCTTCATACCCATTTTTATAGTGTCTGTATGTACTGATGTACTGTTATATTCCCACAAGAGTGTAAGACTTTTTTTTTTTTTTCATGTCTTTGCAAGCATTTTTGGATTTTTTTTTTTTTTTTTTGATAATAGCATTCTGACTAAGGTAAGATAGAATCTCAATGTAGTTTTGATTTGTAGTTCCCTGATAGATGAAGATATTGAATATTTTTTCTTATATTTATGGCCATTTGTATTTCTTTAGAGAAGTGTCTGTGTAGATAATTTGCCCATTCTAAAATTTAGATTACTTGTGCTTGTGTTGTTAAGTTTTTTGAGTTCTTTATATGTCCTGGATATTAATAATTTGTTAGATGAGTAGTTGGCAAAGTTTTCTCCCATTCTATAGGCTGTCTTTTCATTCTGTTGTTCCCTTGCTCTGCAAAAGCATTTTAGTTTAATATCATCCCATTTGTCAGTTCTTGCTTTTGTTCCCTGAGTTATTGAAGTCCTATTCAGGCAATCAACGATTGCTTGTATCAGTATCTTGAAATATTTCCCCTATGTTTTCTTCTAGTAGTTTCAGAGTTTCAGGTCTTACATTAAAGTCTTTGATCCATCCATCTTGACTTTATTTTTGTTCAGGATGTAAGATAGGGTCTGGTATTTTCAGTCTTTTATAAGTGAATATCCAGTTTTCTATCCAGCTTGAAAAGGTTTCTTTTTTCTGACATGTTTTTGACACCTTTGTCAAGAATCTGTTGGCACTAGATTTGTGGCTTTATTCTTGTTTTTCTATTCTATTCATAGCCTTCATGTTTGTTTTTATGTCAGTACATATCTTTGTTACTACAGCTGTGTAGTATATTTTTAAATCAGGTATTGTGATGGCTTCTACATTGTGCATTCTGCTGAGGATTGCTTTGACTATTCTAGGTCTTTTATGATTCTATACAAATTTTAGGATTTTTTTCAAGTTCTGTGAATAATGTCATTGATATTTTCATAGGGATTGCATGGTATATATAGATCACTTTTGGTGGTATAGCCATTTAAATTATATTCTCCTAATACGAACATGGGAAGCCTTCCCATGTTCCATTAGTTTTTTCTTTTTCCTTCAAGTTCTTTCTGTTTATACCTCTTTGGGGTCATTTTTATTATAGAAGTCTTTCACAGTCCTGGTTTTATTTATTCCTAGGTATTTTAGTTTTTGTTTTCTGAGACTACTGTGAATAGGATTGCTTTCTGATTTCTTTCTCAGTTTGTTATTGGTGTCTAGAAAAGCTACTGATTTTTGTGTGTGCATTTTGTAAAATCTTACAACTCTGCTGAATTTGTCAGTTCTAAGAGTATTTTGGTGGAGTCTAGGATTTTCTGAGTATAGAATTGTGTCTGTAACCAAGGGATACATTGACTTCCTCCTATCCTAACTTTATCCTTTTTATTTCTTTCTGTTGCCTGATTGGCCTGGCTAAGGTTTTAAGTACTACTATATTGAATAAGAGTGGTGGAACATGTATGAAGGCACGAATTGGTGTCAATACACTTTATATATAACCAGAGGTATGAAAAAGTGTACTCTATATGTGTAATATGAATTGTAATGCATTCCACTGTCATATTTATAAAAAAATTGTAATGCATTCCACTGTCGTATTTATAAAAAAATTATAATTGTAATGCATTCCACTGTCATATTCAATTAAAAAAAAGATTGGTGAGAATAGGTATACTTGTCTTATTGCTGAGTTTATTTATTTTATTTTAGTGTTTATTTTTTAGTTGTAGCTGAACACAATACTATTTTATTTATTCATTTTTACGTGGTGCTGAGGATCAAACCCAGGGCCCCGCATTCACTAGGTGAGCGTTCTACTGCTGAGCCACAACTCCAGCTCCTTGTTGCTGAGTTTAGAAGGGACACTTTCAATTTTTCTGTATTCAGTATGATGTTGGCTATGGGTGTTTTATGTATCTCCTTTATTATGTTAAAGTATGACTGTGTTATATATAGTTTATTCAGAGCATTTTATCATGAAGCTTTGCTGAATTTTATCAAAGTTTTTTTTCTCTTTGAGATCATGTTTTTTTATCCTCTATTAATTTTTGTATTAATGTGCTATATTACATTTATTGACTTGTGTGTGTTAAACCATCCTTGCATCCCTTTCATGAAGCCAACTTGTGGACAAGCTTTTTAATGTGCCATTGAATTTGATTTGTATTTTATTGAGGATTTTGCATTTATTTGCATTTATGTTTATCAAGGATATTAGTCTATAGTTTTCTCTTTTTGTTGTGTCATTATCAGGTCTTGGTTGCAGGGTAATTCTAGCTTGGTAAGCTGAGTTTGGAAACATTTTCTTCCTTTTTTTTTTTTTCCTAAATAGCTTAAGAAGCATTGCTGTTAGTTCTTTAAAAGTCTGGTAAAGTTCAGCATTGAATCTGTCTAGGCCTGGGCTTTTCCTTGTTTGGAGATTTTTCTCCTGCTTCAGTCACATTGCTCATTACTGATCTATTTGGATTTTTCAAATATGTGTCCAGAATCTCCTCCATTTCTTCTAGATATTCCATTTATTTTGGTATGTAGTTTTCCAAGATTTTCCTGAAGGATCTTATGAATGTTGTCTTTTGTAGTATACCTTTTTCATCTCTATTGTTGTTAATTTGGGTCTTCTCTTTCTTTTGGTTAAATTCGGTACAAGTTTTTCTTTTTTCTTTTTTTAATTTTTTATTGTTGGCTGTTCAAAACATTACATAGTTCTTGATATATCATATTTCACACTTTGATTCAAGTGGGTTATGAGCTCCCATTTTTACCCCATATACAGATTGCAGAATCACATCAGTTACACATCCATTGATTTACATATTGCCATACTAGTGTCTGTTGTGTTCTGCTGCCTTTCCTATCCTCTACTATCCCCCCTCCCCTCCCCTCCCCTCCTCTCTTCTCTCTCTGCCCCCTCTACTGACATTCATTTGTCCCCCTTGTATTATTTTTCCCTTTCCCCTCACTTCCTCTTGTATGTACTTTTGTATAACTCCGAGCGTCTCCTTCCATTTCCATGCAATTTCCCTTCTCTCTCCCTTTCCCTCCCACCTCTCATCCCTGTTTAATGTTAATCTTCTTCTCATGCTCTTCGACCCTACTCTGTTCTTAGTTACTCTCCTTATATCAAAGAAAACATTTGGCATTTGTTTTTTAGGAATTGGCTAGCTTCACTTAGCATAATCTGCTCTAATGCCATCCATTTCCCTGTAAATTCTATGATTTTGTCATTTTTTAATGCAGAGTAATACTCCATTGTGTATAAATGCCACATTTTTTTTATCCATTCATCTATTGAAGGGCATCTAGGTTGGTTCCACAGTCTTGCTATTGCGAATTGTGCTGCTATGAACATCGATGTAGCAGTGTCCCTGTAGCATGCTCTTTTTAGGTCTTTAGGGAATAGACCGAGAAGGGGAATAGCTGGGTCAAATGGTGGCTCCATTCCCAGCTTTCCAAGAAATCTCCATACTGCTTTCCAAATTGGCCGCACCAATTTGCAGTCCCACCAGCAATGTACAAGTGTACCCTTTTCCCCACATCCTCGCCAGCACTTGTTGTTGTTTGACTTCATAATGGCTGCCAATCTTACTGGAGTGAGATGGTATCTTAGGGTGGTTTTGATTTGCATTTCTCTGACTGCTAGAGATGGTGAGCATTTTTTCATGTACTTGTTGATTGATTGTATGTCCTCCTCTGAGAAGTGTCTGTTCAGGTCCTTGGCCCATTTGTTGATTGGGTTGTTTGTTCTCTTATTGTCTAATTTTTTGAGTTCTTTGTATACTCTGGATATTAGGGCTCTATCTGAAGTGTGAGGAGTAAAGATTTGTTCCCAGGATGTAGGCTCTCTATTTACCTCTCTTATTGTTTCTTTTGCTGAGAAAAAACTTTTTAGTTTGAGTAAGACCCATTTGTTGATTCTAGTTATTAACTTTTGTGTTATGGGTGTACTATTGAGGAATTTGGAGCCCGACCCCACAGTATGTAGATCGTAGCCAACTTTTTCTTCTATCAGACGGCGTGTCTCTGATTTGATATCAAGCTCCTTGATCCATTTTGAATTCACTTTTGTGCATGGCAAGAGAAAGGGATTCAGTTTCATTTTGTTGCATATGAATTTCCAGTTTTCCCAGCACCATTTGTTGAAGATGCTATCCTTCCTCCATTGCATGCTTTTAGCCCCTTTATCAAATATAAGATAGTTGTAGTTTTGTGGATTGGTTTCTGTGTCCTCTATTCTGTACCATTGGTCCACCCGCCTGTTTTGGTACCAGTACCATGCTGTTTTTGTTACTATTGCTCTGTAGTATAGTTTGAAGTCTGGTATCGCTATACCGCCTGATTCACACTTCCTGCTTAGCATTGTTTTTGCTATTCTGGGTCGTTTATTTTTCCATATGAATTTCATGATTGCTTTCTCTATTTCTACAAGAAATGCCGTTGGGATTTTGATTGGCATTGCATTAAACCTATAGAGAACTTTTGGTAATATCGCCATTTTGATGACGTTAGTTCTGCCTATCCATGAACAGGGTATATTTTTCCATCTTCTAAGATCTTCTTCTATTTCTCTCTTTAGGGTTTTGTAGTTTTCATTGTATAAGTCTTTCACCTCTTTTGTTAGGTTGATTCCCAAGTATTTTATTTTTTTTGAAGATATTGTGAATGGAGTGGTTGTCCTCATTTCCATTTCAGAGGATTTGTCGCTGATATACAGGAATGCCTTTGATTTATGCGTGTTGATTTTATATCCTGCCACTTTGCTGAATTCATTTATTATCTCTAATAGTTTCTTTGTAGACCCTTTTGGGTCTGCTAGGTATAGAATCATGTCATCTGCAAATAGTGATAATTTAAGTTCTTCTTTTCCTATTTTGATGCCTTTAATTTCTTTCATCTGTCTAATTGCTCTGGCCAGTGTTTCGAGAACTATGTTGAACAGAAGTGGTGAGAGAGGGCATCCCTGTCTTGTTCCAGATTTTAGAGGGAATGCCTTCAATTTTTCTCCATTCAGAATGATGCTAGCCTGAGGCTTAGCATAGATTGCTTTTACAATATTGAGGTATGTTCCTGTTATCCCTAGTTTTTCTAGAGTTTTGAACATAAAGGGATGCTGTACTTTGTCGAATGCTTTTTCCGCATCTATCGAGATGATCATCTGGTTCTTGTTTTTAAGTCTATTGATGTGGTGAATAACATTTATTGATTTCCGTATATTGAACCAGCCTTGCATCCCAGGGATGAATCCTACTTGATCATGGTGCACAATTTTTTTGATATGTTTTTGTATCCGAGTGGCCAGAATTTTATTGAGGATTTTTGCATCTAGGTTCATTAGAGATATTGGTCTGTAGTTTTCTTTCTTTGAAGTGTCTTTGTCTGCTTTAGGTATCAGGGTGATGTTGGCCTCGTAGAATGAATTTGGAAGTTCTCCCTCTTTTTCTATTTCCTGAAGTAGCTTGAAAAGTATTGGTATTAGTTCCTCTTTAAAGGTTTTGTAAAACTCTGCTGTATAACCATCCGGTCCTGGGCTTTTCTTAGTTGGTAGTCTTTTGATGGTTTCTTCTATTTCCTCAATTGATATTGGTCTGTTTAGGTTGTCTATATCCTCCTGACTCAATCTGGGCAGATCATATGACTTAAGAAATTTATCGATGCCTTCACTATCTTCTAATTTATTGGAGTATAAGGATTCAAAATAATTTTTGATTATCTTCTGTATATCTGAAGTGTCTGTTGTGATATTGCCTTTTTCATCCCGTATGCTAGTAATTTGAGTTCTCTCTCTTCTTCTCTTCGCTAGCATGGCTAAGGGTCTGTCGATTTTGTTTATGTTTTCAAAGAACCAGCTTTTAGTTTTGTCAATTTTTTCAATTGTTTCTTTTGTTTCGATTTCATTAATTTCAGCTCTGATTTTAATTATTTCTTGCTTTCTACTTCTTTTGCTGTTGTTTTGCTCTTCTTTTTCTAGGATTTTGAGATGAAGCATAAGATCATTTATTTGTTGGTTTTTTTCTTTTTTTAAGGAATGAACTCCAAGCAATGAATTTTCCTCTTAGAACTGCTTTCAATGTGTCCCATAGATTCCGATATGTTGTGTCTGTGTTTTCATTAATCTCTAAGAATTTTTTAATTTCCTCCTTGATGTCTTCTATAACCCATTTATCATTCAGTAACCTATTGTTCATTCTCCAAGTGATATATTCTTTTTCCTTCCTTCTTTTATCGTTGATTTTCAGTTCCATTCCATTATGATCAGATAGGATGCATGGTATTATCTTTACTCCTTTATATTGACTAAGAGTTTCCCTGTGACATAATATATGATCTATTTTTGAGAAGGATCCATGTGCTGCTGAGAAAAAAGTGTAACTGCTTGATGTTGGGTGGTATATTCTATATATGTCAATTAAGTCTAGGTTATTAATTGTGTTATTGAGTTCTATAGTTTCCTTATTCAACTTTTGTTTGGAAGATCTGTCCAGTGGCGAGAGAGGTGTGTTGAAGTTTCCCATGATTATTGTATGGTGGTCTATTAGACTCTTGAACTTGAGAAGAGTTTGTTTGATGAACATAGCTGCACCATTGTTTGGGGCATATATATTTATGATTGTTATGTCTTGTTGGTGTATGGTTTCCTTTAGCAGTATGTTGTGTCCCTCTTTATCCCTTTTGATTAACTTTGGCTTGAAATCTATTTTATTTGATATGAGTATGGACACTCCTGCTTGTTTCCGAAGTCCATATGAGTGATATGATTTTTCCCAACCTTTCACCTTCAGCCTATGTATGTCTTTTCCTATCAAATGCGTCTCCTGTAGGCAGCATATTGTTGGGTCTTGTTTTGTGATCCATTCTACTAGCCTGTGTCTCTTGATTGGTGAGTTTAAGCCATTAATATTTAGGGTTATTATTGAGATATGGGTTGTTCTTCCAGCCATATTTATTTATTTATGTTACTAAATGTGGTTTGTTTTCCTCTTTGATTATTTTTCTCCCCTATACTGTCCTACCTCCCACTGTTGGATAACTCCTCAACTTTTTCTTTAAGTCTTGTTATTCTTTCTTTTGGTCTATCTAATGTTTTGGTGGGGCTTTCAAGTGAGTTTTTAAAATCTGACTTATTGAGCTTTTCATTTCCAAGAATTCTGGTTGGTTCTGTTTCAAAATCCCTGTCTATCAAATTTCTCATTCATATCCTGCATTGGCTTCCTTAATTCATTCAGCTCTTATATCCTCTTGGAATTCATTGAACTGTTTTTTTATAAATTATTCTTTTAATTTCTCTGTCAAGTAGTTCATCTACTTTTATATCTTTGGATTAGAGATTTATTAGAGATTTATGAACCTCAGGAGCTATTCTACTGCCTAGTGCTTTCATATTTCTTGTGTTTGTATGTTGAGATTTGCTCATCCGCTGGGATGGATATCTTTCACTCTTTTCCACTATTTCTTGGTGAGCCCTGGGTTACTGGGTTTCTATTTAGTATTGAATTTAATTCAATTTGTACTTCCTTGTGTACTTTCCTGTGGCTTCTTTGGCTGTGGTTAAAGGTTTTTACACAATATATAATATATCAGAGCCTAAGTGACTTATTTTCTTTATAGGACTTGCAAGAGGGTAGTCTGCCTGGTATTTCAGGCAATTTTGCTATAGACAGCAATAGATATAGAGTGTACCCTCTGTGATTACTCCTACAGTGGGAATCGAAGCCGCTATCAGGTATGTGTTGGGGGTTTCCCTGGGCTTTTTTGATCTTGGCTGTTAACTTGGAAGCAGTTCTGCTACTGGCTGTTCCAATTGTGGTGATGTCCTGGAGCCTTTATCTTTTGTTTAGACATTCAGGGCATCTCTAGTTGTTTCATGGGGAGAAACAATGGCCAGTTATAGCACCCTCCACTGTCACACTCACCTCCAACCCTATCAGCAATATGCTGTCTGATAGGGTATGGGAATGACAGATATTGAGGCCCCTCATAAGTATGGTGCCTATAACAGTTATGCTATTTCTTCTGTTCTTGTTATAGTAGTGAGTGTTCCCAAGAGGGACTTCAGATCCACCCCCCTTGCCATGCTTGCTTGGGGACAGGTTGTAGTCTGTGGGCTTTTATTCCTCCTATTCTCTAAGTTGAAGTATCTGCCAAGGTTTAAGTGTGGCCCGAGCAAGGCATAATTCCCCTCAGCTGGGTTGGGAGTGTAGCTCAGTGGCAGAGCACCCAGCTGATGTGTTCAACACAATCAGACTCAATCTCAATCACTGCAAAAAAAGAAGAGGAACAAAGAAGAAAGAAAAAAATGAGATAGATAAATAAAGTAAAATCCCAAAACTAAAAACAGTAATACCACAACAAATGAGAAGAAAGAAGAAAAATAATATTAAATAACAAACAGTTAAATAATAAAAATAGAATTAACCAAAGGAATAAAATATAGTTGGAGAAAAGTAAAATAGAAAAGGGAGAAAGGAAGAGAAGAAAAATATTTCATATTAAAAAGAGGAGAAAAATACCAGTGACTTGGGAGGCAGAGGTAGGAGGACCAAGAGTTTAAAGCCAGCCTCAGCAATTTAGCAAGGCGCTAAGTAACTCAGTAAGACCTTGTCTCTAAATAAAATACAAACAAGGGCTGGGAATGTGGCTAAGGGGTCGAGTGTCCCCGTTCAATCCCCAATACCGAAAAAATAAGAGGGAAAAAGAGAAATAACCACAAAACAGCACATCAAAATAACAACAACAACAAAAACTTAAGCCAGGTGTGGTGGTGTATGCCTGTAATCCCAGTTATTCAGGAAGTTGAGGCAGGAGGATCACAGGTTCAAAGCCAGTATTGAAGAGAACCTGTCTGAAAAAATGAAAAGTGCTGGGGATGCAGTGCAGTTTTGAAAGTACCCCTGAGTTAAAAAAAAAAAGTAAAACTATGAATAAAAAAAAAAAAATGAAAATTTTCTTTTCCCTCAGGTGCCCAAATGAGCAGGAAGGATAGAAACTCTTTGTGCTGATCAGAGAATTTCTTTGTCTTTAGTCTGTGTGCTGCTTGGACAGAGAAAAGACTGGGGCTTACTCCTTTCTTTTGTGGTACTAGTCAGTTGACTGATGGTAGTAATTTGTGGCTTGATTCAGTTGGAATACCTCTCAGCTGCTTTGTACACCAGAATGAGCTAGTGTGGAATGCAGAGTTCCCTAGAAACAAATTCTCTCTGGAGCTATTTGTGTTATGCACTTCTAGAGCAGAGCTGATGCTGACATCATGGCATGTCAGAATGTGGAACTCCCCAAATCTTTTCTTCAGAGCTTAGCACTTGGAGGGTAGAGCTAATACTAGCTTTGTGGAGTGTCCCTGTATGCACCCCAAGGATGGAGAGAGGATATAGAGTCTCAAAGATCTGTGGTGGAAGGGATGGTGGTGAGTTCTGCATAATCCACAGCCCATGGTTCTGGTGTTTCCAGTCCTGGCTACTTGTGACTGCTCATTCCCCAGACTCTGAGAGCTAAGTCTGGCAAGCCAGGTCTAATGAGAAGCACCTTCTGTTACTGCACATGCTGATTGCTAAAGCAGTAAGTAACCTCAGACAATAGGACCTTTTCTAAGATGGCTCCAAATTATAAAACTGAGAATATGCAAAGAAGTACAGGGGTCTTCTACAGAGCCAATTCAACATGCAAACTGTACTGTTGTTTGCTTAGCCTATATTTCTGTAGGAGGCTGGATCCTGTGCCAGTCATGTTTGTTGGGACTCTTCTGTTTCTTCTCTACCTCTGCTGAAGGGGCATATTTCCCTGGGATTGGCACTGGTACATTTTGTTTCATTCTGTCTTCCACAATCCATTTTATTTGGGCTTCTCCAAGTCTCTATCTACAGTTGAAACCTGGTATTTTCCCATAGTCACTCATCTCAGTGAGCAACTATGTTACAGTTATTTTAATTTGGTTTCAAGGAGATGCAGGCAAGTGTATAATGCCTCTAATCTACCATTTTTGGAAGATCTCTTGCTACTATGTTCTCTTAGTCACATTTATTTATTTATTTATTTCTAGGTAACAAAGTCACATTATTAAAAATTAAAAATAGGAAGGTGTGTACGTGAAGAATCTTTACCTCTGACTCTTATGACCTGGTTGCCAGTTTTATATCCTTCCTGATTTTCTCTCCACATATAGAAGTAGACATGAATGTTCTTATTTCCCCTCTATTTTGTATACAGTCTGTATACAAAATAGAATCAGTTCAACATGCAAAACATACACACTTCTAGGCCTGGAGAGATTGACAACCTTCTTCCAAGTGTGACTTTTACATGTTATAGCATTATTTGTGATTACTTGTACTGGAAATAACCAAAATATTAAAAAATTTATGTAATGGAACACTGTAACATTTTATGAAAGGAGGGTATTTCTATGATAGATAAAATAGGACAATGTGTAAGAAATACTATTTAACTAAATTGAATGCAATTGAATAATATATGTGTTTATAATAATGAAGTCTCAAAGCATAGTCACAAATCTAGGAAGGAAATGTTTAAAACTGGAGAGTTTTTCAGGCACAGAAAGACAAATACTACATGATCTCACTCAGTGAGCAGTTTTTAAAAGTTGATCTCATAGAAATCAAATAGACTAGAGGTCATCAAAGATGGGGACAAGTAGAGGGGGAAGGGAATAGAAATTGGTTGGTCACCAGGTACAGTGTTACAGTTTGATAGGCACAGCAAATTCTTATGTTCTATGGCATAATAGGGTGAGTATAATTAACAGTAATGCATTCTATATCTCATATTAGAAGAGGATTTTGATTGTGTTCACACAATTGTATCATAAAAATGTAAAAATCACATCGTTTCAAAAATATAAATATTATGTATTGATCATAAAAATTAAAAAATAGAAAACTGGGGACTTTTTTTACTTTTTAGCTTTTATATTTTTATATTTCAGTTAAAATTTAATATAATTTCCATAAAATAATGTAATTTTTAGATCAATAATTTAAAAAAAAACTTAAATAGAAGTTTTTGATAAATCAAAGTTCATTATATCACAGTTAATGTTTTTTCCCAATGGAAAAATATTAAAATATCCTATAATAATTTATTTGATTCCATGTGTCAAACATAAAACTAAGCTTTAAATAAATACATTATTTCATTTATTCTTTAGGAATTTCTTAAAGTTAGACATTTTTCTCATTGTATCATTAGTTAATTGGTATTCTAACCATACCTCTTATGGTAAAGCCCAAGTGCTGATGAATACTTTTTTTTTTTCTTTAGCAAAAATGTCTGTAGGTTGTTTTCTTTACTATTAGGTAGAAATTTGAAAATACATGTATGATATAGTAAGATATACTATAGATAGTGAGGTACACTAAAAATAATAAGTAAATTATTTGCTTGTCATATAAACTTTTCCAGAGTATTCATTATAATTTTAGTCTTTATTTACATTAATTTTGACTGGTACATAAAGCATAAAATTTTACATATTAATGGGGTGTGATGTTTTGATATGTGTCCATTGTTTAATGTTTTACTCTGCAAACACTTATCAATTCTTTATGGTGAAAACTTTAAATTTTCTGGCTTTTTTAAAAAAAAAAATTTAGCTGTAGGTGGACACAATGCCTTTATTTTTATGTGGTGCTGAGGATTGAACCCAGTGCCTCACCCTCACCAGGTGAGCGCTCTACCACTGATCCATAATCCCCACCCCTTTTTTCTGGCTTTTTAAAGTGTACAGTGCATTATTGTTATCTATAGACACCCTATTATGTAATAATAGCATACCAGAACTTCTATTCCTATCTAACTGTAGTTTAGTATCCACTGGTAAAACTTTTTACATATCCTTATCTTCACTTATTCAACTTCTTCTGTCCTAGATATATAATCACATCTCAATCCATATCTTTCATTACTTCGCTGATATTTGTGATACAGAAGAATCTAGCTTTCATAACCGTATCATGAATGTATCCTTAACATTTTAAAATGTTCAAAAAAAGTGTTTTGTTTTGTTTTTGATTCTAGTGTTTAGTGTTTGTTGTTGTTGTTTGTTTTTTGTTACTTTGTGTTTTGGTACTGGGAATTGATCTCAGGGGCTCTTTCCCACTGAACTACATTCCAGTCCTTTTTTTTTTTTTTTGCAACAAGTTCTCACTAAATTGCAGAGGGTCTCACCTAGAAAGTAATAAGTTTCTTTTTCTTTCTTTTTTTTTTTTTTTTGATACTGGGGATTTAGGGGCACTTTACCTCTGAGCTACATCCCAATCCATCCATATATATATATATATATATATATATATATTTTAGACTAATATTTTTTAATATTAATAATTTTATAGTGACATAACTTACTATGGAAAGTTTGAGTCAGTCTTCTCTAGTGTACAGTGTATTCTTTTGCCTTTATATTTGTGTCTTCCTTTGTTTTAGCACAGTTTTCCTGAATTATATTTTAAAATATTTATTCCATACAGTTGTGTGTCCAAAATGAATTTTCCTTTGCATGATATATCTGTCATTTTCTCTCTAATCCTAATCTCTCTTTTTTTAAACCTTGCTTTTCTCATTACTGGCCTCTCTTTCCCTTCTTTTATTTTGCAGTATCTGTTTACTACTATCCTTGTCTCTAATTTATCTTACCTCTCTGTTATTCATTTTTCCCTCTCCTTTTTCCCTTGATGTGCTACTTCTTAATCTCTCTCTGGGGATGAGGTGGGATTCTAAAGCAAGTTTATTTCTGTAGAAAGGGCATGTTTTGTGTTTGTGCACAGGGAAGAGGAAGAGGAAACCTAGGTATTCAGCCTCTTTTTTTCCCCTTCTCAGAACCCAGTCTCTAAGTTATCAGCAACATCATGCAGTGCTTTAGCATTCTTACTGGGGACCAGAGATGTTAGGATCATGAAGTGTCAGACTGGTCAACAATTGTTTAAAGTCATCCAGGCTTCATGGTGGAGATGGCAGATTTCCAGGTCCAAGAGATGACCTATTGTTGGTGAGGGGTCCTGATTGAAGTTGAGCAAGAGACCAATCTTGTGCTGGGGCAGCCACAGAAAGACCTGGTGCAGTGTTATATTCTTCGTTAATTGTGTGGCTGCTTTACCCCACACCTGGGCCTGGAGCTCCAAACGTTGCCACAACAGGCTTTGGTTGGTCACTGAATGGCAGAAAAACTTCTTGGTTGTTGAGACTGTTCAGAGGTCACTTACATCAATGGCCTCAGGGGGTGGGATGGAGAAGAAGGTACCCTCAAACAGTGGATAGTTTCTTGTGGGCTCCATGGGCCTGGGACTAGAGTATAGGCTCTGGAGAGATTTAAAAGCAACCCACATGGGGACACATCTCCTCAGCTTTGCTGTCTCTTCTTATATCTGCTCCAGGATAACATTTTCCTGATGTTTTGCTAGAATTGTGTATATTCCTGTTATTAGCCTCCTTTTATCTGAAAGTATTTTTGTTTAGATGAGAGCCTAGATTTCTAGTATAGTCTCACAGCCTGCTAGTTGGGTTTATATAATTCTTTGCTTGGAAGAAGACTTCCTGCAAATGCAGTGTGTGTGTCTGCTTCTTTCTATAGCACTGCCTTTTCAGCTTTCCTTTCCTTTTCCAAAGTAGGTCTGGGTTACTTCTTCTGCCATGCTCTTGACCAGCTTCTATATCTGCGTTTGCCTATGTATGTATGTATGTATGTATGTATGTATCTATCTATCTATCCTTGCACTTCAGGATATGCCTATCATGTCACCTCTTTCAGGATATATATTTAAATTGTCATATTTCTGTTTTTCTGTTTTTTTGTTGTTGCTGGTGGTGGTGGTTTTTTTTTTTTTTGTTTGTTTGGTTGGTTTTCTTTTACGGTGCTGTGGATCAAACTTAGGGCTTTGCACATGCTAGGCAAGTGCAGTACCACTGAGCTATATTCCCAGCTCCCTTTACTGACACTTTCTAAGATCTTTAGGATTCTTTTGTCTTTGATCTCCTTCTGACTACATGCTTTCTTTCTTGGATGCTTTGGGTAGTGCTTTTGTATATTGTGGTCTCTGGATTTTCTCTGGATCTAAGTTTCAGTGAAAATCGGGTTTGTGGAATTTGGTTGTTCGTGGCTTTTGGATGAATTCCAGTAAGTGGGGAAATGTTGACTTATGTAGGATGTTTGTATGAGAAATCCTATTTTACTATTTAAAAATTGCATTCCATATCCTTTGCTCTGAAAATTCTACCTAAATTTTTAAGGCACTAAGAAAGCTATGGAAGATGACTTATGTATTGGGAAATGTAAAGATGAGAATAGCATTAAAGGCATTTAATATTTGTAGACCAGCCAGCCCAGGAAAATAAAGGCTGTGTGAAGGGTTGTAGTTAAAGGGTGAGAACTAAAAGGGTTCGGGAGCTGAACAAAAGATAACCAGTTGATTTTGGACCATAGTTCACTGTCGTTAGTGCTCATTTCTTAAGTTTCTTTCTTGCCTGTCTTTTTTTTTTCCCCTCCTGTAGGCTACTTTGGTCCTTCCCTTCTCCCTCATTCACTATAGCCATTGTCCATGTTTGGTTGTCAGCAGTTTATTATTCAGCTGTTTTTCATAGGGATCTTAAATATTGCTTAAAAAAAGTTACTGTGAGGGCTGGGGTTGTGGCTCAGCATAGAGCACTCATCTAGCACGTGTGAAGCACTGGGTTCGATCCTCAGCACCACATAAAAATAAATAAAATAAAGGTATAGTTTCCAACTACAATTTAAAAACAATTTTTTAAAGTTACTGTGAACAAGATTTGTATGTTAATTTTTAAAAATCTGATCCTATCTTTTCTGTAAAAGAAAAAAAAGAACAGCAAGTAATTGATTATATGTTATATGTATTGTAATTTATTACTCTAGGTCAACTTTAATTTCAAATTAGACATTTCTGGAGAATATAAACCTTGCAACATACTCTATCATAAACTATTTTGTAGATTTCAGAAAATAATCAGGTGCTAAATATAACTCAGAATAACTTCTACTAAAAGCCAGATCTTGTGTTTGGGACACAAGATAATATGCATTTCTTATTAGGAAGACTTTTCTCTATTATTTATTTTTGTGCATTATAACTTCTCATTATTGTTTGAGATCTTCCTCCAAGGAAGCCTGCAAATAAGTGAAGAGTTTTGTTTGTCAAAATGGTGCCAGTGATACATATTAGTAGTAGTAAGAAGATACACATTTTGAGTAATTTTTCTAATAATGCTAGTTGTTTTATTCCCTACCATGTTTTTCTTCATTTATCCTTAAAGTAGAAAGTAGCATTTTTTTAAAAGAAGGAACTTAGTCTTGTAAAACTCCTTAGAAATAGTCTGAATTTCCTAAGTTTGAGCTCTCAGATATTATGTGATATTGCAAGAAGAATCTAGGAACATAAATAGCAAAACCTTTCTTACCTCCCTCTTTATGTTGTATTTCTATTTCAATTATAATTTATTCTGAATGGAAGACTACAGAGATTCATGTTGTATTAGAGAACTAATCTATTTGTCCTAATTTTGCATATGGGTGAAACCTCAACTCCTTAACATAGGTTAGTTATACCACTTATTTGTGGCCCATTTTACTTAGTATTTTTTTCTTTGTATCTATTTTAGATTTTGTGTGTGTGTTTTTCCTTTTCAGATTTATAAATTGATAAGTAAAACAAAATAAGTAAAATGCAACCTTGAAAGAAATGTTATAGGTCTGTCTTCGACCAGAAAGGCCCACTGTCCCTTGTAATACAGAATGTTCTACCAGTTGTCTAACATTTCACATGTGGTAGAAGTGGATGTTGTTATCTTAGAAATGAAATAGGTGTATTGAGAGTTTAAAATTTTCTTATGTTGATGCCAGTTTAACACATAACACATACAGAAAACAAGTTGTAAAAGAATTTTTTAAGTTGTAAAAGAATTACCGCTTGTTAAAAAATATAACTTCTAGGGCTGGGGCTCTAGCTCAGTGGCAGATCTCTTGCGTAGCATGTATGAGGCACTTGGTTTGATCCTTAGCACCACACAAAAATAAACATAAAATAAAGGCATGCTGTCCATCTACAACTACCAAAAAAAAAATAATAATATATTAACTTCTAGGCCCTATCTCTGGACATTGTAGCTTAGTTGTTCTGAAGTGAGGCCCAGGAATTAGCATTTTAACAAATATTATAATGCACATCTTCCTGAGCTTGCCCTTTAAGTAAAAACTATACAACTGAATGTTATGTGCAATAAATAAATAAAAGATAGAATTAGTTCTATCTTGTTGAAAAAGAAAAAGAAAAGCTCACATATGAACAAATTCCATATTAAAATCATTTTATGTGACATTGTGATTTTACTCATGAAGAGGTAAGTTTCCTCTTCAGATATTTAGCATTCTAGATTTTAAGATGTAAAAACACTTTTCTTTTATGCTTAATTTTAAAAAGTGGATTTTTTTCTTTTCTTTCTTTTTTTTTTTTTTTAAGAAGGAAGATTAGTCTTATATATCTTTGCGTTCCATACCTTTTCTAGTACCTTGAGTCTAAGAAATGGCAGGTTAGTTGTGTCAAAGTCTAGTTCCATTCAGGTTTTACAAAATTTTTTGTGTTACTTGATAATTAAAAATATACATCAAGGCATATGAAATATTTCTTTCTGTACTCTCGAAATAGATGTGAAATGAATAATTTTGGACCAAGCAACAAATTATTATTAAATAGTTACACCTGAACAGATAAATTGCAAAGGAATGGTTATTAAATCTATAGCCAAGTCCTGTTTAAGGGTTTTCATTTCTTTTTGAAAAAAATTTTTTTGTTTATTAAGACAATAAGTGTTTGTCATTTGAGTTTTTTAGAATATGTATGTGCACCACAAATTTTTGGTGACTATTTTTCCAGATGTATTAACAAGCAGAGTTTTACATAGCCTGACCTTACTTGTAACCACAGAATAATTTTTTCGCTTTTTTTTTTAAATAAGGCTTCTAATTTTTTTCTCTTTCAGTATTGTTGTCCAGACATGATAAATAACTTTTTGGGACTGGCTAAAACAGAATTTTCAAATACAGCAAATACAAATAAGACTATTGATTCAGAGAAAGGAAAATTGATCATGTTAGTTAATGACTTTTATTATGGAAAACATGAAGGAGATGCCCAGGAAGAACAGAAGACTCACACAACCTTTAAATGCTTCAGTTGCTTGAAAATTCTAAAAAATAATATTAGGTATGTAAATACTTATTTTTATTTCTATTTTAAAATTGAAATGCTACAAATATAAATGTTGTATCTTTAGGTTACATTTTCCTATGCTATTCTAGATAAACAATTTTAATACTTTCTACTATAGACAAAGGCAGACTTTTTGTTTGTTTGTTGTTGAAAAGCTTTTGTCATTTCTTGTATTTTAGAATTTGACAACAGGATCTACTTATTTGTATTTCTTTCACATTTCTTAAGATGTACAAAGTTTATTTTAACTTAAAAGAAAAAAATAAGTTCATTTTGTTTTAGCAGTGAATCTTTTAGGTAGTTTACATTTTATTTTTCTTCAGTTATAGGAGAAAGCACTTCAAAAGTGTCCAGTTTTGAACTTCTTTATGCTAATCTTAATGCTCAAAGCTTTCAATTCATATTAAGAACATTTACCTAGTGGGAAAAGTGATCTATTTTGGGGGATGGGGTTACTGGGGATTGAATTCAGGGACACTCAACCACTGAGCCACATCCCCAGCCCTATTTTGTATTTTATTTAGAAATAGTGTCTCACTGAGTTGCTTAACACCTCGCTTTTGCTGAGCCTGGCTCTGAACTCGAGGTCCTCCTGCCTCAGCCTCCCAAGCCCCTAGGATGATAGGCACGTGCCACTAAGCCCAGCCAAAAGCAATGTGTTTTAAAGATATACCATTTCTAGGAGATGTGTCTGCTTTGATTTTATAATTTGACACCTTTAACAATTAGAGATTTCATTTACAATGAAATTTTGAAGAGGTGTACACAAATGTTTTAAATTTTAGAAACTTACTTTGGAATTTTTGCATTATATGACATACTGTAAAGATATCTTGTGTAAGTGAGTAACAAGAACAAAATAACAAGATTTATTGAGTGATATTTTTCATTGATTATATGGCATGACATTTATAGTATATAAGGTTATTTTTTACCATTTCATTATAAAAATTTTCAAATACTCATCAAAAATTTAAGTCTTATTGGACACTTCTACACTTACAACTTTTATTTTATTCTTAATATTTTACTGTACTTGCTTTATCATATTTTTCTTCCTTCAGACTATCTGACTTTTAAATTAATTTCAAAGTAAGTTGCAGATATCAGTGTACTTAGACAAGATATGTGTGTGTTTGTGTGTACAAACATACATATATATGTGTATATTCCATTTACTCTTTATAACTATCACCTGTAGCATTTTTAAGCACGTACTTTCACGTCTGGGCCCAGCATTTATTTGTTTTCTTGTCTTCTATGATATGCTCCTATAATAATCATTAATGGTTGCTTTATGGTAGAACTTTTTCCAAGTTCTTTCCCATATCTTATATCATATGAATTTTCTCATTGCTTTACCTCCTTTGTGACACTGTTAACTGCCACTAAGAGCTAGTGGTCCCCATTCTTTAACAAAGGGGAAGTTGTGCTTTGACATATAACACTGAAACAGTACTATAATAGAACTCTACCACCTATTTACATATTTTTACCAATTTAATAGTAAAATATGTCAGAAATCATGTTAATAGATGCAATGAGGGCTGGGGTTGTGGCTCAGCGGTAGAGTGCTCGCCTAGCACCTGTGAGGCCCTGGGTTCCGTCCTCAGCACCACATACAAATAAATAAATAAATAAAATGTATTGTGACCAACTACAACTAAAAAATATATATTTAAAAAAATAGGTGCAGTGATACGCATGGAAGTGTGATTCACTGATTTAAGCTCCTTGTTCAAATTAAATATGACACATATCACAAATTATTTTAGCAACAAGTTTTTTTTTTTAAGATTAGCCATTTCCATTTCATATCAAACATGAAAATGGGAAATTCCTTTTTTCAGGAATTATTTCAGGAGACATAGGTCTATATTATCAGAATATTTAGAAATTTTCAGCAGGCTCCGTTTGATAACATCCAGTGATTAAGCATTTAAAATATATTGGTTATCTGATAAATGTAACCTTAAAGTAAAGTACCTCATAACCAAAATTAAGTGTATTATGTAACATTGCTTTGAATTTTTCCAGTAAAGCTGGGAAGGCAAATTATTTTTCAAGGATGGTAAGAAACATACAGCTCAAGATTTCTACTCTGTTCTGTTATTATCATACTGTGATATTAGTATTTTACCCCTTACTTATCAATGAAAACAGGTATATTTCATTCTGTGAACATGATTCCAAGAAGTTTGCCCTTTTTGTTTGCTCATTTCCATCTGTTCATTTGAAAAATATGAACTCCAGATTGGGCTTAACTGATTAAAGGATTCTTTATATAAATATACTTAAGTGCTTACGATTTTGAGCTAAAAGATATTGGCTTTGCATATGTAAATACTTAACCAAGACTGGATTTTTTTGGTAGGTGTTGTAGAGCTTGTGTTAAAACCAAAGAAGAAAGATATTTTAAGGTGTATCATAACTTGCTGTAAAGAGTAGTGTGGTAGAGGTGTAAAAAAAGAGATATATGTTATAATCTTCTTGATGATTGTTATCCAGATTGATGACATTATCATCAATGTTAATAGTTGCAAGATTATTTCTTTTAGGGCTTCAAAATGAGTAATTGTAAATAGCTGACCAGTCCAAAAATTGTTGTTTTGATTGAATAACTTTTATTTTCAAATTCAGCAAAAAGCTTCAGTAAGCTCTTCTAAATAAATATTCTCATTTATACTACACTCTCTGCTGTTGAAGGTCATAGTTCCTTTTCATAAGGAGCCTTTTAGGGAAGCTGAAATAGCAGAATGAAAAACTGAAAAATGGACCTTTCTTATAAAGGGCACAGTCTGCAAGTTAAAATGAACAGTATGTGCTAACCAGTAAGCCAGTATCATTTAAAAAAAATTCTTGTAACTGTAGGCATTAAAATTGCTATTACATGCATTTAGAAACCAAGACACAAGTAAAAATACCAGTAATTTGTCTTTTAAGCAGCTGGAATCTATTATATGTCTTCACAGTCTTAAAAGATTTCTCTCATGACTCTAGCTGCTTTTGGTGGTAGGGTTTCCTTTCTTTCAGTGTTTTATTTTAAACTAAAAATAGTATTTAAGGTATAGAAAACAAGGCTGCTCTTTTACCTTAAATTTTTAAAAATAATCTGAAGTAATGATTGAGTTAGAAAATGAGTGATATTTTGATTATTTTGAAATAAATTTGAAAAAATTTACTGAGCCACATAGAAAAGGCAATATTTAAAATATACTCTTTTCTAGAGGACTTTTAAGACATTTTGGATTTTGAGTAATACTTGGTATTTTTTAAGATTAAGACTCAGAGACTTATTGGTGAGATTTTGTTTTTAAATCTGAATTTTTGCACCTGTTGACAATCATTTATAGGTTTATGAACCACATGAAACATCATTTGGAACTTGAGAAGCAGAGCAGTGAAAGCTGGGAAAACCACACCACCTGCCAGCACTGCTACCGTCAGTTTCCCACACCATTTCAGCTGCAGTGTCACATTGAAAGTACACATACGCCCCATGAATTTTCTAGTAAGTTACAGTTCCATTTAAATGTTGAATATTATTGAATTTGAAGATAGAAACTCTGAGAAAACCTGAGTAACTCTGTAAGAAAAATAAGAAATAGACTCTGGAATTTGGGGGCAAAATGGAAAAATTAAAAAAATTAACTTTTAGAAATTTTGAAATAAAATTTGTTATTAAAATTAAAGTCCCTCTGGCAAGTAATTCATTATAGTAATTGCCTTGGCATAATCTGGGCATTACATGTTGGGGATTCAGAAGCCTCAAATCATATATATCAAATGCGAAATCAGTGTTCTTCATTTAAACTTTAAGTAACTATGGTTGTAGTTAAAATCAGATTTTGAAGCTAAGTAGCTTGAGTTTAAATACCTGATCCTCCTTTTGTTATAGCTATAAGAATTGAGACATGAACTCTTGAAAAATGAGGATAATAGAAATGCCTTCCTCATATGCTGTTATAGGAATCAAGTGAGTTAATTTAGGTGAAGTGTTTAGGAATGTGCTTGACAACCAGTTAACAAACTGTATGATTGATCACTGCTGCTGCTGCTACTACCACTATTTATATAAATTTGTAAAATAATTTTTTATATCTTAAAATATAATACCTTTTTCCCCCTCTCACTTTTAGCCATTTGTAAAATCTGTGAATTATCATTTGAAACAGAACATGTTCTTTTACAACATATGAAGGATAATCATAAACCCGGTGAAATGCCATATATCTGCCAGGTACATACACCTTTTTATTGTGTTCTTTTAAGTGGTGTGTTTGTTGTAACTACAAGATTTAAGCCCATTAAACCAGAGGTCAATACATTTTTTTCAGGAAATATTTCAGGTTTTGATGGTTTACTGTCATTGTTGGAAACAAGCAACTCTGCCATAGTAGTGCAAGGGCATGTTCCAATAAAATTTTATATATAGACATTGAAATTTGATTCCATAAAACTTTCATGTGTCATAAAATATATCAGTGTTTTTTATTCTTTAATCATTTAGGTAAATTGGTTACCAAAATTAAAGTCCCTCTTATAAATAATTTATTAGTGGAAGGCATAACTCATTCATTATATGATGGGTACACAGTGGGCTGCATTTGGCCCACAGACTGTTGCTTGCTTACATCTGTGGTAGTCAAAGAAGAGCCCAGCTAGACATACAGATGGACATGTCTTACCATATAGGGAAGAATGTAGGTGTATACAAGGGAAATTTGAAATGCTGTTAGTTATAAAGAACCCTAGCAAATGTTTTGTGACCAGTATTTTTCCAGAATTTGAAGGAATAGGAAGACAAAAAAATAAAAGATTAATTGCCACTACCTTAGTGTGGGGTCCATTTACTGTCTAAAGAAGAGTGCTGTTTTTGTAGCAGAAAAAGCACTTTATAGGACAGGAGGTGCCAAAACTTGAAAATTTCAGTCAAGGTAGTGATAAATGAACAATCTGCTAAAAAGCACACAACCTAGTGATGTTTTGAGAAGAATTCTTTAATTTTGAAAGATAATTTCTGGGTTTTTTTTTTTTTTTTTTTTTTTTTGGTGCTTCTGTTAGTGGAATTTTTGGGTGTATAGGCATCAGCAAGAGTAGTAGTACACAGTGTTCTTCTAAACAAATGATCCATAATTTGCTTTGTAATTGCACATCAGTTATAAATTTTTGAATCAAACAAAACCTTCTTTCTATTTCTAGGTTTGCAATTATAGATCATCATCATTTTCTGATGTGGAAACTCACTTTAGAACATCCCATGAAAACACTAAGAACTTGCTGTGTCCTTTTTGCCTCAAAGTTATTAAAATTGCAACACCCTATATGCATCATTATATGAAACATCAGGTGAGATTTTCTAATTCCTGTTTGTTCATATTATCTTAATGAAAAAACAGGTTAAGTCTTGAAACACTGATTAATTTTATTCTGCAAAGGAAGCAGAGTTGTTCCAAATAACCCAATTAAATTTATAATTTATGTTGAATTATTTGTGAAACTTCCAGTTCTTTCCTTACCTCCTTTCCAGTGATGGTGTAGACCATAAATAAAGACCATAAATAAAGTTGTGAAAAATGACTAGAAATAGGCAACCAAGGATTGAGCGGGGGGAAAAAAAGAGAGAAGGTGAGTGAAATAAGCAAGTGGCAGATAGTTAGGTCCTAAGAGTAGATCTGGGAATGATTTTGAAGGAGTTTTCAAGAAGCAGGATGGGGGGAATATTACTTTGAACTGAGAAAAAAAAGATTGTGGACACATAACCTTGTTTTCCTATTCCTTTTCAAACTTTATTTCCACTTTCTAAAGCTCTGTTATTATGAGAAAATGTGTTGTCATTGACCTAGGTTCGTCCTTCACAGCTACAAGGCAAAGGAAGCTGTTGATGGGTTGATTCTGCCAGAGAGCTGTGTTTAGATCCTAACTTCTTTCCTGGATTACTTCTGCCAGTTCTGCTATGTAATTTTTGGAACTCAGCATTAGTGCTTGGAATTCTGATGTTATGCTTATTGTTTTTTTTTTTTTTTCCTGAAGCAATTAAATTATCCCTGTTTGTGCTAAAAATGTTGATACAACAGTGTTTTTGTCAAAATCAGAACCTAATGGATTTATTGCACCTGATCATATAATCAGGTTTTTCCAACTCATTAAGCATTTCTGTATTATGAATTAAACTGGCTCACCAATTTATTCACCATTGGTACTCACCTTGCTATGAGATGCAGTTGTTAGATAATCATGAAATCAGGTAGTAATTTTTAATTGGGAAAGATGATAAAAGTAGCATTTCCAAATGAATTTGGGATCGCCGGTGTTGTGACTGGGATACCACTCATCCTTGAGAAGTTCTGGAAAGATCTTTTATTTGATGGTCCCCCAACAATATTCCAACAGGTGTTAATAGGGGTTCTCCCAGTATTGTCACTGGTAAATAAATTTGGTAAATGCCTGGATTTAAAAAATTAAACAGTTTTGTTTGTCTGTTTTTTAAAACAGGACTTCTCAGAGCTTTTAATATGCTAATGGACATTGTAAATCTCCAAGCAAAAGATATAGTATGTATCATTTCCCAAACTTATTTGACCACTGAACACTTTATTTGAACATACTTATTAACATTTCTTGATAAAGAGTTTGGGAAACATTGTCCTTGGTACTCTGTATTTCATCTTTAGCCTTTAATTTTAAAAGGGAGAGTAAGGTATAAACTATTTTATTTTGAGGCTTTTTAATGTAACTTTCCCCAGATGCTTTACTAAGCTCTACATTGAGTTATAGACATGAAAATAATGATAAGATGTGTGGAGCCAGTGTGTGGGGTGTACAATGTATTCTATTTATTTTTTGTGGTATAGGGCATTGAATGCAGGACTTTGCACATGCTGAGCATGTGCTACTAAGTTGTGTCACCAGCGTAGGCTATGTTATTTAAAATCAAACCTTCATGCCTGGAGCCATCTTGACTTGCCATGGGTTCCTAACTTTTTAAAATTTTTGTTTGGGTGTGCCTGGGAAGTAGATAGCCAGCAGTAAAGATAGGGCAATCTATTAGTAAGAAAGAAGGATCATCAGGCATCCTCCAATGTATTTGTAATTTGTATACTTATTTATGAAAGACTGGGAAACCTTCACTGAGTAGAATTATAAACTTTTAACAGATGACAGTATAATATCAGGTAATAAAAATTGTTGATTCTGTGCCTCATTTTATTATGTTGAAGACCTCACTTGTAATTGTTTCTTTAAAAGATTATATTGTTATGTCTTGAGTAATTCTAGAGCAAACAACCCAGTTTATATGACTTTTATGAAATAATTTAAGAATTTCTGATATATTAAAAAAGCTTATTAGATAAAACAGTAAGCAGTTAACATATAGTAATCACCATATGGTATCAGGGTACTTAATCCTCACAACCTATATATGTTTTATAAATGAGGAAACAGGGTTTTAGTGAAAGTAACTTGCCTAATGTTGCATTGTCTCATAAAAGGCAAAGACAGAACATGATTTTAGAGCACTAGTTTTTACTGCTGTCATGGAGTTGGATTTTACATTGGCATTAGATCTAAAGGTAGAAATTACATATAGTAAGATTTTACCCTTAAATCCCTCAAGACTCTCAAAAAATTCAGTACAGTTATTTTCCTATACTCTGAATAGATCATTATATCTTTGATTGAACATTGTTGTTATTAAAAACTGTGATACTGTATCTTCATCACCCTTAGCACATTAAAATGCATATGTATATAACATCAGAGATGTGTAAGACTTGAGTCCACCTCAGGGAATTATAGATTGATGTTTTCTGTCTCAGATTTTGGATAAATGTGCATTGAATGAAGCAGCAGTCATTTTGAACTAGTTAAATTGTAACTGCCACTCATATATTTTTCTGCATTAGTCTCTTGCTTTCTGCTTCACTATTTATTCATCCAACAAATATTTATTTAGGATGCCTTACTGTATATCAGGAACTGTTTTAGGTATTATATAGCAGTGTGATTTAATTGGTACTGTAATGGAGAAAGATAATAAATTTGTGTGAATGTGTGTTTGTATATGCTGGTGATAAGTATTGTGGGTAGGAAATAAATGTGGAAAATAAGGAGTGCCAAGCACTGGGGAGGAGGGTTTGCTCTTTTATATACAGCATGGGCATCAAAGGGCCTCTTCAAAGGAAATTAAGAAGTAAGCCATGTGGGAGAGGTAACATTATGTAGGCAATGAAGTGAGTATAAACCAGAGTTACTAATAAGACTGGCAAGGAGGCCATTGAAGCTGGAGCAGAGGTAACTAACAGAAGGATGAAGTTGTAGGAGATAAGGTTGTAGCAATAGAACGCAGGCCAATTTGTGTGGACCCAGAGTCAGGACTTTGGAAAGCTCCTGGAAGGTTTTAAGTGAGAGACCTAGCATATTTCAAGAATTACCAACAACCATGGGGAGAATAGATCACAGGGCAGAAAAAGACATGAAAGGAAGATAGAAGTTTTTTTGTTTTTTTTTAAACCATAGTCTGGGTGACTTGCCCCAGTATGGTAGCAGTGGTTGGAGGTAATGACAAATAGGAATGTTATCAGTAGTCTTGAAAGTGAAGTTGGCAGGTTTTATTAAGGTGTTAAATAGAGGGGGCGGGGGGGCAGGAGGGGACACTGAGTTTTTTGTCTTAAGCATTTATAAGAATGGAGTTTTAATATTCTAAGCTATGGAGAAAATTGAGCAAGGAACAGATTTAGGATGGTAGGAGAGGGATATAGGAAACCTAGAGTTTAGTTTTGTCCATGTTGATTTGAGAAGCATATAAGATGTCAAGTAATGTTGCCAAATAAGCATTTGGGTAGGTGGTATTTAAAATCATGAAGCTGGATGAGGTAACCTAGTAAGTGATTCTAGTAAAGAGTTCTGGGAAATGAATTCTAGTGAACTTTTGTTCTGTCCTGTTGTTCTGGTATCTGTTTCTTGGCCAAGTTTTTCTCTCTTTTTTCCTCCTCTCTTTGAATACTTTATAAGTGAATTTGTGTTAAGTTGCTTATATCTATGATATAAGATAGTGCACCACACTGCTAGTCTTAAGATACATCTAAAATTATTCTAACATGTTGTTCTTACATATTGCTTTGGACATTGTGAAGAACTATTTTCTATTTTTTAAAAGTTTAATTGACATATAACAATTGTACATATTTGTTGGAAATAGAGTTATAATTCAATACATGTTTACAATGTATAAGTTCAAATTAAGGTAATTAGCATTTCCCTCAAACATTTTTATCATTTGTGTTGGGAACATTCACATAACTCTCTTCTAGCTCTTTATAATAATATATAAATTATTATAAACATAGTCACCCTGCCATGCTGTTGGACACTAGAACTTATTCTTCCTATCAAAGTGTTTTGTTTTCCAGTGTCTGATCTCCCTCATCCCTATCCCTGCACCCTTCCTAGCCTCTAGTGACCACTTTATATACTTCTGTGAGATCAGCTTTTTTATCTTGAATGTATGAGTGAGAACATATGATTTTTGCGGGGGGAGGGTACTGGGAATTGAACCCAAGTATACTTCACCACTGAGCTATATCCCCAGCCCTTTTCATTTTTTGAGACAGGGTCTTGCTGAGTAGCTGAGGCTGGTCTCAAACTTGAAATTCTCTTGCCTTAGCCTCCCAAATTCTGGGAATACAGGAATGAGCATTACACCCAGTTGAACATGTGATATTTGTATTTCTATGTCTGGCTTTTTTTTTTTTTTTAATGAAATGTTTGCTGTGTGCTAGTAACTTTGCTAGATACTTCTCTGTACATTACCTCAGAGAAGTATTACCTTAAATTTTATGAAGAGTTGGTTGTATTTAAAGGGAAATAGTGATGTGTCTGGCAGAGATACAGCTTTGAAGAAGATATTTTGCATGTGTTATTCTAAATTTCTATATATATAAGCATGTGTATATGAAATATATTTTTTATATTATTGAGAATAAATGTGTAAAGATTTCAGTTGATATTATACAGTAGGAAGAACACTGGATCAGGGAGTCTAGCATTGTTATTATCTAGCTATGGGAGAGGGACTTAGATTTCTCTTGGGTTCTATTTCCCATCTGTAGAATGTGATAGGACCAGGATATTAGGAGGAACTCAGGGAGTTTTCAACTGAAACATAGGTTGTGATCAGTTATATTTTATGCCTCCGTATCTATGTTGTCCAGTGTAGTAGTCACTGGCCACAATTATCTGTGTAAATTAATTAAATAAAATTTAAAAAATTTAGCTCCTCACTTTCATTTGCCACATTTCAAGTGCTCAGTAACCATTATATGGCTAGTAATTACCATGTTGAACAGCAAAGCTCTAGAGCATTTCGTTATTGCAGAAAGTTTTAATGGACAACATTGCTTTATATAACCATTTTTGTAACTTAACCTTTGAAATGTCTAGTTAGATTTACTTGAGTTTAGAGGATATAATTTACCAACTTGTCAAATGATTGAAAATAGCAAAATTTTAAAATAATTTTGACATTTTCTAAAATTAAAACATGTTTTAGCTCATTTTCATAGTATCATGTTTTTAAATAATTTAAGTTTATAATTAAAAGCTTTCATACATTTGGTGTAACTTCTATTTGAACCTGTTAATAGAACTTTTATGTTTGACTCTATATAGTAACAAATACATTTGATAGTAATATAAGTTTTAAAAAATGAAATTATATTTTGGTACTATTTATGATAAGAAATAGTAAACTTTCATTAAAATTAAGTTAGAGTAGTTCCAGGACACAGAATTTTGTGGTTACAAAAGTTATTTTTCCTTTTTTCTGTTTCTCAATAGAAAAAAGGAATACATCGTTGTACAAAATGCAGACTGCAATTTTTGACATGCAAGGAGAAAATGGATCATAAGACACAGCATCATCGAACATTTATAAAACCTAAACAACTAGAAGGATTGCCTCCTGGAACAAAAGTGAGTTCAAATATGTTATATTTTAACATTTTGTATAATAAAAATTAGCTCTAACCTGGTTTTATCTATTAAATATGACTTTTTAAAAATGACTTCAGATTTTTATTGCCTAATTTTAGATTTCATTGTTTTTATGCTTAGAAAGGAAAGCTTTAACCATTGAGTTCAGTGGCGGGTACTATGTTGAAATGGCATTCCTTCATTAAAAGTGTACCTAGTTTAACTGTTCCTTGGGTCAGGGGGTTGTTTCAATATTATATAGGCTATTTTTGAACTATTCCAGTTGGCAATGTATATGTCAGTTTTAGCAGCTAAACTCTAAGAGGCTTGATATCAGGAATCTTATTTTATTTATCTTTGTATCCCCAGTGTCTGGCATAGTGCCTTGAATGCCATAGGTTCTCAGATGTTTGTTGAAATTGTTATCATTTAGTCTACTCTCAAAGAAGCAAGTACTGCTGCTGGACAGCATTGTATTTTAAGTGAGCAAACACATGTCTGACTGCATACTGATGATTGTAATTTGCTTTTCCCTTTTTGCCTTATATACATCTGTTTTCTCTAACTTCTTTACATACAGTCAGCTCTTGAATATTTGCTCCAGTGGAGGGAAACAGAGGCATGGATAATCCAAAGTGAAATAACCCCCAAAACATTTATATTTGGCTTTGGGTACTTACGTTTGAATGTGGGTATGTCTGGTACTTGAATTAAATAAAATAATATAAAGCCATGCTCTGAAGACTTAGAGCAAGAGAAGCTATCCAGCATTCTTCCCTGCAAACCATTCATTTCATGCTGGAACTAGACATGCAGAACACTAATGTAAGCAGTGCAGTCCTCTCTCATTTTTCCCCTTAATAATAATAATAATATTAATGATAATGATACTAAATGTTGTTATGACATCTTAGAATGAGGCTTTCAGTGTACTTTTCATACATTGTATTATTTAATCCATACAATCATTCAGTGAGTAGAAAAGGCAAATAGTGCCCTGTATTTTAGATATGAAGAAGTTTAAAGAGGATATCTTATTTACGCAAGATTACATGGCTTGGAAGGCATAATGCGAGATTCAACCTCAGTTCTTTTGATTCCTGACCTAGTGCTTTTGTATAATACCTAAGCACATGTTTCATAGGACTTCATCATAGTCTGTTCCTCACATGCATGAGGAGAGTATAGTCAAGTGATCAATGAGAATGTTGGTAGGCAATTGACCTTTCCATTGTCAACTAACAGATATAATTGAATATTTTCTATTTTGAACACTAAATGATAGATTTTGTGTTAGTTCCCTTTAAGAGAAGTCTCAATATTAAATTCTTCACACAATGCAAAAAGTTGACTTAACTCTTTCTTATAACATTTTATAAGCATAAATCCAGGGTAATGAGCCCCCGCAAAGGAGAGGTCACATTTACTATAGATCTATTTGTTTTGTAGTTATGAAAGGGTGATATCAGTAGGCCTCTCTAGAGTTATTTTTCAAGCTTTGTGAAACTTAGACCTATATATGAATTTTTTTTTTAAATTATGTCACAGCATAAAAATAGCTATGGAATGTGCTCTTTTGATAGCCATATAATTTTTATTAACTCCTAATTACTCATTAATAACTGTATTTACACATAACTCATTTTACATTAAGTGAATAAATATCAAATTTAACTTTATTTAATTGTTTTGAACATTTGGAGTAAATAAGACTAAATACAATTGTAGTTTATGTGTACTCTTTCAAAATACTTGATGTTTAATGTTTTTTGTACAGTGATATTTTAATAGTAATATAGTGATTTTTTTTTTTTTGAAATAAATATATTCTGCATTCTTGTAGGTTACTATTCGAGCTTCAGTTGGACCTCTTCAGTCAGGATCTTCACCTACACCTTCCATTAATGCAAGCACTTCTACCCTTCAGCTCTCACCTCCAAGGACTAAAAATATAACTGCTAAAAATCCCACAAAATCGAATACAAGTAAACCTAATACAACCAAATCCAATGCAAGTAAACCTAATGGAAATAAGCCTAATGGAAGTAAATCTAAATACAAATCAAAAATCTCTAATATGCAAAAGAAACAAAGCACATTGGCTAATAGCAATAAAAAAATCAAAGTTAATACTGCATTGAGGAACTTAAGGTGATGTTTTATTCCTAATATACAATACCAATTTAAATTTAAGTATAAAAACATTATACTTTAGTTAATTAGAATAGTAATATGGCTCTTACTTATTACTTTTGTTTTAAAATATATTTATACCATTTTCTTTGTGTCTCCATAAGGTGTCGTCGGGGCATTCACAAGTGCATTGAGTGCTGTTCTGAAATAAAAGATTTTGCAAACCATTTTCCTACATATGTCCACTGTAGCTTTTGCAGATACAATACTAGCTGTAGTAAAGCCTATGTAAATCATATGATGAGGTAAGAAGAGTTAAACCTGTAAATTGACAACTAAAATTATAGGACAGGAAGTTTTTGTTTTGAAGCAAAGTTATCCCTATTAGAAACTAGTTTTTCTCCTCAAAGAGCCAAAAGGACCTAGCAGTAAGGAACTTCTAAGATACTATCTGATGTTATTTTCCAACATAGTAACTCAAGTAATTACTGGTCTTAAATTGTAAGAATGGTTTTTTTTTTAATTTATTTTTTTATTGGTTGTTCAAAACATTATAAAGCTATTGACATATCATATTTCATACATTAGATTCAAGTTGGTTATGAACTCCCAATTTTACCCCAAATACTGATTGCAGAATCACATCGGTTACACATCCACATTTTTACATAATGCCCTATTAGTAACTGTTGTATTCTGCTACCTTTCCTATCCTCTACTATCCCCCCTCCCTCCCCTCCCATCTTCTCTCACTACCCCATCCACTGTAATTCATTTCTCTCCTTGTTTATTTTCCCATTCCCCTCACAACCTCTTATATGTAATTTTGTATAACAGTGAGGGTCTCCCTCCATTACCATGCAATTTCCCTTTCTCTCCCTTTCCATCCCACCTCATGTATCTGTTTAATGTTAATCTTTTCTTCCTGTTCTTCCTCCCTGCTCTGTTCTTAGTTGCTCTCATTATATCAAAGAAGACACTTGGTATTTGTTTTTTAGGGATTGGCTAGCTTCACTAAGCATAATCTGCTCTAGTGCCATCCATTTCCCTGCAAATTCTATGATTTTGTCATTTTTTAGTGCTGCGTAATACTCCATGGTGTATAAATGCCACATTTTTTTTATCCATTCATCTATTGAAGGGCATCTGGGTTGGTTCCACAGTCTAGCAATTGTGAATTGTGCTGCTATGAACATCGATGTAGCAGTATCCCTGTAGTATGCTCTTTTAAGGTCTTCAGGGAATAGTCCAAGAAGGGCAATAGCTGGGTCAAATGGTGGTTCCATTCCCAGCTTTCCCAGGAATCTCCATACTGCTTTCCAGATTGGCCGCACCAGGTTGCAGTCCCACCAGCAATGTACAAGAGTACCCTTTTCCCCACATCCTCTCCAGCACTTGTTGTTGTTTGACTTCATAATGGCTGCCAATCTTACTGGAGTGAGATGGTATGTTAGGGTGGTTTTGATTTGCATTTCTCTGACTGCTAGAGATGGTGAGCATTTTTTCATGTACTTGTTGATTGATTGTATGTCCTCCTCTGAGAAGTGTCTGTTCAGGTCTTTGGCCCATTTGTTGATTGGGTTATTTGTTTTCTTATTGTTTAATTTTTTGAGTTCTTTGTATACTCTGGATATTAGGGCTCTATCTGAAGTGTGAGGAGTAAAAATTTGTTCCCATGATGTAGGCTCCCTATTTACCTCTTTTATTGTTTCTCTTGCTGAGAGAAAACTTTTCAGTTTAAGTAAGTCCCATTTGTTGATTCGTGTTATCAACTTTTGTGCTATAGGTGTCCTATTAAGGAATTTGGAGCCCGACCCTACAATATGTAGATCGGCGCCAACTTTTTCTTCTATCAGACGCAGAGTCTCTGATTTGATATCTAGGTCCTTGATCCATTTTGAATTCACTTTTGTGCATGGCGAGAGGAGGGGATTCAGTTTCATTTTGTTGCATATGGATTTCCAGTTTTCCCAGCACCATTTGTTGAAGATGCTATCCTCCCTCCATTGCATGCTTTTAGCTCCTTTATCAAATATAAGATAGTTGTAGCTTTGTGGATTAGTCTCTGTGTCCTCTATTCTGTACCATTGGTCCACCCTCCTGTTTTGGTACCAGTACCATGCTGTTTTTGTTACTATTGCTCTGTAATATAGTTTTAAGTCTGGTATCGCTATACCGCCTGATTCGCACTTCCTGCTTAGAATTGCTTTTGCTATTCTGGGTCTTTTATTTTTCCATATGAATTTCATGATTGCTTTATCCATTTCTACAAGAAATGCCGTTGGGATTTTGATTGGCATTGCATTAAACCTATAGAGAACTTTTGGTAATATCGCCATTTTGATGATGTTAGTTCTGCCTATCCATGAACAGGGTATATTTTTCCATCTTCTAAGATCTTCTTCTACTTCTCTTTTTAGGGTTTTGTAGTTTTCATTGTATAAATCTTTCACCTCTTTTGTTAGGTTGATTCCCAAGTATTTTATTTTTTTTGAGGATATTGTGAATGGAGTGTTTTTCCTCATTTCCGTTTCAGAAGTTTTGTCGCTGATATACAGAAATGCCTTTGATTTATGCGTGTTGATTTTATATCCTGCCACTTTGCTGAATTCATTTATTAGTTCTAGTAGTTTTTTTGTAGACCCTTTTGGGTCTTCTAGGTATAGAATCATGTCATCTGCAAATAGTGATAATTTAAGTTCTTCTTTTCCTATTTTTATGCCTTTAATTTCTTTCGTCTGTCTAATTGCTCTGGCCAGTGTTTCGAGAACTATATTGAATAGAAGTGGTGAGAGAGGGCATCCCTGTCTTGTTCCAGATTTTAGGGGGAATGCCTTCAATTTTTCTCCATTGAGAATGATGCTAGCCTGAGGCTTAGCATAGATAGCTTTTACAATGTCGAGGTAAGTTCCTGTTATCCCTAGTTTTTCTAATGTTTTGAACATAAAGGAATGCTGTACTTTGTCGAATGCTTTTTCTGCGTCTATTGAGATGATCATATGGTTCTTATTTTTAAGTCTATTGATGTGGTGAATAACATTTATTGATTTCCGTATATTGAACCATCCTTGCATCCCAGGGATGAATCCTACTTGATCATGGTGCACAATTTTTTTGATGTGCCTTTGTATCCGATTCGCCAGAATTTTATTGAGGATTTTTGCATCTAGGTTCATCAGAGATATTGGTCTGTAGTTTTCTTTCTTTGAGGTGTCTTTGTCTGGTTTCGGAATCAGGGTGATGTTGGCCTCATAGAATGAATTTGGCAGAGCTCCTTCTTTTTCTATTTCCTGAAATAACTTGAAAAGTATTGGTATTAATTCTTCCTTAAAGGTTTTGTAAAACTCCGCTGTATACCCATCCGGTCCTGGGCTTTTCTTGGTTGGAAGTCTTTTGATTGCTTCTTCTATTTCATCTATTGTTATTGGTCTGTTTAAGTTGTGAGTATCCTCCTGACTCAGTCTGGGCAATCATATGACTTAAGGAATTTATCGATGTCTTCACTATCTTCTATTTTATTGGAATATAGGTTTTCAAAATAATTTCTAATTGTCTTCTGTATTTCTGTAGCATCTGTTGTGATATTGCCTTTTTCATCCCGTATGTTAGTAATTTGAGTTCTCTCTCTTCTTCTCTTCGTTAGCATGGCTAAGGGTCTGTCAATCTTATTTATTTTTTCAAAGAACCAACTTTTAGTTTTGTTAATTTTTTCAATGGTTTCTTTTGTTTCAATTTCGTTGATTTCTGCTCTGATTTTAATTATTTCTTGCCTTCTGCTACATTTGCTGTTGTTTTGCTCTTCCTTTTCTAGGGCTTTGAGATGAAGTGTGAGCTCATTTATTTGTTGGTTTTTCCTTTTTTTGAGGAATGACCTCCAAGCGATGAATTTCCCTCTTAAAACTGCTTTCATTGTGTCCCATAGATTCCGATATGTTGTGTCTGTATTTTCATTTATCTCTAAGAATTTTTTGATTTCCTCCTTTATGTCTTCTGTAACCCATTGATCATTCAGTAACATATTGTTCATTTTCCATGTGATGTAGGATTTTTCCTTCCTTCTTTTATCATTGATTTCCAGTTTCATTCCATTATGATCAGATAAAATGCATGGTATTATCTCCACCCCTGTATATTTACTGAGGGTTGCCCTATGGCATAATATATGGTCTATTTTTGAGAAGGATCCATGTGCTGCTGAGAAAAAAGTATATCCACTTGATGATGGTTGATATATTCTATATATGTCAGTTAAGTCTAGGTTGTTGATTGTGATATTGAGTTCTATAGTTTCTTTATTCAGCTTTTGTTTGGAGGATCTGTCCAATTGTGAGAGAGGTGTGTTGAAGTCACCCATAATTATTGTGTTGTGGTCTATTTGATTCTTGAACTTGAGGAGAATTTGTTTTATGAACGTCGCAGCACCATTATTTGGTGCATAAATATTGATAATTGTTATGTCTTGTTGGTGAATGGTTCCTTTTAACAGTATATAATGTCCTTCCTTATCCCTTTTGATTAATTTAGTCTTGAAGTCAATTTTATTCGATATGAGGATGGCCACCCCTGCTTGCTTACAAGGACCGTGTGCGTGGTATATTTTTTCCCAACCTTTCACCTTCAGCCTGTGTATGTCTTTTCCAATCAGATGTGTCTCCTGGAGGCAGCATATTTATTGTTGGATTTGTTTTTTTAATCCATGTTACCAGCCTATGTCGCTTTATTGGAGAGTTTAAGCCATTAACGTTTAGAGTTACTATTGATATATGGTTTGTACTTCCAGCCATGTTTGATTATTTATCTTCTTCTTTTTTTTTTTTTTTTTAAATTTAGTTTGTTTCTCCATGGTTAGCTTTCCCCCCGCCCTCTGTCTTTATAGAGGCACTTCCCCCTGATGGTTTTGGTTATTGTTTTTCATTTCTTCCTCGTGTAGTGTTTTGCTCAAGATGCTTTGCAATGCTGGTTTTCTGGCTGCACATTCTTTTAGCTTTTGTTTATCATGAAAGATTTTTATTTCATTGTCATACCTGAAGCTTAATTTTGCTGGATACAGAATTCTTGGTTGGCATCCATTGTCTTTCAGTGTTTGAAATACGTTGTTCCAGGATCTTCTCGCTTTCAGCGTCTGTGATGAAAAATCCGTTGTTAACCTTATTGGTTTACCCCTGAATGTAATCTGCCTCCTTTCTCTTGTAGCTTTTAATATTTTCTCTTTGTTCTGTATATTGGATATCTTCATAACAATGTGTCTTGGCGTTGGTCTACTGTGATTTTTTGTGCTCGATGTCCTGTATGCATCTACAATTTGTATATCCGTTTCCTTTTTTATTTCTGGAAAGTTTTCTGTAATTATTTCATTCAGCAGGCTACTCATTCCCTTGGTTTGAATCTCTGTACCTTCTTCTATCCCGATGACTCGTAGGTTTGGTTTTTTTATGTTATCCCATATCTCTTGGATGTTTTTCTCGTGGTTTTTAACTAGCCTTTCTGAGTTGGCTAGGCTCTTTTCAAGATGATATATTTTGTCTTCATTATCTGATGTTCTGGCTTCTACTTGGTCCACTCTGTTGGTGATACTCTCAATTGAGTTTTTAATTTGGTTTATCGTTTCCTTCATTTCTAGAATTATTGTTTGGTTTTTTTTTAATAATCTCTAACTCCTGATAAAGATGCTTAACTTCTTCTTTTATCTGTTTATGTAATTCATTTTCAAAGTGTTCTTTCACTGTTTGGATTTGCTGTCTCGTATCTTCTTTAAGGTTCCATTCCATTTGTCTAAGGTATTCCTTGAGTTCTTTATATGACCATTTTTCTGCTGACTCTAGGTCCTCCTGAATATTTAGGTTGTCCTTCATTGTTTGTACTCCTTTTCTTCCTTGCTTTTTTATGCTGCTCATGTTACTTCTTGTTCTGTTTGACTGCTGAGTTTCTGTTTACTCTTATAGATTTATTTGATGCTTGGGAGGAAAGATATTAGAAGGGAAGGGAAGAAGTCACTAAAGAGAATGAGAGTAGGCAGGTAGAATTCAAGGAAGGGGGAATAAGAAAATTGAAAAGAAATGAAAAGACAAAAGAAACAAAAATAACAAAGATTAGATAATAAAGAAAGAAAGAAAAGACGAGAAAAAAAAATTTAACAAAAATAATAATGATAATAAAAAATGAAAATTAAAATTTAAAAAATAATAATAATAAAAAAATTGAAAAAAAAATTAGAAACATTGAAAAAAAGTTAAAGAACAACAACAAATAAAAATTGAAAATGAAAGAAAAAGAAGAAAAAAAAAAAGAAAAAGAAAAAAAATGATAATAATAATAATAATAAATGGAGTCCTAGAGTTCTATTAACTTCTCTTCCAGTAGGTGGAGCTTTGCCCACTGGGCCAAGCCTCTCCTCTCAATAGGTGGGAACCATTCACTGTGCAGCAGCTCTTTCTCCTAGACTGGGCGGGTCTCCAATCCTGAGTGTCTAGGGCCTTGTCTTGTGTTTCCTCAAGCCAGGCCGTGCTCACCTGTGGCGCTCACCACAATACTGGCTACACGCCAGGTCTGCTGCTCCTGGGAGCCCTGTTTTCATGAACACCTGGGCTCACTCTCCCTGTTTGCCTCCCTCAGACCCTCAGTTTGTAGAGCTTGGGGCTGAGATCCCCCAGCGAATTTGCTTGCCCTCCTGTAGCCACGCCCCCGGTAGCTGGTGCAAGAGACCTCAGTTGTCAGCACTAGTGGGAGCGGTAGCCGGGAGTTCCGCGCCGCAAGTCCCGCGCCACTCCTGATTCCCTCGGTCTGGTTATTGCGTTCACAGGAGAGCTGGGAGTGGACCTTAAGGTTTCCCCGCTGTGTGGAGAGAGATGACTAGGGGATTACACACCTGTCGCGCTGGTTTCAATGCAGTTATCTCCTCCGCCCGTGATGCCATTTCTCTGCCATGGTGGTTTCCCATGCAAATGGTGACCGTTCGTTCCCTTTGCCGGGTGACCAATGCAACGGGTGGGTCCTGACTGTCTCTCCCAATCCCCGTTTCAGTCCTGTGGCCACTGCCTATGAAGGCTCGGTTGGCTTTTACCTCTGTAAGTTCCTAAGGGCCGACCAATTATTTCAGTGGGATCGTTAGTGCTGAGTCACACGAAGCAGGCGAACCGGAGCTTAATTGCCTCCGATTCGGGCTCTGTGTGTGTGTTCTGAGGGGCCCAGCCTGTACACCCCAGATCCACGTCAGCTCAGCATTGCCTAGTGATCCTGGGCAAACAGCATTTAGACAGTTTACAGCTCCCTATGCCCGCGCAGTTGAAGATGTCAGAGACTTGATCTCTCTGCACCTGCCACCATGTTAGATCTCCTCAATGATATTCATGTTGCCCTTACAGCTTCCTGGCATAAGCAAGTTCTTGGAATTATACAAACTGCTGCTTCTGTTTCCAGTCCAGATTTCTAGAAATGAAACCCTGCCGCCGTCGCCTCCGTCTCTGGGCCGCGCTCACGGGCACTGCGCTCGTGTGCGACCGTAGCAGAGCCGCCCTGGCCTCCGCAGCTCTTCAGCCCGGTGCCCGGCCCCTGGGGCCCAAGCGGCTGCCGCCGCGGCTCTCCGTCCCCCTCCTCCGGAGCACGGGTCCCCTGGCAGGGGGGTGCAGAACGACCCCAGAGCAGGCTCTGCCCGAAGGTGCAGCGGCGAACAGGCCACTGAGGCACTCGAGGCCGCAGTCCAGCCTTCGGAGGACAGGGCTCGGAAGAACGGTTTATTAAACTAATAAAATTAGGATAGGTTTGTTGGGGAAATAATTATTCTGTTTTTTATTTTTCCCTATAGGTATTTAAAAATGGTGATTTTCAAATAAAACTTTAAGTGTTTTAAGCTTATTTAGCATACAAATAAATGTCCTCATTAGGAATATCCTCTTCAAATTAGTCACTTTGAGAGAAGCTGTAGTTTTGTGATGAAATCCAGTGATTACTGCTTCTGCTCATAGAGGAATAGCTGTACCTAAATTTATTGATAGTTGAAACTATTAACCTTTTATTCAACTAGTAGCTGTAGCTTTTTAATTAATAGCTAACATTATTGAAGGATTTTCAGTGATGTTAGGAACTTCATTGAATCTGGTTTTCTTTCTATGGTCCTTCATCTGTCAGGCCATCTATACATACATTTGTTCAGTGAAAGGGAGAGACTATTCTGGTTATGATGCCACTGTTTGGAATTCTTTTTCATTAATTCATTTAATTTATGTTGTTTGAGTACCTATCATTTACACTATGCTAAGAAACCCCTTCAGAACCCACATTACTTTCATTTGTATTTCTTTAATAGAAGAATATTTTATTCTATCAGGATGGATTTTTATCTTTAAAAATAGTTCTTCCGTTATAAATGTGATATACTGCTTATTCATAGTGAGTTTGTTCCATTTAAATAAATATTAGAATTAATGTATAACTGAGTTTCTTGGAGATCATGACATAACCTCTGTTTTACTTTCTTATCATTATCAGATACTGCTTTTCCAGAATTCTCCTACCTTTCATGGTAACTTTAGCCCTTCTCTCTCAGTTTTTCTGCCTTGATGATTGGCCTACCTCCTGGTGTCTTGGCTTCTTTAGTGCCAGCACTTCACACCAGCTTTTAAGTTTTGGGTCCTCTTCATTTTTAGTCTCATCCTATATACTCTTCATTCCTTCTGAATTCTTATTACTCCATGATGTTCAGAGTTTTGACTCTTTTTGCCAGTCTAGCAGCATTCATTTAACTTTAGAGTCATCGTGGTCCTCTGTTTCGAATCCTGTTCTTTTCTTTGTCCTCTACATTTTTATGCATGCTCACCTAGCATAAAAGCCAGTTTAAGATTTCGGCCTCTTCCCCTTTCCATCTTTATGTATGCTCAATTCTAGAATACAAGAGTTTATTTATTCATTCTGACTTATAATCTTTAACTTTGATTAAGACCTATCTCTTTATTTTTCTTTTTAAAGACCTCCTTATTTTTACCTAAGTGTTTGTTTAATCCTTTTTTCAGTACCCTAAAGATTTTATTTTCATCTTTTAGTTGTTAACCCAACTTATTAATTGCTCGATTGAAGGTTTTTCATTTTTCCTAAAAGCTAGCTCTTTTCAACTCCACATATTTTTCTTCATCCAGATATTAATCTCAGAAATTAAGCTTGTCCCATTTCTCCATAGCCAATTCTATCTCTTATCTCCTTCAATTCATCATAACCTAATTCAGTTAACTTGTATTTTCATCCCTATCTCACTATAGGACTTCTTCTGCTTATAAACACTTTCAGGGTTTTGTTTCTTTAATTTTAGGATGAAGGAGCTATGTCCTTCCTGCGTATTTTCTTTATTTCTTGTCTGCCTTTTTCCAGCAACGTTTTTCAAAATGTTTGTTGCCAGCTTAATTGTGACTCATTTCTTTACCCTTTTGAGTATCATCCCTACCTATCAACTAACACTGCCCCTTTAAAGATTATTGTGTCATGTACTTATCACCACACTTTTCCTCTTTTTTCATTCTTTACTCCTTAACTTTATTTTTAACGTTGTTGCCACTCACTTTTGAAACGTTTCTCTTTAGTCTCTATTAAGCTGTTAATACCATTTTTCTTCTTTTTAGGTAACACCTCTTTCATTGCCTGTCTCCAACTGTTTATAGTCCCTTTCTTAGTAATTTTAGTACTTGCACTTTCAGCTTTCAACTTGAAATCTTAGAATTTCAATCTTTTGTTTTTCTGAGATCCAAATATGTGTTTCTAATTATTTTGTAGATGCTTTTACCCTAGACCCACTGGCATCTCAATAGAACAACAACAACAACAAAAAAAAAAAAAACGCCAAATATTATTATCTGTCTCAGATTCACATTACTACCATCCTAACTTTTTAAGTTCCATCTCTTTCAGGGCACCATTTTGTGTGAATGTTTAGCTCCAGCTAGAAATAATTTACTGTTCCAAGTTTCTGAAACTCAAGAAGTTCTTTTGATTCACTGTGCATCATGGCTTCCTGAGACTGCCTCCCAACCACTGCAGTATCTGATACTCCTATTGCTCTAAACCAGGCCCCATCATCTTTTCCCCTAGTATACTTCTGGGTGGAATGCTAATCTCTTATTCTGTTCAAAACACAAAGCTACCTAAGGATGTCTTTTATTTTGCCCTTAATTTCTAAAGGATCAAATTGGAAAGTATTTTGTGTTTCTTAAACTAAGGTTCATTCTGGCCTTCCTTTTCCCATTTATCATAGGTTTCCTTCCTGTCCTGAAGAACTTCCAAATCCATTATATCTCCAACCATTTGCAGTTGGCTCAAGACATTCTTCTTACCCTTTTCCAAACCACCCAAACCTACATTTCATTGTCATCACATATACTCCTTATTCATTGTTAGCTCCTTTCTCCATTTTTTTTGTTTTGTTTTTTCTTCATTGATACTGTCATTTCCCTTTGCCTTCTCACTGAGTAGCACACCCTTATTTCTACTTACTGCAGATACTTGATCTAGGTTTGAAGTTTTTATGAAGGGAAGCTTCATTTCTCCAAAAGATGTGTACATTCAGTTCTTACCCTATACCATACCAACTCTGTAGCCTTTCAAGTAGTCTTTTTCTTTCTGGTCTCATACCTGCCCAGTCTCTTCTATAAAGAGAGACTCTGATCCTCATAAGTTGGCTAATCTTTTCTAAAGTATTTTTCTTCCCATACTTATTTTATATAGTAGTTTTTTCTTATTCTTTATTAGTCCCCATGACACCCTGTCCTTCCCTCCCAGTTAATCTTTCAAATGTCTGGTCAATTCTTTTGAATTGTGTACCATTCATCTGATCTGCCTTTCATTTTATTTGTGTATGTAGAATCTCCTTGAGAAGTGATCTTTGTATTTATCATATCACTTACTACATTATAAACTATAAATGATAGTTATTATTTATAATTAGAAGAGGCCCCAAACATAATCTCAAAGAAGAGATTAAAAAATCTTGAAGCTGTTGAAACATCTTTAAAGTCAGACTCTTTGAAGGAAACAGATCATTAACTTCATAATTATAAATTATTTTTTAAAAATAGTATTATTGGGGTCAGTTATTTAAATTATTGTACTTTGCTAATAGCTTGTAAGTGGTAATAAAAATCACCTGAGAAAGTGAAAATTAACTACTATATAATATTACTGTTATTCCTTAAAAAGATATATGAGACAACTTTTTCTTCTACATGTAAGGGAATTAAGTTAATGGACATTACTAATATCTCTTTTTAATAGTATTTATATCACCCAGATTCATTTTCACAAATACTGATTATTACATACTAGGAAGGTACAGTTTGTGTTTTAGTCAAAAGACCTGACAAGAATAATTAGAGAAGGAAAAGTTTATTTTGGAGCTCATAGTTTTAGAGGTCTCCGTCTGTATATGGTTGACTCCATGGGCCTGGGCCTGAGATGAGGCAGAATATCATGGTGGAAGCAAATGGTGGAGGAAAGCAACTGGGAACATGGCATCAGGAAGGAGAGGCAGAGCACTCTCATGATCACAAAATATATATCCAAAGACGAGCCTCCAGTCACACCCTACCTGCCTACAGTTACCACCCTGTTAATCCCTATCTGGGATCATTGCACTGATTATGTTAAGGCTCTCATAACCTAATTGAGTCATCTCTAAACTTTCTTGCATTGTCTCACACATGAGCTTTGGGAGGCATATGAAACCATAACAGTTTTCTAGAAAGTGTGATAGGCAGGTAGTATTGGGGGTCAAGTCCTTGCTGTTAATTTTTGCTAATTAGTAGGAGAAATATGTTTACCTAGGTTAATGTGATAAGCAGATGACTATGAGAGCACAGAGAAGGTAAGAATAAATTCTTTAAATAAGAAGTAGAGAAGACTTTCTATAAATGACATTTCTCTTAGGCTTTGAAGAATGATGTTAAACGTTTCCAAGTAAAAAGAAAGCTGTTGTAATGATTTGTTCTTGTACACAGAATTCTGTGTCGCTGTTGATTTTTATCTTGCATTAATTTATGAATATATATTCATTCCACATTTATTTATTAGCATTTATTCTGTGTCAGACCATCTTCTTCTCTTTCACTCAACCATGAATTCTTACCACTCTAGTTATTATATCATCATTCTACAGTTTAGTGTCTTAAATAGTAGGTATACCATCAATATTGTTGGATGTTAAGAAAGTCATTCCTTTTGTGTTTCTCAGAAAGTTAAGTTGTTTCTTACATGGAATCAAGATTATTAAGGAAAATATGGTCAAAGAGGGATTTTGTCCTCAATTTCCTTGAGGTATAATTTATACCTAATAAAATTTACCTATTTATGAAGAACAATTCAATGAGCTTTTGGTAATTATAGTTATGCAGTTGGGTAGCAGGTTTTTTAGACCTACGTCTTAACACTGTATTTTTACTGTATTGAATAAAAGTCTTAGCCTTTTCTGTTTTCTTAGGTGTATTTCTGTATTGCTATCAACTTTGTGGAAATAGGGAAGAAAGGTAGCTTTTTCCTCCTTTTTATTTGTGAGTTGTGATTCACTTTTCCATTCTTACATTACACAAAATTGCAGTTGTAGAAGTTATGTAGTAAATACAGATGAGTCAAAGAGGCAGTATAAATGCTTTTTTTTTTTTTTTTTTTTCCCAAAGATAGGGGAACTCTAAATCATAACTGGATTCAGACAACTAAAAATTTAATTAGGAACATTTGTAGATATTTGGTTCAAGTTATAGATAGATGTGGAAGCCATCAAAAAGACCCTAAAATATAATTTTTCTCTCCCCTTATCAAAGAATAAATAAAAACAGTATACTTATTTGAAGAGAAAAAACTTTGAAATGTCATTAAAAAAATAACTTATTTTGAACTGAGCCTGGCGGTACACACTTGTAATCCCAGTGACTTAGGAGGTTGAGGCTAGAGGATTCCAAGTTGGAGGCCAGCTCATCAATTTAGAGAGACCTAGTCTAAAAATAAAAAGGGCTGGAGGTATATTTCACTGGTAGAGCATGCTGGGGTTCAATCCCCAGTAAACCTGCCTCCCAGTCTTGGACTCATTCCTCTAAGGAAACAATTATTTATATATTTTTTTGCACACAATTTCAGGGCTTCCCAACCCCCTGATCTCTCTAAAAACTTTATTTTTGTGATAATATCTTAAATTCATAAATCTCCAAATAATAGTTACCCCAGCTTGAAGAAATGATATTTGAAATCTTCTGAGGCTGTTTTCTGGGGATTATATTTAGCCAGAACATTTCTATTCTTTTACATACAGGCTTTACTGATGTGAGTAGCCATTTACCTAGTTTGTTGGCTACTGCTTTTCAAACTTTAACTTGTGTAAGAACCACTGAAAAACTTGTTAAGGCAGTTTCCTGGATCCCACTGCCAGAGATTAATTCAGTAGGTTTGTGAAGAGCCTAAGATTTTGCATTTCTAAATAAACTCTCAGGTGATGGTGATACTGTTATCTGTGACTTTCAGATATAGTGTGCTAAACTACTACTGGTTTTCTAGTACAGAAAGCTTTCCTTATTGACTACAATGTTTGGTTGGTGGTTTTTTGTTCTGTGATTAGAGGAAGCATTAAGTTATGAGTTCTGCTTTTTTTCTTAAACCTCTACTAACAATTACAAAGAACTGTCTAGATGTTTGAATTTACAGATGGTAAACAGTAATATTTAGCTCAAATAGTGTGTACTTTCTAGATCAATTGAATTCTGTTCCCCTCCCTCTATACCAGCATGTTAAGATTATTAAAAAGTTATTTTCAAAAAGTTGATTTCTAATGATAATTCAGATTGTAGCAAAATTAGTTTGTTAATAAAAATTTAGAATTGTTTTAAATGCATAATAAATGAAAAATTTAGTTTGTTTTTTAACTCTTTGAGCATTTCCTTTTTACATAATGGTGAGGTATTGATCATCTAAGTATATGCTTAGGGAAAAAAGTATGTGTCATTAGGAATTAAAAGCAAAATGGAATATCAGATCAAATGTTGAATTAAACAGAGTTAATGGTTCAGTATTTATACTGTAGTCTTTTAAAAACTAGAAACTTAAGTACAGACTTGAAATATGTTTATAAATTAATATAATTATTATTATGAAATAATAGAACTCTATATACTAAAATTATTAAAATGTCTTCTGTCTCTCCAGCTTTCACAGTAGTCGTCCAAGTAAAAGGTTTTGTATATTTAAGGAGCATTCTGAAGATCTCAGGTAACTAGTTGATTTTTTTTAATTCTTTCTACTAAACAATGGTCATAATTTACATTCTTTCTTGCATAACAAATTTATTGAGATATAATTCACATGCTGTACAATATGAATTTAACAATAAAATTAATAGGTTATGGTATTGTGCTATATTATTCTATACAGTATAGTATAGCATCCAAACCTATAATAGGTTATAGTATTATACTGTACTGCTGCTGTACAGCAATGACCACAGTTAATTTTAGTACATATTGGTCATTCCAAACAGAAACCCTTTCCCCATTCATTAGTGGTTATCCCCATTTCTTTTCAACTCTCCCCATTACTAAGCAATCATGAATCTACTTTGTGCCTATGTAGATTAGTTCATTCTAGATATTTTCTACAAATGGAATGATAGACTGTGTATGTAGTCTTTTCCAACTGCCTATGAAAGGTTTATGTATATTGTAGCATGCATGTATCAATGCTTCATTTTTCAAAGTGCTGAATGATATTCCATATTATGAATATGTCATAGTTTAGCCATTCATTCAGTTCATTTTCACTTTAGGTTGTTATAATGCTACTGTGAACATTTACATATTAGTTTTTATAAGGACATGTCTTTTTATTTTTCTTTAGTATATACTTAACATTGAATTTGCTGGATTTTATGGTACATTGATCCTTTTGAGGAACTGCTAAATTGCTTTTCAAAGTAGCCTCATTATTTACATTCCCACCAGCAGTGTACGAGGGTTCTAGTTTCTTCACATCTTTTCTAACATTCGGTATTATATCTTTTTTTGTTATAGTCATCCTAGTTGCTAGGAAGTGCTGTATCATTGTGGTTTGCACTTTTAAATTAAACTGTCTGGGAGTGCCAGTTTGGAAATCTGAGTGATTCCTAATGGATATTACATTGTTCCTTATAAGACCTGAGATATGCCAGTGATCTCTTGATAAATTTATTTCATTGGTGACAAATGGTGTCAAGACGAAATTCTCATGCATTTGCATTGTAAAATGAAAGGAAAAATCAGGCCCACCAACAATATTTGAATATCAAAAAGTTACTTAAGATACCTATTAAAGTGACGCTGTTAATTTTTGAAGCACATATATGAAACCACTGAAATTCTTGAAATCAGTAGTCTTCATAATTATTTTTTGTTTGTTTCTTTTTCAAATAGAAGTATACAGCTTAGCTTCTGTAAAGAAACTATGGATGAATGTTGATAATTAGCATTGGTTATACCACACACTGAATTCAAAATCCACTGAGCACCATTTTTTAAAATTCTGATTTCCTTAGTTTCTTTTTCTTTGTTTATTTTCTGCTTATGTTGCTATTCTCCTTGAAATAACAATATCTTTGTTCCACCAAACTAATTTATTGATAAGTTTAGCCAAAGACTTGTTTGATGCTTTGGGTTCATGGAAAAGGAGGAAGAGGGAATAGCATTATGTCTTAGGATCTTTGTGTTTATTATCTCCTATGCGTAGTTTACTCTTTCCCAGATATTGTATGGCTAGTCCTTTATCTCCACTCTGACAGTGATCCTTTCCTTAATCACTGCATTTGAAATTGTATCCACTCCCCCATGCTTCACTCTAGCACTTTTACCTCCTTTTAATATTTTTTTTCATAGTGCATTTGCAATACTGTATATTTTACTTTTTGTTTGTGGTCTGTGTTCTCTTACTACATTCTATGTGGCTTGTGGGGTTTTTTTTTGTTGTTGTTGTTGTTGTTCATTTGTTTTTGTTTTGTTTAAGCCTAGCATATAGTAGGCATTCAGTAAATATTTGTTGAATAAATTAATGTATATGGAAAAAATTATGTATTTGGACAAAAGGTCCCATTTATGATGCTGAGCCAGTAACTCACAGGAAGATAAAAAATAATGGTTCAATATTAAAACTCTTAGTCTCATTAGAGTGTTTATTGTATTCAGAGAAATTGATTGTTACTTGAGGTACTGCCTTAATAAAGACTTTTATAAGAATGAATAGGATTTATTGCATTTTAAAAATCAGATTTTAATTTGATTTTTACCTCATTATTATCTAGCTCAGTTGTGTGTTAGTTTTTTAAATGAATTATCTGATTTTTTAAAGGTCTGGAGTGTTTTTCTCTCAACTTCCATATGTCTCACATTGAAATTGGTCAATTTCTGTGAGTGGAACTTAGCATATTTATAAAATTCCATATCCCCCAATCTTTGTAATTACTTATTGAAATGGAATATTTTTATTGTGTATATTATGTGTATTATGCATTTATCATGTATGTATTGTAGCAGGTCCTGTGTAGATGATAGGGATAAAGCAATCTTGGAACTAGCCTTCAGGGAATGTAGTTCATTAGGTGGGAAATAAAGTATGAACAGAAGTAACTATGGATTTTAATAAGTGCAATAAGTTATTTCAGAGAAATGAGAGATTACTTGGAATGATCTGGATAGGAATTAGGTTTACTTTGTTTTTAAGGATGAGTTTTGTTTGTTTGTTTGTTTGTTTTTTACTGGCAGAAGAAGCAGAGGGATCTTCTAGTTGGAGAAAATAGCACAAAAGTATAGAAATGAAAAAGAGAAGGCATACAGAAAGAATGGCTAGTAGTAAATGGATGGAACATGATGTTTGTGTGATAGTAATGGATTAAAGTCTGTAGCAACAATTTTGAGCTTACAATCATATTGGAATGCATTGAAAATTAAACTTAGGAAATTTGGACTTAATTCAGAAGGCACTGGAGAACCATTAGTGTTTTGTGTAGAATCAAGTGATACTGAAGGAAAGTTGAATTCAGGGACATAAAAGGTGAGTTGTAGGTGCATAAATCATTTAGATTAGGGATCTGAATTAAGGTGGTGAGGTGGTATTACATTGTGTTTATGATGTAATATGGGCTCTGGAATCAAAGTGCATAATTTTACACCTGATTTTGACCTTTACCAGCTCTATGTCCTTGGTAGGTTACTAAGCTAACTCTGTACTGTATAAAAGGGTAATAATTATAACACTTAACTCTTCAGGTTTTTGTAAGATTTAGATGAGATGATATGTTTAAAAGCAGCCTGGCACAGAGTAAGTACTCAATAAGTTGTTAATATTATAAAATGCTTGACATATTAAATGTTTTAAGAAAGGAGAAAGTCATAGGTAACTATGGTTTGAGCTTTAGTGTCAAGTGAAATGGGACCATAAGAAAGTCAGGAGGAGATGATTTGGGGAGAAAGCAGATGATTTTAGATTTGATGTGCCAGTGAATTCTCTCAGTGCACATATGTAGCATGCTGTTAGAATAGAACTTAAGGGGGGAGAAATCAGTCTGAAGTATCCTGTTTGTTTGTATTCATATACTGGTAAAACATATATATTATGTTATGAACATTGAATGTATATACTTTGTATTAAACTGATAATAACAGTGATCAGTTAAATGATCAGTTTTTTTCACCTAAACAAAATTTAGGTGAAACTTTGATTTATTAGCGAGATTCCAAAGACTCTTATAGAACCCTAAGTAGAGGAGCAACAGCCAGAGCAAATAAGGAAAACAAAAAGTCATCAAGAACTTACTGTAGTTCTCTCTGTTTTGACCTGCTAAGGCAGCATAATGCTGTCTTTATTTTCTCTGGACTTGAGTTTCTTTCTGCTTTCTCTGTACAGACCATCTTTTCTCTACTAATGACCCAACTATAATATTCCCAGACTCACATATTTTCCCAAATCAAGAAAGTTGATTATAAATTCCAATTACAAATCCCTGTTTAAAAACAGCCATCCCTTTTTAAATTATCTATATCCAGTAGAATAGGCAGTAGCCTGTTCTTTACCAGTGAAACTCTTTTTAGTATCTATGACGGCAGTTTGTTCATAGAAAAAATTGTAGTTAGTTATTTAAGCTAAGTATTTTACATTTTAACTTTCTTTAAGCTTTTAAGTCTAACTTAGAAACACTCCATTTAGAATTTGAGTACTTTTTAGTAATCATTTTCTAGAGGAACTTTAATTTAATGTAAGATGAAGTTCATTTAAATTGAACGGACTGAATTTTTTTCAACAGTGACATTTAAGTTCAAATTACTTTAAACAATTTAGTGTCATTTATCCATTAAATATACTTGATTTTCTTTTAAACGGCACTTCAAATGCTTGACCCAACTAGCACCCAATTGCTTAACTTTTTAATAAATCTAATAAGTTCAATTATATAGTGGCTTTCTAAGTTCTCTGAACCATCTCAAAATTTTTACAGTCTTAATAATATTTAAGATACTTTTCAACTAAAAGTCACGAGATCAAACACATTTTAAATATGAATCTTAAGGCATTGACACATAACTTTTATATACCAGTTATGTTTAAATACTTCAGATAGCAAATGTTAATCAGTTTAATTCAGTGAGTATAAGAACTATTCTGGACTCAGCAAAAGTTTTTCATGATTTTGGGACTTGTTTCCTAACTTCCTTTGAAAGTCCTTAATCATTACATGTGTTATTTAAGAATCAAGAACATACTGGAGTTCTCCCTGCTTTGACCTGCTAAGGCAGCATGATGCTGTCTTTATTTTCTCTGGACTTGGGTTTCTTTCTCCTTCCTCTGTACAGCACTCACAAATTTTGTTAAAAAGAATGAGTAGTATAGGCCCCATCAGGTAGGCAATAGCATTCACAGTGCTGGGATGATGAGGATTCCAAATTTGTGGACTCCAACATTTTTATTAACTACATCAGTTAATTCCATGTTAAATAATAACCACCCTTGGAAGATCATGCTAAAACCTTGGCATGTAGTGGCAGGTATCATACTATACTTCTAAATACTTTATAATTTTCTTCTAATTTTGTCCTCAACTAAATAAAACACTAGATTATAAATTTCATTCAAGTACTGACTGGCTTTTGTTGTTGTTCATAATAACAGTGATACAATTGTATAAAGACAACCTCAGTAAATGTATATTGAGTGAATGAATGCTATTCTCACTTTGCAGATGGGCAGAGGAACAAATAGAATGTGACTCGCCTATATTAATGCAAATTGTTAATGGAACCTAGACTGGTTGTAGGTCTTTTGACTGGTACAAAAGATAAATATTTATAAAACATAAATACTCTATGTAAATAAGTAGTAGCAAAATTTGGACATAGCTGTACCATTTTATAGAGAATCATTTCAGTTACATCAAATTTATATAACAAACAGCAAGTTACATTTATTACACAAAAAGATAATTCGTGGAAAAATAATCATTGAACTTGTATATAGATTTAACAACAGATAAAAACTTTTCTTTTATGCTATTTTTTTTTTAATAGGGGCATTACTCTAGTGTGCCTTAATTGTGATTTCCTAACTGATGTTTCTGGCTTAGATAATATGGCTGCACACTTAAGTCAACATGAAACCCATACTTGCCAAGTTGTAGTAGAGAAAGGTACGTATATATAACTGTGCTCTTGTGGATTTTGATATTTATTCCATTATTTTTGGTCAACCACAATATGAACTCTTTACTAAATCGTTACTCTCATCATAGTTCATATGCTGTTGTAAATATAAAACTTTTCTTCTAATTTCAGTTTCTGTCTGTATCCCAACTTCTGAACATCTTTCTGAGTAAGTTTAATTTTTTTTCAGTGCATTATACTTTGATGGATTTTAGCACTTACTGCATTTTTAAGTGTATCATTAATAGCAATGAAAAATATTTTTAAAAAAATGTTTTTTAAACCTGCTTGTTGAAATAGGTTCCTGCTCTGTGGAGCTCGTGACCTGGTGCAAGACAAGTTGGAATTTCCTAAGTTCAAAGTTCTGAGATATTTTCTTACACAAAGCCAGTCAAGCAGCCAAGTTTATGACACTAGCTTTCATTATTCAGCTCTGTTCAGCTTGTAAATGGGTTCAGATTCCTGTTCTACTTTATCTTTGTGTCAAGTTGACATATCTTAACATACATTTTTTTTTTTTTCTCTCCAGTTGGTTTTCTCTAAAAATAACTTATTGCTATGGTCTTTTCTTACTTTGCTTAAAATAATTTGTGTTTTTCTCTACTGCACTTGCTTTCAGAGTAATACATTCCAAGTGATATGGTTGTTTGTCTTTTCTTCTGTTTTGTCTGCTTCTTAATTTCATGTCTTAAGTTTTTGGACCAGATGATTGTCCTTTTCCTCATTTGTTGTCTGTCATTGCGCTATTTTTTTTTTTTTTCAGGTGCAGAAGCAGCCCAGAGATTTCAAAAAATATCCAGGGTACACCTGGACAGTGTCCCCCTTCGATGGACACAACTGATGACTGTTCTCTCTTTCCAAGGAATGTGAATAATTTGACTGTGGGACCTGCTCTAGGTTGTGGCCTCAAGAAATCATATCTTGGGGAAACTCCCTTCCTGCACGACTGGCCTCTTGTAAGGCTGATGTTGATTTGGCCAGAGATGGCCTTGGGGCCCACCAAATTGAGCATACTTCCCACTGGCAGCTTTGGCTCTCCATCTTAATAAGCTCACGGGCCAATTATAACTAAGAAAAACCTATCAAGTCAATGGTTCAGCATACAAATTAAAGTTTAGTCATTTTGGCTGCTACCCATAAATCTTCCTCTATCCTGAATGCAATCCAAGAAATATAAAAAAATCTAGTTGTTAGGAAATCATGACTATTTTTCATGTCCTTGGAACAATAGGTCTCTATAATTATGATTCAAATCATAGTTATTTTTACTGTTATTTAAAATTTATCACCCAGTATTAACTCTAAAATTTTCTCAACAATACCAATTCTCAGATTTTTTTATTTTTAAAAAATTTAGTTTAATTTTAATAGCTTGATTTTATGTTCTCTAAATTTAGTGATATCTACTTTATGATATCTATTTTTTTATTCTTTTCTTTAAAACTTATTCAGTGTTTATGTTTTTAAGAACACCAGGAGATTCCTTAAGAATTCTCTTCAGATTTCACATAACTACCTGTTGATAGCTTTATAGTATGGCTGTTCTCAGGCAGTTATGATATCTTCTGTCTTGTTTCAGGATTATTGTTTATATTACCTCAATAATTTTGGCTTTGAAGGTGTTAAAAATTGGTAAAGCTTTCAGATCTTAAAAACAAGTTTTAAAGTAACATATTTGTATATCTAATCTGTAATTTAATAAAAAATTTTTTGTTTAAATGTCTCATTCTTTGCTAGTAAACAATTTCTTATAAAAACTGTTTTATCCTATTGCTTTAATTGTTATATGGAAGCGTTGTTATGTGGCATGCAAACCTAAGAGCTAGTGCATCTTGCATTTTTTCCTCTAGCATAATTAAATTTCATTATACTATACTAATTTCTTGAATTTTATTTTTTTAATTTTTAATTTTTTTTTAATTTTAATATTTATTTGTTAGTTTTTGGCAGACACAACATCTTTGTTTGTATGTGGTGCTGAGGATCGAACCTGGGCCGCACGCATGCCAGGCGAGCGCGCTACAGCTTGAGCCACATCCCCAGCCCAATTTCTTGAATTTTAAAGACTAGCAAAGTGCCTTTTATGCCTTAATAGCCATAAGGATCATCAGACTCTGAAATTATAACTCAGGTGTGGTTTCTTTTATTCTAAAATCAGAGATAAAGCCAGTTTAGATGACTGCTTATTTTGTAATGTTTACCTTATGAGTATTAATCAAAAAAATTAAATCCTGTTAGCTTTAATTATCTGGACAAATTTATAATGTAAATGAAGGATATTCCAGAATGTCCAAAGGTGACTTGTTTCTTAGTATTGGACTTAGTAATATATTATTCTTTATTTCCTTATCTGGCTCCCTGAAGTTTTATCATCTTCCTTCTTTCTACCCAATTTTTAAAAATTTTGCCCAGAAACAACAGTTTATTTCCACTTTTAACATTAGTTCTTTATATGCTTATAGAATAGAAAATTTGCTTTTCCTTGATTGTAATTAAAAAATATGATATAGCAATATATGAGTACTATTTTATAATTTTTCTGAGACTTAATTTTTTGTAGTATCAAGTTCATTTCCTTGAAGTATAAACTATATTATCACCTGTAACTTCATTTTTTAAAAATTGGTTTGACTAAAGCAGGACAAAGCTTGCTAATTATTATAGGTAATTAGTTGAATTTGTGTGATACTAATAGGTTTTAGCTTAAGCCTGATCTTTCTTTACCATCAAGTTATTCTAAATAGTTTATTTGCCTCATCAAAAATAGCCATGTCACATGTTTATGCTTTTTGATTACTGTTGAATAGGTCTAATTTTTAGTTTGAGTCTATTGTCATTCTTAGAAAATGACTCTTAAGCTATAGAAACTTGGATTCTTGCCTTATTGTCACATTTTGACAAAACATCTTGCCTGTATTTTAGATGATGGTCAATACTTTGAAGAAGAATGAAGTAGGGAAGAGAAATACAGGAATATGGGGTAAAAATCAGGAGACCACCATTTTAAATCTGGTATCAGGGAAAACTTCACAGAGACATGACATTTTGAGTAGAGGTGTGAAGGAGGTTATATGGATATCAAAAGAGCATTTCTGGGAGGAAAAAACCTCCAACATGGGATAATTCTGAGTTAACGAACTGTTAGGAGACTAGTTTGGCTGCAGTGGAGGGAAGAAGAAAGAGACTAGTAGGAGATAGGCCTGTGAGATAATGTGGACCATGTGGTATATGAACTTAAAGACCATTGTAAAAACTTTGGGTTTTACTTTTAAATGAGAAGCCATTAGTGAATTTTGAATAGAGGATACCTCAATAAAACTCCAAATAAATAAATATCTAAATGTAAGAATACTGTATCCCATTATGTGCTTTCTTGATAATAGTCCTAAGATACCAAGGGCAAAATCAGGGAGATTAGTTAAGGGGTTATTTTAATAACACAAGTGGGAGCTGATGGTCGCTTGGGTAGGTGATAAGTGACTCCTTTTTGGATGTGTTTTGAATTTTTTGGTAATTTAGATATGAAGTGTGAGCTAACATGTGAGGATGATTCATAGTTAATATTCTGAGCAGCTGAAAAGATAGCATTGTTATCAACTGAGATGCAGAAGACTCAAGAGGAATAGGTTTGGGAGTGAAGAAGAGGATTTTAGAGACATGTTTTAGTTTTGAGATACTTATTTGATAGCTAAGTGGAGATGTCATAATCCTTTATGAATTTAAGGGTAAGTTTTAGGCTATAAGTATCATTTAATATTTTTAAATGTCATAAGAATGGATACAAGTGAGACTGGGGGATTCTAAAAAGATCAATGTATTGTTAATCATTGTCAATATCCTGGTTGTGATATTGAACTATAGTTTACAAGATGCTATCATTGAGGGAAACTGAGCAAAGTGTACTTGAGATTGCTCTGTATTGTTTCTTATAACCTTACGACCATGTGTGAATCTACAGTTGTTCCAGCATGAAAAAGTTCAATTTTAAAAAATTCATGGAAGTATATGAGCTCATCAAGGGATAACAGTGGAAATAGAAAAAGGGCTAGGTCCACAGGTGAGCTCTGAGGACTCTGATAATAAAAGGTTAGAGAGATGAGAAGGAATGTACAAAGGAAATTAAAGAAGGTATGGACAGAGATGTGGGAAGAAAATCATGAGTGTGGTGATGCCCTATTTGTAAATGCAGTTACTAAGTTTTAGAGGTCTAGGGATCTGTTTTTCAATACTGGTTATGACTAAGTTTCATAGTTTATTCTTATGAATTCACATATCTACCTCAGTAACAGAAACAGGAATTCTTGATCTTGAGAAAATTTAATATCCATCTTACTCTTAGACACATTCAACTCTGTATGTGTACTCTTATAAAAATAACCCTCTTGTATTTTTATAAAAGAAGGTAATTGTGTCATTATTTCTCCTGTTCTGTACTGTAAAATTAATGCCTGTAATTTATACATAATTTTGGGAAAACTGTTTCTGTGGTTAAAATTAAAATTCTTTAAATTAAATTTAATGTGGGATTTACCATGTTATATTTGGCCTGTGACTGTACAAAGAGTATTTATTCAGCCTTTGAATTTTTTTCCCTTCTATCATTACTAATTTCATGACAATCTCCATAGAATGGGCTATAGAATAATGATTAGATTTATCATTCTGATTTTTCTATTGGAAAATATAGATGTAGTGTTGAATAAGGACTCCTAGAAATTTCATTCATGTTCCTGGATCATTTATAAGGTAGAGTGCATAATTAGATGCAAGCAAGTACATTTTCACATTTTTAGAAATTTTATCTGGAAAAAATGGTTTCCTCGTTATTACATTTATAAAGTCTAAGAAATATATAACAGTGCAGAGCCTCTTCTGATTATAGCAGCAAGGGATATTTTTGATGAAGAGTACGGTTGCCTAACATGGCTTCACTGAGAAGCTTAAGAGTTTCTCATAATTATGTCTAGTTTCTCTCTAACTTCTTGTACCTAGCTTTTGCAGAGACTGTTAATATTTCCAGCATTTGTAATATCTATTAAGATTCTTGAATTTTTTTTCTCATTATGTTAAATTTAATTGCCTTTCTTAATGAGATCAAGAGGTCTTTCTTGATGATAAGATTTGAACATTTGATACCCAGATTTGATAGGTTCAGCCCTCTCAGACCTTTAAAGTGACAGGGTGATGTGGTAGGAGTCTAGGCTCTGTAATTGATTGCCCAATTAGGAGTTCCTACCCTGTTGTTTTCTAGATGTAAGTGACTTATGCAAAGGCTACCTAATCTCTGTACCTCAGTTTCTTATTTATAAAACAAAGATTACAAAAGTACCTACTCTGAAAGTCTTGAGGGAATTAAAGGAGTTAGTTTTCACATAAAGTACTTCAAAAGTGATTAGCTAGTTCTGGTGGCTGAGGCAGGAGGATTGCAAGTTCAAAGCCAGCCTCAGCAATTTAGCAAGGCCCTGAGCAACTTAGGGAAACCTTGTATAAAATTTAAAAATTGAAAAATAAAAAGCTCAGTGGTTAAGCAACCTTGGGTTCAATCCCCAGTACCCCCCCCCCAAAAAAAAAAGAAAAGAAAAGAAAAGAAAAAAAATTAGCACATAGGAAACACTATAGAAGTTATATTTCTACACTCCATGATTTTATTTCTGCCTACATTTTATTTAGGTGGAATTGCCCTGATCTTCAGCCTTCAATTTTTCTTTCTAGGCCTCCCAAACCATTTACACAAATTATTTCTGTTAAATTTCTTTAGAGGTAATTGCTGCATCATGTATTAGTCATACCATTCGATTTTTGGTCGCTAAAGCTCATTAAATTTATATTTTTAAGGAATTTCTATGAACACTTCTGGGATTATTTTAGTCGTAAGTGTCTTTTATAAATCGAATCAGTATTTTCCCCTAAGTTGTAATACCTTAACTTGACTATAGTATGGACATTTTATACTTATGACATAATTCACTTCTGATTTTGAGATGTTTCTGCAGTCTCACTCTTGTCAGCTTGTATTTGACCACGTACAAAAGTTTACTATCATCTACCTCATTAGAGGGTCTCCTGTGCATCTCTTTTCTGTATTTTTTATTAAAATAAGGGATATTACTGTTTTTAATTGTCCACATTGAAACTGTCCATACAACTCACTGTGAAGTCTGGTATTGTGAAAGGAATGTAGCCTTGAAATAAGATGGACTGAGGTTTAAATCCTAGTTTTACATCTAACTAGCTCTATAACTTTGAGTAAATTATTAACCTTCAAGTCAGATTCCTCATCACTGAAAGATAAGTAATAATTCTTTTTAGGTTGGCTTTAAGAAATAATGCATGGAAATTAATTAGTTAAATTACCAGTTTAAGTAATTCAGTTAACTATTGATTCTAAATTAACTTGGTACTGACCTGGAAGAAAGCCCAAACTCACTGTTGTCACTGCTCCTACTCCAGCTTTCCTGCTCTTAATCCTGTTACTCCTGTGAGTACTGCCACTTCCTGATGGCAGGGGATCCTAGAATCTATAGAATCTTATCGTCACTGAGTTTCAGTGGCAGTACATTGACATTGTGGTTATCTGTAATTTTGACTCACACAGTACTTTCCTCCAGACTGCTTGGTGGATGACATCACAGTGCTTTAATTGAATCTTGTGTACAAATTTTCTAATGTAGAATTGAGAGTAATTCTGGCTTTTTCTGTCTAAAGACTGGGAAACAACACTGCCTTTTTGAAAACTGGTACAGAATCCTGTTTAGAAGGAAATCATGCTTTTTTAACTTACAGAATCCTTTTTTTGAAGAAAAATTTATTATTACCAAGTATTTATGTCCATAAATCTTGGCTGTTAATTTTGTAAGAGTGTATAGTTCTTCTAGTTAGCAGTAGTCACATAGCTATTTCTTTTGTAGAACTTTGAAATGATTTTTCAACAATGCCTCTCTTGAATGTTAGAGATATTATTGAACTTAGTCATGAAATTGCTCTTTTCTGTTTCCCTAATCTCCATTTTCCCTCTTTTCCAGTGTACCTACCTGTGTAGATCAGTTGTAACATAGAAGTAAAGTTTTGTAAGATACGTTTTCTTGACAAAAAGTGAGAATAAAAGGGTAATTCCCCTCTAGACCATTTTTAGAGTGTAAGAGCCTGTGGTAAATGCACAATAACTGAAATTTGGAAAATTAGGCTACTTAATGAGTTATCTTTCTTATTGATTGAATCAGATATCCTAAAAAGCACACTTTGAAGTGGTTTTAAAAATTAATTTAGTTCTTCAAGTGACTTCCAAGTTTGTCTAAGCAAAATGCAGTGTATTGACTAAAGGTAAAATATCAGCCCTAGCACTTTCTCACCAACTTTGTGGTCAAGTTGCCTCAGTTCATCTGTGAAATGAAGTTGATAGTAATCTTTGAAGATTTAAGAGATGCACAGTGTGCTTTAAAGATTAAATTTGTATATACACTTTATTAAATTTCCTCTAATTTAAATGTACTAAGAAGAAATAGAAACAGAATTCTGACTTTCCTTAAAGCTAAAGAATCGCAAGAGAAATATTGGGTTTCATCCTTAGCACGTTACTCTTTTCATAGTATAATATAGATAAATCTTTTCACAAGTCATTACACTGGACACTGATATCCTGCCTTCAATGTGCAAGACTCTGTGTCAGGTGTTGGAAATGAACACATGAATAAAAGACATGATTGATGTCATTCACCATGGTAATTATAGAATAGGAGAATCAAAAATGTAGACATGAAGTTCATGCTGAATTCATATCTTCACAGGGCCACATAGCCAGCTGATTTCATAATCATTTAAACCATTATAATTATATATATTGAATAGCTATAATTTTTGTGAAATACTATCCCAGAAGGAATCAGAACCTGTTCTTAAAAGTGAAAATATCATTTTATTATACCACTCGCAACTAAACTGTTAAGTCATTAATTGTTTTTCATATATGCAAGCAATAAGTAAACTCTTCTAGGGGTAGAATGACAATGTTTTTCTCTAAGTCTTACATTTTAAACTGTATCAAAATTTCTGTTAAAAATATTTACTCACGTTGAGTCTATGAACATCAAAGAATAAGGGCTTACACCATTGTTTTTCTTAATTTCTGAACTTGGAAGAATCATTGTTTAACCCAAGTTATAGAATCTTAAGTGTTCAAAATAGTCAAAATGTCTTCATATATTTACGTTAGAAGAAGGAAGAGGAGAAGGAGGAAAAACCAAACACCAAACCACTCTGATCTATGAGTTTGGGCATCTTTCTTTAACTTGAAATGTGACTGGGGTTGGAGGTATGAGAGATTCTTTTCCCTAGATTCTCTCACAGTCATTAATAAATCAAATTTTGGGGAACTGGAAGATAGTTTTTTCTTTTCAAGGTGGATATAACACATTTGTTCCTCATATGAAGTTGCTAGTCAGTAGATAGGAGCTGTGCATGAAGATGTGGTGGTTTTGTGGCCAGGCGTGGTGACATATTTAATGCCTGTAATCCCAGTGCCTGGGAAGGCTGAGACAGGAGGATCAAGAGTTCAAAGTCTGTCTCAGCAATATAGCGAGGCCCTAAGCAACTTAGCAGGACCCTGGGGATGTGGCTCATGGTTAAGTGCCACTGGGTTCACTCTCTGATATAAAATAATAATACTAATAACAGTGGTTCCTGGCAGTTGGGACTAATGCCTTTGATAACTGATTAGCGTGAAAGAATGGGAGAAACAGTGAGATGCAAAGATAAATGACACTGTTGTGTACTTCATCATTTAGAACAAACCATACCAGCTTTGGCTAGTGATTCTGTAGTTACTGCCATTTAAAAAAATTTTTTTGGTCTCCTGGTCTTAAGGGTCGTTTATAGATTATAAATGAAATGTCTATGGTATAATTCAGTTTTGCCAACAAAACCACATAACACAATAGATTTCTACTCTTTCATTAATTCTGCCTACATGGGTGGTCTTTTTTTTTTTTTTTGACATTTTCACATGCAGATATTTTGTTTTCTTTGTTTGCTTGTCTGTCTTTATCTAGTTCTGTCTTCTATCTAGAATGATTTTTCTGCTTTCTTCCCTAACTTTAGATGATAGCTCAAAACCAGGTGTTCAGAAATAGATCATTTCATACTAGAACAAATAAGGCTGATCCCAGTCCAAAAATCAAAAGAAGTATTGAATATATTGTGTTTAAGAGTAGTATGGAAGCTTGACAGAAGAATCAAAACAGTGGAGATAATTTAGGGAGTAAAAGTGGCCTGTGTTGTGCACTCTCAAGCAAGTCTTGAGCAGGAAGATTGGAAATAATAATAGGTAACATTTATTGATCACATACAATGTGCCCTATAGTCTTCCAAGTATTTGATGTTCATTTACTCATTTAATGCACGCCGATTTCTGAGATAAATGCTATTATTGGCCTGAGTTTATGGATGAATGAATATTTCCCTCCTTACAGCTCATCTCCCCATATTGTGGTATGTTTATAGTGTGAATGAAGCCTCAAAAGAACATAACTAGTGTCATTGAATCAGAATATTCCTTTTATATGTAGCCTTATGTTGGTCATGTGACCTGCAGAAAAATACAGGAAACCATTAATTTCATTTAGGACTTTACAGAAAAGGGATTATTATTTAAAAACAAATCTATTTAAACAGGTTTCTATAGAGAAGAAAACTTACATACTTTCAATTTTATTTGCTAATGATGTTGAAATTGATCACCAGTCTTTCTGTTCTCTTTGCATTGAACTCAGATGTCCTAAATACTACACTACATTTTTCTATTAAAAAAGTACATTTACAGGTGAAAAGTGTAATTACTTAAAGGCAGGTCGTTAGCTCAGAACTTTGAGCTTAGCAAATTTGACTGTCTTCTCTAAAGCAGTTGAATATCTCAAATGATGATTATTTCAGCAAGTATCTTTAATGAATAAGAATTACAGGTATGAAAATTTTTTTCTTTCCTGAAATGTTAATAATATATCAGTAGTTATGTTAGAACTTATTAACCTTAGAGTATGCATCTCTAGTTATAAAATTTTAGTTATAAATATATGATGATGAAATTTATAAAGTACATTTCTAATTGATATTAGAGTTACTTTTCTAAATGCTTTTACTGGTTGTTATAAGCCTGTCCCTTAAGAAGAGAATTATTTTATAGTAAAAGGCACAAAACAATATTTGGGATCATATACATCTTTTAAAAAAATATTTATTTATTTATTTTTAGTTGTAGGTGGACACCTTTATTTTATTTTTATGTAGTGCTGAGGATCAAACCCAGTGCCTCATGCATGCTAGGCAAGCACTCTACCTCTGAGCCTCAACCCCAGCCCATCATAGACATCTTAATATTAATTATTCCAATAACTTAACATGATCTCATCTACCAGTTTCTTAGTAAAATGGAGAAATATAACAATTTACATCACTAACCTCCATTGCAGTGATACTCAGAGGACTCACTTTCCCCAGTGGAAATGCCAGCAATACCAGTTAAACATGCTTAATGGCTTTTATTTTTAATTGCTGCATAAAACTAACTTATTATAATACCCATATTGAAAATGATTAGCATGGTAATTTTTTTTAAGAGTATAAGATCTTTGATAACATTTTAATAGTAAACGGAAAAGAAAATAACTGTGTGTTTTGCTGGGGATCAAACTCAGGGCCTCATACATGCTAGACAAGCACTCTACCCAGCCCCCAAAATATTTTATATTTTTAGGTGTTTTCTGGCCCATTTGTTTTAGTTTTTTCAAATTGAATTTAAAATGATCAAATGCTTAGAAATAAAAATCAGTTATAAGATAAATTTATTTCAATGCTTCATTAATATAATATCTATGTTTAGACTAACAATGTTTTTTCATTAAACATGTTATTCTTAAAACAATTATTTATCCATATGCTCCATTAAAACAATGAAGTTATATATACTTTATACAGTCTCATCTTTATTTATATTGTTTAGATAATTGAGATAATCACACAATCTTTAACCTCAAATGTATTTGATCAATCTTTTGTTCAAGTTTTATTCAGTTCAACTTGTTTAACAAATTAATTTTAACTTATTGTAATGTACTACCAATTATAACAGTATGCAAAAAAAAGGCCATAGCCACTTTATCATCATCACCATCATTGTTATTTTAGTGGTGCTGAATATTGAACCCAGTGCTTTGTGCATACTGAGCACATTCTCTACCACTGAACTATACACTCTTTCCTTTTATAGCCCTAACTTTTAAAAAAAAAATTTTTAGTTGTAGATGGACAAGATACCTTGATTTCATTTCTACTTTTATGTGGTGCTGAGGATTGAACCCAGTGCCTCACACTTGCTAAGCAAGTGCTCTACAACTGAGCTACAACCCAGCCCCTATATTCCTAATTTTTAAAATGCATAGGCACTTCATAAAGAGGAAGAGTCTTTGCTATTGCCTAGCCATGAGAGAACGTTATAAGAGATGACATTTTTGTCCTATTAGGTATCTTCATTTTTGTCTATGAAATTTAAAAGTCAGTGTAGTTATTGCTTGTATTAAATATACTATTTCTTATAGTTACTGAGCCTTCATCAATTAACTCTTGATTAATGGCATTTCAGGTCAGGTTGGCTGACCTCCTTATGTGCATTAAAATCAAATTTAGTATATAATATCAATATTTTTTGATGCTTAAATTCTCCAAATAATATTTTTAGTCATCAGTTTATGAAACAAAGGTCATTTAGAAAAGCTAGCTGTTACATTGTAGATTATTTTACAAGATTTTTCTAGATGGTATATACCTTTGTTAATATTGTTAATAAGTTATAATAAGCATTGTTTAGGAGTCAGGAGGTTTATAAAGTATAGTTAATTGTTTAGCAGTGATTATGGAGGTTTTTAAGAATATACTTCAAAATTCTAGATTATTTCTGAGATTTTACTGCTTCTAGAGTAACTTAATTGTAATACATATTGAAGTGACATTATTATGGAATTTCATTATAGAAAAAGGTTCTTTTCACTTTTTAAGTCCTATTATAATAAATATTAATGTATATTTTATATGTGTATGTATATGTATACATATATGTATATATACTGCTTTTTCTTTTTAAGGAGTAATTCTTTATGTCTTTTAAATTGTATTTAGCAAAGAGTACATTCCTTAAATGCTCTTGCTTTTTGATAGAGAAATACATGTCTTTATTCATTTTTAACCATTTAATAAATCTTTTGTTTAATAGCCTGCATTTTACTTTTACCTTGATATGAGGTCCAATTTACTATTATGTCATAAAATATATATTGGTTTAGATTTACATTTTAATTATTATAATCATGCAAAATCTTTCATATTTCATCATTGTAAGTATAAAATAATGAGTATTTATTTTGTTTTCAAGATTAAAAAATGAAGTGCCCATTAAGGAACAAGAATCTGTGTCTAAGGTAAAGTTTGTTTCATTTTTTTTTCTTAATGGTTTAGACTTTTGAAAATATTGTTGGTGTGATTTTTTTAAAAAATTAAATTTCAAAATGCATGTGTCAGCAACAATTATTGGCATGTAATAGGAAAAAATAGATTTCAAAATTTTCATCTTATAAAAATACCTAATTTTAAGTAAAATGTTAAGGTTTTTTCATTTTGACAAACATGTATTTCACTTGCATAATGTTAATTTACTACTGTGTAATAGATATAAATTTATGAAGTAAAAATCCTGAAATAATTAAAACGTCAATCACTTGGCACACTGGAAAATTAGTAGTTTCAGATGATTTTATATTCTGGGACATTTCCAAATCTTTTCATTTCTTGATGTTGCTCTCCATTTCTGTCATATTCCCTTTACTTCCTATATCTTATGTTGCGGGCCTGCTGGCAGTTAATTCTTCCAATGCTTTTTGTTTAATGATATCTTTTTCATTTGGAAAGATATTTTATGGTAGGTACAGAATTTCCAATTTTGTTTTTGTTTTTTCTTTCAAACAATTGGTTTAAATAATGTTATTGTCTTCTAGCTTGCATATTTTCTGATGTGATGTCTTTCTATAATTATTGTCTTTATGTAATATGTGATTTTTCTTTGCATACTCTCAAGATTAAATTATCAACCAGTATGAACATGACATGTCTTAAGTCTGTTTTGTTTGTTTGCTTTTTTATATGTTTATCTATTTGTGTCTTTAACTGTTTTTGGCATTTATCCTAATTGGTATTTTCTGAACCAACTCTTATCTACTACTTCTGGAGTTCCAATTTCACATATGTTAAACCATTTGATGTTAGCCCTGTTCTTAAATGCCTGGTTTTGATTTCCACTCCCCAACTGACTCTTTTTTTTTTTTTTTAATCTTCAGATTTACTGATTCATTTTTTATTTGTGCCAGGTATACAGATGAGTCCATCAAAGGCATTTTTAACCTCTATAATGATAAATTTGTTTGTTATTATTTCTAGGACTTGATTTGATTCTTCTTAGAATTTCTGACCCTTTATTGAAAATCCTATCCTGATTATGCATATTGACCCTTCTTCTACTAAAGCATTTAACATATTAACTGTAGTAATTTAAAATTTTATGTCTGATAATTCTAGAATCTGGATCATGTCTACCTTTGTGTTCTTAGAGGTATTTTTCACCTTGCTTTTCTGTATGTTGTATCATGTTTGGTGGAAAGCCAGACACTATTGTGAGACCGGGGTAAAGAGTATGTGTATGTGGAAATGTGCATACCTTTTCTTATGTTAGGCCTTTAGTGTGGAGTTTGCGGCCGTCTAGGAAGGCGTTCACCTGAATTTTGGTTTTCTCATTGCTATGATTACCTCAAGACAACCACAGGTTCAATACCTGTAGTAATTCCTTATGTTGAGGATGGGGATTTTTTTCTCAGTGTTCTTGCTCCATACTCAGCTTTTGACTTTCGCTTGAGACTGAGCCTCCAGGAGTGTCATTATCTACACTCTTGCATTTCTTCCAACAGTACTGCTGGTGCTTGTTACTTAGTGTTTGCTAGCCAATATAAGGTGGTAGGGAGTAGGGTAATGTTCTCTTTTATGATTTGTCTCACTCATAAACTGACTCTCATTATATAAATTAAATATATTTAGCTAAATGTGTTAGTTAAAAATAAACATTTTCAATGTACATTAATTTTTTTTTTCTCAAACAAATATTGTATCTAAAAAGCCAAGTGGTACAATGTTCAGAAGAAAATGTGTGAAGAAATTGATCAAAACTACAGGGGCAGTAACAGGTCTGTCTAGAAAAACAGTGTTTATCTACTAAAAATGATGAAGTTCTTAACATTAAAACCCTTAGACAAAATTACCATGAAATTCAGAGTTACAATTAAGAATTTTCTTTGAATTATAAAAAAGAAAGAAAATGATACGTTAGAAATTTCAAAAGCTTGAGAACATACTAGTTGCACAAGGAAAAGAAAACACTGACTGAATGTTGTGGTACACACCTGTAATCCCAGCAACTCAGGAGGCTGAAGCAGGAGGATTACAAATTTGAGGCCAGTCTCAACAACTTAGCAAGACTCTCAAGCAAATTAGTCAGACTCTTTCTCAAACTAAAAAATAAAAAGGGATGGGGATGTAGCTCAGTGGGAAAACACCTGAGGGTTCAATTCCCAGTACCAAAAAAAAAAAGAAAAAGAAAAAAAAGATAATTTTGAAGTAAATTTTAATCCTTCATTGTGACCAAAATAAAAGTGATTTTAATAGAGTGTGGATCTAGCTAAGCTCATGATTTAGATTTTGAAAATCTGTTTAAGATGGGCAAAGATTTGCAGAAGATTAATCTTTTTAAAGTGTTCCATTAGTGAATTCATTATCATGATCTCCTCATGTATACTTAAAACTTCTTGCTTTATTGCGTTTTCATTCATACTTTTTTTTCCTCCTCCATTGGTCCCAGGAATTCAACCCAGAAGCACTTAACACTGAGCCACATGCCTAGCCCCTTTTTGTATTTTATTAGAGACAGGGTCTCCTTGAGTTGCATAGAGCCTTGATAAGTTGATGAGGCTGGCTTTGAACTCACAATCCTCTTGCCTAAGCCTCCCAAGTCACTAAATTGAAGATTTTTTAAAAATATATTTAAACTGATAATAGATGATGCCTTATAGAATATGATAAAATATGTGTGAGTGGTTCTAGATATATATTTTATGCAAAAATAGTTTACCTCTTAAGAGTACACAAGAAATTATTGAAAGTCTGATGTAGGACTATTTCTAATTTACTTGAACTTTTATAAGATATATTGTAATGATATGCATAATCATACAAAGGAATCTGTCTTATTTGTCTAATAAAATTCAAAACATTTATAATGCTATTAGAAAATTATGTTAAATCTGAAATACTATTGAGAATAAAAGGAAAATACTTTATGTAATCAATCATAAATAAATGTATCTGATTATTAGCTATATTTACATTAAGAATAATGTCATGACAAAAAAAAAGAAAGTTTTGTTGATTTGATTGACACAAAAGAAATAATTAGAAAATTTTATCCCAATAAAACTTAAAAAAATCTAGATATTATCTGGTTTATGAAATTATTAATTAATTAGAAAGAGATGATGTTTGCCGGGCACGGTGGCTCACACCTATAATCCCAGTGGCTTGGGAGGCTGAGGCAGGAGGATCCCAAGTTCAAAGCCAACCTCAGCAATTTAACAAGGCTAGGGCAATTCAGAGATTCCCTGTCTCTAAATAAAATATAAAATAGGGCTGGGGGTGTGGCTCAGTGGTTGAGTGCTCCTGAGTTCAACTACTGAGCCCAAGCCCCAGCCCAAAAGCATCTTGATTATAAAATACCATGCAAACTATCTGTACAGTATGAAATTTGAATCAAATGGAATAATTTGAAGCTCTATAGTGAAAATACAATGAGTGTACATAAAACTGCACATTTCATGAAAGGCTGTCTACTCTCTGCTTACAACAAATGACAGAAAGCAATTTTGAAAGTATATTCAATAAATGCAAAACATTAGCCACAGATGAACATTCTTTCCAACTTTGAAAATAAATGAAAAAGTTAAGAAGTTGAAATACATGAATCACTGCATGAGAATATCAGTAGTTATGAGGAAAGTATTTATTAAATAGAAATTAAGATTACCAATGTTTTGAGAACTTGTTTGAAAGATTTTAGCACAGCTATGTGTATACCCTTGACCAAACCCGCAGCTTCTGGTAGGACACACGTGGAGTGGTAAGGGAGGAAGAGGACAACCATATAGTCACATGCCTGATTTTATATTTGAAATAGACATGAAAAATGAAGTGTTCTTTAGATTTCAAATTTTTATTTTTTTTAATATTTGTTTTTTAGCTTTTAGGTGGACACAATGTCTTTATTTTATTTTTATGTGATGCTGAGGATCGAACCTAGTGCCTCACACATGCCAGATGAGCGCACTACTACTTGAGCCACACCCCCAGCCCCGCTTTCAAATTTTTAAATTAGAGAATAGTTGTTTGCTGTAAATACATACAATTTACATAAAACAACCACTGATTTGGCACTTAAATTTTTTGATAATTTAATCTCTATTGAGGTTTGATCTGAAATAGTTTAAAGCAATATACCATTTCAATGATTTGTAATATACAACTGACATTATGTTTTAAAACAACATTGGGCTTAGTGTAGTCTAATACAGATTTTGAAATGGTATTCTGAGATTTTAACAGTTGTATCCATAGTTGCATCTTGCAAAAGAAATATCAGTAAATTAACAATGTTAAAAATTTTCAAAATTGTCCATTGGTCAAGAGAAATTGTCAAACATGGAAGTTTGCTCATTTGCAACAAGAGAAAACTTAGATTTTGAAAATACTTATTGATGTGTTTACTTTCGATAAGGCCAAGAAAGTTAAATGATAATAAATCCTGATTTGGTTAGAATATTTAAACTTAAGCTAATGTTTTGGGTTTCAATTCGGGAACTTTTCAGTTTTTCAGTATTAGTTGACTAATGTTCTGAGAAACAATATTAAATACACAAAAACTTGTATATAGAGATATGCATTTTTTTCTTCCTCCTCAGACCCATGTGTGACTTGACACAGCACTGATCCCAGCGCAGTTACATCATAGTTTTTGATACTGTTACATATGCTGGATCAGTAAGTGTACTATGATCCTTTCCTTCCCTATATTTATTATTTTTCTGGTGGTAAAAATATGTATCCTGGCCCCCATCAGTCCAGGCTGGCCCCCAGTGACCTGTGGAAAAGTCCAGGCCCAGGCCTAGGACTGCCCCTCAGACCCACACAAGAGTCCAGGCCCAGGACTTTCCCCGGTGAACCACGCAGGGACCCAGGACCACACTCCCTGACCCAATGACCTGCACAGGGGCCCAGGCCCAGGACCACCCCTGCATGGAGCAGACAACCAGGCTGTTGCGCCCCATTTATCCAATGCATGGCTCCCTAGGCCCACCTCCATCTTGGGACACTGCAGCCATCACCAAAGCTCTCCCCACATATTAGCCTCCACCTTGGGACAACAGAAAGGGCCTGGCAGCAGCTTCCCACCACAGCACTGCATGCCACAGCACTGTGTCTCTTACCAGGCAGCCCAAAGTCATTGTAAGTCCCACCCTTTCAGCCCACCTCTGAAAGTGGTTGCCTCCATCTTGGGACACCCCCACTGCCATTCTGAGTTACCTCTGTTACTACTGCTACCATCTTTAGTTGTAGTAGCGTCTGTCTTGGGACACCAGCCATTGACTGAAAGCCCAACACCAAGGTACTTACAGGTTTGATGCTACCACTGCTGCCAACTACAATGTGGTGACTGCCATCTAGGGACAACAGTCAGGACCTGGAAGACTTATCATCAAGGTCATCAAGCTTGGTTATGCCAGAGGTATCCCTGTTAGGTGTGCTAATAGCCACCATCTTGTTGCAGAGACAGGAGAGAGCCTTGAGCAGGGTTGCCTCTTTCTTTTCTCCTGTTAAAAGCCAACTTCTTTTGATTCATGTTCACTCCTATCATCTAATACTTTTATATTCTCACCTCTTACCTTACACACCCTACACCCCCCTACCCCATTTCTGTCTTTGTCCACCAATAGAAACTGTAGACCCTTTTGCAAACCTGTCTATATTGTAGATATTAATTGAACACATCATTTCTTTTATTGTGATAAAACTGTAATCATCTAAACAGAAACTATTTGGTTTAAAGCTGTATATCATTTGCATTGGGTGCTGTTAATATCCATCTCCCCATTAAAGGCAAGACACCAGAAACTTGCAGGGACACTATAAAATTATAGGATAGAAACTATAACACCTTGGATTTGCACTACTAGAGGAGAAGACACACGGAAAACATGAAAAGACAAGGGAAAAGGGTGCCCCAAACAAACCAAGATGATACAATAATAGAATCTGTTTTCAGTACAGTAGATGAAATGTTAGAATTATGTCAGAATGTGCATAATTAAAATGATCTACATATCAAACAATGAAATAAGAGCAAATACAGGTGACAATCCGTCACTCCAACAAAGAGCAAATACAGGTAGCAAAAGATTACTTCAAGAAAGATTCGGGGGAGGGGGGACCTTGAAATGAAGGAAAAAATAAACCAAATAAAATTCAATAGAAAACATCACCAGTAGACTAGATCACTTGGAAGACAGAACCTCAGACAATGAAGACAAAATATATAATCTTGAAAATAAAGTTGACCGCACAGTGAAGATGGTAAGAAACCATGAACAGAACCTCCAGGAATTATGGAATAGCATCAAAAGACCAAATCTAAGATTTATTGGGATAGAAGAAGGTACAGAGATACAAACCAAAGGAATGTACGCTCTCAAAGAAATAATATCAGAAAATTTTCCAAACATGAAGAATGAATTGGGAAATCAAATACAAAAGGCTTACAGGATACCAAATGTACAACATTGCAACAGATCCACATCAAGACATATTATAATGAAAATGCCTAGCATACAGAATAAAGATAGAATTTTGAAAGCCACAAGAGAAAAGTTCCAGATTATGTAAAGGGGAAAACCAATTCGTATCTCAGCAGGTTTCTCAACCTAGACCCGCAAAGCTAGGAGATCCTGGAAGAACATATACCAAGCTCTGAAAGAAAATGGGTGCCAATCAAGAATATTATGTCCAGCAAAATTCAGCTCCAGATTTGATGATGAAATAAAAACCTTCCGTGATAAACAAAACTTAAAAGAATTTACAATGAGAACACCTGCACTACAGGATATTCAGCAAAATATTCCATGAGAAGGAAATGAAAATCAGCAAAGGAAGTAACTACACTGAAGGAAAAACCTATCAAAGGAGAAACCAAGTCAAATACAAAACCAAAAACAAACCATAATTACTGGGAATACAAACCATATTTCAATAATAACTTTGTTAGTAGCAAAAACTCATCAACTAAAACACATAGACTAGTAGATTGGAAAAAAAAAAAAAAGACCCAACAATATGCTGCCTTTAATAGACTCATTTTATTGGAAAAGATATCCACAGATCAAACGTGAAAGGATGGAAAAAAACATATTCCTCATATGAACTGTGGAAACAGGCAGGGATATATATCCTCATATCAGATAAAGTGGCCTTTAAACCAAAGTTAGTCAGAAGGGATAAAGAAGGAAATTTCATACTGCTTAAAGGAATCATATCAACAAGACATAACAATCATATTTATGCCCCAAACAATGGAGCATCTACATATATCAAACAAACCCTTCTAAATTTCAAGAATCAAATAGAACCCAGCACAATATTACTGGGTGACTTTTAACACACCTTTCTCATCACTGGATAGATCTTCCAAACAAAACTAAACAAAGAAACTATAGAACTAGATGAAACTATAGAACTCAATAATACAATCAATAATTTAGATTTAACAGACATATATAGAGTATTTCATCAATCAATGAGTGAACATAGTTTTTTCTTAGCAGCACATCAATCCTTCTCTAAAATAGACCATATGGTATGCTACAAAGCAACTCTTAGCAAATACAAAAAAAAAAAAGAAAGAAAAATACTACCCTGCATTCTACCAGACCATAATGGAATGAAATTAGAAATCAATGATAAAGTGAAATATAGAAACTACTTCAATACCTGGAGACTAAATAATACACTATTGAATGATGCATGGATAGCAGAAGACATCATAAAAAAAAATTTAGAGGTAAATGAGAACTCTGATACAATATGCCAAAATTTCTGGGACACTACAAAGAGGAAAGTTCATTGCATTGAGCTCATTCATAAAAACTATAAAAAGTTAACATGCAAAGCTCTAGAAAAAGAAGAACAAATCAACAGCAAAAGTAGAAGACAGGAAATAAAGTCAGAGCTGAAATCAATGAAATTGACAAAACTGACAACAAAAAGCTGGTTCTTTGAAAAAATAAAATTGATAAACCTTAGCCACCCTAACAAAAAAGGAGAAAACTCAAAATTACTAAAATTCTTGATAAAATGGAAAATATCGCAAAATACTTTTGAAATACAGAAGATAATTGAAAACTATTTTGAAAATTTATACTTCAAGAAAATAGAAAATCTTGAAGACATCAACAAATTTCTAGAGACATCTTTCCAAACTAATCATGAGGACATACACAAATAGATCAATTTTGAGGAATGAAATAGTAGATGCCATCAAAATCTACCAACAAAGAAAAGCCCAGAACCAGATGAATTCTTATCTGAGTTTTACAAGACCTACAAAGAAGAATTAATACCAATCCACCTCAAATTATTCCATGAAATAGAAAAGTCCTTTCAAACTCATTCTATGAGGCTAGTATCACCCTCATACCTAAGGCAAACAAAGACCCATCAAGGAAAGAAAACTTCAGACCAATGTCCCTGATGAACATAGATACAAAAATTAATAAAATTTTGGCAAATCGCATACAAAAATATATTAAAAAGATAGTGCACCATAATCAAATGGGATTCATCCCAGGTATGCAAGTGGGTTCAACATATGGAACTCAACGTAATTTATCACATCAGTAGACTTAAAGATAAAAATCATATGATCATTTCAACAGATGCAGAAAATGCATTTGACAAAATACAACACCCTTTCATGTTTAAAACACTAGAACAACTAGGGGTATTAGGAACATACCTCAATATTGTAAAAGCTACCTATGATGAGCCCAATGTCAGCATCATTCTAAACAGAAAAATTGGAAGCATTCCCTCTAAGAACTGGAACAAGATAGGGATTCCCTCTTTCACCACTTCTAATCAACATAGTTCTTGAAACTCAAGCCAGAGCAGTTAGAAGAAATTAAAGGAATACGAATAGGAAAAGAACTCAAACTTATCACTATTTGTTGACATCATGATTGTATACTTAGAGGATCCAAAAAACTCCACCAGAAAACTTCTAGAATTAATAAATGAATTCAGTAAAATAGAAGGATACAAAGCAATACCAGTAAATCAAATGCATTTTTGTATATAAGTGATAAACCCGCTGAGAGAGAAATTAGGAAAACTACCCCATTCACAATAGCCTCAAAAAAAACCTTGAGAATCAATTTTACAGAAGAGGTGAAAGATCTATACAATGAAAACATCAGAACACTAAAGAAAGAAATTGAAGAAGACCTTAGATGATGGAAAGATCTCCCATGTTCTTGGACAGGAAGAATTAATATCGTCAAAATGACCATATTACCAAAAGCATTGTACAGATTTAATGCAATTCCAATTGAAATCCCAGGAACATTCCTCATGGAAATGGAAAATGCAATCATAAAATTCATTTGGAAAAATAAGAGACCCAGAATAGCCAAAGCTAGCCTTAGTAAGAAGAGTGAAACAGGAAACATTCTAATACCAGACCTTAAACTATACTACAGAGATATTGTAACAAAAACAGCATGGTATTGGTATCAAAGTAGATATATAGACCAATGGTACAGAATAAAAGACACAGAGACAAACCACATAAATACAGTTATCTCATACTAGACAAAGGTGCTGAAAACACATTGGCAAAAAGATAGCCTCTTCAACAAATGGTGCTGGGGAAACTGGAAATCCATACGCAGTTAAATGAAATTAAACCACTCTCTCTCACCATCTACAAAAGTCAAAAGTGAATCAAGGACCTAGGAATTAGACCAGAGACACTGTGCCTAATAGAAGGAAACCTAGGCCCAAATCTTCATCATGTCCAATTAGGTCCTGACTTCCTTAACTTGACTCCTAAAGCACAAGAAATGAAATCAAGAATTAATAAATGGGATAGATTCAAACTAAGAAGCTTCTTTTCAGCAAAGGAAATAATAATGTGAAGAGAGAGCCCACAGAGTGGGAGAACATGTTTACTGCATGCACATCAGTTAGAGCACTAATTTCCAAGACATATAGAGAACTCAAAAAACACTAATAATAATAATAACAACAACAATAAATGGGCTAAGGAACGGAACAGACTCTTCTGAAAAGAAGGTATACAATCGATCAACAAATACATGAAAAATGTTCAACATATGTTTTAATTAGAGAAATGCAAATCAAAACCACTCTCAAATTTTATCTCACTTCCAGTCAGAGTGGCAATTATCAAGAATACAAGCAGTAGTAAGTGTTGGCTAGGATGTAGGGAAAAAGGTATACTCATACATTGCTGGTGGAACTGCAAATTGGTACAACCACTATGGAAAGCAGTATAGAATTCCTCATAAAACTTGGAATGGAACCACCATTTGACCCAGCTGTCCAACTCCTGGTCTATACCCAAAGGTGTTAGAATCAGCATACTATAGTGATGCAGCTACATCAATGTTTATAGCAGTTTAACTCACAATACCTAAACTGGAACCAACCTAGATGCCCTTCAGTAAATGAATGGGTAAAGAAATTGTGGTATATATACACAATGGAATATTACTTGACATTCAAAGAGAATAAAATCATGGCATTTGCAGGTAAATGGGTGGAGTTGGAGAACATCATGCTAAGCGTAGTAAGCCAATCCCCCCAAAACACAGGCTGAATGTTCTCTCTGATGAGTGGATGCTGATCCATAATGGGCAGGAGGGCATGGGGAAATGGAGGAAATGTGATTGGACAAAGGGGGGAGGGGTGAGAGGGGACATGGTGGCAGGAAAGATGGTGGAATGAGGCAGACATCATTACCTTAGGTACATGTGTGGCTGTACATAGGGTACAATGCTACATCGTGTACAACCAGAGAAATGAAAAGTGCTCCATTTGTGCACAGTGAATTAAAGTGCATTCTGCTATCATATACTTAATTAGAATAAATAAATGAATTTTTTTTAAATATCCTTTTTTGCAGGACTGGGGTTGTGGCTCAGCAGTAGAGCGCTTGCCTAGCACATGCGAGGTGTTGTGTTCCATCCTCAGCACCACATAAAAATAAATAAAAGTATTGTGTCCAACTATTTAAAAGCTAATTTTTAAAAAAAAACACTTTTTTTTGCTCATCTTAAAAATTTTGTGTTCATATAATGCTTTTTTTAAAATTACAATTTTCCTAATATTTGAAAATATTTTTTTCAAAGTTTTTACACACAGAGAAATTTTGAAAAGGTCTGGAGTTCTCTTCTCCAATCCTTGCTCCAGTTTAAACTAGTTGCTCTTTAAGCCTGATGCGTTTTCCTTTGCCACTGTCTGGTGTTGGATGTTCTGTTTCCTAAAGCATAAATTCTTCTTTTCTTGGTTTCCTTGTTGTTTGTTGGATTGTGTGTTCTACCAGCTTTCCCAGAAGCAGAGCTTCTTCTTTTACAGTCTTTGCACTTCTAAAAATATATTTACTTAAATGGTATTTTGGCTAATGTGGATAGATAACTATTTTTCTATGCAGTTTTAAAGTGGTATTCCACTGTCTTTCACCCAGTATTTTTGATAAGTCTTATAGCAATTTTTGTTCTTTTTCTTGGTGTTTAGGTTACTTTGCTCTTTTTAGAAACCGTAATGATTATATTTATACCAGTGTTTGGAAATTTCGTGATGTTTGCTCATTGCCCTTTTTTCATTCATTATGGTAGGTATATTTGACAAACCTGCATTTGAAGACTTCTGTTTTTAGAAAGTTTCCTTTTGTTATTTCTTTGTTACTGTCATGTGCTTGCTCAATCATGAGCTCTGTGTCAGTTTTACTGCATTGGATCACCTGCATCAACTCCTTTCAGTGTATGGTATTTTCTTTTCTTTTCTTGCTTATCTCTTTTCATTGCAATATTTATAATTTTGAAGAGCTCTTTAGTCATTTATTCTCAGTTTGTTCTGTTTTTGGAGGTTTTCTTATTGTTTAATTGGTACAATAACATACCTCTCTGATAATAGTAAGTATATAGATACATTTTTTTTCTTTTGTCCCCAGCAACATTTCTCATGTATTCAGACCTCTTTCTTTGTTCCTTTTTTGTTTATTTTGGTCTTTCTCATGTTAGCAGATGTCTTGTAGTGTGTTGATTACTGTCCACATATGATTAAAGAGTGAGGCTCAAAAGTCCATTGAAAATGTTGTGTTTAGATGGAGACAGGGATACCTTGCATAGCCATATAGGTGTGTACTGCAGAACTTCCGAAGGTACTTTTTACATATACCCATTTGTACTATAAAAAATAATCTGTATTTACCATGTTAGAAATTTTAAAAATGGCTATTGATTGATTTAATGTAATAGCAATAAACCCAGTGTGTGTTAACAAATAACATTTTTATTTCTGAAAAATAACTATTTCTCCCAAACAAAAGAAATTTAGAAGAATGGTATTGTTTTATACTCATTCATGAGTATTAATGTCTGTCTTAGTAGAAGAAAACTAGATTCTTATATTTCTGAATTTGGTATAATGTGATATGTTGTTTTGGTAGAAATATCTGAAAAATATCCAGCTTCACCCAGTACTTTAAATATTTTCAGATAATTGTGATTATTTTCCTCTGATACTACACCAGCACTAGACAAGTGAAATCTTTTTGTTTGTTGCAGTGTACAATCTGACTCTGTATCATTGAATTTCTTTATACCTTGTACATCAAAATCTATTGGTCTGTTTTAAACTTTGAATGGATTTTTTTTAACCATGTGTATTTTTGCAACATTATGCATTGGTCATTTGAAAAATATTGGTTCATTGAATTATTTGGATATCCCAAATGCTGACATGTTATGTTATAGAATATCAAGAAATCACATTCATTAATATTAGTGATATTAACTAACCATTATTAGTGAAATAATTAACCATCAGTGGGGGGTGTGAATTTTTCCAAAGTATTAATTTTTTACTTTTGTTATTAGCAAATACTGTCAGTTATTTCTTTTCCTCCTCCCACCCCCTGTGGATGCATCTTGTTATTAAAATTCAGTTTTATTTTACTAGTTTTTTGTTCCACTGTAATTATAGCTGATATTTGAAAGAGATATAAGGACAGTAGGTATTGATATCACTGGATAACTGCTTCTTGAATTTGATCCAGAAATTTTTGATTCACTGAAATCCTTATGGGTTGATATTTTTACAAATTCTAGTTTTATTATGAGAATTATTCTAACACTTTTTCTAATAATAATAAGTATTCTAATTTCTATTATGAGAATTAGTCTAGTTGAGATTAAAAAATTGTTTTCCTATTTCTTTGTTGTATTCAGAATTTCTTTGTTGGATACTTAAGTTCCTTTTATCTAGAATGTTTAGTCTTATAAAAATACTTTTCTTTAAGTTTAGCCATGAATGTAAAAGTAAAGTATTGTGAATCATTTCAGGAAATTGCAAGATCTAATGTGGCTGAAAAAAAAACAGAATCATCAAATTCTGAAAGGTAAATATAAGGAAAAACTGAATCTCTTTTAATTTAAGCATATAAAATAACATGTAAACCACATTATTTCATAGTTAACTGACAAAGGGCTCTATAGCCTTTTGTGTATATTATTGGTTTCAATAATGATTTTGTTGAAATTTTTATTTCAACAAAAATATTCCAGATTCTTGGTTTTTAAATCTTATTAACATGTACAGTACATTTAATAAGTTGTAAAATCTTTTAAAAAGTACTTAGTAATACTTAAATTACTAAGTAACTAAATGTTAATAAATTTTAGTTATCCCTATTAAATGAAAACAGTTATAAGATCCTACAGGTTATAACACTGGACAGTTATTGCAAATAAGAAATCTTAAAATGTTTTCAAAAAGCTATAAAGCTAAAAATTTGAAAATTCAGAGGTTGAAGTTTTTAAAATTTCAGTGCTTAGGTAGATCTCTATGAAACACGACATGTTTCATAGTTCTTTTAAGCATTCTAATTAGAACTTTATTCAGTGTTCTAGATTAAGTATTCTACCCTTTTCTTTATTTATTCTGTGTTTTACAATGGATTAATTGTTAGTCTGTTGAGACTAATTAATTTCTTGTCCCCAAAAAAGTAAATCACTGAATAAGGCCTTATGAAAGTATATATTGGACTTTAGTAGTAAAGTTATCTAGCTTTATCTTCATCTATCAAATTTTCTTGAGTTCTGGAGTAGGTAGGTGGTGCATGTGATGTAATTGACCAGTAAAATCTAAGAAAATGAACTAATAATGATTGAAATTAATAAGGTGGTTTAATGTAAAAAAATTAAAAAACAGAATCTTTCTGATAGATCAGTGATTATAAAACATACTGAACAAAAAGCTCATTCACAATAGTAACAAAAATGAGAAATGTGTATAAAACAAAGCAAAAGTTTACTGAGATAACTTGCATGATGGATGATTTGCCAAATTAATTGTAGATTTAATCAGTATTAAGTTGAATATCTCAGTGAGACTTGGTTTGGAAACTGGCAAACTTAAAATAAGATTTATATTTTTCCATTTATTAATACCATAATCTATTTTATTATTTCTCCGTGTTAGATACTAATTTGTGTGTTTACTATTTTAAGCACAATTTTAATGATCATTTTTGTGCAAATAAATGTCCTTTATGTTTTTAAACTATGAAATTTATGAATAGTAACAGAATATAGGTAATTTGCTCTACCTAATAAAGTACATTGTTAATCTGTTGTTAAGACTGTGTGGTATTGGCCCCCAAATAATCTAAAAACAGATCAATGGAACAGCATAAATTTTAGAAAAATAGCTTTATGGATATATTAATTCAATAAATGATAAATGACTATTTGAAAATGTTGCTAGGATATTGGCATAATTCATTGGGAAAAAGTCTGAGTTCCAGGTAGTTTAAATCTGTACACACAAAGATAGGTCTATATTGTATATATGTATATATTTTTTCAGGCATTTTTTTTTTAATCGAGCTAGTGAAAAATTAGGGACATGTTTGTCAATGCATATCTGATTTTGCATAGGAAAAGACATTTTAAGCATAAGAGAATACAAAAACCAGTACAGAAAACAATATATTTTTTTCAAATATATTCCTCATGTTAGGTGCTCTGACAAATTAATAACAACACTTAAATTTTAACTAAAAACAGGCCAGGGTCTTAAACAGATGAAATAATGACAGCTGAGACTAAAATCAGCTGATAGACTACCTGAGTGTCTTTTTAACGTGTCTCCAAAGTTTCTCTCAGTCTTGCATAAAAAAATGGCCTCCTCCTAAATTGTAACCTCCCATCAAAGACAGGGGATCTGCATATGTTTTCCTTTTCAGTTAGCAAAGATGCCTTGATTTTTTTTTCTCTTAGCAAATGTCTTTATTTTGATGGTGCTCAAATACATTGTTTTATGAAGAAAAAGATAATAAATGACTTTCTCTTTTTCAGTAAGCAAGATAAAGCTTCTTCACCAGAAGAAAAAAATGGATGTGATACAAATTTATTTGAAGATTCATTAGCAACAAAAAGTGAAGAAAACACAACAGTTTCAGATAAAGAAAATAATAACTGTCTTGCAGACAAGGAAACTGGCTCAAAGAAAATCTTCAGTTATGATTCAAATATTGATGCAGATAAAATGGAGAAAGAAAAACAAAGACAGCACATTTGTCAGGAAATGGAATTGAAAATGGGCCAAAGTTCAGAAAACATAATTTCAAGTGATCAGATTAAAGATCACAACTCCAGTGAAGCTAGGTTTTCTTCGAAGAATATTAAGGATTTGTGGTTACCATCAGGTGATGTTAGCATTGATCAGTTTTTGAGAAAAAGAGATGAATCAGAATCTGTTAGTTCTGATGTTAGTGAGCAAGGCAGTGTTCATTTGGAACCTTTGACACCATCAGAGGTACTTGAGTATGAAAGTACAGAGATTCTTCAGAAAAATGGTGATTCTTCTGCCAACACTGATGAAGTAGTGTCTGATCAAACAAATGACATTCCTGGAGAAGATAGTCCAAGCACAAGAGAGACAACAGTAGACTTGGCAGATGAAAAAGAACAAAGTTGAAATAATTTAGTCATTCTAAGTTGTAGCACACCACCAGAAAGAGCATTTGGAACAGTGCAATCAGGTGAGCTCAGTAGTGCTGTGGTAGAGTTCAGAAGTAAGAAAATGTGAGGGAAGTCATTCATACTCTTCACATGTATGTTCAATCTAAGTTATTAAATCAGTTCACCAACTACAGCATGCATGGTATGGATTTCCAAGTTTTTAAAAACACGAACAGGATTTTAATGAAAGCTAAGTGTGAGATCAAAGGCTATGTTTTTGAAGAAATAGGACTTGGTTGTAGATATGAATGGATTTATGAGAATATAAGTTATATTATTAAAATTTTTCAAACTTTCAGTCCTAAGCTTAAAATCCTTATTATCTGTATAACCTTTTAAGTTACTTTTAAAGAAAGAGATTTGGAAATCATGTACTTTTCAGAGTAATAGATTTTAAATAATGGCTGATTGGCATTGTTATAAAGGCTTTAAGTATAATGCTGGCAAATGGAGCATGCTTAGAGTGCTAAATTGATCTAATGAGAATTTGGATGAACACAAACTTAATTTTGAATTCAGTATAACATTCCAGTCTGTCAGAAGCATGTAAACAGAATTTTTGAATCTGTGTACCTCCATAACAAGTGTTAGCCTGTCAGGCTGTAAGCTTACCTTTAATTAAACTTTCAGTGAAAGTGGAATTATAAAATATAAATTTATATTTGTGCTTTTGGTCAGTATGTAAGCTGTGCAAAAATCCCTTGATGTACTAGTTGTATAAAGTAGAAATTCATTGTTGAAACTCCTGTAGCTACTATCCTTTTAATATTGTTTTAATATCTTCCTTAGAAATAGACCCATAAAAATGGTCTGGAAGCCAAACCAAAGTATGGTATAATGTAGATAATGTAAAGCAGTAAACTGAAAACATGTGCTGACATGTATTCAGTCATGTTTAAGTGACTTTTTCTTAATTGTAAAATCGAAACTTCAAACGGGACCTAAAAGAGTGATATAGAAGACTGGTTTGGGGAAAGTAGCCTAATTTACCCATAAGTTGGCTGCTAAATTGATTTTTCAGTTTTTTATCATCTAGAACATAATAGATATAGAATAATATGAAGAATAATAGTTTGCTTTAAGTACTAATAAACTTTATTTAAATGCTACATTTTTACTTCTTAAAATGTGCTTTGAATTCTTAAATTTTGTTTTACTGAATGTTAAATGTTTTAAGCAGCTATTAAAATTCTGTTGTATAGTAGTTTTTGAGTAAATATTTGCAATAAAAATCTGTCCCTAAATCATTTTACTTTTCAGATCAATGCTTGATTCAGATTACTTTTGGTGCTGTTAGAAATTGTATACTCTTCAAAGAAATTTGTTACTAGAATTCCATTCTGTAGTCTTCACCTGGCATGACTTATTTTAAATCAGAAATTAAAATACAGGGGATAATATTGCCAATATTTACAGAGAATAGTTGCTTTATAAATCCTTTTACTTAAAGAGAAATACAATTTAATATTGTACATTTTTAAATATGCTCAGACTAAATAGGCAAAATATATAATTGTATTATTTTCTTGAATATTTGATGAAGAACTAATATTTCATCTTTCCTGCTCCCAAGAAAAGACAGGGAAACCCATTAACTGTCATCTTTTACCTTGTTGAAACAGAAATCTATAGCAGGGAAAATTTGGGGAATAATATAAACGGTAGAGGAGCAGGGAGTAGAAAAATGTCTTTGTAAGAACCACTTTCTCAGTTTTATTTAATTTGTTGCTAAGCCTATCACCTTATGCCACAAAACTCTATAGAAATTTGTGTCAAATTAAGTCTGTAAGTAACACCAAAATCCCTTTTGAGATTTGGGTAATTTCTACCCCCTTCCACCTTATACCTTTAGAGTAGTGATATTCAAAGTAGCTGGTCAATGAAATGATTTTTACCTACGACTGAGAAAAGTAATCTGTATCTGACTGTCTTTTATTGAGAAAGTCTGGCAATGAGAAATAAAGTTGAAATAAGCATTGAACTTGATAGCATAATTGGTTTACATTCTTACACAATCTCTTTGTCTAATCCCCAATCAGGAACTAACATATCAAATAAACAAACTAAATCTTTGAGTAGTGATCAGTGAGTAGTGGTTAGCAAACTTTCTCTCCTCAAGACCAGATAATAAATAATTGTGGGTCATGTGGTGATAGTTGTACAACTCTGCCATGTAGCATGAAATCAGCCTATGAATAATATGTAAATAATAAGCCTGTTCATATTCCAGTAAAACTTTATTTGTAAAACAGGATGTTGCTGGATTTGGCCCATGGACCATGCTTTGCATAACCGAGCTTTCGAGTACTTAGACACCTTCAATGTGGTTATGAAGGCCAGTGAGATTAGGAACACTAGTGAGTTTGCCTAAGATTATCCAAGATGGCTCATAGTTCTTTGTTACCTAATAATAGAATTATGATTGAACATAAGTGCAGTTTCATGAATTAAGACACATTATGTTCATTTTATGGAACTATACATTTAATTTATATTGAAAATCTAAGTACCTTTTTTATTTGTGTTATTTCTTCTCCTTTGCCTCTCCAATGTTTTAGGGAAGAAATTATAAGGTTTTTTGTTTGTTTGTTTTGTTTTTTACCCCATGAATTTTTAAAGAGCTATTATAGACATTTGTTAAGAGGACCTGACAAAGAATGAGTTGCTTTGTTTTGGCTCTAAGTAAACAGATAAAGAAACCAAATATCTGGGAAATTATTTGGCTAAGGTTACAAAGCCAAGATTTGCCCAATTTGATTTGATTCTGAAATTATTTTTTTCCCACCACACCTATAATTCCTAGCATTTATCTTGAATATTCTCTTTTAAAATAACTCATTTGGGGGGCTGAGGATGAGCTTAGTGATAGAGCACTTGCCTAATCCTCACCATTAAAAAAAAAAAAAAAAACACATTTTTTTGCAAACAACTCATTGATGACTAGTGTACTTTCACATATTATTCCTATAGGTGACTATTTGCATATGAAATAAAAGACTTATCTTAAATAAAAAGGTCTAATCATCCCTTTTATTAATAGAAATCAAAGACTTAAACCTCAACAGGATTAGTAAATCTCTTATTAAAAAAGAAAAGCATGTACTTTACTTTATATAATAATTATTGAAATTTTAACATCATCACATTTTTATATATTTTTTAATTGTTGATAGACCTTTATTTATTTATATGCAGTGCTGAGAATTGAACCCAGTGCCTCACTCACACTAGGCAAGAACACTACCATTGAGCCACAGCCACAGCCCCAACATCATTACATTTTTGTAGGCTTTTGTTATGACATTATTTGACTTTATGATTGACATTATTTTTGTTTCAACAAAATTACTCCAAGACTTTTCATTTATATTGACTTTAATGAAATAGGACTTCTTATGTATACAGGGACTAAAAGACCGTTATAAATGTTTAATTTTTACTGGATTATTATAGCACTAAGACCTTTATTCTGCTAAGAAATTAAATAATTTACATGTTTCTGATTGTTAAAAAGAAGCAGTTATTTTTTTAGTATTTTTTTATTCAGCAGCATCTGCAGAGCAATATAGACATAGATTTTTGAAAGTTGTGAAAATATTCATTTTCAACCCAAAAGCCTTAGACTAAAAGATACTTTTAACACATCATTTTGTGTGGACTTAAACACATCTGTAATAAAACCCATAATATGAATAATGAAGGAGGTATCCTGAGTCAAATTACTTTTATAGTTAATGAAAGCTTATTTTTAATTGCTTGTTAAAAATACTATAAAATTATTTTCATTATTAAATATATATACTAAGCATAGTTAACCTTTATTGATGATACACTGTCATTATAATGAAGATCTAGCTGCAGATATTAATGGCGTAAATGATGGCTGATAATACACGTTCCCTCGGATATTGATTTCTGGAAAATATCCCCGGTAATTCTGGAGTCATTTGGCTTTTCCAAAAGCGGAACAGAAATATTGCCTGTATTATTTGTCCACTCCAACCACTTTTTAAAATTATTTTTTCCTCTCTAAATATTTTTAAAGTAAAGCATACCATTTATGGAGAATTTGAGAACTATACATTATAGTGTAGTTTTAAAATATCTTGGTTTTCACCACTGCCTTACAGATGTTTTAATTACTGTACTATGGCCTACAGGTAGCCTTTATTTGTTTGTTTATTTATTTTTATGTGGTGCTGAGGATCGAACCCAGTGCCTCACGTGTGCTACGCAAACGCTCTACCACTGAGCCACAACCCCAGCTCATGGCCTCTTATTTTTATAAACAAAATTTTATTGGAACTGCCATGCCATTTTGTTTATATATTTCCTTTGGTATTTCTTTTACATAGCTGTCTTATATGTTCGACTATATACAGTGCAGTTATATGTGACAGAGACCATATAGCCCACAAGCCTACAGGGTCACAACTGGTTCTTTAAACAAAAGTTTGCCAATCCTGCTACATATTTTTGTATAGGCAGATTATACTTTTATAACCACTCTTTTATTTTCACTATTATAAATAATATTGTGAAACTCTTAGTTCATAAATTTTGGTCCACATTTTTTATTAACTGTACTAGATTTCTAAGTGTGTAGTTTATTAGATTGAAGAATATTTTACTTTTAAATTGGAAATCATCCAGACTTGTTTTGTTAAATTAAAATAATCTTTAGAGGAAAATATGAAAGCACTACATAAGTCTGTAAGATGAAAAGTGAAAATTCTCCTACCACAATACTTCTGGAAAGCTTCTTGTCTCAGCATAGACTCTTAAGAGCTGAGAATTTATTCATCTAGAATTTTTTTTCCATTCTTCTAAGTCAATTTCCTTTTTCTTTTTTAAACCTAATGTGATTTTTTTTATCCCTGCTATTTCTTTCTTTCTTTCTCTCTCTCTTTCTTCCTCTCTTTCTTTCTTTCTCTCTCTCTTTCTTTCTTTCTTTTTATTTGTACATAACAGCCGAATGCATTACAATTCTTATTACATATATAGAGCACAATTTTTCATATCTCTGGGTGTATACATAGTATACTCACAGCAATTTGTATCTTCCTACATGTACTTTGGATAATAATGATCATCACGTTCCACTATCATTAATTACCCCTGCCCCCTCCTTCCCACCCCCACCCCTCTGCCCTATCTAGAGTTTGTCTATTCCTCCCATACTCCCTCTCCCTATCCCACTATGAATCAGCCTCCTTATAAATCAAAGAAAATATTTGGCATTTGTTTTTTTGGGATTGGCTAACTTCACTTAGCGTTATCTTCTCTAACTCCATCCATTTACCTGCAAATGCCTTTATTTTATTCTTTTTATTGCTGAGTAATATTCCATTGTGTATAAATGCCACTTTTTTTATCCATTCATCTTTTGAAGGGCATCTAGGTTGGTTCCACAGTTTAGCTATTGTGAATTGTGCTGCTATAAACATTGATGTGGTTGTGCCCCTGTAATATGCTGTTATTAAATCCGTTGGATATAGACCGAGGAGAGGGATAGCTGGGTCAAATGGTGGTTCCATTCCCAATTTTCCAAGAAATCTCCATACTGCTTTCCATATTGGCTGCACCAGTTTGCAGTCCCACCAGCAGTGTATGAGTGTACCTTTTTCCCCACATCCTCTCCAACACTTATTGTTGTTTTAATCCCTTAGCTCTCACCATGCACAAAACTCAACTCGGCCCCCTTTTTTTAATATTTATTTTTTAGTTGTAGTTGGACACAACACCTTTATTTCATTTGTTTATTTTTGTATGTGGTGCTGAGGCTCGAACCCAGGGTCTCGCACGTGCGAGGCGAGCACTCTACCGCTGAGCCACAACCCCAGCCCAAAACTTAACTCAAAATGGATCAAGGACTTAGGAATACAACCAGAGACCCTGCATCTAATAGAAGAAAAAGTAGGTCCTAGTCTCTATCATGTGGGATTAGGCCCCAACTTCCTTAATAAGACTCCTGTGACACAGGAATTAAAATAAAAAATCAATAAATGGGATGGAATCAAACTAAAAAGTTTCTTCTCAGCAAAAGAAACAATCTGTGAGGTGAATAGAGAGCCTACATCTTGGGAGCACTAGTCACTAGGATATATAAAGAACTCAAAAAGCTAAGCACTAAAAAAAAACAAATAACCCAATCAACAAATGGGCCAAGGACCTGAACAGGCACTTCTAAGACGAGGATATACAATCAGTCAACACATATATGAAAAAATGTTCATCATCTCTAGCAATTAGAGAAATGCAAATCAAAACTACTCTTAAGATTTCATCTCACTCCAGTCAGAATTTCAGCTCTTATGCATACAGTTATCCCTGCTATTTCAACAAGTACTTCTTTTGTGTGACCATGTGACCAATTCCTGGCTAGTGAGTTGTGAGTGAAACAGACTTCTGGTTTAGAGCATTTAATTATTGATATTAGAGGTTTTAGAACTCACTTTTCCCCATGGCAGTGTGACCAGTCATATTCAAGACAGTGATTGCTCCATCGGGCTGAATTTCTGAGTAACTACTCTGAACAGAGCCTTTTTGTGTATTCAGAAGGGAAGGTGAAAGAGAAAAACATTTTTGTTATGATCTACTAGAGTTAAGGAATTTTTGTTCTTGAAGTATAACCTAGCCTATTTTGACCAATATAGGACTTAATCCAGAAAGTGGAGTACTGGCATAAATTAAATCTAAACTATTACTGTGGCTTTGGTGACAGATGGTGAGACTACATGAGGAAATCCACATTCTGTGGTGGTGGAAGATTTGATATACTGTTGCCTCTAATATTTGAAAGACAATGTACTTCATGAACATCTATTTCTGTTGGGATACTTTCTTTTTTTATAGTTAGAGATATTTATTTTTTATTTTTGCATTACAATTCTTAATACACCTTTATACCATAATTTATCATATCTCTAATTGTATATAAGATATGTTGACACCAAATTCACATCTTCATACATTTATTTTGTATAATGATGAGGGTGTCCTTTCACCATCCATGCTATTCCTCTTTTCCCTCCCTTTCCCTTCCACCCCTATTCCCTATCTAGAGGTAATCTTTCTGTTAGGACACTTTTGATAACAACATTAATAGTGTGTTTTGATTACTATATTAACAGCTTTTTGTAAGATAATTTAAGGTAAAGAGACAGATGAGAAATGGTAGGTTTGCAAGTGGGAACAAAAGAGGATCAAAAGGTTTAGAAATTCAGATACTTACAGAGTTAGAAGAAGCAATAACTTCTTATCCCTAACCAGTAAAAGGAGAAGGCCTTTAAACAAAAGCTTAATTAAATCAACAATATTGCCATCACACTAGTTGTAAAACTTGTAACTAGGTTAAAAAGAGAACTCGTAGTGTGGGAATTCCAATATTTCTTGGGAAAATTATCTATTTTTCAAATCTCAATCAAGAAATTGTTGAAAGAGGGAACTGTGTTATACTGTACTTTGAGATTAAAGTTTAATAATCAGTTTAGAACCATGACTGTTTGAAGGACAATCCATTTAAGTCAAGCTCAAAACCAAGAGCAAGGAAAGTTGACAAGTGGAGTTTACAGGTAAGGTCAACATTTCCAGGAACCAGAACAAAAGCCCATAAAAAAGAAGTGGTCACAGTCTAATCACTTTCTCACTTAAGTACTGTATGTACATGTCTGTGCCTCCTATCTGCTGGTACTGGTGAGTCACCCTTAAAAAGTTATACATAGTGTACTTTATGCAAATCTATCAATGGTATTCTAAGAAATAACACATTGTGGAAGCAAAACAAATCCTTCAATTGGCAGTTTCAACTTATGATTCATGTAGTGCTGTGAACCTTTCTAAAAAACCCAAATGTTACATTATGCAAATATTACCAAATAAATTTGTTGGCACTTTCCGGTGTTGATTTGCCAAAGGCTACTATTCTTTGCAGATACTTGAGAAGTGCAAAGAAATGATGACGTGAATGTTGCGGAACATGAAAAAAATTAGAAACTTAACTCCAATAGCAACACTAAATCAGAGCAAACAGACAAAATATTTTCATCATTAAAAAAAAATCACTGGGCATGGTGGTACATGCCTATAATCTGTTTACGTGGAGGCTGGATCAGGAGGATCACAAGTTTGAGGAAGCCTCTAACTTAGCAAGGCCCTGTCTCAAAAAATAAAAATGACTGGGGATGTAGCTTAGTGGTAGAGCATCATTCCTGGATTCAATCCCCAGTATGGTGATGGGGCATGGTAAACTTTTATGAAGCAATATGTAATCTAACCTAATACTAACTTGAAGATATTGTTGGACACACCTTTAATAACTTATCAATGAAAATCAAATTATTTTTTATATCTGAACTACTTGTTTAAAAAATAAGGAATATCAGGGCAACTAATATTTTGTGTGCTTTGAAATTACATTTTAAGAATAAGTTTAAATAAATAATATGTGGTACTTTCAATTTTCAAGATGACTTTTACATTTGTGTTACTATTTATTTTCTCTTTTCAGATATCTATATTATATATATCATCTTGTTGCATAATAATAAAAAACATACATTTATCTTTTAAACAAAGTTTATGAAACATTTAGTATAACTATCACAAAAATTATTCAGAGTTTATCTTGGTCACCCAATGACTTAAAAATGTTAAGTATAATGATATGAAAAAATAATGATGAGCTGGGCAGAGTGCCACATGCCTGTAATCCCAGCAGCTCATGAGGCTGAGTCAGATCACAAGTTTGAGTCCAGTCTGGGTAACTTAGCAAGACCTTGTTGCAAAATGAAACTTTTTAAAGAGCCAGGGGTGTAGCTCAGATGTAGAGAGCCCCTGGGTTCTATCCCTAGTACCAACAACAATCTAAATATTTATCTCTGTCAGGAATTTGAAAATATCAATACCCAAAGAATCTTTTCAGTTAGCCAAAATCACTTAGGAAACAGAGAGTAAAGTGTCAGTCTTCCACGTACATCTACGGGCTCAGGGTACTCCAGTTAAACATGAGGAAGAGTTTGGGAAACATACCTTTAAAAATCCTGGATGGCAGCAGGGATCCAATTTGGAGAACTAGAGGGAGGCTGCCTTCCTTGTCACTCTGACTCTAGATTCAAACAGAAGAAATACTGTTCCTCTGAGACAGCCCTCACTGCCCACCAATCCCCTGCTCTTTGTACCTCATTTGTGTCACTGTGATCACCAGCCCTTTGCCAATAGATCGCCCACCTTTTGCATGCAGATCGCTCACTGACCACCATTGCCAGCTGCTGGTTGCCCATTTGCCTGCCTTTTGCTTGCCCATCACTGCAGCTGATATCCACCAGCCATGCACCCTCATTTGCCTGCAGACCACCCACAGACTGCCTGCTGCCCCCGCCCATTGCTGGCTAGAAGTCAGTTGTCAAAAGACTACCCACAGGTTTGGTTACACAAAGCCGCCACCATCTTGGGTTACCAGCCAGGGCCTGGAGATATATTGTCAGGGTACCTACAGGTTTGATTGCACCTCAAGGTTTTCCTGCTGGGTGCACTAGTGGCCACTATCTGACTGCCCCTTTACAGGGATGCTCTTTTGTGTGACCACATCCCTAGTGGTCTCTCTGCAAGTTGGAATGGCATTGAGATCTTGAAACTGCAGCAAGGTAGAGCCTGGGGAAGTTGAAGCCCAGGTCCATCAGATTGCAGCTGGGTCTGCATGGGCCACCCTGGGACTGGCAAGCCTATGGAAAGCCAGAGACTGGGGGCAGTTCCCCAGAGGGGAGCACAGATTGGAGAAACTGGAGAAAACTGAGCTCTCTCCAGCTTAGTAAGTCCTGAAGTGCATGGGGCAGAAGGGGCTGGCTACATCTGATGGGAAGACTGGAAGAGGGCGCGTGGGCACTTTACTATTGGCTAGCCTAGCCAACTGGTCTGCCACTCACCAGACTGGAGCTACCATTAAACTTCAGACAACCCCACCTATCAGTGGAGAGGGAAGCTGAGAAAATTTTTGAAAGCCAATGGAAGAAATTGGTCAATTTTCCATAGAGACTTTCCTTCCTGCCCCGCCCCCACATCTCTACCATCTTTGAATCCAAATATTTTTCACATGTCAATTTATTGAGGAGTGGGATGTCTGAATAGTATATTACAGTTTGGTTGTGTAGTCTTATATTTTTACTTTTTTTAAAAAAATCTGTATATATTTTTTCTCTCACTTATCTCCCTGGATTCTCTTACTCACTTCTCTCATGCTAACAACCAACCTCTATTAATTCCTTCTTCACACTTACTATAAATTTTTACATCTATCTTCTCTCCTCCCTCATAAACATCACATCCTACAGTATTTCTGTTCCCTCTGTGTTCATAATTTGAAATGGTAAACCTTTTAGCAAACTTATGTTTATCTTGTACACAAAAATTAAACACATCCTTTATGTTTATTGCAACAAAACTGTGGACACCTTAATAGGAGCTATTTGGATTAAGGTTGTATATTGTTGTTTGCATTGGATGCTGTTAATATTGTTCTCTCCCTTAAAGGTGAGGTACCAGAAGCCTTCAGGGACACTATAAGACTAGGGGTAGAAACTCTCAGATCTATACCACTAGATGGGAAGACACACAAACAATGTGAAAAGTCAAGGGAACAGAGCACCTCAAACAAACCAAAATGTTCCAACAATAGAATCCATAGACAATGCAGTAGAAGAAATGTCAGAGAAGGAGTTTAGAAGGTACATAGTTAGACTGATCTTCAAAATAAAAGATGGTATCAGAGAGAAAATGCAGGAAGTGAAAGATCACATCAATAAAGAGGCAGAGATTATAAAAAGAAATCCTCAAAATGAAAGAAACAATAAACAAAATTTAAAATTCAATGGAAAATATCACCAACAGACTAGACCACTTGGAAGACAGAAACCCAGACAATAAAGACAAAATATATACTCTTGAATATAAAGTCGACTGTAAAGAGATGGTAAGAAACCATGGACAGAACATCTGAGAAACATGGAATAACATGAAAAGACCAAATTTAAGATTTATCAGAAGAGATGAAGGTGTGGAGATACAAACCAAAGGAATGCACAATCTTTTCTTCTTTTTTTTTTTTACATTGGCTAAATGGTTTTTAAAAAATTTTTATTGATTTTTTTTTAAAAAAAATGACATCAGAATGCATTACAAGTCTTATTACATGTATACAGCACAATTTTTCTTATCTCTGGTTGTATATAAAGTATGTTGACACCAATTCATGTCTTCATACATATACTTTGGATGATGATGTCTATCACATTCCACCATCCTTCCTAATCCCCTTACCCCTTCTTTTCTCTCCTACCCCTCTGCCCTATCTGGAATTCATCTATTCCTCCCATGCTCCCCCTTCCTGTCCAACTATGAGTCAGCCTCCTTATATCTGAGAAAACATTCAGCATTTGTTTTTTGGGAATTGGCTAACTCCACTTAGCATTATCTTCTCCGACATCATCCATTTACCTGCAACTTCCACGATTTTATTCTCTTTTATTGCTGAGTAAAATTCCAGTGTGTATATATGCCACATTTTAAAATCCATTCATCCACTGAAGAGCATCTAAATCAAAGAAGACCTTAAAAGATGGAAAGATCTACCTTGCTCTTGGATAGGCAGAATTAATATTATAAAAATGACCATACTACCAAAGCTATACAGATTTAATGCAATTCCGATAAAAATCCCAATGGCATTCCTCATAGAAATAGAAAAGGCAATCATAAAATTCATCTGGAAAAATAAGAGATGCAGAATAGTTAAAGCAATCCTTAGCAGGAAGAGTGAAGCAGGTGGCATTACTATACCAGACCTTAAACTATATTACAAAGCAATAATAACCAAAACAGAATGATATTGGCTCCAAAACAGACTGGTAGACCAATGGCACAGAATAGAGGACACAGAGACTAACCCACAAAATTACAATTATCTTATATTAGACAAAGGTGCCAAAAACATGCATTGGTGAAAAGATAGCCTCTTCGACAAATGGTGCTGGGAAAACTGGAAATCCATAGGTAACAAAATGAAATTAAACCCCTATCTCTCACCATGCACAAAACTCAACTCAAAGTGGATCAAGGACCTAGGAATTAAACCAGAGATTCTGCGTCTAATAGAAAAAAAAATTAGGCCCTAATCTTCATCATGTGGGATTGCCCCAACTTCCTTAATAAGACTCCTCTAGTGCAAGAATTAAAACCAAGAATAATAAATGGGATGGAATCAAACTAAAGAGTTTCTTCTCAGCAAAAGAAACCATCTGTGAGGTGAACAGAGAGCCTACATCCTGGGAGCAAATTTTTACCCCTCACACATCAGATAGAGCATTAATCTCTAGGGTATATAAAGAACTCAAAAAGGTAAGCACCAAAAAAGCAAATAACCCAATCAACAAATGGGCCAAGGACCTGAACAGGCACTTCTCAGAAGAGGATATACAATCAACACATATATGAAAAAATGTTCATCATCTCTAGCAATTAGAGAAATGCAAATCAAAACTACTCTAAGATATCATCTTACTCCTGTCAGAATGGCAGCTATTATGAAGACAGACAACAATAAGTGTTGGCGAGGATATGGGGGAAAAGGTATACTCATACATTGCTGATTGGACTGCAAATTGGTGCAGCCATTATGGAAAGCAGTATGGCGATTCCTCAGAAAATGTGGAATGGAACCATCATTTGACCCAGCTATCCCTCTCCTCAGTTATACTCAAAAGACTTAAAAACAGCATACTACAGGGACACAGCCACATCAATGTTTGTAGCAGCACAGTTCACAACAGCTAAACTGCACAATTTTTACAATGACATAATATGACAAAATTTCCCAAATCTAAAGAATGAAATGGAAAATCAACTACAAGAGGCTTACAGGACCCCAAATGTACAAAATTACAGCAGACCCAAACCAAGACACATTAAAATGAGAATGACTAACATACAAAATAAGGATAGAATTTTAAAAGCTGTGAGGAAAAAAAATCAAATTAAATATAGGGAGAAACCAATTCAGATCTCAGCTGATTTCTCAACCCAGACTTTCAATGCCAGGAGGTCCTGGAATAACATATATAAAGCTCTGAAAGAAAATGGATGCCAACAGAGAATTTTATAACCAGCAAAACTAATCTTCAGATTTGATGAAATAAGAACCTTCCATGATAAACAAAAGTTAAAAGAATTCACAACTAGAAAGCCTGCACTATAGAACATCTCAACCAAATATTTTGTGAGGGGAAATGAAACAAACAAGCAAACAAACAATGAAAACCAACAAAGGGAGAAACTACACTTTAAAGGAAAGGTAAATAAAAGGAGAAATCGAAGACAAGTTAGAAACCAAAAATAGTGGGCTAGGGTTGTGGCTCAGAGTAGAGCACTTGCCCCGTGTGTGGGACACTGGGTTCAATTCTCAGCATCGCATATAAATAAATGAGTAAAATAAAGGTCCATAAGCAAATAAAAATATTTTTTTAAAAAACAAAAACAAACCAAAATGACCAGGAATACAAATCATATGTCAGTAAAAATCGTGGGTGGCTCTTTGCTTAGTGCTAATTCAAATAATATAAATAAAAACCAAAATTTCTGACATTGGTACTGTTAAAGGAATCATGGGCCTGGACTTAAAGTTTAATGCTATTTAAGGTTTTAAATGACCGTGGGTCCTCAACTTTCTACAAGAGGTAGCAGACTGCAGAAACATCTTGGTCCCCAAATGTAACATATTCCTTTGTCTGCTCCAAATGTGGTCAAGAAGAATTTGAAAAAAGAAAAAAAGGAAAGATCTCCTGGATGATATCACAGCCTTTGATGGAAACAAATGGTAGAACCTCTCCCAAGAAGCAAGTTCTAATCAAGAATTTTTATACTCCTAGAGTAGAGATTTCTTGTAGCAGAGAATTGCTTTGACCAGTGACTGCTGTGTGTTTTCCATCTTTCTCTTTCTGGATATGAGTATTTATTATAGATTTTCTATCCCTGTTTCAACTTGTATTTGTAGCTGACAGACTTATTCATAGATCAATAGATAAAAAGGAGATTAGTGTACAACATTCCCCGATAGAAATTGTAGCAAGATATCATGAACTTTCAGTTTGATGCAGTTGATTCCATGGGATTTTTGAGTTATCTCTGTTTAGACAAGACAGATTATGTTATTTTTTTTAGATGTTAATGGATCTTCATTTTATTCATTTATTTTTATATGCAGCGCTGAGAATTGAACCCAGTACCTCACACATGCTAGGCAAGAGCTCTATCACTGAACCACAACCCCAGCCCCCAGATTATATTTTGACTATGAGAATAACTATTGAATAGATAGGCGGACTGTGATAGTCATTAGGGCTATTCACCATGTAATAATGATTTGCCCCAAAGGATCAGACACACAACAGGATTACAGTTCTCTTATGATTGAGTGGGGTTGGCTAGCTGGTTCTGGGTTGTGAATTGAGAACAAATAGGACATGTCACCTCTGAACTGGTGAAAGCCTCTACTGATGTGAGAGGCTTTCTAGATTTTTGTTTCTCTTCTTATTTTATTGACAACATTTGAGAAGATGGTTGCTCTGTTATCTGAGTTACTATGATGACCAGAAGAATCAACCTTCCAATTTGCAGTGGACTTAAAATGTTGCTTTTAATCATTTAGATTTGGGGTCATACAATGTCATTCTAACCTATAGTGACCAGTAGACTTCACATATGAAAATATTTTCATGCCAATGCCTGAGGACCCATTTCATAATTTTCTGTTTTAGATCTGTCTGAGCATGTTCTGTTTTTTACCATGCAAACTATTCTGTTGTATAGTAAATTTCTTGTATAGACATAATTTCATTGCATTATTTTAAAAATAGTCTTAGGACTTTGATTTGTGGCTAATTTGGAGTATTCTCCCACATGAAACAAAAGAACAATATGAATATTGATTCCAGACAAAACACTGGGAATGAAAGACAGTGATCCATGAGAGAAAACCAAGAAGTGAACCCCATCAGCTTACTGCCTTGAGAGTTTTTAAACCACAGCCCAGGAAATGGAAAATAAGGCAAAAGCTGAGAGAGGCCTTGAGTTGTAAAGAGAGAAGTGAGGCCAAAGAGATCCAAAGAGTGAAAGTTCGTAGGACCAAGTTCCAGAGAGGAGAGTGTCACAGAGAGATTTGCCAAATTCAACAGAGTACTGGGTTGTGTGTGGAAAAAACTGTCAGGTTCTGGGGAAAACAACAGTCTGACAGGTTTAGAGGGAATAGTGCTACTGATCCTGTTGAACAGGGCCAGAAGCAGTGCATATTTCCACAAGCTAGAAAGAATAATTTGGGGTGCATTGGGAAGAGAACTCAAGGAGGTCTCACTATTTATGCAAATAACTTGCCACAGACTGAACACTGCTCTATATCCAATTAACATATATCAAAAACAAGACCTGCGAGTGTCAAATAACTTCTAAGTAAAGGTATTGTATCCCAGGTCAAAACATACACACACACACACACACACACACACACACACACACACACACAAATGCTGAGTGCCCATAAAGGTCAAATTCACAATGTCTTGTTCCCAATAAAAGATTACCAGACATACAAATATGCAGTAAATCATGGTCATAATGAGAAAAATAGCCAATCAAAACTGACACAGATGTCAGAATTTGCACAGAACAGTTAATATAGCTTTATCTTCAAAATCAAAGGCATTGAGGAAACCAAAATTGACCTTTTAGGAACAATAACTATAATATCTGGGATAAAAATTGTGATGGGATAAAAAACCCATCAGATATAGAATAAATGATCAGTTATTTGGAGGCAACAATATAAACTATCCAAAAGGGAACAGGGGGAAAAAAAGAGAGAACTAAAGAAAAGAGTAAGAACTGCAAGACAACTTTTAGAGGTAAGATATTTTCAAAACTTGAAAATTTAAACCTGCAGATCCAAAAAAATTCAACAAATTCCAGAGACAGGACACATGAAGAAAAATACACAAGGGCAACATAATCAAATTGTTCAATACCAGTAATGTTAAAAGCCACCAGATAAGAAAGATGTGTTCCATACTAAGGAACAAAGATGTGGATAGCATCAGATTTCCTTAAAAGTAGTGGAGAGAGGGGTTGCTAATGTAGGATTATATTCCCAGCAAAAAAATGCCTTTCAAAAACAAAAGTAGAGGCTGGGTCAAGTGGCCCACCCTTGATAATTTAATAATCCAGCAATTTGGGAGGCTGAGCCAGAATTGAGAGTCCCTCAGCAAATTAGCAAAATTGTCTTTAAAAAGTAAATGGATTAAGGATGTAACTCAGTGGGAAAGCACTTCTGGGTTGAATCCTCAGTACAGAAAAAAAAGAAAAAAAAGGCAGAGACTTTTTCAAGATTTATCATCAAAAACCTATATTATAAGAAATACTAGAAGCCCTGTGGACAGGAGTTATATGCCTGATGCTTAAATGTATTGTTCATATTTTCTATAGCCTTATTGTTCTCTTCTCTCTCCCCTTCATCTATCAGTTACTGACAGATACGTTTTAAAATCCCTCACTGAAGTGGTAGATTTGTCAATTTACAGCTATCACCTTATAAACTTTGTTTTTAACTAGAGATTATATTACATACATGTGGACAGCAGATGAGCCCCTGGTCCTCTGCTGATCCTTCAGTGTTGGCAAAAAGCCAAGTCTGGGAAATATTTCTTGCCAAAGGCAAGGATGTTATCAGCCTTGACTCTTGGTTCTGTTGCTAGCAGTTAGATGTCCCAGGACAATGGGTTTCCTGAGTGCAGCAGAATGTTCCCAGCACTGGAACAGCAGGATAGCTGCAAAAAATGTTTATAGCACATTAACTTTTTAGTGCACAAAGAAACCTCTGGCAACTCACAAGCCTTAAGCAATTTACAATGACCCTATAGTTTAACTTCCTGATTATGAGACCCTATATAATAAATTTGCAGAGATAGTTCTGGGTCACTGTTCTTCTGTCAGAGAACAGTGTCCCATCTGGGCCCAGCTTTACTTGATAATGTCTTTATGTTTTCTTTGTCTCTGTTTTCCTCCATCTCCTGTTGCCCCTATTTGAGATTCCCTTATGATGCTGTGCGTGTTGTGGCACATACATACATGTTTGGTTGACTTTCCTGGTGCATTGAGTCTTACTAATATATGGTTTGACTTCTTTGTCTCTAGTGTTGTCTAAAGTTTATTTTGTTTAGGCAGCCAAACAAACTTTCTTGGTTAGTATTTGCATGATATACATTTCATACTATTATACTTTCAACCTTTCTGTGATTGAAATGTATATAGCTATAGATATGCATCTTAATACAGTAAGAAAAATCTGTCTTCTAATTATAGCATTTAGTCTACTATATTTAATGATCACTTTTGTACATTCCATTCATCCTGCCTTTGTCTTTATTTTTATCTTCTTTCTCAGTTTCTTTTTTTTAAAGAGCAAGAGAGAGAGAGAGAGAGAATTTTTTAATATTTATTTTTCAGTTTTCGGTGGACACAACATCTTTATTTTATTTTTATGTGGTGCTGAGGATCGAACCCAGCGCCCCGCCCATGCCAGGTTAGCGCATTACCTCTTGAGCCACATCCCCAGCCCCTCAGTTTCTTTTGAAGCTTGTTTTCCACATCTTTTGGTTGTTGTTCTATCGGTTTTGGATGTTATACACTCTATATTCTTTTTTCCTTTTCTTTTATTCTTATGGTAGTTTCCCCCTACACATACTCCAGGAATTACACTGTGTCCTAATCAATTATTAAGGACACAGTGTAATTAACATCTAAAGCTAATTATATTTACCCTTTTCCCAAACAGGGGCCTAAACACAGTTAAATTCTACTTGAGGCCATGCTCTCCTTCTAAAAGTGGCCTCTGCTACCCAGTTGTAATCAAGGGTGCCATTCAGAAATGTAGGCTCAGGATGGGATATGAAATCTCTTGATTTTTGTGTGCGCTCCAAAAAATGTGTGGACAAAACAAAAACATGTTGACCTTCCAGTAGTGAAAAGCCTCTGCTAAGCTCAAGAAAGTGAAAATTCCATCATGGCTTCATGCAGTAATTGTTAAAACTATTATCACACAGAAAAACCTAACTATAGGTTTGTGCTATGTGTGTGGTGCTTTTTGTCTTCTCACATAAGAGAAGTGTAGACTTCTGCTAGACTCTGCTTACCACTCTAGAAATTTTACCATGTATCCTTAACTGGTTAATGTTTAAAATTAATCAATTATTTTTAAGCTCTTCCCAAATAAGGATCGTATATGGAAGATGACTACTCTCAGGTGGCAGCTATGAGACATTTCTAATCCACCATTGACAACCAGGAATGTATTCTCAATGCTTGATATAAAATCTCCTGAACTGGATGGCTAGTTGTTTTTGTCTTGCTCAATACGTTGTTAGCTGAACAAACTATTTGCAAACCAGAAATGACTAGCAAACAACCAATCTTTAGCTTCTACTAGGAACTAAAGAAAAGTTTAAATATCCACCTACCCAATCTTTCACTTAATAAATGTTTGTTGATCTCCTGTGCTTTAAATCTCTTGTTTTGTTTTAACCATTTGATAAATAGTACTGCAAATACTTGACAGACTTAATTCTCTTTAGAGGAATTAATGTCATTCCAGAATAAGAATTTCCCATGAGAAAGATTAACATATCACAGTTAGGTTCCCTCAGATTTACCATCATATTTATCATTTTCCTTTTCTTCATTCTTTCCATCTGGGTTTATTCTCCCGCCTGAAATACATACATCCTTTATAATGCTCTTTAATGGGAGTTTTAAATTGTAAATTTTCAGCTTTTGCTTGTTTGAAAATGCCTTTATTTCAGTCTTCACTAGGGAAAGAAATTCTCTGAGTGTAGAATTGTAGATTGAACAGTGATTTTCTTTCAGCATATTGAAGTACCATTTACTTTCTTATGTCTTTTATGTTTATTGTCTATCTAGTTGTATTCCTTTCTCTAGGGCTGCTTTTAAGATCTTCTGTTATTATATGCTCTGTAGATTCATAATGATGTATTTAGGTATGTGTTTCTGTTATTTTTCCTGCTTGATTTATTAAGGTGTTTGAATATGTGAAATGGTGACTTTGGGGGACTTTCTCAGCCACTCTGTTCAAATACTACTTCTGCTCCATTCTCTTTAAAAAACTGATTAAGTTCCTGTTATCCTTTCTCCATGACTCTTAACCTTTTTTTCATGCTCATTCTGCATAACTTACTAATTCTTTCAATATGTTACCTTTAGCTCATTATCTAACTTGCTGGTGAGTACATTCATTGAATTTTTAAAATTTCAATTATTGGCGGGCATGATGGTGCATGCCTATAATCCAGGCAGGAGGCTCATGGGTTCAAGGCCAGCCTCAGCAACTTCATGAGACCCTATCTTAAAATAAAAAGTAAAAAGGGCTGGAATATGGCCCAGTGATAAAATTTCTCTATGTTCAATCCTTATTATCAAAAAAAGAAGAAGGAGGAGGAGGAGAAGAAGGAGGAGGAGGAGGAAGAAAGGAAGGAAGGAAAGAAAGAAAGAAAAGAAAAATTCTAATTTACATATCTATTTATAGTTATTCTCTTTGATTTTTTTCTTCAGTGTTGCTTATAATTTACTTATTACCTACAAGCTCCTCACTTTTCAAAAGATACTAAGCAAAACTATTTTGATTTATGCCTGAATATTCCAATATCTGTTCTGCTGGTTGTCACATATGAGGTTTCATTTCCTTAATGTTTGTTGATTTTTTTCCAAGCCAAACTGTATCCAGCTTTATTAAAGATACTTTTCATAAACAATCATGGTATTTCAGGCAGGAAATGGGCAGACAATCCTTAACAGTATACAACAACTTTCAAACTCCCTTCTTGGATGGACTACCCAAATCAGAAAGCCACTTTAAAACCCAATGAAGTCTTCATTTGATGCTCTGAATAGGGAAAGTTTAGAGTGAGGGTTGACATTTCATATTTAGCATGTTGTTTAACAACTTTTCACAAGGCGACCCTGACTTTCGGGAAATGAAATGAAAATGGCAAAAATTATTAATCTGAAGATCCACAATCTAGAAAAGGAACTGCTGCTCTTCTGAAGGACACTATTCTCAATGACGTCACTGGAAAGTCCAGATTGCCCCACACACTGGTAAAACCAATCGTTGGGAATCAGGTCCCAACAGGTCTGAGTTTAGGGGAGTTAAGTTTATGCCAATGGCAGAGAGGGACAGGAGGACATACAGATGAGTTTGAGTTTTTCCATACCACAAGGCATTTGTGCCAAGGTGGCTATGTGTGCCAACATCAGGGAATCCCTTCCTCTTGGGAACAAAGAGAAAGTCTCTCAAAACTAGAAGGGAAAGGTGTTTTCCCCCACAGCATTCCAGCTTTGGAGACATTCTATTAGTGCCATATGCTCCTTCCTCCCCAAAACAACAATGAAGTGTTCTGTGTGCTAACAACATAGCTTAAAAAAAAAAGTAAATCAAAATTCTGCATTTTTATAAAACTTGTTAAAAAATAGTATTTCAAACTGTACCAGAAGTACACAGTTATCAAAAACGCACATACTTCACTTGGCATCTTCAACACCTTCAGCTTTCTGTGCATGGTCTGTTTTGACCTCTCCATTTTCTGCAGGGTTATTCGTCAGCTTTTCCCTTTTTCCCTTTGGGTACCTTCTCTCCCTTCTTTGAAGGGGCCTTTTTAGGCTTGGGCTCTGGCTTTGGAGGAGCAGGTTTGGCAGATAACCTTGCAGATCTTCTCTGTGGTTCGTCGGGACGCAGGCGCTGGACGCAGGGATGTAGCGGCGCGGCTTTGGTCGGTTCAGGGATCGTTCTCGCCTCTTCTTCTTCACTGTTTGTTGATTTTTTAAAGTATTTTTTTAGTTGCAGGTGGACAAAATTTCTTTCTTTCTTTCTTCTCTCTCTCTCTCTCTCTCTCTCTCTCTCTCTCTCTCTCTCTCTCTTTCTTGTGGTGGTAGGGATCAATGCCTCACACGTACTAGGCAAGTGCTCTACCACTGAGCCACAACCCCAGCCCCAATGTTTGTTAATTTGTATTGTGAACTAATTATTAATTTTTCTTACATGGTAATTCTTAGAGACCTGGAATGAAGAAAGTCTCCTCCAAAAAGGGTTAGGATGTGTCAAGCATCTGAAGGCACTATTAGTTCACTACCACTTTAAATTCAGGATTTGAGGTTTTGTGGACTACAAAAATAATATGAATTTAGGTTGAAAACATGCTTGAAAGTCAGTTTATGAATACAAGTCGCCAGGAGAAATCTTCACTTCCCTGAATACGCTTAAGTTTGACAGATAATTTTCCCTGTAGTCCTAGTAGTTGGAGAATGTGTGAGTATTTCTAATTCAATTTTACACCAAGGAGTAGACCCTTGTGGTCTCAGCTTTGTTCAAAATTCTTCTAATAGGCATAAATCTTATTTTCCATCTTCTGGGACGTGGCACTATGAAAACTGATGTTGAGATTCATCCAGTTCTGCAAAGACAATCAAAACAGAAGTCATCTCTCTGGATTCCTCCTTTCATTACATTTTACTCCAGACCTTTGTTTCTCTTTCCAGATTACAGAATTAGGAATATTTAAAAATATTTCTTGTTATTTTCAGTGAGTTCTATTCTTGGCTCTTTATTAGTGTTTATTTTCATCATATAATTTGAAAATCTGTAAATTTTCATTTACAGATTCATTTTCAGTGGAAAATTTTCCCCTTTCCTTCTTTCTGTGCTCACCTCTCACTTTCTAGTAATTTCATGATTTCTTCTCTTCAGTGGTTCAGGAACCTAATTCCAAACTAGGCCTCAGTAGTTAGAAATTCCTTCCCCAAAGTAACAGCTGGACCAGAACCTGAGGCTGTGGGTAGCTTTGCTCAGGTCTCTCTGCAGTTCTCTCTGTGCCACCCTAACAGTGAAGTTACGCAGGTTTATATGAACAATAACTTCAGACAGCAGTCACAGCAGTTTTCCCTTGGAGGGCTGGGCTGTCACATGGTTCCTTGCCACATACACAGTGCTTTTGGTACATCAATGGAGTAAAATCTTACAGGGGCCTCTAGCTGCTTCCTAAACCTGGAAATCTGCAGGGCTGTGGCTTCAGCCACCCCACTTCTCTGTTGCCTTCTGTTTCTCAGAGAAATGTTTATTTTGTGTTTGAGGATGCATAAAGCTTTTTCTTGTTATTAATTCAATCTATAATTCATATAATAGAGCAGTAGGAGAGTTTAAAGTATTGAATTTACCCCACTTTTGACCTAACAGGATTTATTTACATAGTTTTTTTGTCTTCTTTATTCTATTTTCTATATTTTATACTTAGTTTGTTTTGAATCACTCTTGTTTTTTAAAAATGAGCCTAAGGTGATTTTTTTATAGCTCACATTCACTAACCATTTGCTACATGTCAGACACAAGACATAAAGTACTTTACATCAATTACTTGCTGTGATCTTCCCAAAACCCTTATGAGAAAGAAATGATCAATATCTCCATTTATAAATGGGAACATTTAGGCATAGCATGAAAAAGAATTTAGCCAAAGGTAACCATAGGTCACCTGTCTCTCAAAAGCCTGAGCACTTTACATTATATACGTGCTTATTATTTCCAGCTAAATGATACATATATATAAAGAAAGATTAATATATTTCCTTCATGTCACAGTTCCCTATATCTTATCTAATACATCCAAACCACACTTGGGGTATTCCCTTCCATTCCTGGTACTCGTATGTATGTGTCAGTGTACACAATGTACATATACACTCCTCCTCCAACCCCCACCCCCCCAACACACACACTGACATTTGCTTTATATGCATAAACAGCTTTGGAGAGTTCAAAATATTGGAAACAAGAATTCCATTAGGAAGGTGAGGTAGATATCTTAGGTCTAGGATGTGATGAAGACTTCTCACTTTATACTCTTATATGTATTTGGTATTTTAAAAATACTATGAAAAAATAAATTTAAGTGAAATATCTATTCTAAGCCACTAAATTTGTAAGAATCTGTTGTATAGCACAGAAAACCAAATACAAGTTATAACTGGGTTTTTTAGCTATTATAAGGTACTATGAACATATGCTTTCATTTACCTTTGGTAAATACTTAGGAACAGAATAACTTGGTCACATGGTAAGCATATTTTTATTTCTTAAGGAAACTGCAAAACTTTTTTCCAAATGGGGCTATATTGTTGTGTATTCTTGTATTCTATTACTTTAGAAATAGAGTTCCTCAAACGATATCTTAATAAACACTATTCTGGATGATCATCTCTGTCAGAAATTGATGAATTATGGCCCACTTTGGGTCCAATATGTCTTACTGCCTGTTTTTGTATAGCATGTAAGTTAAAAATGTTTTTGCATTTTTTAAGAGTTGGAGAGATGGAAAGAGTATTTCAGCATTTCTGAAAATTACATGAAATTAAAATTTTACTGACCACAAATGAAGTTATATTGGAACGACTACACTCATTTATTTACATATTCTGTAATGCTGCTTTCACATTGCAGTGGAAGAGCTGAATAGTTGCAACAGAGATTGTATGTGGTACTCTCATCATTTCACACAGCTACATGGTGCACCATAAATCGTAGTGATGCCATTTTAATTGGACAGTATTTCAAGTGTCATGGTACCTCCACACCACACTTTATTTTATTTTATTATTACCAGTGAATAGTCATCATGTCAAAAAAAGAAAGGAAGAGAAAGGTAAACTTCAAATGTCATCTTCTAAAGGCACAAAGGAGAGTGGAATATGTTGTTGATGTGATATATAACACTATAGTTGTACTATAAGAATATAATATATATCTGCTTATCAGATTAAGCACTCATCACAATATTTCCAGCTCTCAGGAAAGCAGTGGTCAGGAAAAAAAATTCAAAATTTTAAAACAGGATATTAAATCACAGCATAATTTGTTCATAAAGATAAACAGGGAAGCGTCAACTAAAGTAAATTTCCAAGTGGCTCTTTATTAACCAAGTGAGGAAAGTCATTTACCAGTGGTAGGTTAATAAATTGTGTTTGATTGGAAAGACAAAGAAATGTGTCTACAGAAAATAAATCTCTTTAAAATTACTAGCATTTTGGTGTGCACAATTGCTTAAAAATTGGGAAAACACTAATTCAGTAAAACCTGAAGTGTAATACTAAGATATAAACAACTGAGGGTGATAAAAAACATGCAAAGAAGGAAATGGCTAAGGTGGACAAATTTACAAAACCTGGAAAATAAAAATTGTTTAAACATGTTTTTTTTTCATTATGTTATTCATCCACAGGTGCTTGGAGGAAAATATTTGGATCCATCATGTGATATTGAACTAGTAGGATAACTGAACTTCATTTTTTCTTGTGGACTTACCTATTATCACTTCTAAGAATTTTTTTTTGTCAGAAATAGAAATTAAATATTCAGATTTCCCCTACCAAACAGCAATTCTACAGCTTAGCAATGATAAAGTTTTATTGTGGTTTTTGGGTAGCTCAGGGCTGAGAATGCAGTTTTTCTAAATGAAAAGAAACATCTCAACACTATATTAAACACTTAATGGCTTTGAAATTAGCTTTTGCTGCAAACTTGATAATGTTGTTTAATAAATTCAACTTAAAATTATAAGGCAAAACAATACTTACATGTGAAATTTATACTGAAATTTTGAAGTCATTTTGACAATTTGAATCACAAAAATTGGTAAGTGACTTTATATATTTTCCACACTGTGAAAAGTTAACACAAGAAATAAGATCTCCATTACTACACAAATTTGCATTGTCTATATTTTCTAATTTCAAATTACATTTCCAGCAGAGTGTTTGGGACTTTGATGCTAGTACAAAGGAAATTTTTGTATTTCAAAAGCCATCTAACCATGTTGTTAAGGAGCTTTCATCTAACTCTTTTAACTAGAAGTAGTTAACCTCCAATGTAATGGCATACTAAAAGGCAAACACCTTAAGAGAAGAATCTAATAAATTATATAAACACCTTCCACCTGATGAATATTCTCAGTTTAAATCATGGGTGGGCCCTGTTGGACTTTGGACTTAATTAGGACCTGTAACTCTTCTTTCCTGTTGCTCTCTTTGGAATGAAAGTGGTTGTTCTAAAAAAACAAAAAATCATATAGGTGGAAGTATATTTTCAATTATGAAATACATAAAATCTGTTTTTAAATTATCATTAGCAGATGAGCATTTACAATTGATTTTTATGAGAGAGAACATTAACTCAATTTAGCAAAAATATTATCCCTGTGATTAAAAAGGAATTCCATTCTTATTATTAATGGACCAGTGTTATAAAAATTTCACTTAGTTTTTATGATTATATTTTGATTTTCATCAACCAATTTGTAAAAATTTGTTTTCTCTTTAGTTATATGACAACATAAACAGCATCTTCCTTTTGCTTCTTGGCCCACAAAGCCCCAGATACCTACCTTCATCCTTTACAAAGAAAAGTTTGCTGACTCCTTAAACAGAACAGCAAAACAGAATTAGGAAGCCCAGAACAAAGCCATACATAGATAGACTCTGGATTTATGACAAAGATGGTATTATAGATCAAAGGGAAAAGGAAGCCCATCCAATTAAAAAACACTGGAACTTTACCCTATCTCACATGTACATGAAAATAATTTAAGGTGGATTGTAAATATAAATGTGAAAAACCAAAAAATAAAACTTTGAGAAATAATATAAAATAATATCTTCATGACATTGGGGTATATAAAAAAGTTTTTTTTAGAATACAAAACCACTAACTCTAATGGAAGATTGATAAACTTGACTGCATTGTAATAAAGATCTTCTGTTCATCAATAAATATCATAAGAGAAGGAAGCTGGAAGCAACAGAGCATTAGACTCCAAATGGTCAATTTCATGACAGTCAAGAGTTTCAGTAAGGCCCTTGTACTTATGTAGTTCCATTGTCAAAAGATAACAGTCACAGAGTTCAGAGTTCAAAGGGCAATCTTATTTGACAATCTTACCTTTCCCCTCCACAGGGACTTATAATAAATGTATAATATTCCTTCTCAGATATGAGTTAATCAAGTGAAAAAAGAAATGACATTATTACTGTGAAAACAGTAGATGATAGTAAAAATTGATAAGGGCAAACATTTTACAAATAAATCACTTGTTTTCTATTCATCTTATGCCAACCACAACATTGGTAAGGCCTTAGTTCAGTTAGAATCAGAATTAAACCTGACTAAATTGAAATGAAAACACATTACAATGCAATTATCCATGTGGTTGTCATTTAGAGCTCTGGCTTTACTGAAATAATCATTAGAATAGTAAATAAACCTCAACAAAACCAGTACACTATTTTATGTAAGTAAATGCTTTAGCTTTATTGTTGCTGGTGGGCAAGGACAATTTGATGAAACTCCTGGAGTATGACACATTTCACAGTAAAATGTTTTTCCATCTTTTACTTTATCTGATAGAGGAACCATTAGAAATTTAAATGTGGCCAGTTTGGGTCAACAAAAACGATGAATACAAATTTTTTAAGTTAGTATTTCAAACTCAGTAATAGAATTTACAGACAAATGTTAATGTGGCTCAATCAAATGGTTCTATGTCTTTCATCTATAACTGCTAAAAAATAATCTTCTTAGGGGTAGAGTATCAGTCATAAAAATTTCTTTTACATAAACTAATCCTTCAGCCTAAAAAGAGCTTTTTAAAGAAGTTCTTCACACAATAAAATTTTGGATACTATTCTACTGTGTTTTCTTTTTCTAATACTATATATTACTATTTTTGTACCTAATTTTTAATTATTTTTGCTATTCAATAAAGAGATTGCTGATTATTTTGGAAGATTCTGAAGAAAAATACCTTTGTCAGATACTATAAAACAGAAGACTCACAATATTCACAATTTATTTACTGTGTGCCAAAAACTATGGTAAGAATTTTATCAAAATTCTATTTGGAACAACCACCATTAACATCACTTGGAAATGAGGAAAGTAAGGCTCAGATGAATTGACCAACTCAGAGCAAATGAAGCTGAAGTCCAAGATAAATGTTCTTTCCCAGGTGGTAGAGAGCAAAATCTAAACTGAGAAGCATTTAGTGACCTATTAGGGAGACATTTCATGTATATGAAGACATCACTGATAGAGAAACGATGGCTAAAAATATTATACATGGATTGTGCCAAGATGTCTAAAACCAATTGATTGTCTGAAATTAGTTTAGATTGTTTATTACTGAAATGTAAGGGTAGCCTAAATTACATGTGAGTCCCCTGGAAAGGTCATATTGGAGAAATCTGATGAATTGGAGACAAACTTAGAATTGCTGAAGTCTTTATTAAAGAAACAATATGCTGAATGCAGGTGCTAAAAAATAAGCTAGAGCCAAGGTGACACATTTCAACAGAAAAGAGTCAAATTAATTCAATGTTTGTTCCTTAGTATGCTATAGATTCTGTCAAACTGTGCCTTGCTCTCTTTGTAAACAAAACCTAAACTGACAACATGGAAGCATTTAAAATAAAAAATTAAAGCTCTCTCTCTCCCTACTCTCTTTTCACATCTCAATTCCTGGAGTTTATAACCATTAAAACTCAGGCTGGACATAGTGGCACACACTTGTAATCCCAGCAGCTCAGGAGGCTGAGGCAGGAGGATCGGGAGTTCAAAACCAGCCTCAGCAACTTAATGAGGACCTAAGCAACTCATTGGGACCCTGTCTCTAAATAAAATACAAAATATGGCTGGGGATGTGACTCAGTGGTTGAGTGCCCCTAAGTTCAGTCCCTGGTACCCATCCCCCCCCAAAAAAAATTTATGTGCATGCTTCCAGGTTTTATCTGTATGTGGGTATGTATGAACAAGTGCACACACACCACTTGTTTTAGTTAATCACAAGAGATATATTGTCCTGTAGTCAGCTATAAAATACAAATTATTAAATAAATCACCTTTTTATATCCAAAGTGAAATGCAGGTTAGTTTATTTATTTATTATGCAGGTTAGTTTCTGATTCTCGATTGTTCTAATTGTCTATTTGAATACCTATACCATCTTGTTTTGATTATAGTAGTTTTAAGGTTTAATATTTTAAAGTAATTTTTGTAGCATTTGGCTATTGTCTATTATCCATGATATTTTGGATATTCTTTAATATGAACTTTTACATCTGAACATTTCTGTGATGGTTAATCTGGATTATCAACTTGATTGGATTGAGAGATGCCTTGGATTAAGAGGCTTCTGGGTGTGTCAATGAGGGTGATTACAGACATAACTGACATGTGGGACGACAAACTGAGGGAAGAGACCTTCCTAAATGTCAGTTGCATCGTCCAATCATCTGAGGTCCCTGGTGAAACAAAGGCAGAAGGAGGAAGCGTTCGGATACAAACTCCATTCTTTTTGAGCTGGTACATCTATTGCTGCTCCTGTCACCCAAGGACATCAGACTCGAACTTCTTCATTCTTCCAAAGTAGACTCTCACCGGTGGTTCTCCTATTGGTTCTTTTCCTCTAAAGAACCCTGATGAATACAATCTCCATATGAATAATTTTTATGCTGTTCCATTGATAACTTCTGACTGAGATTAGATTCCTTTTATACATTCATTTTGGAAGGACTGGATTTTCCATGATATTGATTGTTCCTGCTCATGATAGATACGGTGTGCTCTGGTTTGGGTGTCCCCCAAAGGTCCATGTAATTGGAGGCTTTTTCCCAGGGAGGCAGTGTTGAATGGTGGTGGAACTTCTAAGAAGTAGGGTCTAGTGGGAGGTCCTTAGGTCACAGGGAACACAAGGTAATTCTTGTGTAACCCTTTTGCAGTTCTTGAATGATGTTTTTCCAGTTCTTGTGAAAAGGTTGTTGCAAAAGGAGAAAGCCTGCCCTACCCAGCTCTCTGTGCTGCTGGTTTGAGATATCTACAATCATTCACTTACTCCTGTACACGCTATTGCCATCGCTGCCCATGCCATGAGGTGATACATCCTGCAGGTGGCCCTTGCTGAGTCTGCACTATGCCATTTGGACTTTCAGTCTCCAAAACTGTGAGCTAAATAAACCTCTTTTCATTGTAAATAGCAGACATATCGTTTTAGTGACAGAAATCTAATATAGAAAATTAGTTCTGAGGAGTGGGATCATAACTATAACTATACTTAAAGGTATAGAGGAGCCTTTAGAATTGGTAAATGGGAAGAGGTTGGAAGACTTGATTAGACATTTCTCCAAAGACATGCAAATGGCCACAAACATCATGAATCATTAAGGAAATGCAAATCAGAACCACCTGATACCACCCCACACCCATTAGGATGGATGCTATCAAATAAAAAAACAAGCAAATAAAAAATAACAAGAATTGGTGAGAATGTGGCAAATTGTTTCTCTCTCTCTCTCTCTGTGTGTGTGTGTGTGTGTGTGTCTGTGTGTGTGTCTGTGTGTGTGTGTGTGTGTGTGTGTCACTAGGGATTGAACCCAGGGCCTTGTACATGATAGACGAGTGTTCAATGACTGAGCTACATCCCCAGCCCAAATGTGGTAAATTGAAACACATGCAAGTTGGTGAGTGTAAAATGTAAAATGGTACAGCCACTATGGAAAATAGCATGGTTCCTTAAAATTTTTTAAATAGAATTATCATATAATCAAGCAATTCCAACACTAAATATATATCCAAAAGAATTGAAAGCATAATATTCAAGTCTTAAAGAAATATTTGTACATCCACGTTTGTTACAACATTGTTCATAATAGCTAAATGTAGTAACAATTCAAGGGTCCATTGATGGGTAAATAGATAAGCAAAATGTAGTATATGCATATTGTTAGGTAGGAGTTCAAAGATGTTAAATTGTGGAAGCAGGGTACAAGAAAAATGCAGCTGGAGTACAAGATAGGGAACAACAGTTCATTGTCAGCCTCAAGCAGCTATGAGACCTGCAGTCCCCCAACCACCCAAAAAGAATTTTGAGACCATGTTTCTTAGGGGGAAATGTTAGATAAGAATTCAGGGATGCCAAGATGACAGAGGCAGGGTATGAGAAAAATACTGCTGGAGTATAAGACAGGGAGATGAGTCATCATGTTCCTGTTGATAATAAGTTATATTACCATGACAACTCCCACCATTGAGGACTTATCACCCATGACAACTACCACTACAAGTTCAGTATTCTAAAGTAACCAATGGGGGTAAAATGACAGTATTCTAATTAGGTATTCTAAAGTAGACAATGGAGGTAAATTGGGCAATATTAGAATCAGGTATTATAAGGTAACCTTGGGAATAAATGGGGCGAGGTCTTCAATCAGGTTGCATAGGGAGGAGAATTCTTCATAGCATATAAAACAAGAATTCCCGGACATCTAGGCCTCTCCCCTCTTCTCTCTCTCTGCCCACTCCACCCTACCTTATAGAGTGCCACTTTCACCTTGACCTTTATTAAATCTGTGATTTGACTTACTTCTGCTCAATTCTTTGTTCAAGCCATGCTCAGGCTTGGGGAAGGTGAAACATGAATAAAGTGAAACTGCTCTTGTTACCCTGTTCAATAATTATTTTCTCAGGTCTGTATTCATAAGGATACTTTAACTGATCACCTGGATCCATGAACTCTTCAGAAGGTGTTTTTGGTTTGTGGATTGCCGTCATGTTGGTGTTTCTCTAGAGAGATGTTATGGTTTGCATATGAGGTATCCCCAAAAGCTCCTGTGTTAATACAGGAATGCTCAGAAGCAAAATGATTAGATTATGAAAGCTGTAACATAATCAGTCCATCTTACTTTGAATGGACCGACTGCATAGGCAGGTGGGGCATGGCTGGAGGAGGTGAGTCACTGGGGGCCTAACCTAAAAGAGTGCATCTATGGTCTCTTCCATTGTTCCCCATGTCTACTTCCTGACCCCACTATGGGCTGAGCAGCTTTCTTCTGCTGGGCCCTTCCCCCATGATGTTCTGCCTCACCTTGGACCCACAGAAATGGAGCCAGTCATCTGTGGTCTGAGACACTGTAAGTTGCTCTTACTAGGTATTCTGCTTATGGGAACACAAAGCTGACTAACATAAATTGGTCCTGAGAAGTCGTGTCATTGCTCTAACTAACCTGACCATTTAGTTCAAGAAGTCTTTGAAAATGGTTTGCAGGAGGAGTTTGGAAAAGTTTAAAAATGCAGACTGGAGAAGGCTTAGCATGTTGTAAGCAGAGCTTAATAGGTGAGTGTAGATCAGAATGCTGATGATAAAAAATGCAGACAGTAAAGACTATGTTCATGAGTTTTCAGAGGGGAATGTGGACTCTATTAAGAGTTGGACTGGAGGCCATACGTGTTACATTCTGGTAAAGAACTTGTCTAAGTTTTGCCCATTCCTGAGACTTTGTGTGAAGCAAAATTTAAGGTAATGATCTAACTTGGAGGAGAGAATTTTAAGGCAGCACAGCACTCAGGCAGTGGCCTAGAGTTTGCTGGAAGCTTTTAGTCAGGTTTACCATAAGAACCAGGAACAGAAAGCAGACTTGAAAGATTTTAAAAACTTGCAGTTTGGCCAGAAAAATTGCATGTAAAATTGGAGACAAGGAAGGTGAGGTCATTCAAGATAGCCATTAAAGAGATGCCAAGTGCATCGCACAGACAAGAAAGATAGCTTGAGGGCATGTGAAAATTCTGCAAGACCACACCCACTGCAGGCTCAAGGGTGTAGAAGTTAAAACTCCTTTAAGGGGCCATGGGGCTGGGGGGATGCTTGCACAGGGGTTCCCATAAAGTTGTTTTCTCGGGATTTATTTCACTATGTTCAGCCACCCAAGCACTCCGAGGCCATTGCAGCCTTTGTACAAGGTGCCTGATGCCCTCTAGAGCTGGCAGCAGAACTTGACTTTATCCACATAGTTCTGATTCTGCAGGATGCTAGATTTGGATGGGGGGTAATTAAGGCTTCCACAGAGGTTTTAAAGGAAGGCCTTGGAGGCCAGGGAAAGTGTGGCAGGGTCAGAATCCCACAGGGATTCTGAGAGGGTGATTCTTGAAGCTTTGAGAAGGAAACTAAAATTGCATAGACCCCCCACCTCCCAGATTAAGAGATTCCAGTGACATGGCCTGTCCTCTGAGGAAGGTTGCTGTCTATAGAGAGAGCCAGAATAAGAGAGAGACCATGAGCATTGCAAGCAGCAAGACCAAAGTCCTTTGGAGAGAACATCTTGCCACCATAGGCTACAAATGCTGAATGAGGATCTGTAGGTTTTAATATCTTCCTGGATGGGTTTCAGTCTTGCTTTTGTCCCATCCTTCTTTATATGCCCTTATTCTTCATTTTGGAATGGGAATGTTTGTGCTATGACATTGTGTATTCATAGTAGGTAACTTGATTTTGATTTTCACAGGGGCTCACAGTCAATAATTTGGCCTGAGTCTTAGAGGAGACCTTGAACTTGGACTTTTGGGCAATGTTGGAACTGTTTAGATTACAGGGACTCTGGAAAATGGATTAAATGTATTTTGCATTGTGAGATGGGCATGAGTTTGGGGGGTGGTTAGGAGTAGAATGTTATGTTTTAGATATGAAGTGTTCCCCAAAAGCTCCGGTGTTGATGCAGAAATATTCAGAGGTAAACAATTGGATTATGAGAGTTGTAACCCTCTCAGTCAATTCTAGTTTAAATGGACTGATTGAATGGTAACTATAGACAGGTGGGGAATGGCTGGAGGAGATTGTCACTGAAGACATGCCCTGAAAGGGTTCATCTTCCCCTGTAGTCTCTTGCCCTTGCTCTCTCTGCTTCCTGGCCACCATGAGTGGACAGCTTCCTTCCACTATGATTTGTTGCTTCATGTGCCCAGAGAAATGGAGTCAGTTGACCATAAACTAAATCTCTGAAACTGTGAGCCACAATAAAATTTCCCTGCTCTAAGTTGTTCTTATCAGGTATTTTGGTCACAGTGACCCAAAGCTGACTAATACAAAAGATGAGAACGAGGACCTAATATTCTGACATCTTTTTGATGCATTCTTAGAATTCCTTTTTCCTTTTAAGGTTGAATAATATTACATTATATTGTCCAATTGGGGTCCAGGTCCTTGATGTCTTGAACAAAGAATTGAGCAGAAGTAAGTCAAATCACAGATTTAATAAAGGTCAAGGTGAAAGTGGCACTCTATAAGGTAGGGTGGAGTGGGCAGAGAGAGAGAAGAGGGGAGAGGCCTAGATGTCCGGGAATTCTTGTTTTATATGCTATGAAGAATTCTCCTCCCTATGCAACCTGATTGAAGACCTCGCCCCATTTATTCCCAAGGTTACCTTATAATACCTGATTCTAATATTGCCCAATTTACCTCCATTGTCTACTTTAGAATACCTAATTAGAATACTGTCATTTTACCCCCATTGGTTACTTTAGAATACTGAACTTGTAGTGGTAGTTGTCATGGGTGATAAGTCCTCAATGGTGGGAGTTGTCATGGTAATATAACTTATTATCAACAGGAACATGATGACTCATCTCCCTGTCTTATACTCCAGCAGTATTTTTCTCATACCCTGCCTCTGTCATCTTGGCATCCCTGAATTCTTATCTAACATTTCCCCCTAAGAAACATGGTCTCAAAATTCTTTTTGGGTGGTTGGGGGACTGAAGGTCTCATAGCTGCTTGAGGCTGACAATGAACTGTTGTTCCCTATCTTGTACTCCAGCTGCATTTTTCTTGTACCCTGCTTCCACAATTTAACATCTTTGAACTCCTACCTAACAATATGCATATACTACATTTTGCTTATCTATTTACCCATCAATGGACCCTTGAATTGTTACTACATTTAGCTATTATGAACAATGTTGTAACAAACGTGGATGTACAAATATTTCTTTAAGAAAATACCCTTAGTATTCTAAATTCTTCTGTAAGTAAAAGAGAAAAGAAAATATTCAACCTCCTCAGCCTTTCTGTCACCATGATCCAGAACACTGAGAACACAGGAACAGTTAGATTACCTGGGAGGTAGCTGAAAAGAAAGAAAAGTGTCAGGGGCTTTCAACCATCAGAACATTGATCTAAACAGCTGTTCTGTGGCCACCCCAGTGGCTGTCTTACCCAGTTCCTTTGACAGAGGCCAACCCATTTATGAATCTCAACAGTGTGTCTGCCTATCTATAGACCATGGAAGTTATCTTATTAGTAGATGCTGCCAACCAGAGTCTCTGTTTCCATAGAGATTCCATCCAGAGTCTCTGGCTGGACAAAAAGGATTTCTCTGCCAAAACAAGTATTTAGGGACTGGAGGAAATGACTATTTCTTCAAAAGCAGACATTAACATGAGGCTGCAAGAATCATAATGAATTAGAAAAACATGGCACCACCAAAGTAAGAAGGCTCCAGTCACTGCTCCTTTAGAAATGGAGATCTCCTATCTGACAAAAATAAATAAATTTTAAAAATAATAATAATAATCTTTTTTCTTTATTTGCAGTGCTAGGGATCAAATCCTATAGCATTGCACATGTTAGACAAGCACTCTCCCACTTGGCTACATCCACAGCCCCAAAATAATCATCTTAAAGAAGTTCAGTGACCTACAAGAGAACAATCTATGTTCAATGCATAAGCAAAAATTATAAGTTTAACAAAGAGATGCAAACCACTAAAAAAGAATCAAACAGAAATAATGGAGCTAAAGAATGCAATGACCAAACTGAAAATCCAATAGAGAACCTCAACAGCATATTCAATCAAACAAGAACCAGTGAACTTGAAACAAGTCATTAAAATTTCTAATTCATAGAAGCAAAATGAAAAAAAAATAATATAAAGAGAGTAAAAAAATTATAGAACTTATAGACACCATCAAGGGAATCAAGAAATCAACATAGGCATTATAGGATTTTCAGAAGAAGAAGAGAAAGAAAATGAGGAGAATAGCTACATAAATAAATAATGGTGAATGTCAGATACAGTGGTGCATGCCTGTAATCCCAACAGCTCTGGGGCTGAGGAAGGAGGATTGCGAGTTTGAAGCCAGTCTCAGCAAAAGTGAGGTCTTAAGCAACTCAGTGAGACCCTGTCTCTAAATAAAATTAAAAGTAGCAGTGGGGATGTGGCTCAGTGGTTGAGAGCCCCTGAGTTCAAAAAAGAAAAAAAATGGTTGAAAATAGTTTCCAAATCTGTGAAAGGAAATGTACACCAAGATTCATTAAGACCATAGGATCCCAATTTTGGTTGAATCTAAAGATATCTACATAGAGCCATGTTATACTAAAATTGTCAAAAGTCAAAGAAAAATAATTTTGTGAGCAGCAAGAGAAAATCAACTTGCCACAAATACAAAGAAACTTCCATAAGGCTATCAGTGGACTTCGCTGTAGAAACCCTGCGGGCCATGAAAGAGTGGGAAGATATAAATAAAAAAAAAAGAGTGGGAAAGTTATAAATAAATAAATAAGTGCTAAAAAAACTGTACCAAGCAAAACTGTCCTTTAAATACAAAAAAGATAAAAAGATTCTCAAACAAACAAAAACTGAGGGAGTTTGTTATTACTAGATCTGTGTTATAAGGATTTTTAAATGAAGTTCTTTTTTTTTCTTCTTCTTTTTTTAACATTTATTTTTTAGTTATAGGTACACTCAATATATTTTATTTTTATGTGGTGCTGGGGATCGAACCCAGTGCCTCACGCATGGTAGTCAAGCATCTACCTCTGAGCCACAACCCAAGCCCCTTAAATGGAGTTCTTTAAGTTAAAATGAAAAGATGTCAAACTGCAACATGAAAGAATATGAAAGTATAAATCTCACCATTAAAGGTAAATATATAGGCAAATACAGAATAATGTAATAATGGCACATAATCACATCTGACCCTAGTTTAAAAAAAATAAAAAGTAATAGGAATAACTATAATCAGTTTGTGTATTTGTGCTGCTGAGGAGCCTTAAGCATGCTAAGCAAGTAATCTATCCCTGAGTTACAACTCCAGCCCACAATATTTGTTAAGGGAACAAAATATTACAAGATAGTAAAACCTGACATTAATAGAATAAAGTTGAAGGGAGAGGAGGAAAAATGTAGATTTTTAAAAATGTAATTGAATTTAAGTTATCAGCTTAAAATAAACTATTATATATACATTATTTTATGCAAGCCTCATGATAACCACAAAGAGAAAACCTATATAGATACACAAATTATAAATAGAAAAGAATGAGAACATCACTACCAAAACATCATCAAATCAGTAAGGAAGACAGTAAACAAAGAGGAGAGGAAATAAAGGAACTAAAAGACAGAAAACAATTATGAACAGTAAGTTCTTACCTATCTATAATTCCTTTAAATGCAAATAGGCTAAACTCCACAATTAAAATATATATAATGACTGAATGGATTCATAAATAAGACCAAACTAAATGCTGTTACAAGAGATTCATTTTAGTTCTAAGGCTATACACAGGCTGAAAATGAATGGATAGAGAAAGATATGCTATATAAAGAGTAACCAGAGAGCAAGGGCAACTATACTTACATAAGATAAAATAAACTTGACAAAAACTGTCACAGACTAAAGAGGGCATTATATAATGGCAAAAATGTCACTTCAACTTGAAGATATAACAAATATAAATATATATGATCCTAACATCAGGGCACCTAAATATGGGCAGATATGAAGGAATCAGACTGCAATATAATGGTAATAGGAAACCTTAATAATACCCCACTTTCAATAGCAGATCATCCAGACAGAAAATCACAAGATTATTATGTATCCTTGTGGAATATCATAATGCAGATTTGAGTGTCTAAGTGTTAGTTGACTCACATGATTGTATAAGCTGAAAAGTCCAATATTGACAGACTATAAGCCAGAGACCCATAAAAGGTAATGGTATAGTTCCAATATAAGCAGCCTAAGTCTGAAGAGATAAGAACCTGGAAAGCTGGGTGCAATTTCCAAGCCAAAGGATTTGAGTCCAAAGGCAGGAGAAAATTTATGGCCCAACTTGAAAACAGACGGGCAGAGAAAGAGAGATTTCTTACTTAGTTTTTTATTCTTGCCTTCAGTGGATTGAATGAGCCCACAATTTTGCTCTACCTGGGCTGCTGATTCAAATGTTGACCTTGGGTAGGAAGGTAGCTCATTGATACAGACTTGACTAGCATGCACAAAGCCCTAGATTCAATCCCCATTAAAAAAAAAAAAAACATGTTGATCTCATCCAGAAACACTCTCAGAGACACACCCAGAAGTAATGTTAAATATCTGAGCACCACATGACCCAGAAAAGTTAGCATATAAAATTATCATCACAGCTGGTTCTTACCTTCAACAATCATGGGGAACCACTATTATAGTATCAAAAGGAATAAATTTCAAAGATTGGGGCTATCTTCCAGGAGCTAACAGTCATCTAAATGATCAGGTGCATTTTGTAATAAGTAGGACTAAAGGATGGCTAAGTAAGTCATCTTGGGGTGAAGAAGTTGGAGGAAGTGGTATTTAGCTAAGGTTTTCTTTACATAGATCTAGAAATATATTCACTCTTTTCATATTCTCATAAAATGGAAGGAGATTTTGAAGAAATAAACAGGGATGTTGATCTTTTCTGAGCAACCAACCACTTCAACATTCTAACGCAGGTTTATTACTCTGAACAAAAAATATGACTTTAATTTTCTGGCATAATTTGAAAACTTGCCATTCAATTACTAAATATTTAAAAACTTCTCAGTATGTTCCCTCTTGTACTCTTATAAACCTTTTATGAGTTGGGGGAAATCAGTGTAGCATTCATGAATAAGTAAGCACAAAGTCTGGATTGATGCAAACTCAATGATCATCATTATTTTGTTTTGTGGTTTGGCAGCAAGAATAAACTTAACATTTAAACATAATCATCACTGAATTCATGATGTTTTATTCTGCAACCCCAAATTTTAAAATACAGACTTTGAATCTGTTTTTCTTCTGTTAGAATTAATGTAGGACCCAGAGCCAAACTGTTGAGAGTGAATCCTGTTTCCTGCTGGTAAACTGTAGAACTGTTCTCTGTATGGAGAAGCATCTTTGCCACAGCAACTGGTAAAAAGCACATGAAGAGTGAGAAGTGCCAGTTATACATTCTTATCTCAAGTAAAGGCTGACTTCTGATTTCACTCTGGTTGCAATCAAGTTTCATCAGCTCAGAGCCAACCACCCCAGGGAGGACGAGACAATGTCCAGACAGAGAGACTAGCTATGTTCGGAAATATTCCCTTATTCTGTATAACTTAGCCAACTTTGGTAACTTGATTATCAAAGCTCTCCAAGCCTCTGTTTATTAATTTACAAAACAGAAAATGGTCATTTACACTCATACAGTTGTCACAAATATTAAATGGCATAACCTATTTATAATGATTAGCACAGCTTTAGAGATGTGTTCAATGCATGCTGACTCCCTCCATCTCTGTACCAGTTTTCTTTTTATGTTTTTTAAAATATTTTTTTTAGTTGTAGATGAACACAATATATTTATTTATTTATTTTTATGTGGTGCTGAGGATCGAACCCAGTGCCCCACATGTGCAGGGCAAGCGCTCTACCACTGAGCCACAGCCTTAGCTCCTAACTACCAGTTTTCTACAGCCTATCCTCTTCCACAGGTGATATGTACCTGAGCTTTATTTGTTGTCTGTCTTAACCCATAGTTTGGGTAATGCTGTATATTAATCTGAGATTAAGGCTGAACTAAATTTGGGGGAAGAAAATAATCAAAGCCAAATGCCAATATTTGATGTAAGTGAAACTGAGTGAGATCATATAAATTGGAAGATCTTTAGAATCACAGCAATATGAACATACCAAGATGACTATTCTTCAGAATGGGTTGTTGGTGTACTGTATAATTGTAGAGGTGCTGGCAGAGATGTGTCTTAGGGTTAGGAGATAAATAACTGTTGATTGCTGCCTAGGCCAGGTGAAGGTGGACCATGATAGATAAGAAGTCCTTCTGTAGGGTCCTGTTTTGACATAGCTTTGTACCAAACTGTTCAGCTGCCCTTGTTGCAAGAGTTGTTTGAAGTACCCAGTAGAAAATAATCCCTAAAAATTAAGACACCCCACCCCAAGTGACCCTTAAATAGGGAAGTACTATAGGGCACCTGGAACTGCCCCTCTCTCATCACCTGCCTTGTTTGAAAATCTCTAAGTTAAAACAGACAAACTCTTAAACTTCCACATTGTGATTTTGTTATTGATGTGTTCCCACAATCCTGAGAGTGAAACTTCCCCAGAGGGATTCTCTGGACCTCTTGTGATGGCTGGGGACAGTAGATACCAGCCAAGTTAATAGAGGAACATGAAGAATTTTGTTCAAAATGAAGACTAGGGGTGGGAGGGAGATGGATCCTTGAGTGTGTTCAAATTTGACTATTACAACCATTCCCTATTGATATCTACTATAATCAGGTTTCCCTGATTTCAGTCTAATCCTTCACACATTGGTTCTTGGTATTTTCTCCTAAAACAAAACCAAAATATCAAAAAGCAAAGACAAATTTTCTATAATGTTTGAAATTCATGTTTTGTCACACTTTCTCCCAAAGCCCATTAAAATTATAGTAAAGCGATAAAATGACAATAAATATGCCCATTCCTAGTCCAAATCCTATTTTACCTTGCCAAAGGCAACTACTGTATTGACATTTAAAAACATAATGTAAAGTTTACCATCTGGACCATTCTTTATTATTATTTTAGTTGTAGTTGGACATAATACCTTTATTTTATTTTTGTGGTGCTGAGGATTGAGCCCAGGGCCTCACGCATGCTAGGTGAGTGCTCTTCCACTGAGCCACAACCCCAGCCCCCCATCTTGACCATTCTTAAGTATACAATTCAGTACTGTTAAGTACATACACATTGCTGCACATTCTTTTCATCTTGCAAAACTGAAGCATTATACCATTAAACAACTATTCATTCACCCCTGCCCCCACCCTGACCACTACTATTTTAATTTCTCTTTTTTAATTTTTTATTTATTTATATTTTTTTAGTTGTAGGTGGACTCAAAACCTCTAATTTATCTATTTATTTTCATGAGGTGCTGAGGATTGAATCCAGTGCTTCACTTGAGCTACAATCCCAGCCTCATGTTCTAATTTCTGTCTCTATGATTTTGATTGCTCTAAGTACCCCATCATCACTCTCCTCCTCCTCCTCCTTCTTCTTTACTGGCTTATTCACTTTGCATAAAATTATCAATGTTTATTTGTGTTGCAGCATCTGTCAAAGAGTTTTATTCCTCTTTAACTGTGAATAATAGTCCATGGTATGTATATACTACATTTTGTTTATTCACCCATTGATGGATACTTGGGTTGCTTTCACTTTTGGGCTGTTGTCAATGATGCTACTGTGAACATAGGTGTACAAATAGCTCAAGATCTTGTTTTCAGTTCTTTTGATTATATTCCCAGAAGTGCAATTGCTAGAATATATCTTAATTCTATTTTTAATTTTTTGAGGAATGTTAAATTATTTTCCATCATGGCTGTACCACTTAACATTCCTAACAACAGTGCATGAGCGTTCCAATTTCTCCACATCATCACCAACCCTTATTTTCTGTTTTTCTTGCTTATAGTTTTCATTCTAATAGCTGTGAACATACCAAGCAATGTGAACATACCAAGATGACTATTCTTCAGATTGGGTTGTTGGTGTACTGTATAGTCCTAGAGGTACAACACATTAGTGATGTTCGCCATCTTTTCATGTATTTCTTGGCCATTTGTATATCTTCTTTGGAGAAATGCCTATTCAAGTCTTTTTCCCATTTTAATTGGTCATTATATTTCATTATTGTTGAGTTGTAGTAGTTCCTTATATATATTAACCGTTTATTGGACACATATTTGAAATATTTTCTCCCATTCCATGGGTTGCCTTTTCTCACTTTCAGTTGTCCTTTAACACAAGGAAATTTGATATTTGATGCTTTCATTTGTCTTAAGTTTATCTTAATTGCCTGTTTTAGATATCAAATCAAATGTCATAAAACTTCTTCTATGTATTCTAATAATTTCATAGTTTTAGCTCTGATTTTTAAGGTCTTTGATCAGTTTTCAGCTAATTTTTGTATATGGTATAAGGTAGGGTTCTTACTTCATTCTTTCGTATGTGGATATCTGAATTTGCCAACACCATTTGTAGAAAAGACTGTCCCCAATTAGTGGTCTTGGCACCCTTGTCAAAAATTGTTTGAACATATGTACAAATGTTTATTTCTAAACTTTCTACTCTACTACATGGTCTCTTTATGTCAGTGCCACAATTTTGGTTACTATGGCTTTGTAATAAGTTTGAAATCAGGGTATATGAGACATCCACATTTGTTCTTTCTTTTTTTTTCAGATTATTTTGATTATTCAGGTTCCTCTGAGATTTTGTATGAATTATATGATGGATTTTTCCACATATACACAAATACCATTGGGGTTTTGATAGAGATTGCAATGAATCTGTAGATTGTTTTATGTAGTGTTTCCATCTTTAAAACATTAACTTTTTCATTTACGACCATGAGATGTTTTTCCATGTATTTGTGTTTTCTTTATTTTCATTCAACAACACTTTGTAATGATGTGTATAAGAGGGTTTTTAAAAATATTTTGTTTTAGTTGTAGTTGGACACAATACCTTTATTTTATTTTATTTAATGTGGTGCTGAGGATAGAAACCAGCAACCTGCACGTGCTAGGTGAGCGCTGTACCTCTGAGCCACAACCCCAACCCCTGTATATGAATTTTTTGTCTTCTTGGCTAAGTTTCTTTCTAAGTATTTTATCCTTTTTATGTAAATGGAATTATTTTCTTAATTTCCTTTAATTTTTTTCATTGTTAATGTACAGAAAAACAACTGGTTTTTCTGTGTTGATTTTGAATCCTGCAATTTTGCTGAATTGTTTCATTAGTTCTAACAACATTTTTATAGAACTTAGGGTTTACAATATTGACTTTATGGTAATGTTTTATGTTGATGTTGTTTTTCATTATACTCAACTACATGAAATATGTATCTCTAAGCATTATAATTCAGTTTTGCCTGGATTTAGAACTTCATATGCATTAAATCATAAAAAATATTATTTTATAATTGGCTTCTTTTATTCAACATGTTAGCTTGTCTGTTGCATCTGAATTGCACCTGTATTTTGCATCATTCCATTACTATTTTTATTTCATTATAAACTTGTTTTAAATAAAATACTTAGAAATCAATCTAATAAAGTGAAAGACCTCTAAAAAGAAAATTACAGAACACTAAAGAAAGAAACTGAAGATCTTAGAAGATAGAAAGATCTCCCATGTTCTTGGATAGTCAGAATCATCATTGACAAAATGGCTGTACTACCAAAGGTCTTGTAGAGATTTAATGCAATTCCTATTAAAATCCCAATGACATTCTTCATAGAATTAGAAAAAGCAGTCATGAAATTCATTTGGAAAAATAAGAGACCCAGAATAGTCAAATCAATCCTTTGCAAGAAAAGTGAAGCAGGAGGCACCACAATAGAAGAACTTAAATTATACTACAGAGCCACAGTAACAAAAACAACATGATATTGACACCAAAACAGATATGTAGACCAATGGTACAGAATAGAAGACACATGTAAATAAACTTATCTCATACTAGACAAAGGTGCCATAAGTATACATTGGAGAAGACAGACTCTTCAACAAATGGTGCTGGGAAAACTGGAAATCCATATGTAGCAAAATAAAATTAAACTCCTCTCTCTCACCCCACACAAAACTCAACTCAAAGTGAATCAAAGACTTAGGCACTAGAACAGAGACTCTGCACTGTTCTAGTAGTAGAACCTAACAGTAGAAAAAGTAGGCCCAAATCTCCCCATGATGGCTTAGGAATTGACTTCTTTAACAAGAATCCTAAAGCACAAAAGTAAAATCAAGAATCAACAATGGGATGGAATCAAACTAAAAAGCTTCTTCTCAGCAAAGGAAATAATCAAGGACATGAAGAGAATAGAGCCCTACAGAATGGAAGAAAATCTTTACCACACATACCTCAGATAGAGCACTAATCTCCAGAATATATAAAGAACTTAAAAAACTTAACACCAAAAAAAAAAAAAAAAAACCCAATCAATAAATGGGCTAAGTAACTGAACAGACACTTCACAGAAGAAGAAATACAGTCAACAAATATATGAAAAAGCGTTCAACATCTTTAGCAATTAGAGAAATGCAAATAAAGACTACTCTAAGATTTCATTTCACTCCAGTCAGAATGGCAATTATCAAGAATACACGTAACAATAAATATTGGCAAGGATGTAGGGGAAAAGGTACACTCATATAGTACTGGTGGGACTGCAAATTGGTGCAACCATTATGGAAAGCAGTATGGAGATTCCTCAGAAAACGTGGAATGGAACCACCATTTGACCCAGCTATCCCAGTCCTCAGTTTATACCCAAAGGACTTAAAATCAGCATACTACAGTGATGCAGCCACATCAATGTTTATAGCAGTTCAACTCAAAATAGCTAAATTATGGAACCAACCTAGGTGCCCTTCAATAGATGAATGGATAAAGAAAATGTGGTATATAAATTACTCAGCTTTAAAGAAGAATGAAATTATGGAATTAGCTAGCAAATGGATGGAGCTGGAGAATAATAAGCCAATCCCAAAGAACCAAATTCCAAATATTTTCTCTGATATGCAGACGCTAATTCACAATGGAAGTGGGGGGCTATGGAAGGATAGATGTACTTTGGATTAGACAGAGAAGAGTGAAGGGAGGGGAGTGGGCATGGGGGTAGGAAGGATAATAGAATGAATCGGACATTATTACCCTGTGTGCATATATGACTACCTGACCAATGTGATTCTACATTATGTACAATCAGACGAATGAGAAATTATATTCCATTTATGTATGACATGTCAAAATGCATTCTATTGTCATGTATAACTAATTAGAACAAATAAAAATAAAAAATAAACTTGTTTTATGTTCTACAGTTGAGATACACAATTTATACGTTTTTGGTGATCTATGTTTGGATGTTTCTATTTTTTTGCTACTATAAACAATAGCACTATAAATAGTAGTTCCTATGCTGCCATGAAGACCTTTATAAATTTCTCTAAATTTATACTAATATGAACATATATAGCAATGAAATTGCTAGATCATGGACCATAAATATCTTAAATTTAATGGATAATACCAAACTATTTTCTAAAGTGATTTTACCAATTACACTCCTGAAGAAATGTGTATTCCTGTTACTTCACATCCTTGTTAACTCTTGGTTATAATAACCAAAGGTTGGTATTGTTGGTCTTAAATTGTAGCCATGCTGTTGTATGATCAATGCTATCTGATTATAGTTGTAATTTTCCTGAAGATTACTGAGTTAATTTCTCTGTCCATTTTTCTACTGCAGTACTGTTGTTTTTTTCCTTATTGATTAGTAGGTGTTCTCCAAGGTGGATTGTGTTTCTGCTGTTAAGTGTCTGGACATGCTAGTCATCTCAGATTACTCTATTCCAATCTCAAGATTTTATATTTTTGGGGGTCATGGTAGATCCTTATTTAAGTCCTAGACTCTTAATTTTTCCACACTAGGTCTTTAAAACTACCAAAAGCTTAATTTCACAGAAAACCCAACCCACAGCAGCAATGCCTTTGATAATCTGCAGAGTCAGATGGAGTTCAGTGTTTTGAAGGAAGTGCCATTGAGATCAACAGCTGTGAAAGGGAGGGGATTGAAGCAGAGTTGGGCAGATGGAAACTCAAACTGTGATGTAGACCCAACAACTACTCAATGGAAATGGCTCATTGGCATTCTCTTAAGTAGGAGCAAAATGATCAAGCTTTTATACCTTCATCTCAATCAATTATTGGATGTGGTGTATGGTAGGAATGCTATGATCCTGAGCAGGTGGCTCCCTGAGATAACTGAGACTATCTCTGAAAAGATAATAACCAAAGGTTGTCTGCTGACAGCACTTTCAGCAGCTGGCATAGTGAGCACTTCCTTGATGCAGGATCTGGGGTTTACATCTCTGTGTTCTCTCATCTACCTTTCCTGGAAGAGCAAATGCTTCTGGGGCAAAAGCAAATCTGTTTTTATCTTCTACCCTGGATCTTTCCCCAGTTTTCTCTCAATATCTTTTACATTTATTTGGTGGTTTAAATAATATCATTGTTCTATCACTATTTTTTCATTGTTTTCAATAGAAGTGTTCATCTAAATTACCTGGTCCACCACTGCTGGAAGGGTAAGTCATAACTGTCTAACAGCCAGGGGTTGGAGTTTTAATGTCCTTATGGGGACTTGGCTAACAACTTTGTGACATAGTTTTGAGCCCAAATAAAACTAGAACTGAGCCCCCTGAATAAAAGCAGGATCCCTAAGGGCTGTTTCTATGAGAAGAACATGAGAAAGACTTCACCCCTGGAGTTTGGGGAAGATGCAGGTCTTCCATCTTCCATCCAGCAGCTGCTCATATGCCTGACTTTGAGAATCGGGAGGGTGCGTTGATTCCTCTGGGAGGTTAAAACTCTATGACCACTCAACAATTGCTGTGGGTGATATGGAAGGTCTGAATTTATTCTACCCCATGGTGTGAAATATTCATAAAAAGTGATCCACAACTTGTGAAATAATTTGGGGCAATGAACAGGGGAGAAAGAAACCACAAAAGTGCTCCATGGAGAGTTTTCTACACTATAGGATACATTATCACAGAACCCATTAAAGTTAAGCTAACAATAAAAATTTACAAACAACACAAGAGGTGATCTAGCATGAGAAAGAGTCACCAGACAAATTTAGAGAATTAGCATGCAAAGAACGTGAGGTAACACAACAATCTCCAAAAGGCAATGATATGAATTTGTTTGAAATGATCAAAGAGGTGAAGAAAATAATAGACATTATGATAGTGCATAGGCCACTGTGAAAAAAAGAAGAGACAGAGTTGAAAAAGAACAAACAGTCTTTTAGAAATCAATATAATCATTGGAATAAAATTCAGAAAGTAGATTAATAGGGGAAAGGGGATTGGTTACCTGGAAGATGGATTTCAGACTATTACAGAGAAGACTGTAAAGACACAGAAAACAGAGAAGTGTTACAAGGTAAGAAGGGTACAACAAGCATGTCAAATATACATCTCAAAACAGTTGTAGAAGTCACAATAGTTGAAGAGTGAAAATGACTGCAAATTTTCTATAATGGAAAGAAGGGGATCTCCCATACGGAGGGAGCATTCACTTTCCTATTGGGTAAATGAAATGAAATGCAGAATTAATACACTGTTATCAAAATACAAAATATAAAAGATGAAAATAAAAATTTAGAAGGTAACAAAGAGAAAAGACAACATGTTTATAATGAGAAAAAAATCAATTGGTTGTGTCTTTAGATGACAGAATAATTAGTTTTACATGTTGAAAGAAAATAATTTTCAGCTTATAAATCTATACCCAGGTGAACAGTCTTCAAAGTTAAGGAAGAAAAAAATCTCTTCTAAGCAAATAAGAAATAAATTTATTATATATTGCCCTCAAGTCCCTGTGGACAGATTTATAAAAGGATATAACTTATTAAGAAGTATACAATTTAGGAAATGTAAGCCAGAGTAAGGTGAAGATATAAGTAAAACAATATGGATAAAGCAAACAAGCAACAGAAGAAGAAAATGAAGAATCACTACTGTGGAGCTAGTAAAAATAAGGTGAAGTTAGGAAACAACAAAAACATGGAAGAGGGAAGGGTCAGGGGGCTTGCAGTAAATAAAATGACTAATTTTAGATTTTTAGTCAAGTACATCAGTTGCTTCCAGATCAGTAAAGAGTAGAGAGAGGGAATAAATAAAACTCAAGCAATTTTTAAAAAGTAGGGGAGGAACAAATAAAGACCACAGAAAGTAGAAAGCACAGTATCACATTATATGACTGAATCCAAATATAGGAGTGATCATGATAAATGAAAACAAGTTAGGCCATCAAATTGCATTTCAAAATGTAATCTAGCTGTATGCTCTAATAAAAGGACTCATCTAAAATATTATGACACAAAAAAACCATAGGGACTTGAAGTCGATAACTGTAACCAGCTCTACTTGTCCCCTTGCTAGAGACCATGGGAAATGGTCTAATCTTACAAACATCTAAATCTTTGAACAAGGGATGATTCATGTTTGCTGACTTGCTGTCCAATGTCCAATTTTAACATATTCATTTCTAACATCCAGAAACATTATTAATTCTTTAGTATTTAAAGAAATGAGTCTGGACAAAGGGTGCCTTTTGGGTTTTCATGTGCCTATCTGGAAATGGTGCCAAGGTTCATTTACTACTTGCACCTTCTGCAGTCTAATTCAAAATGTGCAATCTCATTCTAGCCTAGTCCTAATGAACTAGAGCAGCAGTGCAATCAGAAAATCACCATTTGCAGCACTAAACATAATTACCAATCATTCCTTGGAGGAGGCCATAAAACTACAAAAGGATTTTGTTATGTTAGAAGTCTTAAGTAGGGTAACTAAATTTAGTATCGTAAGTTTATTCACTGATGCTAAAATATTAAACATTTTCCTAGTATCCTGTGTTTTTACATTTTTTTCTGTTAGAATTTTTATTACTTGGATTTAATATAAATATAGCACTCAGTGATAGCTATTAAATAGTGATAGGCATTTGAAAGGGGGATGCTTTGCTCTGGATTTATTAAAATAATAAACTGAGAAATTAATTATTTTTGTTAAAATACGATGTGAATAAAAGATAAAAATAGAGAGATGTACACTCAGTTCTCATGACAAAATTGTGAATATTACCAACTCCTGGAAATAATATCACTTTCAAATAAGAAAGGTAATAGAACAGAATTCAATCCATAAATGAAATCCAAAAGATATGGGAACTTTGTATATGACAAATGTGAGATCTTCGGGGGAAAAGCTGAATTCTCTAATAAGTCATGTTCGGACAACTTACATCAAAATAAATTCTGCATGAAGCAAAATCTGATAATAAAAATGGCTTCATTAGTTGAGATTTAGTATGTATTAGAGGCACCTGCCACTTATCTGCTTTTCTATAAAATAGAATCAAAAGAACTGGAGAGGCACTGCTTATCAAGGTGAGTTACTAAGGGAGAATGCTGGAGTTCAGTCGAGAACAGAGACTTAGATAAATCCAGAAACTTTGGATGGTGGAACAGAGGGTGAGACAGAGCATCCTAGCATTGATCATGTGGCAGCGTGGAAGGCTCAGGGTTGGGAGTGAAAAAGGGACAATACTGGTGAGCACCACTAGCACAGATTTGGTGCCTTGAAGAAATATAGTCTGGGATCTGCATAGTGAACTCGCTCAAAAAGTTTCTGCACTTCCCAGAATATTCTTGTGCTACATAGCAGGGAGCAATCCTGAGAAGGTCTTGTCTGAGCTTACTGATTTGGTAGTCAAAGACCCTTGCATTTTACTGTCTCTGAGTCCCTGCAGCAGTATCATTGTAGTGACTCAATGGGAGCTGCCTTGAGAGTCAATTTGTCCCCAGAAAAAGCCTCTGACACACATCCACTGAGAATTCTATGTGGTGGGAAACTGACCTGCAATGTGTACAGGAATGGAGAATGCATCTCTTTAGTTTGAGAAGCCAGATAAAAATTTTGGGGGAACAAGTAGCCATGAGTTTTTTTATGCATGGGCTGTCTTAAAACACCAGAGTTGTGGGTGAGGGATTGTGACAAATAGCTGATTTCAGAGCCTCTCCCTGTCCTGAGAATGTACAAAAGGCACTAGAGTCCTTGATATGTCACAACACTTGGCATCGCCCTGTCCTTGGAGTGTGAGGTGCAAAGGACACCAGAGGGAACTTGTGCTGGACAAGCTCTGTGCTCTTTACGGGCTTGGTGACATGCTGTGACACTGGCATCTGCCCTGCTCTCAAAATGTGTAGACCAAATGATGAGCACATCTATACCTGGGGAGTCCTGCATCCACCCCAGTTCACTCTGGTGTGCAGTACAGTTGAGAGGTACTCTAACTGGCTCTGGCTACAATCACTCATGCTGGTCATCAGGAAAGTACTACAAAGGAAAGTCGAATGGGGTGGATAATCCCAGGCCTTGCTCTTTCCAAGGGACATACAGCCAAAGAAGATACTGGAGGAAACTCTGATCAGCATAGGTGGCAAACTTTCATTCTTGCCTATATAACTGAGCACCTTGGAGTAGGTGAATTTTTAATTTTTCATTAATACACTTTTTTGTTATTGCTGGGTGTTTTGTTTGTTTGTTTTTGTACTTTCCTCTATTCTCCTTTTAACATTTAATTTTCAAATTTTGTCTTTATTTTCCCTTTTAGCCTTTCTCCTGCTTTCCCTTTTTTTCTTTTTAACTTTTAATTCTTCTCCCTTCCCTCTCCTACCTTTTTCCCTCTCCTACTTTTCTCCTGGCATCTTTTTTCTTTGTTCCTTTTAAAATTAATTTTTAATTATTTTTTAAGTTTCTAAATTTTGTTGCATATTATTTTTATTCTTTCTTTTATGTTTTTGTTGGTATTGTGATTAGAGTTGTTTTATTTGATTTCTTTATCTGTTTTGCTCTTATTGTTGTTTGTTTTCTTCTTTCTATGCAGTGCTGAGACTTGAAGCCAGAACTTCAAACATAGTGGGTGGTTGCTCGGCAATAGGCTCTCAGCTGAGAGAATTGCAACTTTCCCCACTCATGTCCAAGTCCCATTTGACCATTGGTAGTTACTTCAACTTAAAGAATAGGGAAGTAGCTGGGCGTGGTGGCCTATGCCTGTAATCCCTGTGGTTTGGGAGGCTGAGACAGGAGGATCATGAGTTCAAAGCCAGTCTCAGCAATGGAGAGGAACTAAGCAACTCAGTGAGACCCTGCCTCTAAATCAAATACAAAATAGGGCTGGGGGTGTGGCTCAATAGTCAAGTGCCCCTGAGTTCAAACCCTGGTACAAAAAAAAAAAAAGAATAGGGGAGATAAAAGGCCCCAGACATAGTCCTTGCCCCAAGAAGGCACGGCTAGAGGGGACCTGAAGTCCTCCTAGAATACATTACCATAGCATGAGCAGAGAGAAATAACACAATGGTTGTGTATAGCACGCCTATGAAGGACTTCAGAATAGGTTGGTCCAATATCCTATCAGACAAACCATTACTGACAAGATTAGAGAAGTAACCACAGAGGGTACACCACATATATTTTTCTATCTACACACCTGCCTGAACTACCAGAGGGACCCTTATAATGTAAGACCTACAAAGAAAATAGGCCTCTTCAGCTCTGAAATTGTATAGATTGTGTCAAAAGTCACTAATCACAGCCAAAGAAGCCACAAAAAAACAACAGTTTGAAGTTCAATTGGAGTTAAACTCAACACTACATAACTACCAGGTATTGCAGGCACATCATCAAGAAGAAGGCTACTCACTAAGATGGCCCTCACATCAAAGTGGAAGACATATCCATCCCAACAAATATGCAAAACACAAGAAATATGAAAACATAAGCCACACAATAGTACCTAAAGTTCATAGCTCCCTAGTAACTGATTCCAAAAATACCAAAGTGAATCAAACTCTGTCCAAACAATTCAAAAGGATGACTTTTAAAATGACCAATGAATTCCAAGAGAATAAAAACAGATAGCTAAATGAATTAAGGAAGACAATGCAGGATACAAATAATCTATTCAGTGAAGAAATGAAGATTTTGAAAAAGAACCAAACAAACCTTGGGAATGAAAAACTCATACTCAAAGCCTTACCAATAGACTGGATCAAATGGAGTAAAGAATATCTGGGTGTTATGTTTAAATATGAGGTGTCCCCCCCCAAAGCTCCTATGTTAATGCAGGAATGTTCATAGGTGAATTAACTGAACTATAAGACCTATAACATAATCATTCCACCTTAGTTTGAATGGATTAACTGGGTGGTAACTGTAGGCAGGTGGGGCAAGCCTGGAAGAGGTGGGTCAGTGGGGGTGTGCCCTGGAAGGGTTGTGCTTCTCTGTGGCCCCTTCTCTCATTTTATTCTCTCTCCCTCTGCTTCCTGGCTGCCATGAATGGAGCAGCACTCCTTCACCATGCCCTTCCACCATGATGTGGTGCTGTCTTGAACATTGGGCCTAGAACAATAATGGGCTTGGCTGTCTGTGGTCTAAGACCTCTGAAACCATTAATCTAAAATTTACTTCCTCTAAATTGTTCTTGTCTTCTTGTCAGATATTTTGGTCACAGTGATGCAAAGGTGATGAACACACTGGTTTTCAAGATGAGGCTGATGAATTATTACATTCAGGTAGTAATAAAGAAATATACAAGATCAAATATACAAAAACAGGGCTGGGGATGTGGCTCAAGTGGTAGCGCGCTCGCCTGGCATGCGTGTGGCCCGGGTTCGATCCTCAGCACCACATATAAACAAAGATGTTGTGTCTGCCGAAAACTAAAATAAATATTTAAAAAATTCTCTCCCTCTCTCTCCCTCCCTCTCTCTCCTCTCTCTCTCTCCCCTCTTTCTCTCTCTCTCTCTCTTTAAAAAAATATGCAAGAACAGAATATATAAGATCTCTAGGACACCATTAAAAGATCAAATGTATGTGTAGCGAAAATATCTCCAAATCTTGGGAAAGACATGGACGTTCAGGTACAGAATGCCTATAGAACCCCAAATAGACATGACCAGAAAAGAACTTCTCCATGACATATTGTAGTTTAATTGCCAAAAGTAAAGAACAAAGGAAGAATATTGAAAGCTATAAAAGAGACATACCAAGTCACATTTAAAGGTAAACCCATCAGAAATAACAGCAGATTTCTTAGCAGAAACTCTAAAGTCTGGGAGAAAAATGGAGCTGCCAGATTGCTATACCCACAAAAGTTTTCCTTCAGAATCAAGGAAGAAATAAAGACCTCCCATGATAAGCATGAACTAAGGGAATTCTTAATCACTGAACTCACATTACAAATGATACTTAAGTGAATCCTACACACAAAAGAGGAAAATAAATATAATCATAAGAGCATGTGAAAGAATAAATCTCATTAGAAGAGCAGATAAGCAAATGAGAATCAGAAAAGAATCATGCATTATAAATACAGACAACCATCAAACCTCTATGATGAGAAAGATTGGAAGACACAAATATAGAATATTCAAAACAATCAGGAAAAAACAAAAAGATAGGAACAACTATATACCTTTCAATAAGTCCCCTAAATGTTAATGGTCTTAATTATCCAATTAAAAGATGCTGGGTCAATTAAAAAGCAAGGCCCAATGATATGCTGCTATCTGTAGGAAAGTCATATCACTGGCAAAAATATACTCAAATTGAAAATGAAAGTGTGGAATACAATATTGTAAGCAAATGAAATCCAAAAGCAAGCAAAAGTAGCTACACTCATCTAACAAAACAGACTTTAAGCCAAAATCAGTTAAAAGACAGAAAGAATGTCACTACATATTGGTAAAGGAAAAATTGATCAAGAAGGTATAATGATCATAAATTCATACAGACCAAATGTTGGAGCACACAATTTTGTATTTGCTTTATAACAAATACTGCCAAATGCAAAAGGAGAGATAAGTATCAACACAAAACCATGGGTGACTTCAGTTCCACCATTACAAGTTAAATTGTTCTATAGATCAAATGTACTTAACAGACATCTACAGAATACACATACCTTTCATCAGCATATGAACCTTTTCCTAAAATAGATCACATTTTAGGTCACAAATTAAGTTTTTTAAAAGTCAAGGAAATTGAAATAATTTCTTGCATCTTATCAGATCATAATGGAGTGAAATTAGAAATTAACAGCAAAATAAAACAGCAGGAGTCATATATATATATGAAGATTGAAAAATATACTTTTGAACAAACTGGGATCTGGGAGTAAAGATCCTGGAATAAAACAAAAATGGAAACATGTCATACCAATTATGAGTCCCCATGTTAAAAAACAACAACAACAGAGAAATCTCAAATAATCTAATAATATATATCAGGGTCTTAGGAAAACAAGAACAATCTAAGCACAAAATCAGTGAGACAAAGAAATAAAATAATCAGGCAGAAACAAATAGCAACTAAAAGAAGAACACAAAGGATCAATAAAATGAAGAGTTGGTTCTTTGAAAAGACAAAGAAAACTTACAAACCTAAACTGGTGCATGTTTGTAATTCCAGAGACCTGGAAGGCTGGGGCAAGAAGATCAAAAGTTCTAAGCCAGCCTCAAGAACTTAGCAAGAACTTGTCTCAAAATAAAAAGGGCTGGGGATGTAACTCAGTAGTAAAGCACTCCTGTTTACAATCCCCAATACCAAAACAAAGAAACAGAGATACTTCATATATAAAAAATACTAAAAGTAAAAAATAAATACTCTTCCAGCCCACATTTAAAAATATGCAGGTAAAGGAACCAGTGTAATCCTATTTTTAACCTACAAGCTTTACAAAGGTTAAAGAAGTTGGTCTGTAGTATAGTTTAAGGTCTGGTATAGCGATGCCACCTGCTTCACTCTTCTTGCTAAGGATTTCTTTGTCTATTTTGGGTCGCTTATTTTTCCAGATGAATTTCATGACTGCTTTTTCTATTTCTATGAGGAATGTCATTGGGATTTTGATGGGGATTGCATTAAATCTGTATAGTGCTTTGGGTAGTATGGTCATTTTGATAATATTAATTCTGCCTATCCAAGAACACGGCAGATCCTTCCATCTTCTAAGGTCATCTTCAATTTCTTTCTTTAGTGTTCTGTAGTTTTCATTGTAGAGATCTTTCACTTCTTTTGTTAAATTGATTCCCAAGTATTTTTTTTTTGAGACTATTGTAAATAGTGTTTCACTTTCAGCGGATTTGTCACTGATGTATAGAAATGCCTTTGATTTATTTGTGTTAATTTTATATTCTGTTACTTGGCTGAATTCATGTATTAGTTCTAGAAGTTTTCTGGCAGAGTTTTTTGGATCCTTTCGGTACAGAATCATGTCACCAGCAAACAGTGATAGTTGAGTTCTTCTTTTCCTATCTGCATCCCTTTAATTTCTGTCTAATTGCACTGGCTAGAGTTTCAAGAACTATGTTAAGTAGAAGTGGTGAAAGAGGGCATCCCTGCCTTGTTCCAATTTTTACAGGGAATGCTTTCAATTTCTCTCCATTTAGAATTTCTTCTTATTAGCAGGATATGGAGGTACAGGTACAGGGTGCAAATTTAAACTACTGTAACTATGTCACAAAACTTGGTTACATACATAATTTTTGTGCGACTTGTTGAGATATAATTTGCATTCAATAAAACGTACTGTTTAAAGTATATGACTTGGGCTAGGGATGTGGCTCAAGCGGTAGTGTGCTCGCCTGGCATGCGTGCAGCTCAGGTTCGATCCTCAGCACCACATACAAAGATGTTGTGTCCGCTGAGAACTAAAAAAATAAATAAATAAATAACCTCTCTCTTCTCTCTCTCTCTCTCTCTTTCTCTTTAAAAAAAATAAAGTATATGACTTGAAGAGTTTCAACAAACACATAAATTCATATAAACATTGCTATAATCAGAATTTCTATTTTCATCACCCCAAATTTTCATCCTGTCCCCTTTTTCCTTCATCTCCAGCTCTTGGCAACCATTAATCTGCCTTCTGGCCTTACGTAGTTTCACCTTTTTAAAAATCACATTGTTTTTTATGTCTGGTTTCTTTCATCTATCATGATGATTTTGAATGTTATTTCAAATATTATTTGTATCAGATGTTCATTCCTTTTTTATTTGTGATAGTATTCCATTGTATGAATGCGCTAACATTTGCTTTTTTATTGGTTCTTTTTAGTTATACATGACAGTAGAATCTAGTTTGATAAACAAGCATGGAATATATCTTATTCTAATTAGGATGACAGTTTTGTGGTGAGATTTGTTTATTTATTCACAACTTGGGAGTTTGAACATTATATAGTTTGGGGCTATTATGAATGACATTTATAGGAATATACCTGTGCAATTATTAGTGTGGACACATAGTTTCAACATTCATGGGTCAACATGTAGGAGTGAGTTTATGGGGCGGTATGACAGGTACATATCTAACTTTATAAGACACTGCCAGGCTGTTTTCCAGAACCACAGTACCATTTTTCATTTCTACCAATTGCTCCATATCCTCACTAACTCTTAATATTGTCAATCTTTTATTTTTTTTTCAATACTGTGGCTTGAATATGGGGCCTCATGCATATATACTAAGACAGTACTCTGCCACTGAGCTACATCCCAGTCCTTTTTATTTAATGTTGAGAAAGAGTCTCACTTAGTTGCCCAGACTGACCTTGAACTTGAGGTCCTCTTGCCCAGCCTCTGAAGTGGTTGGGATTGTGGGAATGTGCTGCCCTGCCCATTGTCAGTCTTGTTAATGTAACCTTTCTGGTGAATCTGTGGTACTGTTTTATTGTGGTTTTAATTTGCATTTACATAGTGGATAATGACATTTAAGATCTTTTTGTGTGCTTATTTGCCACCCCTATTTTTCTTTGGTAAATGATCTAATCACATCTTTGTCTTATACTTACCTTAGATTTTTAAAAATCTTTTTATCATTAAATTATAAGAATTCCTTATGAATTTGAGATTTAAGTCCTTTAATAATGTGACCCAGCCCAAGGCAACAGTTAATTAAGCAATTATTACCTGACACTATAATCAGACAGATAGTTTAAAAAAAGGAAAAAGTTAATATCCTTAATGGATATAGATGTAAAAATCCTTAGCTGGGTGCCAGGACACATGCTTGTAATTCTAGTGGCTAGGGAGGCTGAGGCAGGAAGATTGAGAATTTAAAGCTAGCCTCAGCAATTTAGCAAGGTCCTATGCAGCCCAGTGAGACCCTTTCTCTAAATATAATATATAAAAGGCTGGGGATGTGGTTCTGCAGTTAAGTGCCCTTGGGTTCAATCCCTGGTACTCCCTCCCCAAAATAGAATTTAGCCATATCAAAAATAATTAGACACCATAATTAAGTGGGCTAATTCCAAGGATGCATTGCTAGTTCAATACTCAAAAATCAATCAGTGTAATCCATCATGTTAACAGCTATAGAGTAAAAAGTATATGTCATATATCAATAGTTGTAGAAAAAGTATTTTACAAAATTCAACAACCATTCATAACAAAAGCTCGCAGAAAAGTAGGAATGCAGCAACTCCTTCAACTTGATAGAGCATCTTCAAAAAAACCTAAAGCTAACATACTTAAAGAAGAAAGATTGAGTGCTTGTTCTCTAAACTTGGTACAAGGCAATGATGTCTATTCTCACCACTCTTATTTAATATAGTGCTGGAAGTTCTAGCCAGTGCAATAATGCAGGGAAAGGAAATAAAAGGTGTAAGAAGAGAAGAAACAGATTAGAAGAGAATAAACAAAACTGTCTGTTGTCACTGAAAAAAAAAATCTCACAGAATCTACAAGAATATGTCAAATGCTAATAAGTGAGTTCTGCAGAGCTGCAGAATACAAGATAAACATTAAACAAATTAACTGTATTTCTATATCCCAAGTGGACAACAAATTTAAAAATTAAATTAAATTTTACAATCACTATAAAGAAGATATGGAAGGAAAAAAGGAAGGAAGGAAGGGGGAAGAAAAGAAAGAGTGAGTTAGGTGTAAACTAAACAAAACATGAATAAGACTTAGATGACAAAAATTTTAAAATGCTGATGAAAGAAATCAATGATCTACATAAGTGAAGTCACACTGTTCAAGAAATAACATAATCAATTCTCCCCAAATTTACATTTAGGTGCAGTATATAGTTTCTTTCTATCAAAATCTCAGCAAGATATTTCTTAGATATAGACAAGATTTTTCTAAAAGTTTTGTGGGAAGACAAAGAAAGTAGAAGAGCTAAAGCCATAAAGATTTCATGGTATTATTGAAGGATAAACACATGGATTAAAGGAAAAGAAAAGAGAACCCAGAAATAAATCTACACAAATATTCCTGAGTTTTGACCAATGTGCACAGCCACTGCAGTGAAGGGAAGCATAGCCTTTAAAACAAATGCTGATGGAGCAAGTGGACATTCATACCTTAAAAAATTAACCTCCTCTGAGTTTTCTATCTTACACAAAAGTTGACTCATAATGGATCCCACACAGAAATATAAAACATAAAATTATATAACTGGGGCTGGGGTTGTGGCTCAGTGGTCAAGTGCTTGCCTAGCATGTGTGAGGCACTGGGTTCAATCTTCAGCACGACATAAAAATAAATAAAATGAATGCTATTGTGTCCATCTACAATGAAAAATATTTAAAAAAAACTATACAATTTAAAAAAAAAAATAGGAGAAAATCTTCACCATCTAGGTCTAGGAAGAATTTCTAGATTTGTCACCTGCCGCAGTCTGGCTGGGCACGATTCAGGAGCCACTTGTCAAAAGAAACGAACTTTATTTTTAGAACCACACATGCCAAACAAAAAAGCTCCTCAGGAAAACCTTCAGAGCCCAACTGCCACCACCGGCTTCCCACAAGCCTCTCCCACCACCCCAAGCCTCTCCACCTCCCACAATCCTCCTGCTCTTGAGGCCGATTGGCTGGGTCGCGTGGGTGGAGCCAAAAAAGTCCCCCAATGAGCAGCTCCGTGGTCTGAAAGGGCAGGGAAACAGCCCAATGAGCGTCACCGCAGAGGAGCCAATCAGTTAGATGTTGCTGGGGCCGCTGTGAGCCAATCATCAGCTGGCAGTCTGAAAGGGCGGGGAAACAGCCCAATGAGCATCACCACAGAGGAGCCAATCAGCTAGATGTTGCTGGGGCGCTGTGAGCCAATCATCAGCTGGCAGTCTGAAAGTTTGCTGGGGCCCCTTCGGCTGTGGCTCTCAACAGTCACCAAAAGCACAATCCATAAAAAGAAAATTGAATTTCATCAAAATTAAAAACTTGGGCTGTAAGAAACTATTAAGATGATGAAACAACAAGCCAAGATTGGGAAAAACTACATGCAAACCACGCATCCACCAAGGTACTGAGATCTAAAATAGATAAAGAGTGCTTGAATGTCAACAATTTTATAAAAGAGAATCCATTTGGAAAATGGGAAAAGCACATAAAGAGGCACTTCACTGAAGAGAAAAATATGGATGGCCAAAAAATATATGAAAAGATGTTCAATATCACTCACCATTAGAGAAATGCAAATTCAAGCCACAAAGAAGTATCAAACATACCTATAAGAACGGCTAAAATAAAACAGTGACAATTCTAATGCTATTCACACCAAGAAACCAGATTCTTCATACATGGCTGGTGAAAAAGCAACATTGTAGCCACTCTGGAAAAGTCTGTCAGCATCTTAATAAACTCAACATGCACCTAAAATAAAACTCAACAATTGTACTCAACAATATTTATTCCAGAAAAACAAAGAATTATGTTCATACCAATACCTGTAACCTGAATGTTTATAGCAGTTTTTTCAACAATAATAACCACAAACTGGAAACAACCCATATTTACTTCAGTAAGTAAAAGGTTAAATAAACTGTGATACATAAATGTCATGGAATACTATTTGCCAATGAAAAGGAATAAAATGAGTGTGTGTGTGTGTGTGTGTGAGTGTGTGTGTGTGTGTGTGTGTGTTTGGAGATTAAACCGAAGCTTTCTCAACCAGGAATCAACTAGTGATAACACACAATAGCTTGGATGAATCTCTGGAGAATTATGCTGAGTGAATAAAAGTAATCCCAAAAGGTTACATACTGTCTTATTCCATTTATATTACATTCTTCAAATAAATTCTAGTGATGAGTTCCAATTAGTGTTTGGTCAAGGAGGGAAGTGGATGTGGTATTAAAAGGGCAACATGAGAAAGCTTTATGGTGATAGAAACATTCTGTACCTTGAACCTATTAATGTCAATACCCTGGTACTGATACTATACTATACTTTTGCAAGATATTTCTATTCGTGAAAAATTGGATAAAGGATGCAAGTTTATCTGTATTACTTCTTCCATCTGCAAGCAATTAATAATTATCTCAAAATAAAAACTTACAAAGGAAATTAAATTTACACCTATCATTTGATTGAGGCTTTTTACTCCTAGGCATTGATCTTCCCATGATGTAGCATGCTGTTCTACAGAGATGGCCCTATTTTAAATGCCTAAGGCTTAGCAGTGTTCCTTTCCCACGTCCCAGTTACAGAAATGTAGTGGATACTTAAAAAAAATGCAGGTCAATAAGAAAAACAACACTAATAAAAATAAATAAATTTTGCACCTGGCCTTGCAGGGCTGGGAACCATCCTGAATGCTTTTCTGGCTTTAGAAATTGATCAAAAGATAAAGAAGGCACTGGTGTACATGATACATTTTAAATAAACTTTAGTGCATCATATGAGACCTAAGTGTTTCTAAGTTCTAAAGTGATTGGTAAAATTATTTTATGTAGTCTATTTAAATTAACATTTTAGTTATATTCATATCCTCCGTGTGCTACATTTATAATTTATGATGTGCTCTGGTTCTCTATATGAGCAATATATTTAAACTTTTTTTGGAACTTAGAGCATAAGTTTTCTGTTTTCACATATAGTGGAGATCTACAGTCACATATTTCATCATGTGCCCCTCTACCCAATTACAATATTGTTTCTAAGTGAAATTACTCATGTGAAAATTTCTAGTATCTTGTACAGCGGTGACCCTATCTCTTATTTTCAGCTGACCTCTTACATTCTCTTGATATCATATCACAAAAAAATGGTAGATTTTTAAAAGCAGCAACCTTCCCCTCAGACTTTATAACAAGTAGCAATTTCATTCTGTTCTACTTTTGAAGACACTTAATGCCTACAATAATGCCTAAAGACAGTCATGGAAATGACAAAAATTCAATGGTTTTACTCTACTGAATAACATTTTCTGTCTTTCTTCCAAGATTAAGTGGAAGACTTCTCTATATTTGAAAAATATAGACCCCTGTTCTTGTTCTCATCATTTTATTTGGGATTTTCAGAGCAATTTTGCTATCAGTCTCTTGCCATTTTAAAATAAGACCTTTCAGTGCCTATATTCAGTGTCAAAAATTCTCTGGGTATAACTCCTGTTAGTAATTGAGAGTCCTGGTGGTTTTCTCTCTCTGCTTGTTAGTATTAAACTTTCAGTAACTTTTCTCTGACAAAGAGAGTTAATAACACATTATATACTTTAAATGAGTTCTGCATATGAAAAGGATTATTAAAATGTTACATGAGATATAAATTCAAAGGTAGGAATAGTCATACATGAAAAGCAAGAATGTTGCTAATTACCACTATACTTTATAAATAAACAGGGAAGACACAGCAGAGATTCACTGGCTTGTTGACATTAACAGCAATGAAGTCAGAAGGGCTGGTATCTCAGTAATAATATCCTCAGGGGCCTCCCATGAGCAGGTTTGCAAATAACAACACTTGAGTTACACAGCTATTTGGCCTAACCTGCATGATATCAGTCCATGTGACATTTAATAACAGTGTAATTATGCAGGCTTTTAACCTTTTCAAATGAGGCTTCAATTTGAGATAAGAAAAATGACAAATTTACATATTTTTCTTCTATGAAATTTGCATAAACCTGAATAGTGGTATCTGCCATGAATTAATATTCACGATGGCAGAATAAAATGTTTCATTAGGAACAAAACTGAGCACTGCTTTACTGATTCTCTTCTTTCTTTTGTATATCTGTGTAATACCCTATTTTGCCTTTGCAATTTTTTATTTGAAACCACACATCAAATTTTCTCAGAGGTTCTGGGATCAGTTAGTTTTCTCACCTGCAAAATGAAAAGATGGTAACATAGATTATTTGTATTCAAACTGTTTTTTTAAGCTGAACTCAACATATCAAACACAGTAAACTAGAGCTTTTATGGCTGACATTGGGATAGAGAGGGACTTTTCTCCCAGGGAGAAACCTAGTTCTCCTTCCTTCCATCCAACAAGCACTCTAGGGAATGTAGTCTAAACAAAACAAAAAAATACATGACCTAAGAAGGGAGGTTAGCAAGGCCACAGGATACAACAACAATGTAACAATTCCATAGTGAAATTGGGAAAGCATTTACATTCACAATAGCATTGGAAGAATAAAATATTTAGGAATAAAGCTAGTGAAGGAATAAAATCTATAAACTGAAAATTATAAAACACTGTCAAATAAATCAGAGACTTGAAAAAAATGGAAACACACACGTCATGTTTATGAATTGGAAGAGTTAATTTTGTTAAGATGGCAGTACTCCCAAAATTAAACAATAAAGCCAACAAAATTCCCAAGAAAATTTCAGGAGGTTATGTATAGAAATTGAAAAATTAATCTTAAAATTTAGATGAAAATGAAAAACAACTAAAAGAGCTAACACCCCAAAATACTGCAAATAAGAACAAAATTGAAGGACTTAATGCTGCCTGATTTCAAACTGATCATAAAATTTAAATTTTTAGAAACCAATACAGTATAGTATTGGAATAAATATAAATGTATAAATCAATATAGAACAGTGTGTGCACATTTATGGCCAATTGGATTTTTCAACAAGGATTTCAAAATATTTCAATGAGGAAAGGACTCTTTTTTTTTGGAGGGGGTACCAGAGATTGAACTCAGGGGCACTTGCCCTCTGAGCCACATCCCCAGCCATATTTTTTATTTTATTTAGAGACAAAGTCTCTGAGGCTTGCTTTGAACTAATGATCTTCCTGCCTCAGCCTCCAGAGGCACTGGGATTATAGGTATGTGCCTGGCTAATTTTTTCTTCCTTTTTCAAAAAATGGAACTAAGCTAGTTATCTATATCTGTATTCATCTATACACCTACTTATCTAAAAGAACATGGGCCCTTACCTTATACCATTTAAATTATCTCAAAATAATTTAAAAAGTCTAAGTGTAAAACTAAAACTTTAAACTTCTAGGAGAAAACACAGGCAAATATTTTAGTGACCTTGAGTTAGGCTTAAGAATAATCAGATTATGGTATCCAAAGCCCAATTCATTTTTAAAATGGTAACTTGAACTGTGGAATGAGACATCATTCCACATGTACCTAGGGTAATGGAAAGCATTACCATTATGTAATGGTAATGTATGAAAAATTAATCTTAAATTTAATTTAAGGTACATGTATGACTGCACATATGGTGCAATGCTATATCGTGTACCATCAGAGAAATGAAAAGTTGTGCTGCAGTTGTGTACAATGAATCAAATTGCATTCTGCTTTCATATATACCTAAATAAAATTAATTAATAATTTAAAAATAAATAAATAAAATGGTAATTTGGACTTCACCTTAATTCAAAACTTTTCCTATTTACTTATTTGGGTACTGAGGATTGAACCTGGGGCCTCACACATGCTACGTAAGTACTCTACCACTGAGCTATGCTTTCAGCCCACTTTAAAATACACTACTTTTATTTAAAAAATAAAAAAGCAAACCACAGGCTGGGAAAAAATATTTCCAAATAATTCATCTTAAAATGTACATATGTCTAGAATATATAAAGAAATCTTACAACTCAATAAGAAGGCAAACACCATAAAACATGGGCAAAATATTTTAAAATACACTTTAGCAAAGAAGATGTGTAAATGGCTAATAAGCCCTTGAGAAAATGCTCAAGATTTCTGGTTTGGGGTCTAACATAAAATATCTTGGAAGTCATTGTTCTCATCCTCACAAGGAAAAAGCTGAAAAACTGAAAATTAAATAGCTCTATTTAATTTATTGTAATTGACACATAAAATTACACATACTTATGGAGTCCCACATGATGTTTCAATACATGTATATATTGTGTAATGTTCAAATCAGGGTAAACATAACTATCTCCTAAAACCCTCATTATTCCTTTGCCATGAAACCATTCAAAATCCCTTTTCCTGGAATATTTTTGGAGTTATAAATAGATTATCATTGCACATCATCATGTTACTGTGCAACAGAACCCCAGAATTCATTTCTTCCATCTAAGACTTAGTACCCATTGACCAACCTACCCCATGCCTCTCTCCTCCCCACTTTTCCCAGCCTGATCTCACAACTCTCAACTTCTGTGAGATCAGTTATGTTAAATTGCACTTGAGTAAAATCAATGTGGTATTTGTCTTTCTTTTCCTGGCTTATTGCACTTAACATAATGATCTCCAATTCCATCCGTGTTGTTGCAAATGACAGGATTTCATACTTTTTTTCCCCTGACTAGTATTACACTGAACATATGTGCCACATTTTCTTCATCTGTTCATCAGTTAATGGACTCTTAGTTTGTTTCCATTTCTTGGCCTGCAATGAACATAGGAGGGAGTTCAGATGTCTCTTTGACATATGGATTTCATCTCCTTTGAATAAATACTCAGTAGTGGAATTGCTGGATCATATGGTGGTTCTATTTTTAATTTTCCGAGGAAACTCCATACTGTTTTCCAAAATGGCTTGACTAACTCATATTCCCACCAACAGTCCACAAGAGGCCCTTTTCTCCACATCCCTGCTAGCATTTGCTGTTTTGTCTTTTTGGTAATAGCCATTTTAACTGAGGTGATACTTCATTGATGTTTTGATTTGCATTTCCCTGATGATTAGTGATGTTGAACATTTTTTCATATACCTGTTGGCCATTTGTATGTATTCTCTTGAGAAAAATAAAAAATCTGTTCATTTTTGAATCAGATTATTATTGTTGTTTGTTGTTATATTTGCTATTGAGTTGTTGAATTCTTTATATACTCTGTATATTAGCCCTTTGTCTGATGTATAGTTTGCAGATATTTTCTTCTGTTCTGCTGGTTGTCTCTTCACTACATTGATTCATTTCTTTGCTATGTAGAAGCTTTTCTAGCTTCCTGTAAATTCATTTGTCTGTTTTTGCTTTTGTTACCAGTAATCTGAGGTTCTTATTAAAAAAATTCATACCTATTCCAATGTCCTGAAACATTAGCCCTGTTTTCTTCTAAAAGTTTCATAAAGTCAGGTCTTATATATTTAAGTATTTAATCTATTTTGGGTAGAATTTTATATAATGTGAGAGATAGGGGTCTAGTTTCCTTCTGTTGCATATGGATTTCCAATTTTCTCAGCACCATTTTTTTTGAAGAGACTATTTTTTTTTCCCAGTGCATATTCTTAGCATCTTAGAAAAGATCTAGAAAGATCAGTTAACTCTACTGGTGTGAGTTGACTTCTAGGCCCTCTATTCTAACCTTGGTCTATGTGGTATTTGTTTATTTATTTTTATTTTTATGCCAGTACCATGCTGTTTTGATCACCATAGTTCTTTTTGGGGGGAGAGGTGGATACCAGGGATTAAACTCAGGGGCACTAAACCACTGAGCCACACCTCCAGCCTATTTTGTATTTTATTTAGAGACAGGGTCTCACTGAATTGCTTAGCCCCTCACTTTTGCTGAGGCCGGCTTTGAACTTGTCATCCTCCTGTCTCAGCCTCCCGTCTCAGCCTCCCAAGCCTCTGGGATCACAGGTGTGAGCCACCGAGCTCGGCAATTACCATAGTTTTTAAAGTATATTGAAGTCAGGTAGTGTAATGCTACCTATCTTTGGTTTTTGTTTGTTTGTTTGGCTTAATTTTTTTGTTCCGGATTTCTGCTTTGGCTATTTGAGGATATTTTAGAAAATTTTAGGATATTTTTCTAGTTCTGTGAAGAATGTCACTGGTATTTTGGTTGGAATTTCATTGAATCTGTAGACCACTTTGGGTGGTATGATTTTTTAAACAATATTGATTCTTCTAATTCATGAACATAGGATGTCTTTCCTGTGTGTGTGTGTCCTTTAATTTTTTCAGTGATGATTTATGGCTTTCATTGCATAAATTGTTGAATTCATTGTTTAAAGTTATGCCTAGTTTTTTTTTTTTTTCATGTAACTATTGTAAATGGGATTGCTTTGTTTCCTAGACAATTTGATGTTGGAATATAGAAACACTACTACTTTTTTATGTTGATTTTTTTATCCTGCAACTTTTCTGAGTTTTAAAAATAATTCTAATATTTTTAGTGGGATATTTGAGGTTATCTACAAAATCATGTCATCTCCAGTGACTATTTGACTTCTTTTTCAATTTGGCTGCCTTTTATTTTTTTTCTCTTACTTGACTGTTCCAACTAGTGCTTTCAGTACTATTTTTAATAAAGGTAGTAAAAGTGAGTATCCTTATCTTTTTTTAGATATTAGAGAGAAAGCTTTCAGGTTTTCCCCATTCAGTATGGTGTTAACTGTGGACTTGTTTCATATGGCCTTTATTGTATTGAGGCTCATTTCTTTTATACCTAATTTGTTCAGAGTCTTTATCATGAAGATATGTTGAATTCTGTCAAATGCTTTTCTGCATATGTAGATGCTCACATGCTTTTTGTTCTTCATTATGTTGACATAGTATGCCACATTTATTGATTTTGTATGTTGAACCATTCTGGGGTTAATTCCACTTGATGATGGTGAATAAATTCTTTAAAGTTATGTTGGATTCAATTTGCTAATATGTTATTGAGGATTTTTGCAACTATGTTCATCAAGGATATTGGTCTGTTGTTCACTTTTTGATAGTGTCTTTTTTTGGCTTTGGTATCAGAGTAATATAGAATTTGTAGGATGAGTTTGGAAGAATGCCCTCCTCTTCAATTTTTTTTGGGGGGGAATAAATTTGTGAAGAAATAGTATTACTTCTTCAAATGTTGTGGTAGAATTCAGCAGTGAAATCACCTGGTCCTCAGCTTTTCTTCCATGAGACTCTTTAT